>NC_086002.1:6687500-7887500 GCF_030014385.1 Trichomycterus rosablanca | reverse complement strand
CCCATCACGGCCAGGTCTGGACAGCAGTGAACCAATGGTACTGGAGCAGTTCGTGGCCGTGGCCAACTACGAGCGGCAGGAGAACTCGGAGATCAGCCTGCGTGCTGGGGAAACGGTGGACGTGATTGAAAAGAGCGAGAGTGGTGAGTTGGAGAGGCTGCATGTTGTTATGGGATGTTATTTCTTGCATCTGTGATATTACTTGCAGGTTTGATTTGCTAAAAATGGGTAAAAATGCCAGAACATTAAGTTTTTCTCTTGTTTCCTCAGTTTTTGTTCTTAAAAATCTCTTTACCCCATTCTTCCTTCTTTGCTCTGGATCACCCTACTCTTGGCTCTTGGCTCCATGTAAATGTGTTGTTTTGGCTGGTTAGTTGGTCAATTATCTGCCTCCATTTGTCTCCCCTAGAGCTCTGGGCTGAAGCCCAGGCAGTTGTCTTTTCCATTAAGCGTGTCTCCTATGCAGGTACAATCACTACCAGCCGCCTCTCTCTGGACTCAATAGCTGAGCCAAGATTGCACTTTTTAAGCCATGCAAAAATTGAAAATGGGCACGAGGAGAAAAAACACAGACAGCCAGTGAAAGTAAGAGTTTCTGCCTAATCAGCATTCTTTCAGTTGGATATGCCACAGATGGCAAACAACTCATGCAGCCGAAAACAAAAATACATTAAAAAAAATCCTCATCGGTTCCTTTCTTCTGTGACTGTCATGTTCATGTGTCAGTACTTTTGATTGGTTGCTTTAGAACTGTAAACAGTTTAGTAACTTTTTTCACACTGCATAGCTTGCAAAATCTGTGCTCGCAGCCTGCATTTTCACCCATGGTCTGAACATTGGACTCTTATCAAGCTTTCCAAACACTGTGGCCAAAACACTGATATTTTATTGCGGAACCAACAGTGCTGGTTAGCTATGCAGATACTCCCGAGAGTTAGCGTCGTCCTAAAGACTGTGGTTTTGACATTATCCCCAATAATAAGATGTTCTGTGTTTCTCATTCATGCAAAGTACAGTAAGCGTATTGTTTTTCACAGGAGAACCAAACGATGAGGAAACTGCTTTAAAATCTCATGTTGAGCTTGCAAAGAAGGCAAATCTGATCTATGAGAGGCTTTTTTCACAGAGTAAAATGTAAGGGTTCAAGTTTCATTAAGCGGTTGTTTTGTTGTTAGACTTTAAATGTGATGAATTCATTTAGTCTGGCCTTGTGTTTGCTCCAGTTGGCTGGGGTGTTTCAGCAAATAACCCCAAAGGAGAGGTGCATAAAAGGGGGAGGAGGGATGAAAATTGTTAGGTGTAGGAAACCAACACATTTTTCTGTCTGATGGCCCAAAATATATTCTGGCACCCAACTCACAAGCATTGTTTGCTTTATGTAAGCATTTTAAAGGAATCTGTTTTAGCAAGTTAATCATTTCAGATAAAAGGACCATGATTTACCAACCAATGAAAAACATGTAAAACGAGTGGTGCCCTTGGTTCCATTGCTTTATTGTGCACAGGAGATCTATTATTTACTATTATTTAGCACTATTATATTCTGGCGTTTAGCACTGTAGCTGGAGCACTGGCTCCAAACTGCAGCACCAAATGACATCAGCAGCAAGCGGAGCCAAGCCAAATAGCAACGTGCGCTTGTTTAAAATCCCAGACGTCAATCTCTTCCTATCCATTTATTCTCAGCTTTTAGCTTTCGCTTCCATTGTTCCATCAGGCATTCTGATTTCGAAAATGTGGTGCTATGATTTAAGTTTTCACTAAGTAATTGACTACCCAACTCCCTGTTGTCGTTCCCTGCAGTAACCATTGGCTGCAGTCCTTTTCAGAACTCTGCACTGGAGGTCCTCTCAGAATGTCATAACAAAAAATAGATGATCTGACTCTGACGTATTTTAAAATCCTTTTGACCGCAATTAGCGTGTTCTCACCCCTTGGCCTCATTTGCTTCAGTTGGACCCCAGCTGTTTTATTAGAAAGCTGCATTGAACAGAACAGAACCATGATGAATTATAAACAAGTCAAAGCGCAAACGTGTTTGGCAGATTTTGCGCATGTTCATTTGAAGTCGTAACCTACATTATAATCTAATATATTATCAAGCAGGATATTTAATTACAAAGAATTCAGCAAGCCAGAGATACTTGGGACCAGCTGTCCTCTTGTGACTTTTCTGCCAAATCTTTAGATTTTCTTGAAATTGCCTATGCCGCAACCATCAGCATATCCCTCCATAATCTGGACCACACTGTTTCTGATTCCTGCCAGGCTCAATTAACTTTTGTAACGCAATAATACATGTTTTGTATCCACAGGATGAAACTGTTTGCCAGCAAGGGCCCTAATTCTGGGTTATAGTCAAATTAAGCTGATAGGCATCTGAAATTGCCATTGTATGAAGTGTTTGGCAGGGGCAAGATGGTTCTGGCTGTCCTCAGTGTCATTATGGAGAAGAGATGGAAAATCCACCCCTTTCCTGGCTTTCATAAAAGTTTGTAATAATTCCTGCAGCAGCCACAGGGTTACAGAACCAAACACACCAAACCAACACCAGGACAAAGCAGCTCACTTAAGCTTTCAGACCTGAGTTAAAGCTAATATTCAAGTTTAATGGGGTATTAGAATCTGATCTCTGAGGTTCCAGTAACTCACTCTGCTTTATAATGTATCAAAGTGCATTAATCTACTGCTAAAGACTTTAAGAGCAGCAGTCCAATAGTGTAGAGTAGTTTAGTAGTTTTAAAGTGACACTTTGAAACTGATTTTAAAAGGATTTATTTCAATTTGGACGTCTGATTCTGAGCATGTAGACTGGTACTTTAGAAATATATGGGGGGGGGGGGGTTCTAGGAAAGCCTATTATATAGTGTCATTATAAGCAGCATTAAGATGCAATTTAGTAAACTTAGCCAATGATAGGAATTGTTTTGTTGGCGATATGTTTTTATAAATTTTTAAAATAAATAGCATACATAGTAATCATTTAAAATGTAATTTAATGCATTTAATTTATAACCCTAACATTGTCTACCTGTGGATAGCAGCTAATTAGCCAACTAACTATGGGGCAACATTGTCCACATTACAATGTTTACCTGGAAGAAATATACAACGTTTGCTAGCAGTTTCTACACTCACTGTCCATTTTATCAGCTCCACTTACCATATAGGAGCACTTTGTAGTTCTACAATTACTAACTGTAGTCCATCTGTTTCTCTACATACTTTTTAAGCCTGCTTTCACCCTCTTCTTCAATGGTCAGGACCCCCACAGAGCAGGTATTATTTAGGTGGTGGATCATTCTCAGCACTGAAGTGACACTGACATGTTGGTTGTGTGTTAGTGTGTGTTGTGCTGGTCTGAGTGGATCAAACACAGCAAACACCTCACTGTCACTGCTGGACTGAGAATAGTCCACCAACCAAAAGTATCCAGCACACAGCGCCCCATGGGCAGCGTACTGTGACCACAGATGAAGCTCTAGAAGATGACCAACTGAAACAGCAGCAATAGATGAGCGATCGTCTCTGACTTTACATCTGCAAGGTGGACCAACTAGGTAGGAGTGTCTAATAGAGTGGACAGTGAGTGGACAACACCACCATGTCAGTGTCACTGCAGTGCTGAGAATAACCCACCACCCAAATAATACCTGTTCTGTAAGGGGGCTAAAAAGGCATGTAGAGAAATAGATGGACTACAGTAAGTAATTGTATCTATATGGTAAGTGGAGCTGATAAAATGGACAGTGAGTGTAGAAACAAGGAGGGGGTCATAATGTTATGCCTGATCTTTGTAAGTGTCTGTTCTAAACTGATAATAAATCAGTTTCTAGACTTGTGACATCAATTAAGAAAAAAAAGATTTAGATTCTCAAGTTCTAATAATTTAGTTCTGTACTATGCGTGTGTAGTTTATTACATGTGAGAGCCTTTTCCAATGTATAGTATATTTATTCCAAGATGTTGTTTTTTTCCATTAAAAAAAATAATAAGAAGATCCTGATATTTTAAACAAAAAAAACATTTTTATCTTGTGTTCCTCAATACTGTTGAGAATGTATTATTTATTGCTGTCATTTTAAACTAAACCTCACAGAACCAATAACACTATAAAAAGAATTATTGAAACATTTAAAGTTTATGGAAGGAAGCTTCTACTAGCTGAGTTGGCAGAAAACTCTACGTGTTGTAGTTGAACCCAATAATCCAAACAGTCTGGTAGTATGAATGCAAATGTCTTCCACCAACATCCTGGGGTTCACAACCTTCCCCTCCCTCTATATTTGTCTCAGACGCTCCCCCTCAATAGCCTACATTTCCTGCAGAGTGGGATTCGCCCTGTCCTGGATACATTATGTTTGTCTTAGACATTAATCCACTGGAGATCTGGTTGCATTTGCACCAGAAGCATGCAAGTCTGATAAAAAGAAAGCCATACTTTAGATTTAACGATGAACTAGCACAGTCAGTCTTTAATTTACTGCTGGTAATTTTATTAAAGAAATAGTCTCTGGATATTGTGCAACCACATTTTATTTTCCAAGTGCTGGATTATATTTTTGCCAAGTCAGGGCCAATTCCCCAATTGTAACTTCCTCTGATGTTGCAGTCCCCCACCCTGACCAGGGAAAAAATGTGGCCCTTCTTGTGCTCATTCAACTGCTACATGTACTACTATCCATGTAAGCTGTGTAAGCCGAGTGCCTTATTTCACCTACCAGAGACGGGGTCTCACAGAGAGCAGTATGGTGTACGGACAGCAGTACTATCCGTGAATCAACCATCCCTCATGCAGCAGCAATAAGGAACCTGTCTGTGTGGGCATCTGGTGGGATGGATCATGTTTATGCCCACCCTAAAAAGACCTGATATAAAGAATTTATAAGCAAACATGAAACATGGCACCATAAACAGTTTCCATAAACTACAGGGCAGTTGTAGCCTAGTGGTTAAGGTACTGGACTAGTAATCGAAAGGTTACTGGTTCAAGCCCCGGCACTGCCAGGTTGCCACTGTTGAGCCCTTGAGCAAGGCCCTTAACCCTTAAGTGCTTAGACTGTCACAGTACTGTAAGTCATTTTGAATAACAGCATCTGCTAAATGGCTGAAATGTAAATGTGAAACTGGCATGAACTGCATGCATCATTTACATATTCTAAATAGGCCTCTATGGCCTGCAGCCATGTTTCACAAGGCTTGATATAGACCCCTGTCCCTGCGTACAATTTCTATTTAACTTTCCGAGTTGATTCAGCGTCTGTGAATATAGCGTTCTATAAACACGCTTTCCTGAGTTCCTCCAAGAAATTCTATTCTCCATACTTGACTTCTGTGTTTTGGTTAAAGTGAATCCTGTGGCGCAGAATGTTTATACAGTATGGCCCCACTCCCTGCTTTTCTTTGATATAATCTCACACTTGAACTATAACCACAAGCTGATCCAGCACTGGCTCTTCCTTTCTAGTGTTCGTTCCTAAGCAATACAAAATCTTCGAATCTAGGCTCAGGTCAGTGCAGGACTAATTAATGCCAACACCCTTTGAAGCCTTGACCAGAGGTCTAGTTTGTCCCTGCGACTTTTATAAATTATACAGCTGGCCAACAACAACAGTCCTGAGATTTCTCTAACCTGTGTCAGCATGACAGTGATTTGCTGAGATTGGTGGGGAGAAACTTTGATACACTTGCACAGAACCCTGACCTCAGCACCACTAATGGCCTTGTGGTTAAATTGAAATAAGTCCCTGCAGTCATGATCCAAAGTCTTTCTACAGAAGTAAAGACTGTTCCAATGGAAAATGGGATTAACTGCAACTTACTTCTCAAGGTAATGCAATGGAATGTTCAAAAAGCACATATTAATGTGTCATTTGTGTGGCTAAAACCTTTAGCCATGTGATAAATATGTTTTTGCCTTGGTGAGCACAATTGTATAGCTCGATATTTTTAAAGACAGCTAAATTCTTTGGCTTGGGTAGATCTCTTAAAAGAGCTCTAACTTTCCACAACATGAATGATCAAGCATTGGTTAAGTGCTGTAAATTAGGAAAAAGGTCTGAGCTTTTAAATTCGTGGTTTGGCTGTAAGCGTGCCCTGACAGGAGGAAAGTGTTCTCCTACTTTTGAAATGTTCCACATCCCATCTATCTACCAATCTGAGAGGGTATAAAACACCACAGTTTTAATCCGAGATGTGTATACTTTTTATCTTCTGACTGACTCATGAGATGATTTGTTCCATTCTACAGCCACTCAACTGTTAAAAATAAATTATGCTCCTCTGGCTAGTGAGACTAATATTATTATGAAGCACCTATAATCAAGTAAAATTACAATCGTCAAGAATCCAGCAATTCATCTCCCAACCTAGTCGAATCTAATCATCTGACTGCATTACGCTTTCTCTCTACTGATGTTGACCTCCACTCTGACTCGGGAGAGCCGTGACTTAAACAATCCCCCTCCTACACTTTTCACATGCACGAAGTGAGTTTATATGTGGATCAGCTTTGTGTATGGAGGGACACACCCTGATCCCCATTATCCCTTGTCTCTGTGCTGGCGCCATCACCATAATTGCACCAGTTATGAGGAATCCCCTCCGGCACCCAGCCTTGAACAACAAGCCAATTGATTTTCATGTAGGCACTCAGTCTGCCGGTAGCAGAGCTGAGATTCGAACCGACGAGTCCGAGATGTCAGTTCTGGTGTGCTAGTTATTACATTGCACCACCTGAGTGCCAGGTCACTTTGTTTCTTACAGTTTCATACAGTTTAACTTTCTCAATAAAAGTCAATATAGCGCCTATATCCATATCATACAAGTGCAATCTGGTTTTCTTTCTCTTATGTTTTATTACAGAAACTACTACAAAATAGATGTAAAATTGTAACAATATCACTTTAGTGTGATGTATAAAAAGCACTGTGACCTTGCTTTTAAACAGTCTTTACAATAAGGCACTATTATATGGATTAGCAGCATAAACACCTATGCAAAACATAACACAGTAATTGGTCTTGCATAATAAACAAGCAACTCTGCACAGTGCCTGCTCGGTGTTATTACATTGCTTTGGTGAGTAAAAGCGTCCGTCCATTCATCCTTAAAGTTGTGTTGAAATCTGTTTATCATTTAGCCAACATGCTACAATATTAGAAGAGTGTAGGAAGGTTTTGATTTTACTGTTTGTACTATTAGCATGGAAGTTGTGCAATACAAATACCCAATGCAGTCAACATGGATTCAAATTTCAAAGAAAAGATTTCGACACTTTTGTTGACTACACACCATAATAAAGGTTGCAGACACTTGACCGTGAGCTTGTCGGACATCTGGTTTTAAACCCATGTGCAATATGGAGTTGCCGTCAGAAAACAACAGGAAGGAGCAGATGTTCTTTTTTAATAAAAACCAGGTTATGAAAGTTTAGCTATAAACTTTCTTGTGAAGTGTGTATGATGTGTGTCTGATAGCTGCATCCTTCCAATAATCTGAAATAAGAAAGTGAAAGTCTTTTTTTCCTTTTTTTGCTCTTTCCCCCAATTGTCTTGGACAGCGCTATGCAGGGAAGATTGTTGCTTTGAAGTAAAGGCCAAGCATCTGCTTACTCTCTCCGTCACACTCTTATTTCTATTTCAGATTCTCTCTTGGTTGCTCTCTCACTGTCTCACTGTTTTCCCCTCTCTGTACCAGTCTCCTAATAGTCATAGTTAATACAATTAGCATTCTGTTTTGGCTGGCTTTGTTTAGAAGGGGTTTAAATGTTCTTAGGAACAGTTTCCTGTATATGCACTCAGCTCCAGAATTACTGGCACTCTTTGATGGCTACATTTGGGTAAAAAAATCTAACCCTAATTTTATTTTAAGAAAATCACTAGTCGAGGCGGCGGGTTCGACTCCCGAACCAGACAGCCAGGGGCCTTTCTGTGTGGAGTTTGCATGTTATCCGTGTCACCCTATGGGTTTCCTCTGGGTTCTCTGATCTCTCCCACAAGTCCAAAGACATGCAGCTTAGTAAAGCTACTAAAAATGACCATAGGAGTGTATGTGTTTGTCCTGTGATGGACTGGCGACCTGTCCGGGGTGTTTCCTGCATCTTAGCTAAAAAAAAAATCAGACCCACCACAACGCGCCACTTGCATATCAAATCTCCCAAGGTGATCATTGTTTGTCGCTCTAACCAGCCACCTTACTGCATGTGACTACATCTGCATGCAGTTTTACATTTATAATATGGGCAATTTGTGTGTGTAGATTTTACACACAGATCACCTGTTGCCTAATTTAGTCTCAAAACGACATGAACCCAAAGACCCAAAGATGGGTTAGAATGAAATTTAAAGTGCAGTACAACTGGCTGTACGCTGTACTTTGCACTCGGGTGTGTGAGTTTGTTTTTCTCTGATAGTAAAAGTAAAAACAGCTTCTATCTATCTATATCTATCCATCTGTATATAAATATACAATGGGACGAACAAACCAAACTTGGATCAGACAGGCTAGCACTGGTTAGTACTGTGAGTGTAGTAGTTGTATATGAAATATATGAAATATCACCTTGATTTTTACGTTCTTTACAATAAACAACTCTCAGGGTCCTTCTAGTTGTGTTCGTCACAATATACACTGATCAGCCATAACATTAAAACCACCTCCTTGTTTATACACTCACTGTCTATTCTTTTAGCTCCACTTACCATATAGAAGCACTCTGTAGTTTTACAATTACTGACTGTAGTCCATCTGTTTCTCTACATGTCTTTTTAGCCTGCTTTCACCCTGTTCTTCAATGGTCAGGACCACCACAGAGCAGGTATTATTTAGGTAGTGGATTATTCTCAGCACTGCAGTGACACTGACATGGTGGTGGTGTATTAGTGTGTGTTGTGCTGGTATGAGTGGATAAGTCCACTCACTGTCCACTCTATTAGACACTCCTACCTAGTTGGTCCACCTTGTAGATGTAAAGTCAGAGACGATCGCTCATCTATTGTTGCTGTTTGACTTGGTCATCTTCTAGATCTTCATCAGTGGTCACAGGACGCTGCCCACGGGGCGCTGTTGGCTGGATGTTTTTGGTTGGTGGACTATTCTCAGTCCAGCAGTGACAGTGAGGTGTTTAAAAACTCCATCAGCATTGCTGTGTCTTATCCACTCATACCAGCACAACACACACTAACACACCACCACCATGTCAGTGTCACTGCAGTGCTGAGAATGATCCACTACCTAAATAATACCTGCTCTGCAGTGGTCCTGGGAGAGTCCTGACCATTGAAGAACAGCATGAAAGGGGGCTAACAAAGCATGCAGAGAGTAGAACTACAAAGTGCTTCTATATGGTGAGTGGAGCTGATAAAATGGACAGTGAGTGTAGAAACAAGGAGGTGGTTTTAATGTTATGGCTGATCAGTTTATATTGTATTAAGCCTCCATATTAAAAAGGAAAAAAGAATATCACTATACACATTTTTTACACTTGTAATATACACGTACAGTACATTTGGCCATGACATGTATGCTATCTCGCTAGGGTATAGAAAGTTATTTATGTAACAAGTGTGTACCTTGTAGCTGCTTACCACTATAACATAAATAGATGTAATTCTGTAGGAATGGGTTTTAGCCTTATCGTTTTTAGTTTATTTTCAAACTGTTTGAATTATCTAAGGAAAGTTTATGATTTATTTAGCTAAACTCTGTAAACTGCAAGCTTGCTGTGCTAAAGTTTCTTCTACACCTGTAAAACATTAAAAATCTGACTCAGAAACAGAACTTTTCTTTTCTTTCACAGCGTACGTCTGTGTGTATGTGTCTTTTCCGATGGCCTAGAGCATGCTTCCAATTAGACGATGTAGCATGCTGACACGTCACTTTTTCGTTGAACAGCTGTCCCCTGGCACCGCACTGACGTTTATTTTCCACTCCTTCGAAATCCTGAGGGAAAACACTGTACTCGCTGGCAGCCTCAGACCTAAAGAGAGTGCCCTTACCTCTGGCACCAAGCACACTGACAGTTTGTCAGCTTAATAGCGTTGTAACCTAGCTGCAAATTGTTCCTGTAAAGTCAGTGGATTAAGGATGGACCATGAGATATTTATAGTCCAATATTAATAAAGCTGAATTACCAGTTCACTCAGTTGGTGACATGTCTGCATTTAGGTGCACGTCTATAAACAGCTCTTCATGTTAAACATTATAAAATCTACTTCCAACATTTCAAATATTCACACTAAGTCATGACCTATTTTTACAATGTGTGTGATATATTGGCATCTGGTTGTCATGTGCAGCCTGCCTTCGTGCACACCATCCTGTCACCCGTTTTTCATACCAAATGCACGTTCTTCACAAAACTATGTTTTCCATGAAAACAAATTCTTTTTAAGCAGATCTATTTTTAGATGATGCTAAATCATTTTCTGGTAGTTTTATTTTTGTACCAAAAATATTCAAGCAACCTTCATCATTGCTTTGACAAAAATATGTTTGATAGGTAGCAGAAATTAGCTGAAGCCCTGCAATGGATTGGCATTCTGTTCAAGGTATTCCTGCCTTATGCACAGTGTTTCAGCGTGGAACCAGGCCCGCCGTCCCTGACCAGGAATTCGCACTAAAACACTGATGCTTACTTGGTTTCAGTTAGGTGGTAGAATTATGTCTATAATAAAGAAGTCGCTCGGTTGGCGCAGCAGTCTATTACGCTAGTCCACCATCGCTGGGATTCGGCCAGGCCTCTACACAGACATGATTGGCTACATTTGAAAAAGAGATGGCTAATGCCCTGCCTTGCACCCAGTGTTTTCCAGTGGAACCACTGCAGCCCTGACCCTGACCAGGATAAAGCGGTTGATGAAAATGAAATAAAATAACAGAGATAGCCTTCCAAGATTTTTCTGTTACCGCAACACATGGATTTTAGCTTTAGAAGGAGCCTTGCTATCTGGCAGGAATTCTCTTTTTTATTCCCACAGCTGGGTAGTTTTCTCTGTCATCTCAGGTCAAGCTTGAATTTCTTGCATGTATTGATTTAGCATATTCTGAAACTGGTTAGTGTAATTTAACGCAACCGCTTCTGTGAGTTTTTCACATTAGCAATTTTTTTGGTTTGTTAAAGAACCATGGTGAGAAACCTCAGAAAATTTGAATTACTAGCTGAATCACTGAATCGTTTTTACCCAACTCGGAGGGTTAAGGCTACTACGTACCTCCTCAGAAACATGCAAGCCAATGCACTTTTTGAACCAATGATCAATTAACTAAAAAGTGGGCGTGTTTAGCAATATCCCAGAGTCATTTCAATTGTGCATGCGCACTAGTGCATCGTCCATGAGATGGTACAGGCGCTGCCATCTACAGTGCTGCGCTTGCCTGAAAACATCATTTGTGCTGTGAATGCCAGCTAATTCAGAGCTTTTTACATTTTGTCCATGATTTTTATGTGACCCAGGCAAACAATGCATCTTACTCTCTCATCTCTGCTCTGTACAATCTGGTCCCACTGTGGTTTACAAGATGGAACATAAAGCCTCCACAAGTTTATTTAATTATGATTTTTTTTTGGCTTTTTGTTGGCTGATTTATCATGCTGTATCATAGCACATCTTAAATGCTTGAGCACTGGCTGCTCTTTTGCATGAATAATAGGAATGTAACAATACACTCTACCCACGATGCGATACGATTCACGGTACTTGGTTCACGATACAATCTTTTCCCGATTTATTATTTTTTTAAACAAAATGATATTGAACACAAATTATGACAAAGTTTCCATTTATTATTTCTCTTTAAAAAAATGAAAATAAAATATTGTATTTGTGCTTATCTTTTATTTATTTAAATAATGAATGCACTTTTATTTCTGGGGTAGGTACAAACTATGCCAAATAATGCTTATTGTGTAAAAAAACTGAAATGAAATTTTAAAACAAATCCAACATTATATAAATAAATGAATAATACAAATAAAGAAAGTGTCCTCACATAAATAAATTTGGCTGGAAAATCCCCTACCTGGCAACTTTGTGAAGTGCTGTCAACCAGGCGAGGTAAATAGCGCCAGTGCCATCTGCTGTTTAAAGTGAATATCGATTCATCTTAAATGAATAACCGATTTGAATCGTGGCACATGTGCACCGATTTTTAACTGTCTTGTGGTGCATCGTTACATCCCTAATAAATAAGCAAGCAAACATTTGTGTTGTTTACCAACAAAGAGGACAGGAATACCAGGTTTCCTACCCAGAGAGCAGGTGTAATTGATGGATTTTTCATGGTTGTGTTACTCAGTAACCTGTCACCCAGAGTTTTCCCCAATGGCATGCAGTAAATGCTTCCAAAGTCCGAAGTGTGTTAGCTCAAAAATCTATAAGGGTCAATCCATCCAGGTCACCTAGTAGCAGCAAGTCAATGAGACTGAACTGGCTTTAACCTGATTTTCCCTTTGAGCTAACTCTCTAAGTGTCTCTAAGCTCACTTTACCCTTATTCCATGATAGTTAGCAGTGTAGAAAAATAAAGGTTAACACATGCTTCCTGGTCACATGTAATGCCTTTTACAAACTGTTGCTTATGCAAAATTGTAGAAAACTTAACATGCCTGGAAGACTTGCATTTGATCTCAATTGATCCTCTGTGCAGTCGTAGATGGTTCCCAGTGGGGGCAGGCAGGTAGACAGTATCTCATTCACACTGGTGGGCTGGGAAAAAGAGTGGGAACAGTCCACACACACACTATTTTTCAATCAGGGTGGTATTGGTGTCAATTGGGCTTGAATAAAAACGAACACTGTGCCTGTCTGTTGATCTTCTATCCCAGTTTAATTTTCTCTCTCTTTCTCTCCCTCTCTCTTCTGTAGATCTTAATTAACCTGACACACACCCCGGTGGGCCCTCATTGGACCCGTATTAACACACGCATCATAAATCACTGGAAGGTTAATTCTGGTAGCCGGATTTATGACCACACGCTTGCAGACCAGTTCCTGCTGTTGATTTGGTTTACTGGAGAAATCCTAGCCTACATTATTTAGAGGTCCACAGAAATTTTTGCACCTCAGCATTTTCTCCAGTATACATACAGCACACATGAAACACTGGAATAAAACGTTACGACGTGACTGAAGTCATAATTACAGCCCGAGCTTTCCAGTCTATAAAAAGAAACTTTTTTCTAATCGTTCTGCTGCCTGCAGCGGAAGTTTCCATGATGGTGAACTTTCCTGCAGTTTTGAACTGTCAGCATTATTATCTGGGCATTCTGGTCATTTAATAATGATTATTTCAGTTAATCTGGCACAACAGCGGTGCCTTTCACTGACCTTTGATTGCTTGGATTGTATTGGTAGGGTAAATATTATTACAGATCACATAGCCGCAGTATTGGGGCGGTGTTGGTTAAGGTCTGGACTAGTATTGGTTAAGGTCTGGACTAGTAATCGCTGACTTAACCCCACAACTGCCAGGGAGCCATTGTTGGGTCCTTAAGTGACTTTGGATAAAAGTGTTTGCTTAATGTCATAAATATGAGGCACTGATGGCCTTGTTTTGCTATAGGCCAACATACGTCAGCAACTTTAACCTAAAATATACTTCAGTACATGTGTCAAAAATATGTAGACAGCTGGTTATGAGCTTGTTAGACATCACATTCACAAACCTTGGGCATTAAGCCTTTACTCTTTTGGGTTTACCATCATTTTGGAATTTTTGCCCATTCAGTAAAATGTTCTTCATGTGTCCTCCAGGCTCTTCTCATCTTCTGTCATTTTTAATTCAGCATAGATGTATCATTAAAATGTGGTTCTGGTTAAAAAACAGGCTGAAATCATAAACTGAACTCACAAAGATGTCAGTGCACACGCACAGTCAACATTAATATGTTTAAATTCTTGATTTGTAGATAATATTACTGACCATGCATGTGCATCTCTGTCATCCACAAATATTATTTTAATATCAATTTAATGATAAAGCACATTTTGTAACATTTGGCCTGGACGTACACACACGCAACTCAGCAGGACAGTTTTACACAGGAAATGCCTTTAGTTTCTACAGTTCATACACAAAGCTTCCAAAATTATTCATCAAAGATTGAGAGCACACAGCGTGCATTGTGTAATTGCATAACGTGAACATAGTATATTTAATTTATCCCTAAAATGGAAATTGGCTGTTTTTCATAAGTGTTTAACACTAATATGTGTAAAAGACTATTTAAATTGGCTGACTTTAACTCATTAACCAAGTCTTTCTGTCAGCATAGTCTCCATAGATGGACTCTGAAATTCACAACAACCAGGGTTAGATATGTTTTCTTTAAGGTTCAATAGGTTTTAACCTCCAGGGGATTGGTATAGTGTTGCTCAGTAATGTCTTACTAATGTACTGAAGTACATTAATACATAAAGAAGAAAATGCTGCCAACGTACTCATGTGCCAACATTATTTCTGTGCATTAAAACCACTTCCCACTTCCTTTCCCTTCCTTATTAGCTTATTATATTCAATATTCAGAGATCACCTTGCTAATCGCTAATGATTTCACCTTTACTGTTAAAGTAGCTACTACCATTACAGTACACCACTTAATGCAAGAAAAGTACAGATCATTTTACCTGGAAGCAGTAACAGTAACACATCAGATACAACACTTGTTTTAATTGCAGTTACAACAGAACTGAGCTCACAATACACCCGGGTGGCACGGTGGCTAGTGGGTAGCATTGTCACCTCACAGCAAGAAGGTCCTGGGTTCGATCCCCTGGTGGGTCCTTTCTGTGTGGAGTTTGCATGTTCTCCCCGTGTCTGTGTGGGTTTCTTCCGGGTGCTCCGGTTTCCTCCCACAGTCCAAAGATATGCAAGTGAGGTGAATTGGAGACACTAAATTGTCCATGACTGTGTTCGATATAACCTTGTGAACTGATGAACCTTGTGTAATGAGTAACTACCGTTCCTGTCATGAATGTAACCAAAGTGTAAAACATGACGTTAAAATCCTAATAAATGAACAAACAAACACAATACACCCCTGCCTAATTTTCTAACTTGTGACTTACAGTGTATCTCAAAAGTGAGTACACCCCTCACATTTCTGCAGATATTTAAGTATATCTTTTCATGGGACAACACTGACAAAATGACACTTTGACACAATGAAAAGTAGTCTGTGTGCAGCTTATATAACAGTGTAAATTTATTCTTCCCTCAAAATAACTCAATATACAGCCATTAATGTCTAAACCACCGGCAACAAAAGTGAGTACACCCCTAAGAGACTACACCCCTAAATGTCCAAATTGAGCACTGCTTGTCATTTTCCCTCCAAAATGTCATGTGATTTGTTAGTGTTACTAGGTCTCAGGTGTGCATAGGGAGCAGGTGTGTTCAATTTAGTAGTACAGCTCTCACACTCTCTCATACTGGTCACTGAAAGTTCCAACATGGCACCTCATGGCAAAGAACTCTCTGAGGATCTTAAAAGACGAATTGTTGCACTACATGAAGATGGCCAAGGCTACAAGAAGATTGCCAACACCCTGAAACTGAGCTGCAGCACAGTGGCCAAGATCATCCAGCGTTTTAAAAGAGCAGGGTCCACTCAGAACAGACCTCGCGTTGGTCGTCCAAAGAAGCTGAGTGCACGTGCTCAGCGTCACATCCAACTGCTGTCTTTGAAAGATAGGCGCAGGAGTGCTGTCAGCATTGCTGCAGAGATTGAAAAGGTGGGGGGTCAGCCTGTCAGTGCTCAGACCATACGCCGCACACTACATCAAATTGGTCTGCATGGCTGTCACCCCAGAAGGAGGCCTCTTCTGAAGTCTCTACACAAGAAAGCCCGCAAACAGTTTGCTGAAGACATGTCAACAAAGGACATGGATTACTGGAACCATGTCCTATGGTCTGATGAGACCAAGATTAATTTGTTTGGTTCAGATGGTCTCAAGCATGTGTGGCGGCAATCAGGTGAGGAGTACAAAGATAAGTGTGTCATGCCTACAGTCAAGCATGGTGGTGGGAATGCCATGGTCTGGGGCTGCATGAGTGCAGCAGGTGTTGGGGAGTTACATTTCATTGAGGGACACATGAACTCCAATATGTACTGTGAAATACTGAAGCAGAGCATGATCCCCTCCCTCCGGAAACTGGGTCGCAGGGCAGTGTTCCAGCATGATAATGACCCCAAACACACCTCTAAGACGACCACTGCTTTATTGAAGAGGCTGAGGGTAAAGGTGATGGACTGGCCAAGCATGTCTCCAGACCTAAACCCAATAGAACATCTTTGGGGCATCCTCAAGCGGAAGGTGGAGGAGCGCAAAGTCTCGAATATCCGCCAGCTCCGTGATGTCGTCATGGAGGAGTGGAAAAGTATTCCAGTGGCAACCTGTGAAGCTCTGGTAAACTCCATGCCCAGGAGAGTTAAGGCAGTTCTGGGAAATAATGGTGGCCACACAAAATATTGACACTTCAGGAACTTTCACTAAGGGGTGTACTCACTTTTGTTGCCGGTGGTTTAGACATTAATGGCTGTATATTGAGTTATTTTGAGGGAAGAATAAATTTACACTGTTATATAAGCTGCACACAGACTACTTTTCATTGTGTCAAAGTGTCATTTTGTCAGTGTTGTCCCATGAAAAGATATACTTAAATATCTGCAGAAATGTGAGGGGTGTACTCACTTTTGTGATACACTGTATATAACAAAGCATTCCAGTCAATTTTATTGGCCACTATTGTTGACTTGGCAAGGTAGTATGAAAGAAACCACCACCAGTTTGTGAACTGGTGGTACTAAGTTTGCAACACTGGAACATGATCATTACAAGGGACCAAGCTATGTGTAAAAATGACTTCTAAACGTAGGCCTGATAAACAACAGACTTTCTATGAATGTCTCTACCAATATTTTCCTTAGCTTTATTTTTTTTACTTTAGAACAAAAATGGGCAACTACTCTGGATTCTGAAATACTTACTTATGACTCTGAAATACTGCAAAGAGAAGAGAGTGAGAATAAAGTGTAATCAGCCAAACCCTTTGACCCTGCTGCTCCTGAAACCTCAGTGGGCAAAGAAAAACACTAGCAGAGCACCTACACAATTCTTCCCACCCAGAAAGCAGCACCAGTTACGGCTCCCAATGATAGGGTGAACACATTACTGCAGTCTCACTCGAAATCTAGCAAAGGATTCTTAAGATTTAATGCTTTTGGCAGATGCTTTAACTGTGGAAAATCGAAGTTGAGAGCTATTTAATGATCAGTTATGGATAGCTCAGTTTTAATGCCCCAAGCAGCAGGAAAAAAATAGCTTATGACTTTGTTTTTCTTCTCTGTGTCTGTAGGCTGGTGGTTTGTCAGTACTGCAGAAGAACAGGGCTGGGTTCCTGCCACATATCTGGATGCTCAGGCTGGCACTAGAGATGATCTGGAGCTGGGCACGTCTCGATCGGGAGAGGGTAAGACACATGCAGGCACTGTTCAAACATCTCTTGTTCACTTCAGACAGCAAAGTAAAAGAAACGCATATTTGTTTAGAGAGGTCGCTTCTGAACTTTCTCCCTCTTCTTGATTTTCTTCGACAAAAACCAGCTCACTTGCACAGTCTGACCTTCCCTGAATGCCAGACACATTGCATAGGCTGTACAAGCCCCCCCCTTGGCATTCATCACCAGGCCCTGGGGAGTCTCATTAATGTAAACACACACACACACACACACTCATCCTTTATCCACACACATGTCAGGGATACAAACTGATTTTACGCCAACACAGAAATTCCACCCCTTAACCTTGAGTGGAGAAATTATTCAGTGGAAACCACTTGGGCCATCCAATGTGCCAAATGTCCTGTTACTCCCTCTTGGGATCTAGTATTTCTTCACGAAATAAATTTTGCTAGATCTGACCCTAATTCAGTGCGTACTGACTGGAAAAATGTTGACCTGTTCCACTTGTGGTTTGAATGCTGGCATCGTCTGTGCTTTTAAAAATGTTATTGCCAGAAGTTGATAGTTTGTCATAGAAATAAAGCATTAGCCATGAATAATCTCCTTACAGCTGTAAGCTACCTTTTACAGTCTCAGATTGAGGTTTTATTTGCTTATTTACATCCAAACATATTTCTCTTGGTTCAGAGGTTATTTCCTCAAATTGCAGTGAGAAGAATGTTCCAACAGTTTTACCTATCCATAACCTTTTAGATTTAGTTGTTGCCCATTTTCACCAGCTGAGTGGGCATGACACAACAGTTGCCAGCTTGGAAGAGTAAAAGCTAGTATGTTCTTCATACAAGTTCAGTGAGCATCTCAACATGCCTGGAGAGCTCACACACCGGACTACAATATTTTCCTGCCAGAAATTGGGACCAGTTATGCTCTTTTGGATTCCCTAACCCAGCTAGCTAAGACATCTGATGATACTGCTGATCTGATTTTGTACTTGTGTCATACCTACATGCAAACCAATCACATAATTGTAGGCTGCTGAAAAACACCAAGCTAGATCTTAATTGTTGCACACAATCAAATTGGACAGAGCAATGGAGAGTCATGCTGGGCATTTATGTATTTATTTATTTATTTATTGCAGCACTAAGTGAAATAGAACCAAGGAAACCAAGTTTCCTCTCAGTGCCTGAGATACCAGCATTGAAATATAATTTCGGGAAGATTGTCATAAAAATGTTTAATTGCACAACCCTTGTACTATAGTTGCAGTTGCAAAAAGAAATCTCAAAAAATGTAAATAATAGACATAATTTCTTTTTCCTTTCATTAATTCTTATTTAATCAATGCATATTTAGCTAGTGCTTCTTTACTTTTTCTGTTTACGGAATCACCTTTCAGTCAAAGCAGGTCATTTACATACGAAAAAACTCAGTGTTTTTATGCATACTTGCATACATATGTACACCGATCAGCCATAACATTAAAACCACTTCCGTGTTTCTACACACACTGTCCATTTTATCCGCTTATAGAAGCACTTTGTAGTTCTACATTTACTGACTGTCGTCAGTACCACCACAGAGCAGGTATTATTTAGGTGGTGGATCATTTTCAGCACTGCAGTGACACTGACATGGTGGTGGTGAGTGGATCAGACACAGCAGCGCTGCTGGAGTTTTTAAATACCGTGTCCACTCACTGTTTACTCTATTAGACACTCCTACCTAGTTGGTCCACCTTGTAGATGTAAAGTCAGAGACGATCGCTCATCTATTGCTGCTGTTTGAGTTGGTCATCTTCTAGACCTTCATCAGTGGTCACAGGACGCTGCCCACGGGGCGCTGTTGGCTGGATATTTTTGGTTGTTGGACTATTCTCAGTCCAGCAGTGACAGTGAGCGCTGCTGTGTCTTATCCACTCATGCCAGCACAACACACACTAACACACCACCACCATGTCAGTGTCACTGCAGTGCTGAGAATGACCCACCACCCAAATAATACCTACTCTGCAGTGGTCCTGTGGAGGTCCTGACCATTGAAGAACAGCATGAAAGGGGGCTAACAAAGCATGAAGAGAAACAGATGGACTACAGTTAGTAATTGTAGAACTACAAAGTGCTTCTATATGGTAAGTGGAGCTGATAAAATGGACAGTGAGTGTAGAAACCAGGAGGTGGTTTTATTGTTATGGCTGATCTGTGTAAATGTCTACTTTGAATCACATATATGAAAGGTGATATCTACCGATCAAAGTGTCCTGTTCTTCGTAATTAAAAAATTTCAATCAGTAAAACAACCAGTGAAATTCTTGTGGGCCCAGTCTAGAGTTGGAACACATTACCCACCGTACAGCCTACAATCCACTCTACTCAAAGTGTTTATTCAGGTGAACCAGAAGTTTGTGCCCGGGCACACACCTGGACTTGTAAATGGATCATAATCATAAACTAAATGGACTTGGGTATAAAATGAAAGGGCAAAAAAATCTTAATGGTTAATAACAGATAATAAATCAGGTGGCTGCAGATTTTAACAGGCAAAAAAGCATCTCTGAAGAAGTTCAAACATAAAAAAAAGACTTATGTAGTGCAACTTGCTTATATTTATTATAGACTGGAGGCAGAACGGGTGCACACAGATACAACATTTTTGGGTGATTACTTGTGCAGCTGTGCCTTGGCGCATAAGGCAAAAATGTAGAAGAGAATACCCACACACAGTCCAGCTGCCATAACTGCTGCATCTTATTCAGCAGCCATTCAGAGCAGAGACACACTAAACTTACTGCAACTCATGGAGAATTTTTAAGCTCTAAGGAGTCTTTCAACATGTACACACACACACACTTTCCATTTTCCTTTGACATTTGCACTCAGTAACTGAAACTGAAGTGCACTGTTCCAAATACTCTCAGAGCCACACTGGTGGGTTTTATTTGACCAGAGTTTTTGCCATTGTGTGGCTGCTGTTGAGAAATCTGTTCTGCCCATTAAACTACTTTTTCCCCTGTTAGCTTCCAGCTCAAAGACAGAGTGAGTTAGAAAACGTATAAGTGTTACACTTTTGAGTTGTTAATAAGGCAAATTCCATTCTTTTTTTGTTTACTTAAGGAACCATAATAGACCGCAAATTACAGTTTAGTTGCTCCTGTTTATGATCAGAGCTGGGATTAAAATAATGCCTTTCTCTAAAAGAAAAAAGAAGTTGATGCAGTATTTTTTTTAACCAAATCTCTACCTGATACATCTGTAGTATATGAGTGATTACCACAATTAATAATTTTTCATGATTTTCTTGGGTTGAGAAAAAAACATTTAACAAAAATACTCAATTATTAAGACAGTCAATACATATTTTTTGTATATACATTTTAAACAATTTACTTGCAAAGTGTGCTTTAAATCTGGACTCTCAAGCACAGCGGAGGTAAAATATGTTAACTCACTAACTTCATCTTAGAGTTTGAATCTCAGCAGTGTTATTGGGGAGCCAGGAAGGCAATATTTGTTGGAGGAAATTTTGATTTAAGCCACACCAAAATACTATGCAAGAGGATAAAGTATATGAGTTCAGGACCACAACTAGAGAAGGATATGATAAAAGAATATGATGGTCACTGTACTCGCCAAGCTTTAGCCACATGCTGGGCTTCTCCAATAAGCAGAGGTTTAACACACTATGTTTTCATACTGCAGTCAGTTTCAATATATGTCATAACATGTGATGTCATAACACATAACCTCCTTAACCTGCCATTCTTACCCTATCAAAGCCTTAGCCACAAGTTGTTAACCAAACACACCGACATTGTTAACAGACTTTTTAACAGCCATTTTTCTTTTCCATCATGTAATAATTTCATTTTTACTAATGCTTGTTTTCCTCTTCAGTTGTTCATGTTCAGTTTGTCCTTTGTCTTCCTATTTTTTCCCCCTGCTTTCCTCCTTTCCCCACTCATCCTCGTCAGTTACTAAACGGCGCAAGGCTCATCTGAAGCGACTGGACCGGAGGTGGACACTAGGGGGCATAGTCAACCGCCAACAGAGCAGAGGTGAAAGCACACATACAAGTCCACATACCCACACATGCATGGACACACCAGGTACATGCAGGTATGATCACGTCTGCAGGCTTGCTTTGTGATTGTGTTCCCACAACAAGGTAAACACAGCACAATGGATACAACAAATCTTATCATGCCTTCTCAGTATATACATTCACTAATCACATGCAGCATGTAGTGCCTTGCATCAGTGTTCACGTCCTTGATTCAGTTCTGGAGAAGCACCAATCCAGTGCCCATTCCAAATAATTAACATTCCTCAGAACACCATAAATTAATTATAAAATAATAAAAAGGTCACAATCAGATGATGATGCTATTTGATAATGCTATTAACAAACTGACTAATAAAGAACAGCATCAGTCAGAGAACTCTTGTAACGTTAAAGTAGCAGCACAAATGTATTTCAAGGATATGAAGAACTGTTCGTCATAACAATAACCTGGACACTCCAAACTGCTGGGCTTTTTGAAAAAAGAGGCTATAAAAAGCCAGTTCTGAAAACAAAACTGTTTAGAATGTGCCACAAGAGCTTAAAAAGGTCCAAAAAGCCAAACTAAACTTTTTGGCAGAAAACCAACATTACTCCTATAAACACTCCATTCTCAATGTAAGCATGATACCATCATGCTGTGGATGCTTTTCTTATCAGCCGGGACTAAGAAACTAAACAAACAAGCTGGATTGTTTGATAGGAAAATCTGCTGCAGTTTGCAAGAACTTAAAACATAAAAACAGCCAAATTTTTCACTGAAGTAAAACCAACCATTAAGTCTAGACTTTAATCCAGCAGAGGTGGCCAACATGCAGCCTACATTTATGAACTTTGGGTCTATTATTAATATAATTAATATAATAATGCAGTGATAAGAACCACAAGACCAGCATGTGTTCATCAAAATGAACTGTTACAATTGCTAAAGAACAAAAGCTGTAAATGCAGATGAAGGTGGTTTGTACTGACACAGTATTGTTAATATTGTGGAAATCAATGACCAAAACATTCAAATTAATTCGATTTTTTGGTTTTTTTTAAATGGGGTAAAACCTCTGCAGGCCACTATGGATACATTTTGGTTTAAGTTCAACAGTCTTTTTCAGTTCAGAAAAATTTGTGCTAATAGCGCATGTTCTACCATTGAACTAACCTTATGCTTAATCTTCATCATCTAATATAACACTAACCATATTTTACTCTTAATACACCAAAGTACTTTCTTTCCTGGATGATTAACGCTAATCTGAACCACCACACCCCAACATGCTGGGTGGCCTGTTCTCATAGTAAAGCCTTTATTAAACATTCCCCTCTAAATTTTACAGGCAGTGATTACCAGTCATAAAAGAGACCAATTCATTGTTTTTTTTTGACTGAAATGTACTCATGTATGAAGCACTAGTGCTAGTGAATGAAGTTCTTTGAAATAGTTCGGTGTGGAGGAATGAACCAAGGGATATATTAAGCTTAAATAGTTTAAACATATATGAGATGTATTGGTGTTTTCAGGCAGTTTTTGATGTAGGTTTTAGTCTAACTGAAATGCATGCCTAGTGTGCTGTCGACACTTTCAAAATAAAATGGATTGTACTAATTACTAATTTGTTAAAATTTTGAACTTTTTCCCTACAATAAACAATATATTTTTTGCTTGATTATTCTGCACAAAATGTGATAAGAGTAACTACGGTAACCTGACTGTGGTTTGACCTTCTGAATACATTAATACAAGATGAGAAATGGCATAAGCATAGGTCCTTGCATATTGAAACATGGTCAATCTGTTTATTTTAAGTGCGTAATATAAACTTTTGACTACTTATTTGGGTATTTTAAGCATTTTTGTAGACAGTGGCTGAAGGGTAAATATTGGCTGCCTGCACAAGGACATTTTTGGCCTTTGTTTTTATTTAAATCATTGGCAAGGGTTTGTTTTTGACAATGTTGCGTTGAAGTACATTCTACCATTTATGAAAACAATTCTCCAGTTATTCTGATGTAAAGCTTCAGCCATTCAACTTTTCTGTCGGAAAAACCAATCATATCTGTTATCTCACATTTGGAGCTGTACTGTACTCAAAATCTATAAAGACAACTGACCACAAGCTTTAACAGTTTACAACTGCCCTGTGAATGTAGCCTTATGCCATCTTTTTGTCATTGTTTATCAGTTGTCTTTTTTGGTTTGGTTCTACTAATTGTGGGTAAAAAGTTGACCTGTCTAATTTACAAAAAACAGTTAATGTTTTCAGATAAAAGGAAATCAGAGCCTTGTTAAAGTCTGGCAATAAAGCCAGATGGAAATGACCACATGGCAATGTTCTATTAATGCCAGTGGAAACAGCTCTGATCTAATATGAACTCTATCTTCAGCCATATCCAGATGTGGAAACTGAAGAAAAATTGGCCATTGCGTGGGGGATGAAAAAGATTTATAGATGAGTATGAAAGGAGACTGAAGCCTCAGATCCGTTTCGGTTGGGATCTACGACGAGACCTTGTTTGGTTAAAGTTCATTCGTAACGTTCTCCATGCTGACTCATGTAAACCTAGTAGAGACAGGATTACACACTGTCTGACTGTACTGACTTACTGTCGATTGCATACAAATACTGACACATTTAAATGCATAATGCTGTTACAGTTTTTGTATTGCACAATATGACATACTGTAGTGTAGTGAAATGCGTCTTGTAAAATAGTATTTGTTCACTA
Organism: Trichomycterus rosablanca; assembly: GCF_030014385.1. Lineage (NCBI taxonomy): Eukaryota > Metazoa > Chordata > Actinopteri > Siluriformes > Trichomycteridae > Trichomycterus > Trichomycterus rosablanca. The sequence continues at coordinate 7,863,258 of NC_086002.1, read as the reverse complement.
ATTTGTTTTAATTTTTTTACATATTTGGCTCAGGAAATAGTTTTGATCTTCATGCTACATGTAAGAGATCAGGCAAATGTAAGACAAGCCTTTTCACTCCTCTTGTTTAGCTGTAATTTTTACCCTGCAGCTCTACTATAGATTATTTTTGCCCAGTCTTTTTCTTATAGTAAATCATGAATTCTAACCTCATCTGAAGCAAGCAAGGCCTGTAATTTCTTGATGATAATAGGATTTTGGTAGGTAAGCCACTACTGGGAGCATTCTCTTTTTAGAAAATAGCTCCTAGCATAGTATGGTGACGTCTCAGAGCCTTAGAAATGGCTTTTAAACAGTTATAGTTAAATAACTTTTAACCTCTTTTGGAATTTCTTTTTATTGCAAAATTGCTGAGTTTCAGTTTTATTCAAGTTTATTATATTAATTTACATTTAGCAGACGCTTTTATTCAAAGCGACTTACAGTCCAAGCATTTGAGAGTTAAGGGCCTTGCTCAAGGGCCCAACAGTGGCAACCTGTCAGTGGTGGGGTTTGAACCAGCGACCTTCTGCTTACTAGTCCAATACCTTAAGCGCTAAACTACAACTGCCCTAAAGAGGACCTAGCAGAGGATGGTTTCAGAGATGTAATACAATTAACTGTGACAAAAATACAAAAATACTTTTTGCACAGCACTGTACCATTTTTAAGTAGTTTAAAAAGCAAGGATGGAGGCTTCGTCTGGTCAGGTAAGGCTGACCAGTGCTAGTGGCGAAATCCAGGTGTAAATCCAGTATGGTACTGTAAACTATATTTTCTACAAACTTTTACTTCAAATCACCAGCATTTGTAGTGTTATATGGCAATAATTGTCACATTAATATCTTAGTGGTAATTATGTTAAGAGCCATGTAAAGCATAAAATTAGTTATATATTTACATATATTTAGCCATCAGCCAGTCACCATCGTCAATGTTCTTTGTGAATCTTGCGGACACTGGCTCAAATTAATTTAAGTGGAAAACATATCAAAAACTGATGTGAACCAGATGCTTTACAGCACTTCTAAGCAAACACCATTAAAATAAATACACTCCTGATGCTAACCTCCTATTTTAGTTCTTATAATACTTCCATGTCAAAAAGAGACTGTCGACAGGCTTTATGTGGCTTAAAGCCATGTGTTAGCCATTGCCATATTGGTAAGTGTTATATAATAGGGAGAAGGAAAAAACTTTTTAAAATGAATTCCAAAACTTCTAGTTACAAACCACACACAGTAGTACCTTCCACCCACACACATTAAAACAGTGCAGTCCTAACAAATGCATCTGGTGTTGGCATGGTAATGAGTAAAACCCACAGCTTAGCTGAACGTTTTAGCTACATTGTTATAAGAAGGACACAAAGTGTTTGTGTTATAGTGAATGTTTCTGAGTGTTTTATTTGACTAATGTTTGCCGTGAATAAACGTGACAGCATTTCATTCATTCAGGTTTCATTCTGATTCTGTGGCAAAAGTAAAGTCACAATGGAAAGTGTAAAACAAGAAAGATTTGTGTGTGTGTGTGTGTGTATGAGCATTCATCACTGTTTTGCTGGTCCTGATCATACTCTGATGTCTCATAAACTCAAGTGAGTCATACACAAATGACTGCTGGTATTATTGGCAGTGGAAGATCTGTAATAAAGTAACTGGCTTTCTTTAATGTGGAGTTAAAACAAACTTATTGTCATCCTATCTACACACACACACACACACAGTGTTTACCCACAGTTAGCGGTAGGTTTAGTTCATGGAGTGCAGAGGGGAAAAAACATGGAGTGGTTCAAGTTTTTTTTTTTTTTCCTACTGGCACACAACATTGCAAGCGTATACAGAGCTAATGCGTTCTGGAATAGCTGGGCTTTTTCCACCCATAGAACAGTCTCTTCATCGCAGTACCACTGATGGACGGAAAAATACAATTTAGGAACATTTGTACTTCTAACTCACACCAGTTAACACACTGGTGAAACATAGATTGGGAACTAAAATGTTTTATTTACTACTATCAGCATTTTATTAAAAAAAAAAAAACAATCAGTTATATTGATGAGTTTTTCTTTTCTATGTAGTAATATGAACAGTTAGTTTAAATATGTAAATAAAGAGTTTATCATGATTTATACCATTAATTCTGGTTTGGACAGTCTGTGAAGTGAAATTTGTTTTACCATTAACTGTATAAGGATTTTTTTTTTGGTTTAGTTGGGACAGGACCAACTAAAGACAAGGAATTATGATGCAGGTGATACATTTAGGCTTTGATGTAAAAATTTTGGTACTTTTGATATATATATATATATATATATATATATATATATATATATATATATATATATATATATATATATATAAAAATGCATTTTTTCCCAATTGAGTGTAGTCAATTTGTCTTGCGCTGCTGGGGATTCCCAATTTTTTGCAGTTGAGGTGGGTATATTGCTCATGCCTCCTCCAACCCGCACGCAACCCCTAGTGGGACCCTTTTCCACCCATGCACTCTGCACAGGTGCCTCTGTCTGCCAATCAGGGTCCTTACACATCGTTTGAAGACCCGGCCCACATATTCTGGTCATCCCTAACTGCAGGCACTGCCAATAATGCCCGCTAGATGGCGCCCAGCCGACCGGTGGCAACGCTAAGTTTCGAACCGATGAGTTCAGAATCTCCGCACTAGTGTGCTAGTGGAATATCCCGCAGCGCCACCTGACAAATGCCCTGTAGAAGAATGGTGTGAATTCTGCTTTCAGAACTAAGTTGGTCTCTTCAAGCACCAAATGATTTTTAATTGTTGTTAAAAGGTAGGGTGATGTAACAGTGATAAATAGTACATTTAAAAATGTATAAACGGGTATCATATGAGGTTTTAATTTAATACAGGTCAAAGAAAACAAATCAATGCTTTCTGTTTTTATTAGCATTTCACATCAACTATCAACTTGTCATGGTTCTGTTCTTATGTTTCATTTAGCCTGGGGTGACTTTTTTCCTCTCTCTCTCACTCTTTCTCTCTCTCTTTTGTTCATCTTTTTAGAGGAGAAGTACATCACTGTGCAACCTTACACCAGCCAGGGTAAAGACGAGATCGGGTTTGAGAAAGGAGTAACCGTGGAGGTCATTCAGAAAAACCTGGAGGGATGGTGGTATATCAGGTAAACATGGTCTGGTTGCTGTATTCTCTAATATTGGGTGGTCTTGCATGATCTTGTAATGAAAACACATTTATGCTGACACATTCTTTTCAGGCCTCAGACTTGTAAACCTGTTTTTGCGTTCACAAGGATGCATCTGGCATCTGTCAAAAACACATTGATGCTATTGACTTTAATGAGAACAATGCTATGACAGATCACGCACCAGCACATGGTTGCACATCAAAATGATACTGTCCGTAAAAAACCTGACAATATATATTTTGGGATATAGCTATGCAGCATATTTTACACAGTTCTCAGTACACAGGAAAGCCAGTAATTGACATCTATGGCTGTGTCCCATTTCACATCATACTCTACTAAATACATTCATAAACAGTATAAACAATAGTAGTGTTGTTACTATCTGCAATACTTATGTCAGAGACACATATTTCTCCAGACTTGTACTCTCTTTACAATATTATGTTTGGTATAGTGCATGATTAACATGACAAAACCAAGCCATTTATTAATTCAACTTAATTAAAATTAACCACTTTATCCTGATTAGGGTAGTTGTGAATCTGATGTCTACCCAGAAACACTGGGAGCAAGACATCAATCCATCACTTACTCATACCTAGGGGCAATTTAGCCTAACCAACACACCTACAGGCATGTTTTTGAGAGGTAGAAGAAAACAGTAGTACCCTAAGAAAGAAAGCTCACATGGGCATCAGAAGATACCAGACACCTTATAGAAATTGACTGACCACAAAATCCTCAAAACTAGCCAATAGATTAGATTTTATGGATATTGGCAAGATAAGTTTATATTACTTTCTTATAAAAAATGTCATAGTTTTCTCTCAGTGTTGTTTATCATATTCTGTCTTGAGGGTGTCTCTTGACTGAAACAAAATGAGAATCACATGCCATGTTTTCCTCAACAGCCTCAGAAAATGAAAAGAAAACTTTCTATTCATATTAAAAAAAGGAACCTGAGTATCATCTGGATGCGAGGGTGTTGCTGGAAGTTACTATTTTAAAATTAGACTTCAATTTTTTTTTTACTTTTGTTTTGGTAAGTGCTGACATCTAGTGGACAAAGCAAGTTGGTCAATTTAGGAATTACTGAAGTGAACTGTTAGCATTAAAATCTGAATTGGATATATGCACAGAAAATGCAATAAAAAACAAAAGCAAATGTTTCCCCACTTTTCCCTCACTGTATTTCACTTTTATGGCTAAGCATAATAAACATTTGTAATGTAGCTAGTCAAACTGACATTTATGGAAATATGTCAGTTTCAATCTGTGGTTTTACCAAGGTCTGTTATATAAACTCAATAATGAAGGAATTATCAATATGTAATTGTAGTTTTGGACCATTAATAATGGCTATAAAAATACTCTGCCTTCATTTCTTTTCAGGTACCTAGGAAAAGAGGGCTGGGCCCCGGCTTCGTACCTCAAAAAGCTAAAAGACGATCTGTCCCCAAGGAAGAAGACATTGACTGGTACTGTGGAAATCATAGGCAACATCATGGAGATCAGCAATCTGCTCAACAAGAAAGCCGTAAGCGAGAAGGACGTGCAGACAGATGGAGAACCTACCACGCCAGAGCGACACATCACCAAGAGTGAAATCAGTCTTCCCATGCCATGCGCTCCTGAAGCAAACCAGGCTTCAGTGACACCAAGCAGTGCCACAAAAGCAGGCACTGAATGTAGCACCACCCTACAAGACACTAAGCCAAAGGCAGAGCCGGGCTCACCTGCTATAGCAAGAGTGGCTCCTCATCGAGTGGAGATTGGTAAGAAAACATTTCTCTGTACACATAGACCAAGAAAAGTGGATTTTTAAAAGCTTCTGTCATGCCTTTTAATAGCCTGGTTTCTTTACCAGTTGTGGATGATTTATGAAGCTGCATGCACCAACAGGTCCTAAAATAATATAAACAGCTAAATAAGTTTTTGCTAAGACTGATTTTTCTAAATGTAACAGGATGGGTTGTGGCTTGTCACTGTAGCCCCGCACCTGAGAATTGACAATGAACCCAGTATGCAGGATTCTTACTGATTACAGTATGCAGGAAGCAATACTGTGGCTAAAAAGCCACAAGTAAAAGGGGCAGTAAGAACATAAAGGAGGTGGTCAAAATGACAGAAACAGAACAGAAAGTAACAAACGAAAGGCACGAAGTGGATAGTAAAAGGAAAAGCAAAACAATAAAAACTAGTTGTCACAATAAGGCTTGAACCACAAGCCTGCCATAGCCAAGTTCCTGGAAAAAGAGTGGAGAAAGGAAACCCAGAGCAAGCCAGGGACGGCAGTAAAGCAAGCAGGACAGGCACGCCACCGATTGGTTTTGGAACAGTGTGCATGAAAATTCAAATTTTTTAAATAGTTTGCTTCAAAGATTGAGTTTACTTTTATTTACTTTATGAAAACAAAGTACAGTATGTAATTTCCAGAGCTGCCAAACATTTGCATTCAACTGTTAATGTCTTGTAATCTTGCCATAGAGTATAAAATGCATGCTGCTGTTTTGTTTTTTCAATAGGCTTTGATGCAATAGGTAAGCAAGTCTTCTGAGTCAAGAATTTACTACTAAACAATAGTTAAAATAACAGTTTCTGATTAACACTGTAGCTCCACTAATTATTATTTTAAGGTTTTTATTGCATCTAACTTTGGACTTAAAATGCTAATTTATTTTCATACAAACATCTTTAAAAATGTTGGATGTTCATGTCCATTCATTGTTTATTACCAGATATTGTTGAGACTGCCACTAGAGGTCAGTGCATCTAACTTTGACTTAAAATGTTCTAGTTACATCTTCACGTCATGTCTTGAGCCATCAGTTGAAAATAGGGAAAGTAGCCGAGCACTCTGTGTCACTGATCTCTTATATCTCTTATCTAATAATGTCTAATTGATTTCAGGTGATCTTAATTATACACTTGAGATGAGAGAGTTTTGGAGCATCCATTTAATGGTTGCACAAGATCTCAAATAATCCAAATGTAAAAGCACACACTGTATGGCCAAATGTGTGTAGAAACCTGAGCATGAGCTTATTAGACGTCTCATTCCAAAATCATAAGCCTTGTTGATAGATTTAGGCTTTTATGGAATATTCTCCACCAGTTGATAGATTCCTCTTGGTTTCCATGTTGAGCTCAGGAGAAGACGATGGCACGGAGACACGGACATGGCCAGTACCAAAAATCTTCTAACTTTATTTGGGAATTAGCAAGAATAAATACTCAAGGTAAAGGGGGTGTTGGTAGACAATGAAAGCAGGCAGCTGGCTATAAAGTTAACTAGTGAAATAAATATATTCTAAGACTTGTTATGAAGTTAGCCCCATCTTTTAGAGCTATAACAGTCTTCACTCTTATGTGAAGGCTTTTCACAAGTATTTTCATAGAGATTTATGGATAATCAGTCAAAGGACTATTTATAAAGTCATCAGGTATCTGTTTTGGTATTAGAATTAGATACTAGTAGAATTAGGGTTATGGATCCTGAATTGATTTGTTTTGACCTTGAATGCATTGCTGTGTTTGAACACTTAACTGTGCTTGTAGAGGCAACATATATGTGAAATGTAAGTCTGGCCAATATAACAGTAATGATAAAATACAACCTTCTGTTCAAGGTAAATAATTCACGCTTTTTTCAGATCCAGGAAAGCATTTCCATCTTTGTCCACATTATTTTGACTATTAGCAGCTAAATGTGCTTGCTTTAAAATGGGAAATTACTTGCTTGTATTTATTTAACATTGGAATTATTGTGTTGCATATAATTGTTTTAGGGTCCACAAAATAAACATGTCTAAAACCTAAAATGCAATATTAGGATATTAATTATGATAAATTAAAACTATGCACATGTTTTGTCATATTGCCCAGCCCTACATAAGACTCACGTTGCTGCTCAGCTTGTTTATTAACTCGTATATCATTTACAAATTAAATCTTTGTTTTGTCCAGAGATGGCTAATATTTCTCCTTTAATTTTTCAGGATCTCCAAACCTGCGACAGAAACCTCCCCCTCGAAGAGATACAAATCTGGTGAGTTATAAAACATATAAGAAACTGACACATCTCTTTGTAGTTGTTGTTATTTTATGGTCTGATGATTCAGAATGTAGAGCATTACGTTTCTGAATTAGTGTTTTTGTGCATCCTCAGGGATTTCAGCTTCCAAAGCCTCCAGAGCCCCCTACAGTGGAAACGGAGTACTACACAATTGCAGAGTTTCAGTCCTGCATCTCAGATGGCATCAGCTTCCGTGGAGGACAAAAGGCTGATGTAAGATATATTTACAGAAACATATATACAGTAGTGTTCAAAAAAATAGCAGTGGTTTTAAAAAAGTGAATAAAGCACAAAATCATTATGATAACTTTTATTTCCATAAATGCAAATGCACTGAAAATACTCCACTTTCAATTCTAATTCAAAACATTAACAAAATTTAGCCAGTTTGTGTTAATCCTTTACAGAAAGTTAAGAAAAATGAATATTAGGCTGTTCAAAAAAATAGCAGTGCCAGCATTTTTCTTTAAAAACTCAAAAGAAGTATCTATAAACTGAAAAAAATGTTTGAGGTTTCACTTTACTTTAATATTTAACTAATAATAACTAATATTTAGTGGCATAACAATTGTTTCTGAGATCTGTGTTGCATGGAGTCGACCAACTTCTGGCACCTCTGAACAGGTATTCCAGTCCAGGATGATTAGACGACATTCCACAGTTCTTCTGCATTTTTGGGTTTTGCCTCAAAAAAACGTGTTTCAGATATCAGAACACAAGTTCTCTCTGGGACTGAAGTCAGGGGATTGTGCTGGCCACTCTATTACCTCAATCTTGTTTGTCTGTAACCAAGATGTTTTGGGTCATTGTCATGTTGAAACTCCCATTTTAAGGGCATTTCTTCTTCGACATAGGGCAACATGATGATCTCCTCAAGTATTCTGATATATTTAATCTGATCCATGATCCCTCGTATGTGATAAATAGGCGTAACACCATGGTATGAAGAACATCCCCATATCATAATTTTGTACCACCATGCTTTACTGTCATCACAGTGTACTGTGGCTTGAATTCAGTGCTCGAGGGTCGTCTGACATACTGTCTACGGCCACTAGACCCAAAAAGAACAATTTTGCTTTTACCAGTCCACAAAATGTTGAGCCATTTCTCTTTGGACCAGTCAATGTGTTCCTTGGCAGATTTGAACCCATTCAGGACACGTCTTTTTCTTAACAACGGGACTTTGCAAGGAGTTCTTGCTGGTAAATTGGCTTCACTTAATCATCTTCTGTACTCACTGATAACTTCAGATGTTCCTTGATCTTTCTGGAGGTGATCATTGGCTGAGTATTTGCCATTTTGACTATTCTTCGATCCTTTCGAACAGTAGTTCCACGCTTCCTTCTGCATCTTTCAGGTTTTGGTTGTCACTTCAAGGCATTTGAGATCATTTTAGCTGAGCAGCCTATCATTGCTGCACTTCTCTGTATGTTTTTTCCCTCTAAAATCAACTTTTTAATAAAAGTACGCTGTTCATCAGAACAATGCCTGGAACAACCCATTTTACCCAGTATTTCAGAAGGAAATGCGCTATGACCAACCTGTGCAACATTTGCCCCCCTCCTACCTTAAATAAGGACCAAAACTGACACCCGTTCTTCTGCAGAATGAATGACCAATTAAACACCTCACTGCTATTATTTTGAACAACCCACTTTCAATCAATGCTTTGATTACTCAGAATGAACGGCATGCATGTTCTAATTGTTGGGTTTGTTTTGTTTTCATTACTCTACTACACTTTCAAGTAAATTTTTTGCTATGTAGAAATATCACTTCTACTAAAAACAGTGATTTATCAGGTCAATGGTGTTGGACTGCTATTTTTTTTAACACCACTGTATAGTAGGTTCAAAGTGTGACACAAAAAATAAAAGCTTACTTTGGAGGTGAAATTAGCCTTGTGAGAAGGATTTTACTCTATATGTACCGTGCCTCGAGTCCTCGGTAGTTTAACAGACCTTCCTTAGAAGTGGTCTAAATTAGGATAAGTGTTTTTAAAGAAAAATAAAATTGAAAAAGATTAAAGTGTAGCATTCTTAAGAAAACAACTTGATGGATAATTCTGAAACTGTTGTGATCTGCAGGTAATAGAGAAGAACTCTGGTGGCTGGTGGTATGTCCAGATTGGGGACCTGGAAGGTTGGGCACCCTGTTCCTACATTGACAAGCGCAAGAAGCCTAACCTGAGCAGGAGAACAAGCACACTCACCCGGCCCAAAGTTCCACCCCCAGCACCTCCTGTCAAAAAGCAGGACTCTGAGGACACACCCTCTCTGAGTGCTTCCGGCTCCAAAGCTTCAGAATCCCCTAGCAGGCCTGTTTATGAGGAGCCAGAATATGACATTCCCGCCATGGGATGTGATCTGGAAATGGACACACTCCCCATAAAAAAGGGGCCTCGACCTGTGCTCATCAAAAGCAGTAAAGCTGCTGCTGAAAGAATTGCTCAAGCTACAGGCAAAGCCTCACCTCTTTTTACTGTGAAGACATCCCCTTTAAGAAATGAAAACTCAGTGGAAAAGGTTACCAAGGAAGAGGCCATATATGAAAATGACGGCTTTAGATATTCTTCTGATGACTTTGCCTGTACTAGAGAGATGATCGCGGTGGGCTCAGAATCCCCTAGAAGCCGCACTTTGGGCAGAAAGCCCCTGGGGTCCTCCGCTTTTCCTGGAGAAGGAAAGTCTCTCAGGGATCCTCCAGATCTGAGGACTCAGTCACTGACGCGTGCTGAGAAGTCCTGCCACAGGTCATTTTCAGATGAACCAGGGCGAAATTCCAAAAGAGAGCCAGTCTTGCGCAAGGATGTAGAGCTCCGGATTGGACAGAGCCCCTTAACTCGGCCCAAGCCAGTGGTCCGTCCAAAACCTCTGTTGACCAAATCTGAACCCCACAGCCCAGAAAGAATGGACATCACCAGCTTCCGGCGCCAGCTGCGTCCTGCAGGAGCCATTCGGCATGGAGTAGTCCGTGGAGCACGTGGTGAAGACTCTGAAACGGCTTCAGTGGTGTCGTCTGAGGATTCTGTGTCCTCTCGAAGCATTTCAGACCTTTCCAGCACTTACTCAAAGGGCAGCCGAGGTGACTCTGATCATGAATGTTGCTTTTATCGTACCACCGATGCATACGAGCGGGCACAGGAATCTGAGCTCAGTTTTCCAGCTGGCATAGAAGTGGAGGTACTAGAGAAGCAGGAAAGTGGCTGGTGGTATGTCAGATGGGGCGTAGAAGAAGGGTGGGCTCCAACTTTCTACCTAGAGCCTGTTAGGCAACTTTTAGATTTAGGTGTCCCAGAGTCCCATGATGGATCTTCGAAAGAGTTGAGCAACACGAGCAAGTCTAACAGTCTGGAGAAGAATGAGCAACGTGTACAAGCTCTTAACAACCTTAATCAGCAGAATCTGCGTCGGATGAATAATCCCAGCCCACCTATTCCCTCCAAGCCCCCTGGAGGCTTTGGTAAACCATCCCCCCAGCTGAATGGTTCAGGGGTACGAATGCGAAATGGCATTCGTCAGGCAGCTGTACGACCCCAGTCAGTTTTCGTGTCGCCACCACAGCCAGTGAAGGAAACCAATTTATACACAGGGTCCCTAAGGCGCAATGAATCGCTTGGTGCCAGTGATCACATAAGGTCCAGTGGCGGTGTGCGCCGGAATTCTTCCTTCAATACTGTGCGGCCACAGCTAGTAACTGATGTACGATTGAGGTCTGGGACTACAATGACTGTGCCAGCTGGGAGCTCTAGCCCCTTGATTGCACAAAAGAATGGAATTCCAGTTTCCACAGTAAAGCCCAAACCTATTGAGAAGTCACATCTTATTCACAACAACCTACGTGAAGTTTATGTCTCTATCGCTGATTATCGGGGAGACGAGGAGACAATGGGCTTTCCCGAAGGCACTAGCCTCGAAGTTCTAGAAAAGAACCCTAATGGATGGTGGTACTGCCAGGTACTAGATGGCCTACAAGGAAGGAAAGGTTGGGTTCCATCTAACTACCTGGAAAGGAAGAAATAGCACCCTCTAAAAGAATGTCTCTTAAATGTTGCCTAACATGTACATTTGTTATTAAACTCTATGAGGACCTTTTTTGTATCATTGTAAAGAGAGACACCTTAGTGCTGGTTTACTTAAAAGTACATAAGACTCTAAAGATGCGTATGTGGATTAAGCAAATAAAAACATGGCATTGAGAGTTAAAAATGAGGGTTGGGCCATCCCAATGTCTTAAGTATCACTGGAGGATCCTGTCTCCAGTTTGAAAAAAGGGTTTTACATGCATGAGAAGAGTGATTCAGACAAATGTCGAAAAAATATTTATACCAAACGGGTGCCTTTGTCCATCAATGACTGAATGTTAAAAGGAATCATTTAAACACCAGTGAAATAATATCAGTACCAAACTTACCAACTTGGTGCCATAGGCCTATTAGCGCAGAAAACGCCAAAACTATTTTTGCTACAAAATGACAGAACGAGAGGGAGATATGTATGAGGGAGTAATGTAGTGAAATAGAATGTGTACAAGCACTCAAAACCAAGAATGTAATACATTGGATACGCAAATAACAAAAGGTGTTTACCATTTAGTGCATTTAAAGATTACATTCGATTCTTAACATTTGTTCATTTTTTTTTTTTTCATTTCATATCCTGAGCATTTTCATGTCTTCCTTAGAGATGTATTTCTGCTTTCTTGTGACATCCCTGCAACTATATCAGCCTGGATAAGGAGGTGTCTCGTGAGGGACTTCCCTGTCATGTGATCATTTAGATCTGATGTGTCTTTAATGAGGGTCTCTAACTAATTGGCTTTACTTTTTTGGCTCTCCACTTTGCTTTAAAGCCCAGCCAATAATAAAAAGAAACACTGATTTACTTTTGCATTTGATGTGGTGCAGTTATGTCTAACTCAGATTTACAGGGAATTAGATACAAATGGATTTCAGTGCTTTCTATCTATCTCTTTAAGTACCTGGGTATCAAGTTTACAAATTTGCACAGAACAGAACTTTGCATATATTGCTGCTCTAGGTTTAATATATTTACTGTTGTTGGAGTGGAATTAGAAACATAGTACTGGAAAGTATGGCTTAATATGTGCCAACAAATCCCAGGAATGTTACATAGCAATGAGCCCAAAATGTGATTAAACCAAAGCAAAATAACAATACATGTGCTAGTTTTTTGGTTGTTTTATTTTGTTTAGTATTTATTTTGTGGTTACAGTGAAGTACAGTGTATTCAGAAAACCCAAACGAGGTTTCAAAACTGAGCAGAATAGTTATTTAATTTTTATATCTGGAAGCACTTGATTTATTTTTTTTACCCAAAGGAAAGCACATTATCATGCAAGGTTTATTTCAACATGTAACAATATTGCTGGGCAGTATTGGATTTAAAGTTGAAGTGACACAGTAGCAGCTGAATTTAAGCTTACATATGACAATTCCTGTTTTCATAAAATTATTAGTATTGAATAGAAAATTATGCTGACATGCTATAGTTTGGTAGAAAAGATCGTAATCCTGGACAGAATGTAAATTTCAGTCAGATTAAAAAACATCCATCCCCCTTTGACACAATGTTTTTGTGATCCATGTTAAAAGGCTGATGTTCAAGACTGCTGAAATATTTTTCTAACGAATGGTGCCGTGTGAACTCAGTACTTGGGTTAAGCACTAATGTTTTTGTCTTTTTTATTTTCTGCTGGACAGTATTATAGTATTAAACAAAGTTACGTACCTGCTAGATTGCAGTTATATTCTATTAAGTAGTAGTTGTTTGTTGTGTGATCACACTCGGACAATAATGATGAATGGAGTGGTTCATTTGTTGAGTTGATGCATTTGTGTTTTTTTCGTAAAGCAAAAATGCATTAATGTAAAGATGCAGAGTATTTTATCAGCACATTATTTATTAAACTATTTATGACTATTTAATTTTCTAAAAATGTTCAATACCTCTGCTCATTTATTCAGTGCTTGCCACTGCATTGGAGTAATCAAAAAAGTGGAAATAAAAAAGTGACAGAATTTACTGACACAGATTGGCTACTGTTGTATTCTAATTGTATTTATTTTAGTTTTTTTTTACTCCCATTAATCTGAGGGCAACTGTTTTTAGACACATTTATTCATTTATTAACTCAAATGCAGCTAAACATTTAGTTTTATCAAATCTATCTGGTCTTTTTGACCCTTTACCAAGGCTGATTGCTGCACCTTTAGCAACTATGGACACTTCTTCCTTCATTATTGGACTTTCTATAATGCCAGATTTAGTAGATTTAGACTCTGTTTCCTCCTGATAAGTTGACTCCACTTGTTAGCACTCAAACAAAAAATGTTTTAAAAAGTAATGTCCTAAATCTGTTCTGTTTTAACCATATTTAAAGCAAGAAGAGCAATATATATATGCCATAATGTGCTGGCAATTTTGTCAAGAGACTGGAAACTTAAGAATTATTGTAAAGAATTTAAGCCCTCTACCAACTCTGACGAAGGCATTATAGAAATGTGTTGGTTCACTTTAACACTTTCAAGTGATATCGCTTCTGTCAAATAATCCATTTACATTTTAAGCATTGTTATGTTTGCATCTACGATTTACAATGGAATATTACTTCACACTATGCCTTTTTGTATAATATATTTGTATCATCTAGCCTTTATGTTTCGTCTTTATATATTTTTGTTAGCAGAAATATCACCATTTATTGTACTTTATTCCCCTGTGTGCTTTTGTGACACCAGTGTTATGAGGTATTGTGCAATAGAATAAGCGGCATCTCACCAAAAAACAAGGAATTTGCAACATCAAGGTTTTTGATTCTTAAGACCCTTACTTTTTAAAGTCAAATGTGGATAGTTTCATAGACATCAACCATGTCATCTCAAATGTTACTTTATTTCATTATTTAAAAAAGAGAATTTCTAAATGTCACAATGCCCATGATTGACGGACTCTACTTGCCATAACAGCAGGACTGTATGACCCAAATCTCTCTGTTGCTATTGTTGAGACCACAGGGGTTTTTTTTTTTTTAACTAAGGAGAATTGAGTTCTCCTACACACTGCCAAATATCTCCTTCAATTTAATTACCTGTAAGTTTATTTCCATCTTTCAAAGAATCTCTGCATTGTCAGTGGTGAAGACTTTAACAGAGCTTCACTTAATCGCTTACTATTGTATCTGGCTAAAATGAGACTGTTGTCCTTACTCACCATGGAATCAAATTTGTGCTGTTTCCAATCTGATCCACTGATGTATTTAATGATGTGAATGCATCACAAATTGGCCACTTGAACATCTTAGGCACATCCTCATACCCTTGACGTTTAACCTTTAACTTGCATCCCTAAATAACATACTTGGTCCCTTTTATTCAGCAGTATATGCATATAATATCAAATTTACCAATATTCTTCATCTTGTACTATTCTTACTGGCCTTTTGTCACAGAAAGAGCTACAGCCTAGAAGTTAGTTATCTTTTGCTTACAATCCCTACAGTTTTATTGCAACCATAATTGACTTTTTCTGGAATGTTCCTTGAATGAACCAGAAATGGAAAAGTAAGCACACTAGCCAGTTTTACATTTGGCTGATGTGTTTTTCTATGTCAGGCAGAAACTTACCAGAAATCCCAGTCTGTATTACCCACCTGAAAGCTAAACATAAAAATGGAAAATCTGCATCATTGAATTAATGTCAAGAATGTGTTAGTACACTCCATATGCTGTTATGAGAGCTTATATTATGTGACATAACAATGAGCAGTTACTGTTGGCAGTAATAGTCATAATAGCTGTAAAGCCTAAATTCTTGTCAGCTCTAGTTAGTTTATATCTTTTGACTCGCACTGTGTGATAACACCACAATGCAATACGGCATGTCACATGGTCAAAATCTTTAATGGTGCTATTCTTAGTCTTTATTGGTGTCATGATTAAATGCTTACCCTATATAAGGAAAGTCCTTTATTAGATCATAATATGCAAACGCTCTCCTAGAAGTCTATCATGACTTCATAAAAGAATAATGTCACAAGGATTATAAATCCTATCATAAAGGATCATAACCCATAAAAGGACATCATAAAAGGATCATAACCCAAAGAAGTTATAACACCCATGTAATTTATTTAATGGCACATTAATTTAATTGTAAATTTAGATAAAAAAATTGGCACTTAATGTCAAACATCAAGGCATCTATCATGACAATTACCAAGAACATGTCATGGCTGTGTCACTTCACATAAACTCCCATGACACGTGGCAGCATATGGCATTAGCGGTGACATGTCCAATAAGTTCAAGTTAAGCAACAACAGCAACCATAAAAATCAGTGTTTGGCAACACGTTTTCACCAGTTTTAGAAGGCTTATATGAATTGTGGCAGGGTTTGTCAGTGTGTGTGTGTGTGTTGATATGTGCAGATGGTTGGCATGTCATAGAAAGGTGGCAAGAGAAAGTTGATAGATGGAAGTATTTTTACGTGCAGCCATTGAAATTCAATCAGGTATTACAAGGTCAAGTCAGACAGTGAAAATATACTGCATTCCCTTGGAGTTGCAGCTGTAAAGACAGGATTTAACAGGTTTCTGCAGGAGATGGATGACCCCGGATAATCAGTGCTAAGTTTGAGCTCTCTGTTGCTCTGTGGATCATTTAAAGCTGATCCAAAAAGATGAAAGTGATAAGTGCTGATCTGAGCTTTTAGCAAAAGCTTCAGTCTTTGCCTCTGGGCTGCAGCATTGATAATCCAGCTGTGGGCAACCTTCATTAGAAAGCAGACGTCTGGAGTGCTGCAGGCACCAAGCACTGCTTCAAAATCAAATTACCAAAGCAGCCGGTTTATTACAGCTCTCTGAGGGTCGTGTCCTGAATCCCAATGACAAGGAAGTAGAAACCGAAGACCGATCGATTATCATGTACCATCCTAGATGCGACCGACTTAAAACTGCCATAACGTGACCTGACGTAAAATGCTTTTGAAGACGAGCTAAATATAGAACGCTTCCTGTATGTTGGTCTTGTGAGACACATAAAGTGCTTTGAGGAATTTCTGTAGGTTTTGAGTTTAATGCATTCTGGGTTTATTGTGTGCCACTGATGTGATGGAGCTAGATCAAGTCTGACAGGATGCTGTGATTTTCTTACTCTCATCTTGATGAAAAACAGTAAGGAACAGGGAACACGCTGGGCCTTCCTAACATTGCGCCGCTCGCTCTGCTTGACTTCCTGCACTAATTATCATTTCTCTTGTATTAATTAACAGTCAAGAAATGAACAACTTGCTTCAAAGACAGGTGTTGCATCAAGTCACACTCTGGTGATAGTAAAACTGCCATTGTGAGCTGGATTTATTAGCGTGAGGATCCTAAATACAACTTAGTTCGTCTTTTAAAGATAACATAGCTGCAATATCTACAACTCTGAACATTTTAAACACTTTGAGATGTGATTACACTGTCAAAGGCTTTAAATTGGATTTTTAATACTTTTCCTTAAAAACTATGTGGTCTACAGCTTTACTGTTTATCAGCATCATTTTGTTTATCTTTTTGTATATTTATCATGTTTACATTGTATCCTGCATTGCCCTAAAAAGACAAAAAAGAATAAAATGTATCATCTTTTTTCTTTTATGACACTGTCATGTATTTGTCAGATAAAACACAATCCACACACTTTTACACTTAAGCTCCAAACCTGCAATTAGCAATAGGCTTCGGCAATCATACACTGCCACAATGTCCATGGAAATTCGTGCATATTTTTTAATTACTTGCATAAATTCTTGTGGTATATATGTTGCCAAAAACAGCTTGGCTTGCTGAAGTTGAGCTGTGCCTTTACATATTTAGTTGCTTGGCAGTGATGTGCAAAATAGTTTTGCATTTGGACTATTAACAATCCTCTCTAAATTTAATTCTTTGTTTTACTTGGTCTGTTCAAATGTGTGTCTTATCAGCCATGTTTAAATTTGTGCACAGGGACGTGAACACATTTAAGTTCACTTTAGTTATAGATGAAATTTAGTCAGCATGTATGCTGTTTATTAAAAAAAATACACACCAGGTAAAAGGTGAGTTTTTATTAATATTGTTTTTACACCCGATGCTGAAAATAAAGTAACCTGGTACTGGGCTTGGGAGTAAAACTCATGTAAGTAATTGACTTTCTTTGGTAATGTACAGTTGTAATGCATGTGTATGATAATCTAATAGTCGCTACAGATATTTTACATTTTCCAACACATTGTGAGAATGCACAGAACTGATACTTCGATCTTTCATCAAAAGCCAAGTTTGTCGCAATAGGTAAGCTTCTAATGCCCAACCATATTACTACTCAATCAAGTCTATTTAAGCCTTTAACCCAAAATGTGCAAACGTGTTGATTCTAAATCACCAGTGCACTGGTTGTACACTAGATGTCGCATTTACATTAATAATATAAGTAACTTAAAAAGACTAATTAGCAGTAGTAATGTTTTTACTGTTTGACTGTAAACTTGCCAGTGTTTTTTTTCCCTTCATTGTTTTCAGTGTCAACAATGTTTTGACCATCACTCTTCTTTCAATGCTCTTCAATACTTCTCCAATCTTCCCTCCTCTTACTTCATACGGTTTTCCTCACCTTTCTCTTGACTTTTCCTTACAGTCCTTCCTGATATAGATTGATAAACATGTAATTTTAATATTACAACAATATCTCACTTTCATTTTAAAATTATGAGACACTAAACTAGACAAAATAAAACTTCATTACAATTTTAATGGCATAAAGCAAACCATCTTTCTATGGAGTAACATTACTGATACAAAATATGAATTATGCCAATCTCTTGGACACTCTACAGTACATTGCCTCTATGTGTGAGTGCGTGTAAATAAGTCAATACTTTCTTAAAATAAGAAAAATGTGTGTTCTGTTTATCCCACTGACTTTTCCACCAATAAAAGAAAAAAATGACCGCTATCAGACAACCAAACTATTACTGTGCTCTGAAAATACTCACCAGTTTAAGCTGTGTTTACCATTACCTGGTGGGATACCTACTGCCCAGTTGTTTGGTGCTCAACGAAGCCTGAATGAACCGAGTCATAAAACGATACCACAACAATAATATCAGCTTTTCAGTTGACTTTTTGCAGCTTAAAGACTTTTAACACAGGTAACGTTTAGTGTTTGTTTTAACATTAAATATTAATAATAAACAAGAGCAAGTTAAGATATTATCCTAATTAGTAACGCTAACGCTATCTAAAATATAGCAAACCTGTAGCTAAATAGCCCTGAAACGCTTCCTTCGGCTGGTTAGCTTTAGCGCGCCTGTGAGGTAAATTTATTTTATGTTGTTGTCATAAAGTTATGATTTTGTTCTTTTTTAAAGTTATTTTTACGAGACTGATACTATTTATGGCGTGAATAGGGACCAACAGCAAGTAAACAGCAAGGGACCGTGTGCAAGTAAAATGTATTGAATCAATATCTTTCTCAAGAATCGACTCAAAAGCATCGAAATGCGATGCCTAAACATTGGAATGAAAGAGTCGACTCTTTGCGAATCGAACAAAAATTCGACTTGTGTATACTACAAGTCATGCGTTATAATGCAGTAGGGAATTTGGAAATGACTAGATTGAGAGAAATGTGATGCATTTTTTTTGGTCACAAATTGTAGGCTGTATTATACTTTAACAACATTCTTCCAGGAAAACAACTTTTAATTGTATAACTGTAAGGTTCTTGCACAACTTCAGGGACTCATATTCAATCCGTTTGTTGACCTGTGTCCTCTTGTGGGTGATCAGGGTTTCTGGAAAAGGCTCCCTGACCAGGATAAAGAGATTAGTGAAGATGAATAAATGAATGGTAAGTAGATGTGAACACATTGTTTAGGCTGTAATAGCAAGCTACAACAGTTGATGAAATATATATATTTCCACACTAGGGGGCAGTCTTACACAAGCAAGTTAACGTGACGCTCTTTTTGCTTCATTAACATTGATGCTGTTTATTTACAGCTTTTCTGAGGGTTTGTATGAAGGTATTTTGAAACACGAAGAGAGAGGTCACCGAAGCACATCTTTACAGCCCTTATAAAAACATCAAAGACAAGAAGTTGGTGGCCTCTGCATTAATTAGTGCCACTACATTAGACTCAGCTAGAGGTCTGGATGATACTTTGGGTGACAGCACTGATTCTGGATCAATTAAGAACGCACTGACGATTTGTAGTCTTTTTTTTGCACTGAACTAATGTATGGATGTCTTTTACCATGAGATGGATTGGTGTCCTGTAGAGGGTGTATTCCCACCATGATCTCATTCTTCTGTCAGGATTTAGGGTACTGCTTTTGAACCAGTGGCTTTGTTTTATTGCTTTTTTTGCACAACAGCTTCCAAGCCCATTGCAATATAAAACTTGCTTGACTGTATGCAGTGTTACCATGTTCCAGCAAGTTTAAGGCAAACTACAGTCATACAAGAACTCCCCACACACTGTTTCACACCTAAAGGCAAAAGTAGGCAACCATTAAGAAGTGGAGAGAAACTGAACTGGGTTTAATAACCCATTTGTATATAAGAAAAAACATACCAAACTCTTTAAAGACAGCCACCATGCTGCTTCTTAACCTTAGTTTTTAACTGATTTAAACAACTGCTTGTGAATATCTGTTTGACAGGTAGTGGGGGTGTTACACAACTCCAAACAGGTCGATGTTTCTTCAAAACTGTCCCAAAGTGTGAGTAAGTGAATAACCTGAGATAGCTTGGCACTCTGTTTGGAAAGTATACCCTTCTTGTGCCCATTGTTTCCATATGAGGCTTTAGACAGCATTGACAGAGATGAAGTGTTTATAGAAAGCAAATGACTGATTTCTGTTTTCCTCACTACAGGGAAAAGTGTTGAAATTCTTGTCCATTGTAATTACAAACACACTGCAGATCTGGTGGGCTTAGACTGGGTGGAAAAACACAAAAGTTTTCTATAATTTTTTTTTGTAATGAAAGTGGATCCTATCAAAAGTGACCGCACAGTGGATTCAATTTGCTCTGAATAAATACACTGTTGCATTAATCAATACTCACTACTGTGTAATCTGGACTAGAAGTAAACTGTCATGTATTGTTTAGGTGAACATAATCGAAAGCTGTAAATAATCAGCGTTAGTGTAAATATTCTTTAAATTAGGAGATGACGTCAAGAATTCAAGGGGCCTGAAATACAAGAAACAGAATTAATATGAGTATTACAACTTCACAAGTGTTTATTATGCCCATAAACTAGCCTTCTGCTATTTGCTAAACAATCATAATGAACATTAAACAAAGGATCAGGAAAGGGAACACGATGTAGCTGAAACACATTTGGAAAATTTATTGACACAATCATCTGATGACTCACACTACAGAAAGCTTACAAATCAGTCACCGACTGCCGGACTGGAGAAAAATAAACACGACAGACAACATTGCCACGACAGAAAACAGATTTGCACTTAAAAAACTGATCTAATGAGTCAATTGCTAATGGATTTAGTGGATTCAGTGAATCTACTGATTTATCAGGCTAAACTGGGTGTAGATTCATTCTACTAGCTTGCTGTAAACACTGAGGGCTAGATGAACAATTTCAGGTGCAATTACACCACATTTAATCCTGAATGTTCTGTTTATGCATGACGTGATGTACTGGGAAACCCGCAGAGTGCACTTTTTTCACTTACACATACATAAACTGATTGGAAAGTTTAGACAAAAACTATGGAAAAGATATTGGAAACGTGGCTCTTCACATATTCCATTTGAGATACTGAAGCACAGCGAGTCCAGTGCCACCCAGAAACACAGGGCACCAATCTATCACTTTCTCAAATGTTGGGGCAATTTGGAATACTCAATCTATTTTCAGCATGTGTTTGTTAGATGGAAGAAAAATCTTCATAGGCAGTGACCAGGGGTGAGGATCAAACCCAGGTCTCTAAGACCCATGATGCTGTGCAGCATAATGCTCATCCAATTTGAGCAATTGTTTAGCTAGCAATCTGATCATAGAGGCATGAATGGGGTTTAAAGTCTGTTGTCTGGGTCATTTAGTCAATCCAGCCTCTTTTTTATTTGATTTTACAAGTGGTCCAGGTGCAGTTTATCTGATAAGCCACAGCCTCTGAAAATTAAACATTACATTCAGATGGGTCTGGATATGAGGCCCTCTGGCACCAGTGGCCTGGTTGGATACTATACAGACACAATTGGCTGTGTGTGATAAAGGAAACCCAGATTGGAAGTTGCATCTTTGCTGGTGCAGAAGCAACGCCTGTTTGGTTGAGGAATCGACATGAGCTGTTGAGGAATACAGAAAGCATAGTGTGTTTCTCAGCATGTAGGGCTCTCTGTTAAATGAACCACCGTCCTGTGGGGAAAAAAAACAGTTGGCAGCTTTAAGTGTGTCAGAGGAACCAGCATGGGTGTAGTGCATGTAGGGAATTGGGTATGACTAAAAATTAAACATCAGAAGTGGCCACATAGAGGTGCTGGTAGAGGTATTGACACTGTACATGATCTCATGATCTTCCATCCAGCCCTGAGTGAACCCAGTTGCAGTATGTTTAAATGAAATGGTTAAAATATGAGAACCTGGCTCTTCGGTAAACTGCTGATTATCTATCTTAGTAAAAAACGTAATCTACAATAAGGTGCGCTTTAGAAAAAAATCATCTAAAGACTGAATTACAAAACTGGTCAAAATGCAAAATGGCTATTTCCTACAAACCAGAGCTTTTCTTCCAGACAAAAGGTCCAAAGTAAAACTGATTATCTGTACCTTATATACTGAAACACTCACACCATTTACTACATAAATAAATACATTACAGGGTCAAAGACAATCAGAAGCAAAGCAAGCTATGAAGTGTTTGTAAGGCTGCATGTCCTGGTAAAATTCCTCAAAATTCATATTACAGGGCAAATTAATAATCCCATTTAAAAACTGGTAACAGGTCAGGCATAAAGGAGTTCACTTTAAAACAGGATCATCACACTTTTTACATGATTGATAATTCTGGTCAGGACAAACAAAAATGTCAATATATCTCTGTTCAAAGGAATTACAGAAATAGAAATATGGGGATAGAAATGTACAATCATAGATAATATAAAGTGACTTGGAAATACAATGATGGCCCTCAAGCACTGTGCACATACACTATAAAACGTGACTAAAATCAATTCAATTGTAAAATAATCACATTTTCAAATAATACATGATTAAAAAGTTAATTCATTCACAAAAATTGTAACATAAATTATAAAAGGATTTTAATTAGAGAAGGACGGTGAAAAGAAATAACAAATCCATACAAAAACGAAACATTGTAAATTACTATAATCATGTGCTCACTTTATACCTAGAAACACATTTCTGATTGTTTTACTGCAAAGCCCTAATTAGATTGACTGCACAGTATAGCTCATGATTACAAGTCACGTTATGTAATATATTTCTGCTTTATTCAGAAAATACATTACAATGTAAAGCCTGGTTTATGCGTTTTATTCATGAGCTTCTGAAGCCTTCAGGCGGCTGGAGGAATCACTTTAAAACACAAGCAGCCGTCGCTCAGGTGGCGCAGCGGTAAAAGACACGCGCTGCAACCAGAGCTGGATTTCGAAGGAGCGTCGTTTCGAATCCAGCTCTGCCTTCATGGTCGAGGCTGGGCGGCTATGGACAAAGATTGGCCTGTTGTCCGGGTGAGGGGCGGGACTTGAGACCGTAGGGGATGCTCTCTCAGGAACGGGGCGGTCGCGCCCTCTGCTGGCTGGTTGGTGGCGCCTGTATGGAGACGGGAGGGGGTGCGGCGGAGTGTGTGATCCTCCGTGCACAGTACTCTGCCACGCTACACTCGTCAAGTGTGGGTGATAAGACGGTCGATTGGCTGTGCACGTTTCGGAGGAGGCGTGGAACGGCCTCGTCAGCCCCAATCAGGAGCAGGAATCCGCAATAATGAGAGGATGATAGATGGGATGAAATTGGACGTGCTAAAAAAAACACAAGCAGCCAAACCTGCTGCCCAACTTTTTAATAATATGCAAAAAAGAAGTGGAGTTTTGACTCAATGAAGTAATTTGTAGCTGAATAAACTCACCACAAACTGCTTTATATTAATTTTGAAATACTACATAGTATGTGGTTTGGAACACAGCCTTATTTTACTACATACTATGTGGTTTGGAACACAGCCTCAGTTTTTAGCAGATGTGCTGTTGTGTCGAAACTTTCGTATCAACATTTACATTGCAGCAACATGGCATTTAGTGGACGCCTTTGTCCAAAGCGACTAACACTTGTAGTCAATTACAGTGCAAGCAACTGAAGGTTAAAGGCCTTGCTCAGGGGTCCAATAGCGGCAACTTGGTCGTGATGGGGTTTAAACCACTGACCTCCTGATTAAGTCCAGTATATTAACTGCTGAGCTTCCACTGCTCATAAAAAACAAAACTTAAGGGCATTTCCAAATAGCGAGGTAATAGCGTCATTAAAAACTAGTAGAAGTAGTTTAGATAGATAAAATAGTGTTATAGTTTTAACTATTTTATCAATTGCTGATAAGCTGATCAGCTTTAATTAACTCTACTTTTTATTTTTACGAATTTCAGGCACACTTTCTTCTTCTAAATGAATGTTAGCCCAAAACAACAACAAAAAAGCATAAACCAGGCTCATCACAGAGGAATAACCCACAACAAGCATCATCATCAGTCAAATCACTAAGAGAGAAAAACACAAAGGATACCGGTAGTAGGGGTGGGCGATATGTCAAAACATCATATTTCAATACTTATTGTTAATACTATCAATATGTATGGTAAAATTTTGTATTTCTTTCAAAGTGCCAACAAAACAGTAATTTTATACATTAGATTATAAATGATATTTAAATATGTTCACACACCCACACACACCTCGCTAACCTGCTCTAATCTATATAAATTACTATCTATATTACTATCTATAATTACTATCTATTTTTATACTATCTATATAAATTACTGAAACACGGAAGCCTGTTTAGTGTTACTGAATAGAAAAATAGTCCTCCCAAACAACCAAACTACTTTCAAAATATTACTGAAATACCTTAAAGTGTATATATTGTTTATTATATGCTGAGTATATTCCTAGTGAACTGCACCCAATCCCCCAACCTGTACCCTGGCTGCTGATCTACTTTTTGGGCTGAGCCCATCTGGGTTATATTGGTTGGCTGGAGGGATTTTATCTCTCAATAAGCTTGGGAATGCCTGGGTATCTTATAGCAGGAGCTGAACACAGTGGGTTGAGAAGTCTGGTGTGATCTCATCCTGCTATAAATGAACAATATGAACATGATGAAATCACAGGTTCACCAACACCTGCCAACTGAAGTGACTTTATATTATTTGTTCATAGTGCATGTTAATTCTTAATTCATCAGTTTTTATTATTTCTATCATTGTGGCACAGACCTGTCCTGGCATGTTGTGTTATGTCTGATTTACTGGTTACTAAGTATTAAAAACATTCATTAGTGTTAATTTGTATGGCAAGGTTTTGGGTGTTGTAAGTAAAATATTCCACGATGTTAATACAGTGCAATGATTGATATTAAATTGTCATATCGCCCAGCTCTAACTGCTATTACAGTTTACAGAGGTTCAGGTCATAATCAATGAATATAAACCATCATTTAAAAGTAAACAACCACTCCAAGAACCAGCATACAGCTTAATATTAAACATGTTTCATTAAAGGACAAAATGACATTCTACTAATTTGCCTAATTCTCACAAAAAGTCTCGAGTCTAGAGAACATAAACAGGACACCCAGCATTTAAATATCTATATATAAATATTTATAATCTAAATGATCAAAACTTGAGCTTGTTTCTGCCATAGCAGCGACAGGATGTATGAAAGTCCACACAGATGCCGTTTTAACACTGCCTGAAGAAAATGAACACTTTAGCAGCACAGATTTAAGCCCTAGCTGTCATGATTGATTGTCGCAAACTAACCAACACGTCAGTTACAATGACCTTGATATGCAGCCATGTACTGCGATATTTCATCACCAGTTAGACAACTGATCCAATCAATCGGTGCCATTTCTGTAAGGTACACACTGAGGCCCTGATTTACTGAATGTCCGTGTGTGAAATCATATGCAAATACATAGCAAAAATATGTAAGCTTATTCACTAATGGACTTTATAAAAAACTGCATGATGAAATAACTAAACAAACCCACCTTTTTGTGAGTTTGCTATAATTACCATTATTTACATTTTGAATGTCATTAAAAAGTAATCTGATCATCATGGAAGTGTCATGTATTAAGAAGTCAGGTTAAGAACATTAAATCAACACCGGCATCATTAATTAAATCAACTGAACTATTTTAAAAATATCAAAAGCTAAAAAACAAGCCAAAACGCATCACACAAATGTCTAAAATGCCTGTATTAGCAATAAACACTCACTATTTAGTGCTTTATTTTTCACAGATATTGATATTGATAACTCTACACCAGGGGTGCCCAATACGTCGATCGCGATCTACAAGTCGATCGCACAGTGCACGCTGGTAGATCCCCCTCATTCAAACAGGTCAGCGGGATTGACATGAAATATGGCCACTGTTTCTTTAATTTGCGGTTTGTTACCATAGCTACGCCTCAGCCTGCTGAAAGCACTAAGAATCTAGAAAGTTTTCATTCATCAGTAGCCAGTCTGCGCCAAAAATGTTTCGATTCGGGCAAGAACACTGCAAGGACGGCTGTTTCGTTCATACGTGGAAGAAGCCGACGGAGAATATTCAGATCTCATGCTACAAACAGAAATTTCAACCCTACAAGCTGACATTCATATGAAGTCAAGGGCCTCTGCTGGACAATTTTGAAACTTGCTGGCTGAGAAAAAATATCCAAACATAAGAAAATGTGCCACATATTTAACAGCATTTTTAGATTAACTTACTTGTGTGAATCAGCCTTTTCCCACATGAAAATAATTAAGTCTAAATATCATTCCATCCTTACTGATGAACACTTGGAAGTCTGCTTGAGATTTGGCATGAACAGCTACTGTCCAGACCATTCAGTACAAATCATCAGAATAAGATTAGTGTGATTTTTTAGTCGCTTGCCCTGTAATGTTGAATATCAATATAGGCAACTGAAGCGCATTTAAAAAAGCTTCAAAGCTTTTCTGAAAAATGATGAGGCCAACCTTTTTAAAAAGTAGATCGCGGTGACCCATCGACTGAAAAAGTAGATCTCAAGCCACGAAAGTATGAGCACCCCTGCTCTACACTTTACTTAAACAAATATGTGCATCTAGCGTAAGGTTTTATACTTGCTAAAAAGCAGTAACTGATTTTACACAATATTGTAACTGATTACTGTGCACTCCAGTTTAGTCCTAGCTGTGCCCTGACTGGTTGATAGCGTAACACTGGCTATTTGTAAAATAATGCAAACATTTATTTAACAATAAAATGAAAGAGTTTAA
Source organism: Trichomycterus rosablanca (assembly GCF_030014385.1). NCBI lineage: Eukaryota > Metazoa > Chordata > Actinopteri > Siluriformes > Trichomycteridae > Trichomycterus > Trichomycterus rosablanca. The sequence continues at coordinate 7,836,400 of NC_086002.1, read as the reverse complement.
GTGAGAAAGACCTCTTCTATTAATTCAGTCAGAATTAGTTATTATTATGTTTGTCTTTCTATATGAACTCGTCAATATTACTTAGAACAATTAGCTCTTAAAAAAAGCTTATTTGCACATTATGGTATCTGCATGTGTGGTCAATGTGTTACTGATATACGTCGAGCTCTTGTAAATGCACCCACTAGCCATAAACTGCACGTGTAAACTAGAATTCCTTGTTGGAAACTCAGTAAATCAAGGCCTGAGGAGCTAAATTAGCAACTAATTAAGCTTAACTTATTAATGAGGATCTTATTGATGCCTGGTGTAAAAATCGATGAAGAGGCTGCGTCTTCATGAGGCCATTACAAACTGATATGTATGGCTCGAACTATTCTTAAGGCAAATGACTTGCTAAAATCCTTTCCACAGGTCAGTTTCTCATTCAAACATGGTCAATATTTTAAATCCACTTATTTTCTCCTAAGCTGTTGTTAATAAGCTCTTTCTTTCCACTCCTCATCACTCACATATGCTCTGCCTTGTTTCCCCACTGCCATTAACTAGTTATTATCATGCAACATGCCACATATGGGCTCGAATCAAGAGGGTACTTGGTGAAATATGGACTGTCCTGGAAAATTAAATAGCCTCCTTCAACAAATGATCTTTTCATTGTTTAATGTCTCGAGGCTATGTTCCTTCTTCCAAGATCTCCAGTCTCCATGGCAATTGCATGTGCGGAGTGTGTTGAGGAGGTGTTTTGAACACTTGAACAGCGATACAGACAGCCGAGCGTGAGTCTGCAGTAAATTAAGCTTTAATTACAGTGTGCTCATTTGGCCTGAAATTAATTCACAATGCAATGATTCACTGATCTGCCCCATTTATCAGAGGAAACTATGCATGTTCCACTTCCTAACGTGATTCAGTTCAATTAAAAGTATTTAATGTATTATTTAATTAATAGTGGCACAATGGTAAAGTATGCTAGCTGTCCTATCAGCCGGTCAGGCGTATTCACAGATATGACTGACTTATGTTACGGGGGGTTGGGAATGGGAATGGCCAAAATCGCCTAGTCACTGGGAGGTGCACTTGTCAGTCCCTTTTAGTACTGATCCCATGTCTGGATAAAAATAGGAGGGTTGCGTTAGGAAGAGTATCCAGCAAAAAAAGTGTCCAATCTGGTATTCGTACCAGATTCACTATGGTGACCCCTAAAATATATGGGAGCATCACAAAGAAGAAAAAACAATATTTGTTAATAAGTGCAAGATGAAACTGATTTGATAACTAGGCAACAGGCTGTCAGTAAACTTTACCAATCACCATTGTGACTTCAGCCATAACTATGATGTCATAAATCAACCTGGCAAGGGATGGGCACCATACATCTCTGATCAAAATGCTTGTTTTCCTTTGATTAAGTTTAGTGTTTTTCATTTTTAACTTTGGGTTTAAATTGCATTTGAAACTATGTGCAGAATTGGCGTCAGTACTTAAAGATCACTCAAGTCAATACTGACATTAGAGCACATATCATTAGCAAAATAGCTTAAATGCTAGCTTAGGCACTAGATCTAGCATGAGCACATGGAGCTGGGGGATACTGTACATGTATGTGTTTTATCTCTCGCTTGGTCTCAGCTGTACACAGACAAAAATTGTGACCCTGAAACGTTCTAGTATAATGGAAAGTGTTTTGAGGACAGCCAGCAGGTTGAAAACACTTAAATTTTTCATCTGCGATAAATATTGATGCGGTTTCCACTTCGCGAGGCTTGCACTCCTGCAAACTGAGACTCTTAGAGTCCCATATGGCTCAAATTGAGGGGAAATAAGATGGAGATATTGACATTTGATATCTCCTGAAATTTCCTGAATTGCTTGAGGCGACGTATACAGTTCGTCTTCTTCTTCCGTGTGTGTGTGTGGGAAGCTTTAGTCTGAATCACAGCCTCCTGTCCTGAGCAGCAAGACAACTGGTTACCGTAGCAACAAAGGCTCGCACACCAAACTACTAGAGACCTTTCGCTGATGAATGCAAAAGCCTTTTAAGGTTCAAATGAATCACCACTGAAACGAGAGGCCGTGAAGTGTCAGAATGATTGTCCCTGAACTGGACGCCCCCCCTTCCTTCCCGAAGGTCCCCGTGTCTTTGTTATGGCCATTATGCTTCTCTGTGTCGTGTAATAGAGAAGTATTACAGAAGATGGCTCCTATGTGCTCCGGTAGGTCTTTATTATGTCTTTGATAGCCCTCCTGCAGATTGGACAGCACGCGTTGGCCATCTTTTTGAGACGGAGCCCACAGGTGTAGCACAGACACATGTGGCCGCATGCGTAGATGACTGTGTCCACGGCATTCTCGTAACAGATGGAGCACTCGTCCGGCCAGGAGCTGGAGGATGATGGAAATGTTGGGGACTTGGGCAGGGTGACAGGAGAGCTTGTGGTTGTTGCTTTAAAAAGGGAAAGAAAAAGAACATTAAAATGACCTTATAGGACTCTTTTTAGAACATCATTTTATACACACATACGTACATTTATGTTCCTTAAATGTCATTAAAATACATGTTACATGACTGCCCCAATTTAGTGATACTGGTCGTTGAAATTTTTAGTTCAGATCTATGGCTATAATATGGATCTAACACAGTTGCATCAGCATTGTGCTAAACAGTGTTAAATAGCATTAACAACGCAAAGTAAGACAGAGTCAATGCCATTCAGGGAATGTGTTTAACCATGCTGCTAAACACTAAGGGGAATTTCATGATCCGCCTGGTCTAGTGTACTGTTGCGTTTGTTGTGTGGAGTAAACAGTAGCACCATTAGCAGTACCACACGTGCTATTAATTTAAAATATACTACTATGATATTTTGTTGGCATATTTCTATACAAAAATTAGTCATCTTACTTTGGAAGTAAAAAAAACCCCAGTACCTTGACAAAGTCAAAGGCATAAAATAGGAACTCCGACCTCCTGATTGAAAGTAAATGGGTGGAAAATTGACCATAGGATCTCATGGTGTAGTCATTAAGGCAGTCAGCCCTGATTCTGTCCCCAAAATAGCAACTGGCAACTACAACTTAGGGTGGCACGGTGGCTCAGTGGGTAGCACTGTCGCCTCACAGCAAGAAGGTCCAGGGTTCTATCCCCAGGTGGGGTGGTCCGGGTCCTTTCTGTTTAGAGTTTGCATGTGTCTGCGTGGGTTTCCTTTGCATGTGTTTGCGTGGGTTTCCTTCGGGAGCTCTGGTTTCCTCCCACAGTCCAAAAACATGCAGTCAAGTTAATTGGAGGCACTGGATTGCCCTATAGGTGAATGGGTGTGTGTGTGTGTCTGCCCTGTGACGGACTGGCGTCCAGGGTGTTACTGTGTGCCTTGCACCCACTGAAAAACTGGGATAGGCTCCAGCACCCCGCGACCCTAACTGGATAAGAGGTTAAGACAGTGAGTGAGTGAGTGAACTACAACTTTGCCACATATCTACGACATACCCTAAAATCAGCAGAGGAAGCTGGTGGTAGGAATCTTCATTACATCATTACTTAAGTAGTGATTTATTTTGGTTTACCTCAAATCTTTTATACTGACCTGTTATGGAGGTACAGAAGGCTCCCGAGCAGCCTGCGTTTATCGCAGGCTCTGAGCTGCCACTGCACAGACCTCCCTCAAGCGAGTGAGGTGAGGAGGAGAAAGGTGAACCTGGGCTAGATGGGCCTTGAGCATCACTGAGTTGGATGGAGCCTAAAAAAACAAAACAGACAAATAAGTATCGGAAAAGTTTAACAAAAAATGAAAAGGGGGAGAAAGCTTTTCTTGAAATAGCTTTGACATTTTATTGATATACCTGCTTCTTCAACTGACAATAACATGTCAACTCCAGCATAATTACTGTGACATTTGAACTTACATTGTGAGCAGAGTGACTCACTGACTGGACTGGGTTAAGATCAATATGACAGTTTGCACAATCTGCAATATACAGCAATATTTATTTATTTTATTAGGATTTTAATGTCAGGTTTTACACACTTTGGTTGCATTCATGACAGGACAGGTGATTACTGGTTACACAAGATTCATCAGTTCGAGTGTTTAATGTTAAACACAGTCAATTTTGTCTCTCCAGTTTACTTCACTTGCATGTCTTTGGACTGTGGGAGGAAACCCATGCTACCCCCCACTGTGCCACCAAAAACAGCAATAAGGCATACACTTTTGTTTTACAGGTTTACAGGTTTCTTTTAACATGTAATCGACTGTCATACTTGAATTGTTTTGTTACACCGTATACCCTCCTTATTGTATCCGGACTTGGGACCGGATTGACAAGTGAACCTCCCAACAACTAAGCTGTTCGGCCATCCCCTGCTCAGACATAGCCAGTTTTTTCACTGCCACATCCTAGTCAGGGTTGCAGAGGGTCCAGATTTTCTCTGGGCACGATGCAGTAAAACATCCCAGACAGGACACCAATCCCCTCAGGCGTAGCCAATTATGTCCGATAGCAGCGCTGATCTGAACCCTGGATCCCAGCGATGGTGGGCGCCTCCAGTTTCAATACTGCTGGATGGAATCTATTAAAGTGTGCATATTTAATAGTTAAGTAAAAGAATCAACATAGTAAGGGTATTCACGGCTTTAGGTGCTGCACAAGATGATCATTACGGGATTTCCCACATCAATAAATTAACCTTTTTCAAGTCATGCAATTGTTAGAATCTGACGGCCTACATAACTCTTACAGTATTGTTTGCTAGGGAGAGTTTAACCCAGTTTGAAGTTTGTCCTGGCTGGAATCTGAATATGACACCTCTGAAGGAAGGAATGGGATCATTAATATATCAGTCAGATGCCTTAGAGAACGGTCAACGCTTTCCGCTACCGAGGCAACATTTCAAGTAACGTGACTGATCTGCCCTTCTGCACAGAGAAATAAGGTTTTTTTTTTTTTTTGGTTTTTTTTTATTAGGATTTTGTCAATTTTACACTTTGGTTACATTCATGACAGGGTAGTTACTCTTTACACAAGGTTCATCAGTTCACAAGGTTATATCGAACACAGTCACGGACACCAGAGCACCTAGAGTAAACCCATGGGGAGAACATGCAAACTCCACACAGAAAGGATCCAGACCGCCCCACCTGGGGATCGAACCCAGGACCTTCTCGCTGTGAGGCGACAGTGCTCCAGAGAACTAGGGGGGAAAAGTGCAAGACTGCAAGGCTCATGAAGACAAGGTTTGCAGAGTTTATTGTGAAGGAACTCCACACTTCACAGTAACTGTTCAATGAAGTTAATTTCTTTGTTACAAAGATTACATTAACAGGCACTTGGGTGGTGCTCTACTGCTGAGACCTAGAGATCCAGAGTTCGAATTTCAGTGGTGCTATCGGCTGGTCAGACGTTTGCATGGATTAATGGGCTGATGTCTGAGAGGGTGGCCAAAACAGCCTAGCCATTGGGAGGACACTTGTCAGTCAGTGCGCTCTCAGTGCCGGTCCCAAGCCCAAATAGAAAAAGCACTATTATTTAACTTAATATAACATAATAAATTGTTGCTCGTGATGTTTTAGACATTTTTTCACTGGCATATCCTACACAAAAACAAGTGAGCATGTACTGTATCTGCCCCACCATTAGGATAACAGAGTAGTGTAGGGTCACTATAAGGGCATCTCATACATTCCCTAGAGGTTGTGCTTGTACATTCTGTCAATATCAGTTACCATGAAGCCGAGGTCCCACAAGGATCTATATTAAGCTTAGTGTAGGAGTGGCTCAAGCATGCGCTGCATGCAAGCTGCACGCGAGTCCTGCAGCCTGATCCTTTGTCGGCCTAAAGATGAAGCTGGCTGTTATGCAGGGCGGAGCTGAAGCCAAGACTGATCCCCTCTTAAATCTGGCGTGCCATCGCACGATTTGATCATTGCACACAGACAGTAACTTTTAATCCCCCTCGACGAGTCAAAAGCAGCTGACTCGAGACTGCACGAGCCTGGAGCTCTCCACACCATCTCGAACAGATTATCAACACAGACGGAGACAGTGGGAGAAAGTTTCAGAGAGGTGCAAAGAAAGCCTCTGTATAATGTTAAGTATGTGTCTCCATGGTGACAGGCCTGAACTTATACAGGACGGAGCGTATGAACTGTACTGACGAGCTCTCGTCACTGTCATGTACTGTACATCGGTATGTGGAAGACAGGGTTGAGTGCTTTGCAGTTTTGATGTTTTCAAATAATCAAACAAAAAAGAATAATTTCAGGATAACTGCTGTGTTTTCTTTTTTTAAGGCTGACTTAATTAAAAAATGATGCAACTTTAGATTAGGAAGGCTGTTTTCCTAAAACCAGTGTCATCTACCAATATTTTTAAGTTTAACACGTCAATCAAACAGTAGATACGGCCCAAACAAGAATATTTAAATACAGCTCATTTTTTAAAAGCATTTAAACATAAAGTAAGCTCAACCAAATGGTTGAACAGACCATTAAAGGGTTAAAACAAGAATATAGGCACCCAGGCGTCGCAGCGAGATATTCCGCTAGCACACCAGCACCGAGTTTCTGAACTCCTCGGTTCGAAACTCAGTGTTGCCACCGGTCATAATTGGCAGTGCCTGTGGCAGATACTAATTGGCCACCGTATCTGCAGGGTGGGGGTCGGACTATGTGTGGGTGGGTGGGTCTTCATACGCTGTGTAAGGACCCTGATTGGCAGAAGAGACGCCTGTGCAGAATGCATGGGCGAGAAGAGGAGGGCTGTGCACGTTTCGGAAGAGGCGTGTGCAGTGACGTGCTCTCCTTGGATGCAAACTGGTATCCCTCGGCAGCGGAAGACAAAATTGAGTGCTCTAAATCAGGAGAAAAATGGGGAGAAAATGCATAAAAAACAAAAAAACAATAAAAACAAGAATGTGATTGACTTTTTTTTTACTGACAAATGGATAAAGAAATTACTTATGGAAATTACTTATGGATAAAGAAATTACAATGTTTTAGCTGAGAAACCTGATTTTAGTTTGTAAATACAAACACATTTTTGATTTAATGCCTGCAACACACTCAAAAACGGGGCAAAATAATAAAGAAATGATACATCACAATAAGCAGGTGAATTGGTAACAGGTTGTTAGGGTATAAAAGAAGGAGGGTGGCACGGTGGCTTGTTGGGTAGCACTGTCATCTCACAGCAAGAATGTCCTGGGTTCGATTCCCAGGTGGAGCGATCTGGGTCCTTTCTGTGTGGAGTTTGCATGTTCTCCCTGTGTCTGTGTGGGTTTCCTCCGGGTGCTGCGGTTTCCTCCCACAGTCCAAAGACATGCAAGTGAGGTAAATTAGAGATACAAAATTGTCCATGACTGTGTTTGATATTAAACTTGAACTTGTGTACCTAGTAATTATCTGTCCTGTCATGAATGTAACCAAAGTGTGAAAAACATGAGGTTAAAATCATAATAAATAAATATAAAAGGACGATGCATGCAAAAATGGGTTGGAGCTCACCACTTAATGCCAAACTGTCTGACCAAAGTAACTTGGTGACATAAATAATTCATTTAAACAACAATAGGTAGCAGTACAATTGTGCAAGCCCAATACCGCTGGGATCCAGGGTTCGAATCCCAAGTGGCGCTATCAGCTGGTTGGCTGTATACATACAGACATGACTGGCTATGTCTGTAAGGGGGCCGAGGCTCCACAATGGATTGGCGTCCTGTCCATGGTGTGTTAGTGCATTGTGCCCGGTGATTATGGTGGAAACTGGACCCACTGTGACTCAGAGCAAGATAAATTGGTGGTAAAATATAAAAACGAACAAATGAATGAATTTACTTGAGTAAAGTTTCTGGCTACTCTGGCCCACTTTTTGTCTTCCCCCAATGACTCATCGTGCAATGTAAATGGAGATAAAAGATTCCTTTGTGTATAGCAATAAGCACGCATGAAAAATGTGTGCAGAGGAGGAATTTTATTACTTTCTATTTACAGATTCTCAATTCGATCCCTTCATCTGCAGCCTCACACAGCCATTTCTCTTTCTCTGTGCACTCAGAGTGCTGTTAATATCGCATTAAGATGCAGAGGTGGAAGTTTGAAGAGCGGGATTCCTGAGTAGATGATTGTATGTTCGAGAGGCTAATAAGCTCGCATTAAAACCTCAGAATCTAGCAAGAGCTCACGAAAAGACAATACAGGACATGATTAAAAAATAAATAAAGAGAATTGCGTGATGAGAAAGAGGAAAGAGTAGATGAGCGAATGTGGGTGGTGAGTATAAAAGATCTCTTATTTAATACATAGACTGTGATTACTACTGTTACCCATAACCCATACTGCGAAGCCCAGCACCTGCAAGAACGAAAATGAAAAATCCAAGTGCAGGATATTTTAAACCATGGTAGAAGAATACTGTGGCTAAACAGCTACAGACAAAAAGGAAATAAATGCAAAGAAATCCAGTAGCCGAAATAACAGAAACAAATGAAGGGCACAAAAACATCAGCAGTCCATAATGAAGAAAGAGGTTGGAAAAGGGGTTATGTGAATCAGTCAGAAATAGTGCTAATGAGGTACAGATGACTGTCAATCACAAGGAGACGACACATCAATTATCTGTATCTCCATGTCCCCCTCTGCCAGCCAAAAATGGAAACGCAGAAGGACATGACTCCAATGTGGCCTACTATCTATCTATCTATCTATCTATCTGTCTGTCTGTCTGTCTGTATGTCTGTCTATCTATCTGTCTGTCTATCTGTCTGCCTATCTATATGTTTATCTATATATCTGTCTGTCTATATGTATATCTATCTATCTGTCTATCTATCTGTCTGTCTGTCTGCCTATCTATATGTTTATCTATCTGTCTGTCTATATGTATAGCTATCTATCTAACTATCTATCTATCTATATATCTGTCTGTCTGTCTGTCTATATGTATATCTATCTATCTGTCTATCTGTATATCTATCTGTCTGTCTGTCTGCCTATCTATATGTTTATCTATCTGTCTGTCTGTCTATATGTATATCTATCTATCTGTCTGTCTGTCTTTCTGTCGTATCTATCTATCTATCTATCTATCTATCTATCTATCTATCTATCTATCTATCTATCTGTAAGAGATTTCAGTTTTTGCATTTTCACTTTTGCAAAAATTAAAATATGTATTTATTTTGTTACACTGGGTTGCCATTGAGTTAAAATAGCAATTATATTAGGTCTGAATACAACTTGAATCCACTGTAAATCCACCCTCCAGAGCTGCTAATATTTTTAGACCATATCTTTGGCAGAAAGGCAGACACGTCTGGACCAGATGATGCCTCCTGATTACAGGCTGCATTTGTAAAAAAGCAAAAAAAGCCAGTTTATTGATGCAAGGTCTACTGGGATGTCTGCTAACTACATAATTAAAAAGTGTGGGCTTACTGATCAGTGGGGGGTCCATGCTGAGTCCTACATGCACCTGGATGACCGTGGGATGTGAACGTGTTGAGAGAGCACAGGCTCTTAGCAGAAAATAAAAGGGAGAAAGGATGAGGGAGGAGAAAAGTGTGAGGTTTATGACTGAGTGTGAAGTGCGGATTGCCCACTCTTGTACCATCTCATGAGACGAGGTGAAGAGATAGAGCCTAATGAGATCAGAGAATAAAGTTGGCAGGGGGGCGTGCTGAGTGGATTGTTAGTGAGAATATGCTTCAAGTGACGCTGACGCACATTGTTTAGGAGAAGCTGAATAGCCTCATATACAGCTCATATATCGTCCACACACCACTTTTTGTTATTAGCTTAGTTCTCCCTCTGCAAAATATAAACACTATAGGGCCAAAAGTATGTGAACACCTCTCTTAATTACTACGGTCAGATGTTTCAGATACACACATTGCTGAGGTCTAAAAATCAATGAGGCCTCAACTGCATAAAAAAATTAAACAATGAATTAGGCTGAAAGCAAGGACCTCACAAATGCTCCTTTGACTGATTGTGCACAAATTCCCACAGACACACTTCCAAAATCTTGTGGAAAGCTATTGCAACACAGTGGAGACTGTCAAAGTAAAAAGGTGGGACGGCAATTGCAAATGATACCACATTGTTGGTTAGGCAACCAGATATTCTTGGTCATATCGTGTGTAGATATTAAGTGCTTACCCAAGATCCTTAGCTGCGTGAGGGCACCATGCAGCCCAAAAAACATCCAGAGGGGGCGCGAGTTGTCGACACAAGCCTGCATGCCCGCATTTACACCATTCTGGCTGAGAACCAGCTCTCCGTCCTGTGTGAGCAGAAAACCGAGGACATCTCCAGAGTGTAGCGGCTTGGGCACCCTGCACACGGCCCAGAATTCCTTGCGATCCACTAACTCTTCAGGGTTCGGCGGCAGGTCGTTAGGGTGCAGGGTGGCAGGGTCACAAGAGGTCACACCGTAGGAGAGCAAACCCGGGCGAGCCAGACTCGACTTGCTCACTGTAACATAAACAGTCTCAGAGGGGCGCAGTGGACGCTCAGTGAATGCCAGGGTGCCTTCTTCTTCATGGCCGTGCCCACTGCGCGACACGGTCTGCTCGTCCACGGCTTTAAGCTGGGCGCCGCGCAGCTGGTGGAAACGTAGCTCGCTTTCTAGGGCGGCTGGAAGGAATGAGTTTAGAGAGTTCTGAGGGATGGCGCGGGAGGCGGAGACGGGTGCTGATGGGAGACGGAGCCTGGCTTCATCACGGGCCAGGTTGAGGTCGCAGAGACTGACAGACAGGCGGGAAGCGTCAGCGTCACGTCGCAGGGAAGAGGAACCACGTACCGTGGTGAAGGACCGGGGACGGAGACAGTCTGGAGGAACGATCTCACTTTCTGGAAAAGAGAAAAGATAATTGTTAGAATAAAAACATTTTGTAACGCAAAAATAGAGCAGAATTTGGTATTATTGATGTAAATATTCAATTTTTAAAAATTTTATAATGGACACGAAGAAGAGGGCACCCTGGTGTTCACCAAGTATCCACTGTGCCCTTCTACATTTTTAGCATTTAGCAGACGCTTTTATCCAAAGCGACTTACAGTACAGTGACAGTATACTGTCTAAGCAATTGAGGGTTAAGGGCATTGCGCAAAGACCCTACAGTGGCAAGTGGCAGTGGTGGGGCTTGAACCCGTGCCCTTTTGATGACTAGTCCAGTACCTTAACCACTAGGTTACAACTGCCCTTATTTCCTTATTTTATTAGTTGCTGCCCCTCTGAGACTGTTTATGTTAGTGAGCAAGTTGAGCCTGGCTTGCCTGAGTTTGCTCTCCTATGGTGTGACCTCTTGTGACCCTGCCAACCTGCCCCCTAGCGATCCGCCTCAGAATCCAGAAAAGTTGGTGGATCGCCGTTACACTCTGGCAATGTCCTCTGGTGTATATATATATATATATATATATATATATATATATATATATATATATATATATATATATAAACCTGTATGTATATAATAAGAAATGTCTACTGCAAGCCACGCCTCTAAAATTTTGTGCAAATTCAGAGGAGTGGAGGCTGTTAGAGCGGCAAACAAAAATGAAACTCCATATTACTAAAATTGGTCTTGGAATAGGACGTCCATCAAGCTAATGTCCAAATACTTTTGGCTATGAAGTGTCCCTTTCTGCCCCATGTCTGGAGTGCTCGAGTTGTAGGCGACTTGGCTTTTGGGCACCTCTTATCCGAAAGCTGACGGGGTGTCCCAGGTATTTAACCTTTAGTGCGGTGGTCACTTGGTGGTTCTCAAAGTCATTAACCCACCCTGCCAATATGTGGGTCGTTAGGATAACTAGAGCCAAGGTGTGACTCATTTGAGAGTCAGTGCCCCACCCTCTGGCACGTGCCTCTGTTCCTGAATCAACCATCTCTCATGCAGACGCCTTAATTTGCCAGCAGAAGCATCAACTGCAAATGAAATGAAAAACCCATTCAAACCATTCACTTCCTCTTGCATGCCCAATTGAGCCTGTCAGGGCACCTGATTGGTTAACAGTACAGCCGACATTGGTCTTCTTATTCTTAAGTTGGTGATCTAATGGGAACATCTTTCTGTAACGGACGCCACAGCGTATCATATCTTTACATTCTCTTCCTTATTTTATCTGTCGCTGCTTAAAATAGTCCACTACTGCATGTGTAATGGCACTAAACAGAAAACTCCACCCCGACTCGGATCCTGAAATACCATTATGTCATTACATTATGCTATCCAACACCATCCAGTGTACTGGCAGTGATAGCCTGACTGAGACTTTTCTCTATTTTGCCTTCGCATGCCCATTCAAAGACTATAGGACACCCGCCCAAAATAAAAGTGCTACACGCAGTCCGTTCCCTGGAGAGTTACAGTTAGCTTTACATTAAGAGAAGTGCTGACACTGAGTCACTACGAGGTAAAACAGGTTTGTATCTAATTGTGGAATTGTATTTCTCACAGACACAGTTCTTCCAAACCCTAAATCAATTGTGCAACTTGATGTTTGTATCTTCAGAAAGTAGAAATAGGAAGAAAAAAGATAAACCTTATTTTTACTGATGAATGGATGGGGTGCGCAGGGTGCGCAGTGATAAAGCACGCTAGTCCACTACCACTAAGATCTAGGGAATCAGAATTTGAATCTCAGTGTCTCTATTGTCCAGTCGCGCATATGCACAGACATAATTCACTAATGTCTAAGGCAATGACCAAAACAGCCTGGCCATTGGCAGACGCACTTATTAGTGTGCTCTCAGTGACGGTCCTAAACCCGGACATATATAGGAAATAAATAAGCAGCCATAATTTAATGCTAATAAAATCACAGTCGATTCTCTGTTTAAATCTTTGCATTATTTTTCACCCTTGCCTGCAGTTTGTATTTAAAAGGTTGAACTAAATGACTGCTGGCGCCAGTTGGCTTAAGTTTAATGAGATGGAATTTTTGGAGTTGGATTTTTGGAATTGAGATGGAGTTTATCCTGATCAGCATTGCAATGGGTCCGTTAATCCATTGCGGGCCTTAGCCACCGTCCCTCAAACATAGCCAGTAATGTGTGCATAGAGATCCAGATTAGCCAATAGCACCATTGAGGATTCAACTGGATCATTCAACTGGGGTGAATGGAACGCTCCTACAGAATTGACGCTAATGATTGAAAGACCACTTTCTGAACCAATCAGACCTTCTGATTTCAATTTTTAGTAAGAAATGCTGTTATTTGCATTTATTCAGTTTGCGTCACACAGATGATGTGTAAATGAAACGCTTAATTGGCTTTCTAACAAGTTAGTGTTTTACTTCACAACCGGGAAAAGTTTGGAGGTTTTTAATTATAAGCACATTTACAAACTAATGGATTATATTCTGATGGGACACACGCTTATACATGTAATAGCATCTGGAAGAACATAAGCTAAGGTAAGCAGTGGTTATGATTTTTTTGCTGTGTTTTTGGATTTTGGCCACTGTGCCATGATTTATCGTGCCCTTTTGTTTTGCAATGAAAACAAAACGTATCAGTTGAAGCTTTTAACTGGTACCTTCTTGTTACGGAAATTGGTTGTTTTTTTTGTCTGAACTTCCATATTATTTGTTTATTTCTTCGCTACATTTCCAATATATGTTGTGTATATTATATTGACTCGTGACTTGACTTGGACTCTAGTCTAAAGACTTGTGACTTGACTCGAGACTCTAGCCTAAAGACTCGTATTTTGTGACTTGTGAAAATCTGTGTTGAACCCATTAAGTAAATTTTTTATCCTAACCAAAACGTCATTTTCTCCTACGTGTTGCAGAGTCCATCACAGCAAACATATAGTGAACGAGGTAGCTGACAAACAAAAAGCATGACAAGATAATAGGTTGACGACTGCACAGCGTGCATACAAATCTAATCCAGAAGTTCCTGGAAAACGGGTTTCTGTCAGGCATAGAGTTAAGAATCTTGTTAACTTGGTATGTAAATGTGTTTAAGGCTTGCAATCCTCTGGGTAGTTCTTGCGCAAAACATAAACGCTGTGCAGTTTCCTGGGTTTTGAGTAACTTGCCCCCTGGCTCACATTCATCACGGTCCTCTGTTTCCCCACCAGTCTTTTGTAAGAGTGACGATTTGACAAGACATGAATATGACAATTTCTTGGATCCTGATTTTAAACCTCAGAAAGTAGGCCTGGCTTTTGTTTCCTTAATTGTCGATCCTTGTTTAAAGCGAGATTTAGTCTGTGGCGGTGGAAAAGCTTGTCGCCCGTAGTATGGTAGAAACCATCGAGAGCTTTTGAGGTTTTGCACAGAGTCCAGGCAGTAGAACTGTTTGTTTCTTGTGAAAACAGCAGCGGAGAATAATGAAAGTGGTGTGAAAAGACAGTGTGTTCTCTGTAAAACTCATGCTTACAATAGTGCTAGACATTGGTGTCATTATGGGTTTTATTCAGAATGGAGGGGATTAATATCAAACCTATGCACGTTGGCATTTTAAATGCAGATATTTGCAGTTCAGAGGTTAAACTTTACACAAAACATATTATGCATTAATGAAAGGTGGTGATAAACAGCAAAAAATGGGAAAGAAGGCTGATAGGTTATCCTGATCCTTATCCACTTTTCCCACTCAAGACATTTCTGGCTTTGCATCTTTAACACTTACATCCTTTCAGTAGTTATAAACTGGGAGGCACTGATTTATCAGTTTGCCATAAAACATTTGTTCAAGTTCACATTCAATATATCTGGTATAATTTAGTAATTAAGGCTTATTTAATTATTTAATTAATAGGATTTTAATGTCATGACAGGACAGGTTACTGAGGTTACTGGTTACACAAGATTCAACAGTTCAAGACTTTTAATGTTAAACGCAGTCATGGATATTTTGTATCTCAAATTCACCTCACTTTCATGTCTTTGTACTATGGGAGGAAACTGGATCTCCCGGAGGAAACAGACACAGGGAGAACATGCAAATTCCACACAGAAAGGACCCGGACTACTCCACCTGGGAATCGAACCCAGGACTCTCTCTGTGAGGCAACAGTGCTACCCACAAAGGCCACTGTGCCACCCTACTTTATAATTTCCTTCAATAATTTCCTTCGGGATAAATAAAGTATCTCTAATTAAGGCTTAAAAAGAGAACAAATCCCTTAAATAAATTTCATTCACTGCACAGATGACAAACACGCTTAATAATTTCTTAATCTGACAGCAGTCAAAAGTAAACGATAACCCAACACCCAGGAAACCTTGATAGTCCTTTGCACATTCATAATTTAAAAAGTTGCATATTAATATATAGGAAAATCCCCCATCAACTGAAAAAATGCTTTGCCATATGACATGAAGGGTTTGTTATGAACACCAGCAGATTGGCTAAGCTAAATTGGGAGAGAAAGGGGGAAAAAACGCTTAAAAAAAAAAAAAAAAGGAAGTTGAGCTTGTCAAATATTTGTTAAACAAATGTAGATGATAGCTGCTCATGAACCTACAATTGTACTTAAATGAGTTTGGACAGATTGTACAGAGAAATATGAACACATTTAGAGTTACATATCGTGAAAGGCGTTTCTAGTGGATACAAGGGAGCATTACAAAACCTTAAAGCTGAGTACACATTCAGTTAAACATGGTTCTGATTAGGCTTGATGATTTGGCAGATGACCACTATTAATGAAAATACAAGTGACAACTGATGGCTTTGCTGGATCTCTACACAAGGTAAAACTGAAAAGACAGATTGACAAGGTCAATAAAACTAAATAGTCGAATGTTTTTTATTTTAAACCTAACCATTCTGAATGCCAGTTTTTTTATACCATTCTAAGAAAGATGAGTTGTGAAATGCCTTTTATTAAAGTGAAAGTCATTTTTTTGTATGGACACTCTGAGAATCTACACACCAGCTTCGGCCAGAACTGGTAGTCATCGCGGTAGGAATCATATTCTAACTGATTATGTTTAGACCGGCAGCCAAAATCTGATTTTGTGGAATATGAGACTTCAGCTTTTAGCTCCAAACTGCTAAAAACATATAATCTGATTTCTCTTAATCAAATTCAGGTCACATTTGTATGTGGTTTCGTATCCAATCAAAACAGGATTTTTATAAATGTGACTGGTCTGACTGTATTGTCTGATATTTGAGTACAATACAAACAGATAATTTTTTTGTTAAACCTTTAATTTAGGGACTATGTATATGCAGGCTTGATCAGAGGTCTCATTTCAATAACATGTATGGAGCCAATATCCAACCATTACAAAGTACTTTTGAACCTAGATTTTAGCATTTAAACCTGGTTAGTGCTTCTACTTTGAACTTTGGAATTTGGCATTTTGGAATTGTGGGGAATTATTTTAAAATGCACTTATAGAAATACATCTTTGAGGAAATTTAGTGCTCTTTGCAAGAATAAGAGTTTAGCTGATAGAGTTTATTTTTGGCACAAGCTAAAAAGAAATTCAAAGCATACAAAGAAATGTACCATTAAGAAAAAATGTAATCGTTTTGCAAGACAAACCCAATGTAATGCTGCTGTTTGGTATAGTTAATGTAGCATAAAAAATAGCACAGCTGAAATGTGGTTTTGTGGTGGGCTAACGTAAAGGCTGCTGCACCACCCAAGCACCCTCCGTAAATAATAACAATAATAATAATACGAGGGTTTTCAAAAAGTTTCTGTACTTTTATAATTTGGTTGGAAACTGTGAGGGCAGGAGGAGTAGTAACTGGTCGTGTCTGAGAGACTGAGAGAGAGCTTATAGTCCGGATTTAGTGCCATCTGATTTCCTTCTTTTTGGACCACTCAAAGAAGCTTTAAGGAGAAGAAGATTTTAATGTGGTGATGATGTGAAAGCAGAGGTGCATCAGTGGCTACACGCTCAACCAAAAACAATTTTTTTGCTGATGGCAATTAAAGGTTGGTATGTCGCAGCGAAAAATGCATCTTAAGGTGAACATGTAAAGAAGTGATGTCATTAGTTTTTGAAATTCTTAATAAAGAGTGTGTTTTGAAGTGCGGAAACTTTTTGAAGAACCCTCGTAATAATAATTATTACACAGTTTTGAAAAAGCACACTGCATCCTTAGAATAATATACTATCATGAAATAAAGTCTGGTTTTAGTAATTATGTGATAATGGTTAATGGTATAAGTACTAAGTAAAAAACTAGAACAATTTAAATTCTAAATCTATGCCTGTGCTTGGTTATAATCCGTCACACTACATCTATCAAGGATGACAGCAGATTAAGGCTGCCTTTATATAGCAACAGACAACATGATGTCATACCGACAGCTTTACTATCACATGCAGGAACATTTTAGTATGTCGAATGTGGAGCTTGTGATGATATTACTCTTTACAATAATGTATGTGCCTTCATTCAAAAGCTATTTATTTATTTTACTAGGATTTCAACGTCATGTTTTACACTTTAGTTACATTCATGACAGGACAGGTAATTAGTGGTTACACAAGATTCATCAGTTTAAGTTTTTAATGTCAAACACTTGTCTTTGTCTTGTGGGAGGAAACTGGAGCTTCCGGAGGAAACCCACACAGACACGGGGAGAACATGCAAACTCCAGACAGAAAGGTCCCGGACCGCTCCACCTGGGAATCAAACCCAGGAGGCAACAGTGCTGTGGGGCGACAGTGCTACCTGCTCTTTAGAAGCTATTAAAACCATTTTAAAAGATATGACATCACTTTATTATGAATGAAATACGTATGGACACTATACTAAACTGAATGATGCAAGGCTGCCAGAATATATACTATATTATACAGATCATACAGATAAGCAAAGATCCATCTTATACACAGATAACATGAGGCAGACGGTAGTCCTGATAGTTATCCAAGTAAAACCCAGTGCGGGTGCATTGTGCTATTACACGGACACTTCTGTGGTTAGGACATGTAACATAAGTTAGTTTTATTAAGTCAGGTTAGAAATCACATATTAAATTACAGTTAGTCAAATCTATTCATTTCTATTGGATTATTTTCATATATCCTCATTTCAAATAAAAAAATTAATCCAGTCTTCTGCAGAAGTTTGGACATCCCTAGTCATTTTACATGTGTTGTTTTTTCCTCCAGTCCTTTATTTTACTGTGATGTACAGTAAAGGAAAATTAAATATTTGGACATACTGTTACAGGTTTGCATAAAATCAAGAATGAAAATGCCAGAAAGCAGAAGGCTTTTCAATTTGCTGCCAGATGACCTTTTGAGAGTGCTTTACTGTATGAAAAAGGCCAATCAAATTATAACGTGTGTTATTTAGTGTTAATTTAGCCTAATTATAAAGATTAATCCATTGGACGAGGCTAAATGGTAACAGTCAACATCTGGCAATTACAGCACTTACTGAGGAAAACATGCACCAGAGCCGAAGGACCAAACAGGAACCCAGAGCTGAAATCAGCGTAACAGAATTGGCATATGGATGCTGCATAGGGCTTATTAGAGTAAAGCCTGGATTAGATCACTGCCTGGAGAAACTGCATTATCCTCCTGTGGACAACCAAGGAGCGGAATCCAATTTGTGCTGATGGCTTACAGACAGAGCATTACGAAAGAAGAATAAAGAGATACTGGGGAGAAAGACAACCTGACCTAAAATGACACACTCTATATGGCAACAAATATTGTAGACACCTCTTATTAGTGGATTTGATTGTTTCAGCCATTGCTAACAGATGTGTATAATTAATTATTTCCATTTTTTGATTTTCATATTCATGTTACCACCATTTTATTTCTGTCAGGGCAAGACCAGTTTCCATGGATTCACAGGACACCAATCCATCATGGCCTTAGACATAGTCAATCATCTTTGTATGTAGACACCCAACAGGCTGATAGCAGCACTGGGGATTCAGCAATTAATTATTAAATAAAACATATTCTTTCAAATAGTGACAGTTTGGGGAAGGCCCTTTGTTGTTTCAGTATTAAAATGTTGAAGTGTTTACAGATGCAGGGCACAAATAATCACAGACCCACTCCAACATCGTCGGATGGATGGATGGATGGATGGATGGATGGATGGATTGGATGGATTGGATGGATGGATGGATGGATGGATGGATGGATTGGATGGATGGATGGATGGATTGGATGGATTGGATGGATGGATGGATGGATGGATGGATGGATGGATGGATGGATGGATTTGATCCTTTCCAAAAGTGTCAGGGGTAGCAACTCTAACTCTTGGGATTTCAACAAACTTGTTGTGAGGTCGCTTACTTTTTTGTAATCAGCTGTGCCACAAAAATGGTCTCTGGCATTGTCAGAACTCATGACCACTGCTTTACTATTGTGGCACCACGCTCATAGCACATTTAATTAAAATAAATATAACTTTTCTTTGAAATTTGCACAAAGCCTTAATAAAAGTGTTTCTTTTATTTTGCCTTTTTTTTTAACCCAAAAGTAAAATACTATCAATACAATAAAAATCACTGTCTTTGTTCATGGTCAGCCAGTTTTGTGCAGTTTCACAGTGGGTAGATGGATGAATACATGAAGTAGAAAGAGCAAAGAAAAGAGGTGAGAGTGGTAAGGGTTTTGTGTCCACAACAAGATTTGTGTGACCAACGCCAGCTGCTGCCCCTCTAATTATCCTGCACCTGCTCGACCACCGATCTCCCTCAATCTCTTTGTTTCATTGGCCTCTTTAAGGCTTGGGCTGGCAAAGCCATGAGCTGATTGGCTGAAGCCAGATTTGAATCTCGGTTAAAAAGGCTGTTAAAAGACTTCAAAAAGCCAAAGCGTTTAGTGTTTTCTGAAGCGATAGGAATCTGAGCTTGACCAATACGCTGTGACTGATGGGTAGCAGCTGCGCACACAGAAAATAGCCAGCTATTTTTAACGTTTTTATCCTACTTTCTCTTTTTTTCTGGAATAAAAACATTTCAAGCATTTTTAGCACCAAGCTCTAGCACCTGTTGGGATAAACACAAAAGCAGGCGGAAAATAAGCAGACGTGGGGTTCGATAAACAAAAGAGGCACACGCTTAAATAAAATACTGCTTGAGCCACCGCTAAAAACATCCAAATAAGGCAACGGTGATGAAGCGGATTAGCCTCGCTTCGGTTTGCAAGCTTTGGCCTAAAGGCTGCCCAGGTTTTGAACCTTTCAGTCGCTCACTTGTAATTGGTTTTCTGATTTCCAACCCTGTTCTGTCCTTCGTAAATCTCTGCTGATCTCCCTCTCTTTTTAACGTTTTGTGAAAAGAGGATTTGTGCATGGTCTGGCTCTATCCATCCCTCTTAGCGTATGATCTTGTAAAAGCCAGGTTTACACAGAGACAAGCTGAGATAAAGGATAAATTTATGAGTTCTATCTGTGAATGTGAGTAAATGGAAGAGGTGCTCGGATGGTGAGCAGGGACTCCAAGACTGAACAATGCATAAAACGTGTGTGTATTTACGACACAGAGACGACAGACAAAGGTTACAGGAGGTTTAATATAGAGGATGTTGGCCGCCTGCCACTGGATTGCTTTTGAGTCTCTCTGAAAAAAAGCAACAGCCTTCCAGGCGACACACGGCTACAACAATCAGACCGACAAATAAAAAACTCAATAAATCACAAAAGCCCTTTCCTCATGGGACTCTCTCTTTTTCCATTCTCTCCCAGTCCCAGAAGCCACCCTTATGAGTCCATCCAAGAAAACAAGCCTGCTCATAATGGGCCATTTTACACAATGGGTGCCATTTGCGTGTAGTAACTGGACTGGATGAAATGAAACTTTATTTATCTTTGTTCAACACTAAATCTAGTAACACACATACTTAGCTACTCAGAATGTGTTTTGGTCGATCCCAGGCTACTTTGTTCAATTTTTACAAGGTTCCTAAGTGGAAGATGGATGTATATGAGTAACAGGACTGAGTTTTTAACATAGAATTAGTAAATACATGAAATACACCGATCAGCCATAACATTAAAACCACCTTCTGGTTTCTAAACACTGTCCATTTTATCAGCCCCACTTACCATATAGAAGCACTTTGTAGTTCTACAATTACTGACTGTAGTCCATCTGTTTCTCTTTCAATGGTCAGGACCCCCACAGGACCACTACAGAGCAGGTATTATTTGGGTAGTGGATGATTCTCAGCACTGCAGTGACACTGACATGGTGGTGGTGTGTTAGTGTGCGTTGTGCTGGTATGAGTGGATCAGACACAGCAGCGCTGCTGGAGTTTTTAAATACCGTGTCCACTCACCGTCCACTCTGTAAATGTAAAGTCAGAGACGGTCGCTCATCTATTGCTGCTGTTTGAGTTGGTCATCTTCTAGACCTTCATCAGTGGTCAAAGGATGCTGCCCACGGGGCGCTGGTGGCTGGATATTTTTGGTTGGTGGACTATTCCCAGTCCAGCAGTGACAGCAAGGTGTTCAAAAACTCAATCAGCGCTGCTGTGTCTTATCCACTCATACCAGCACAACACACTCTAACACACCACCACCATGTCAGTGTCACTGCAGTGCTGAGAATAATCCACCACCCAAATACTACCTGCTCTGTAGTGGTCCTGTGGGGGTCCTGACCATTGAAGAACAAGGTGAAAGCAGGCTAAAAAAGTATGTGGAGTAATTGTAGAACTACAAAGTGCTTCTATAAGGTAAGTGGAGCTGATAAAATGGACAGTGAGTGTAGAAATGCCTGATCGGTGTATAGCAGCATATAGTTCATACACTGGGCACTGTTCAGATTAATCCTCTCAGCCAGAGTTACAATATTATCAAACATACAGGGAGAAAAGGGGAGAACTTTCTTTTGGTCTTCCCGTGACCTTCAGTAGATACAGATCATGGAAATTGCTGTTAAAAATGTGACTTGTAGAATATTTCCAATTTTTTTGGAAGTGGGCACATGAAAACCTGGGGACATGACTACATGTATTTTAACCACATTATTATTATTAATTTCTTATGAAAAATAAATATTAAAAACACAGATGGGATATGGAGTCACCAAACAATGCAAAGAAATGAATTTTTGAAAGATTTTACTCATTATATTTCATTGTAAAGTGTTGTGTTAGTGTGGGGACATAAACAAATACTATTTTTTTAGTGTTATAAGTAGTTTTTATTAACGTTTTGAATTATATATCTTACATTTGCAATTAGATTAATGTGCAGGAAACTTTGCTCAATTAAAAATGCATTTTAAAGTACATTTTTATAAACATTTATACATATAATGTCCTGGAGACGGAAATGGTACTGATTGGACGCAATGGCCCTAATATTTATTTATTTATTTACTTATTAGAATGTTAATGCCATGTTTAACACACTTTGGTTACATTCATGACAGGACATGTATTTCCTAGTTACACAATGTCAAACACAAGTCATGGAAAATTTTGTATCTCCAAGTCACCTCACTTGCATGTCTTTAGACTGTGGGATGAAACCGGAGCTCCCAGAGGAAACCCACGCAGACCATGCACTCTCCACACAGAAAGAACCCGGATTCCCCCCTACTAGGGAATGGCCCTAATACAAGTTAAATGTGTGTGTGTAGTATGGTCTGGCTTTAAATGTAAATGACACCACCAATAACCATAGCTTCACAGTATAGATATGACCCTCATCCCAATACACACTTCATTCGTGAGTTGACACAGTGACGACGGTTACATCCCGGAACAGGATTCGCTCCCGATCCTGCCGTTTCTCTCCACATGTTTATCTAGTGTTCTATAAACTGCTGTTTGTCTTGGCTCTTTAAAGAGGCCCTGAAGTGCTTAGCCTATATATACAAAAGAACCACACCATATCTCTGTCCATGTTTGGCCATCCAGAAGCCTTGTCACTGCACTAAAAGGCGCAAAAGACTGTATCTAAGTTGGGAACTTGGGAGGATGCACTCACTGGAAGGACACATAAAGACAGGAAGACTCTTGTGTTCTGTTTTGGAACAGGTCATGCTACTTCTTCCCGCCACCCTGAGAGCTCTTCCTAGTACTTTCTGTAAAACTCTGCTAAAAAAATTAACCTTACTGACATCGATTCCTTTTTAAGCTACGAATGTCACGTCATGAAAATATTTGGTTGGACCGAGTTGTCTAATCACACAGCATCTGCTGTTCTAATTTGCTAAATTGTTTAGCCCTGGAGCTTCCTAACAAATGCAACAAAGAATGTTTATGCTCATAATGGGAGCGTAGAGGCTGTAGGGCAATGCTAATTCTATTACTTCATTGCTAATTTTGTTTATGCAACTAGTGAAAATGGATCATAATTGATGTATTATTACTGAGGATTCTGTCCCAGCAAGGTACATTCAATTAAGCTTATTAGCAGAAAATAGCATTCTTCAGCAAAGCTAAATCTCTGAAATTAATAATAATAAGAATTAAGCTAGGTTGATACTCGAAACATTTGATAATGGGCTGTCATTAATCTCGCCTCTAAAGCGCCAGGTGGAGCAACGTACACTGATCAGCCATAACATTAAAACCACCTCCTTGTTTCTACACTCACTGTCCATTTTATCAGCTCCACTTTGTAGTTCTACAATTACTGACTGTAGTCCATCTCTTTCTCTACATACTTTTTTAGCCTGCTTTCACCCTGTCCTTCAATGGTCTGGACCCCACAGGACCACTACAGAGTAAGTATTATTTGGGTGGTAGATCATTCTCAGCACTGCAGTGACAATGACATGGTGGTGGTGTGTTAGTGTGTGTTGTGCTGGTATGAGTGGATAAGACACAGCAGCACATCACTGTCACTGCTGGACTGAGAATAGTCCACCAACCAAAAATATCCAGCCACCAGCGCCCTGTGGGCAGCATCCTGTGACCACTGATGAAGGTCTAGAAGATGCAGCAAGCAATAAATGAGCGATCATCTCTGACTTTACATCTACAAGGTGGACCAATTAGGTAGGAGTGTCTAATAGAGTGGACAGTGAGTGGACACGGTATTTAAAAACTCCAGCAGCACTGCTGTGTCTGATCCACTCATACCAGCACAACACACACTAACACACCACCACCATGTCAGTGTCACTGCAGTGCTGAGAATGATCCACCACCTAAATAATACCTGCTCTGTTGTGGTCCTGACCATTGAAGAACAGGGTGAAAGCAGACTAAAAAAGTATGTATAGAAAGAGAAGTGCTTCTATATGGTAAGTGGAGCTGATAAAATGGACAGTGAGTGTAGAAACAAGGCGGTTTTAATGTTATGGCTGATCTGTGTATCTGCAGGACGCTTAAACAAGGTAATTATTTTTAATGAAATACAAAATGATCAAAGTAATAAAAAAAACAAACCATATTCTGCAGCCCACAGCAGAAAGAGTAGGCAGGGAATGTTTTGCTTTCAGGATATCTATACGGCATTAGTTAATAAATCCACAGAGACGTGATAGTTAGAGAGATAAAGTGTTGGTCGATTTCTCGACAGGGTGTGTGTAAATGTCTTGCAGGTTTTTCTCCTGCTAGGTTTATTTGCTTGGTGCACCATTATCGGTCACGTTGACATATTAATGAGAGCTTTGTTGAATTACTGTAATTTGGCAGGGCAGCTCTGTAAATCTTAAAATTGTTCCATTAGGCTTGTAATTTCTCTGCCACTATTTATTTGGCCTGTTCTATAAGGACAAGAAACATACATTAAATAGAAGAGAGGAAACCTATGGAAGAGCTATAGGTTACATATTTATGGATTTTTAACAGATCAGCAAAAAGGTCACATTTAAGGTTTAAATACTAATCAATAGGATTAGAATATCAGGGTCATATACACACCTGTGGGACAAAATACACTATATAAATAAAAGTTAGTTGACACCTGACAATGCACTGGTTGGCCGTCCAATTCCAGAACCACAGGCTTTCATATGGACACCCAAGACAGCCAAAACAGCCTCCACTCCTCAGTAAAAGCTTTAGACAAGATTCGGAGTGTGGCCATTTATTCTAGTATTAGTAAAAGTAAAATTTTAGCCCACTCTTGTTTAATATAAAGACTTCACCTGCTCCACAGAGCGCCTGACATTTTTAATAGGAGACAGATCTGGACTGCAGGCGGTCCAGTTAAGCACACACACTCTGTGTCCACATGTGTTCTGCATTTGCAGAATGAGGCCTATGGACTTCCAATGGTGCCTTCACACATGCAAGTCACTCATGCTGTGGGCGCCAATGCACCAAAACAAGCTAATAAGTAGACACATCTGACAACAGCACACGTTTCAACTGTCTTTTGGTCCATCTATGCTGTCTCCGGGTATGTCGGAAAACTCAGGTGGCCATACACTTGCCCTACAGGACAGTGACAATACCGCCCTTAGCAAAACACACAACCACAGAGGAAACGAATAGATAAAAAAAGCTTTGTGGTTCACTGGCGCACAAACTTGTTTTCAAAAAGAGATAAAAGAGAGAGGAGCTCAGTATACGCCAGGCGGAAATTACAAATACCATATGACAAGAATCCAATAAGCCAGCCAGCAAAAGTAAAAAAAACAAAACAAAGGTATTTAAACAGCTCTCTCAGCTGCAGCCTATTACCGCTAGTAGGACGCAGAAATTGTCTAACTAAAGAAAATGCCACAGGCAGTCATCTTCGCTTTAATGCCTCCTGTTGGTCATTCTTTTCTTATGGGACAGCGGTATCTTAGTGGTTAAGGTACTGGAATAGTAATCAGAAGGTTGCTGGTTTAAGCCCTACCTCCACCAAGTTCCCACTGTTGACCCCCAGAGTAAGGCACTCCAACCTCAATTGAATGAACTGTATTTAAACATAATTGTAAGTTACTTTGATAAAAGCCTCTGCTAAATGCCACAAACATACATGTAATGCTGGCCATTAGTGGCAGGGTAGATGGGCATGATTCTGCAATCTCTGTGGCAGGTGGGTCTGTTACATGAACAAATTAAAAGTTCAGAAATATTGCACATATTTACAACAAATAAACACCTTAGTTTATTTATCACCTGCATGTGCTCTATATTTCATGCTGTAATGTAAAGACTGATTAGCATCTGACAGACTCAAGCTTGTTTATGAAAACAAATGTCCTGCTCATTATGAACGGCAAACAGATTTAAAATCTGATCTTCTAAACCTGAGCTTCTCATCCTGTTATTGTTTCCCTGTGTTCATGTTTTAAATCAGGCAGAACAAACAGTACTTGTACTGCTGGTACATCTTTCAACCTGGGGTTTTGACTCCGGCATGTGTGAAAAACGCTTAATCACTAGCAATTCTGTCTATTTTTAGCTAGCATTCCATGAGCAGATCTACAAAATCTAAATTATTGGTTCATTTCTTATCGCAAGCTCACATGCTTACTGGCATGTTTCTTAAAGACATAAACAAAGGGCATAAAACCAGCTCAACTTCATCCATCAAGCTTTCATCGCACGTATGGCACGGCCAAAACATTTAGTCCTTTCTTTACTTACAGTCTCGCTCATGATCAGAACACCCTGCTGGAAAATGCGTACAGCAATCAGCACTCATTTTGTATGAAAAAATAAACAGTAAGTTGAACTAGAACAGAAAAGCTGGAGGCACCGAAACTGCCAAAGCTTTTGTTTGTTTAAAAGATTGAAAATCCTGCAAAATGTGTGTGCATGTAGAAACAGCCTTGGTGAGCAAGGTGTTTTATATATACACATGTTTTTTTTAGATATCATCCACAAGAACATCAGAACTGCTCATTTCAAACTATTAAAAAAATAATGTAGAATAATAACTGTTTTGGGTAAAGTTAAACAACACAAATATGTTCTAACTCATGAGTTTGAATCCTAGCAGAGCCACCAACCTGGCCGGGCATCCACACAAACACAAATAGATGTGTATGAGTGAAGACTGGATGGGAAGTTGCCACTGCTGGGCTGCTGTTTATTAAGACTTTAACATCATGTTTTACACTTTGGTTACATTCATGACAGGAACCGTAGTTACTCATTACACAAGATTCATCAGTTCACAAGGTTATATCAAACACAGTCCTGGACAATTGTGTATCTTCAATTCACCTCACTTGCATGTCTTTGGACTGTGGGAGGAAACCGGAGCTCCCGGAGAAAACCCACACAGACACGGGGAGAACATGCAAACTCCACACAGAAAGGACCCGGATCCCCCCACCTGGGGATCGAACCCAGGACCTTCTTGCTGTGAGGTGACAGTGCTACCCACCGAGCCACTGTGCCACCCCCTTTAACCCTTGTAAGACATCGGAACGTTTCTTGAGATAAAAGCATCCGCTAAATGCCATAACTGTAAGTGCTTGCATCGGTCACATGTACTGTAAAACCTGAAAAGGGGGGTCAGACTTTACCTACTCAGGTGTAGCCAGCTCGTCCTAATGACCCGCCTTAAAAAGGTGTTTAATTTATTACAGTTATTCTTTTTCCATTTCTTCAGTCTACTAAGACATAACGAATCATGTTTGTATGTAGATGTCCGACCAACCGATAGCACTGCTGGGGGTTCGAACCCTGGATCCCAGCTGTAGTGGGCAAGTGCAATTAACCTGATTGCTAATAATAACAATAATAATACATTCAGTTTTAGATGTTACTAAATTATAAACCACTTGCATATCAGCAAAATATTTAAAATTCATTTACTCAACAACTTATGTTTTTATGTTAAAGAGCAAAGTCATTAAAAAAAACAGTACAACTATTTTGTTAGACGATCTTCAACCCATTAATTACTTTTAACTGGTAGCCAAACAGAGTCTGAGAAGAAAAAGATTCTCGTGCTGTTTTACACTGGGATTATTTTGAAGAAAATCAGCTGCATGTCACAGTAATTATCCAGCTTATCCATCAGATCTCCTGACTGTGGTTCAGACTGCCAAGTTCAATATTTATAAGTATGTAGCCCATAGGGCAAAAAGAAATCAAAGCCCTCTGGGTAATGATACGTTGTTTTATTTTAGTCGTCTTGTCTACATCTTTACAGAAAACAATATTTTAGCAATAATACGAATGGCAGGAATGAATCACTGTGTCAGCGTATGCCACATTTACAAAACAAAGCTTCTTTTATTACTAAACACAAAATAAAATTAATATTGTTGTGATTCCTGTAGCAGAAATAATTTTCCAGTGAACAGGTACAGGTACAATCTGCTTTTAATCATTTTCAATTGCTATTGGTGTACTGTAGTTGAGTTCTAGACACATCTCGAGTAAAATCAAATGAAACAGCATGCACCAGACCACAATTTGGAGAGTCACAGCAAAGGACTTGAATAGGTTCATGACAAGAGCTTTTTAATTTTTGATTTTAATTTATTTTTGAATCAATTTAGGATAAAATCCACAACACAAAGCGTATAAAGAAGAAAGGGTTTTGCCAAGACTGGTGAGAAAGAGCTTAACTGTTCAGCTAGTTCAAGCCCAGTGAATTTATTGCTCAATATTTATTCTAGACATATTTCTAGGCTTGCCTCCAACTATGGCTCCACACTAAAGTTTTTACATCTGAAGCTACTCAGTCACCCAAACACAGCCCAGCAACTGTATTTCTATGTGGCAGGTCCATGGGGCAGCTCAGGCTTTGATATTTATTAAAAATTCCTTCTTTATACCGGGTATAATAATTCATTCAAGTCTACATACACTACATGGCCAAAAGTATGTGGACTCCTGACCATGAGGATTACCTTTACAAGTGATCACAGTGCGTCCACTGTGTTAAATGTGCTTTGAATATAATATATTGAAGGAATGTAAAGTCTACTGAAAAATGACATATATTGACAATTACAGTCTCTTCTCCATGTTCAGTTATCTATTGTGTTTTTTCTTCTCTGTAAAATCCTAAAAGTTATAAACAGAATCATGTTGTAACTATTTACTTGGACGGCATAGACTGAATAAACACTTAGACTTAAAGGAAAACAAGAATAGCAACATTTCTATAAGGTTTTATTAGGGCTGTTATTAATTGCGTAATAAAAAATTTTAATCAAAGGATTTTTATTGGGCTATGTTTGCGCCACTTTAAACATACATGACTGTGGTAATTTGCGCTGCTTTAACACAACAACATTGTGTTTATACTGTATGGCGCTAACACGGGTCTTTTTCCAGTTTGTCGTGAGTTACAAATTACTGAAGCTGCTGCTGCTACATATTGCAAAATATTGAGTATTTTAAATAATAATATTTGTTTTTAAAAAGCGTGAGAAATCATCAGTAGACAAAATTACAGTTATTAATTGACGCTTCAATATCATCTTTGGTCAAAGCACGCCTTTGTCTCATCAGGCGTCTGCGCACACGGATACACGTGACGTTACACACTAAATGAGCTCAGACTCAGTCTAACTTTATCTCAGAGGAATTTGGATGGAAAGCCCATGGACTGTACACGTCGTGGGAACATTACAAACACTGGTGTTAAATGGATCGCAATGGACTGAAGACGCTTTAACATAGTTAACGATGTGGGTCTACATGATGTTATACGTGTTGCATCTACGTAGAAATGGTTGATTGTAGTACCTTGAGCGCCTGTTTCCAGTGGCAGGGTTACGAACAGGAAAAGATCCTCACTTCTGCCAGATAATGTGAACAGACTTGTCATTTTAAATAACTGGCTGAAAGATGGGTAGCTGTTAACAACTCTATATAGGTATTGGCTGGCTTTATAAAGATAATTTGGATTTAATAATTTTATCATAATTTTATTAAAAAATTTTATTGGTAAACATTTTCTTGCAATAAAAATGTGCATAACTGTTCAAATTGTGCTTATTTTTGCAGTCAATTAATTGCAATTTATTTGGTTCTTTAATCGTGATTAATCTCGTGTGAGAGCCCTAGTTTAAACCAGTCCTGACTTGTGTGCACGGCCCCAGTAAACTATTACAAGTTCCTTTAACACAGCGGAAGTGGAAGAGGACGCACGGTGATCACAGACACACAGGTTATTCAGGTGAACATGCAGCAGGATATTTCGAAGTCAAAGCCATGCCTGAGGAGAGCTTGTATTCATCAGTGTCTGGGAGTGGGTGGATGTTTTTAAGCTTGTCTCAGACTTACCGGTGTGTAGAAGAATTTTGCCATGAATAGCCCTGCAGCACAAAAATATTGATTCTGACCAGAAGAGCTCATGGATACGAAAGCCAAGTTGAAAATAAGATGCAGGGAAGTGATGCTATCATTACACTCCGATGTACAGTCGGTAAGAATTACAGCTACAAATCTATACAAACTATGTGGCCAAAAGTATATAGACATGCTCAAAGACCCATAGCCACTATGCCTAGGTGAGGCCACCCTTTAAACTAAAAGTGCACTTGTTGGAATTTCTTCTTTGACACCAACTTCTACACCCTGCCAGCTGTAGAGGTCTTTACTAACCTGACCATGCACATTCAGCCGGTAACATAACTGTACTGGATGTCAGTCAATATACGCTACATGGCTAAAAATATTCATTTTATTTATTTATTGGGATTTTAATGTTACATTCATGACAGGACAGGTAGTCACTGGTTACACAAGAATGATCAGTTCAAGTCTTTAATGTCAAACACAGTCATGGACAATTCTGTATCTCCAATTTACCTCGCTTGCACGTCTTTGGACTGTGGGAGAAAAATGGAATTTCTGGAGGAAACCCACACAGACACGAGGAGAACATGCAAACTCCACACAGAAAGGACCCGCACCGCTTTACCTGGGAATCGAACCCAGGACCAGGACAGACAGCGCAACCCACCGAGCCACCCCATTCCTACACACTCTTAGAAAATGACCCCTTGACCGAAGGTCATACATAAAAGTAGTAGATAAAAAAACATCTGTACTAAGTGGCATTGCTCACTACTGAGTACCAAACTGCATTCAAAACTAATATCAGCATAAGAACAGTTCACCAGAAGTTTCATGGATTGTGTTTTCATAGCAAACATTAAACCCATGCAGACACGAGGAGAACATGCAAACTCCATGAAGAAAGGACCCGCACCACTTTACCTGCTTTACCTGGGAATCAAACTCAGGACCTTCTTGCCGTGAGACGACAGTGCTACCCACCGAGCTACTGTGCAACCTGGCTAAAAAGCATGTAGACACCAGACCATGAGATGTTCAATGTCTCATTTTAAAACCATAATCATTAATGTTCTACAACTATTATCCACTGTTCTGGAAATGCTTTGCACAAGATTTTGGAGTGTGTCTGTATGAATTTGTGCCCAGTTACTCAAAAGAGCATTTGTGAAGCCAGGCACTAATGTCGATGGAGTTTAGGTCAGATGCATAATTCATAATTTTGGTAAACAAGGTACCAAAGGATGTGATTGTGATTCGGGGTGGATTTCCCACCACAACTAGTGCATGTTGACTAGCCGCCCCACATTTGATGGATAGCTAAGAACCTCAAACTGTAGCTTAGAACCTACTATAAGGCTTTAAGCTTCAGATGTTCATTCAGGCTGCTCTCAAACACACTTCTGAGGAAGCATATCACAGCCTTTAATGTTGATAACAGTGTGTGAGCTACTTCCCCTTTACTCTCCGCTATATGGACGACCACTCAGCTTTCATCTACTGCTTTAAGTATTCTAGGGGCCGTGTCTGAGGGGCCATCTGTTCTTTCTGAGACTGACAATGCAAGAGAAAGTATAGGGGGACACACACACACACACAGACACTCACAAACACGCTCAGGCAGTAGGAATATAGAACCGACGTCATCGTTAAGTCTTGGGAGACGAACAGGCTTGAGATAAGAAGACCCAAGTCCCACACATTGGGCAGATAGCGGGCAGGGAGGTTACTGTCAATTGGCACAGAGCAATATTTCGCATGGATGGTGCTATCTGAAGAACGTGACCTGCTTCTATAATTATGCACGAAGGATGACAGCATTAAGAACGCTCATGTGTTTGCGTAGACTCTAAAACGCACTGAACATCAAAGCATGGGCTATGGTATGCCCTGCCTGCTAAGTCGTTCTGTGTGTGCCAGACTGTGTGTGAATACACACCCAGCTCACTTACTGTCTGACCCCATCCTGAAAAGACTGTCGACTTATCACCATACACAAAAGTGGTGAGAGAGTTCATATCTATTTTTGTGATGCTGCTAAAAACTCTTAATCAGATAACACATGAGAACAGTGGTCCAGTGTCATTACTGTGTTGTTTCATGCAGAGAGAAAACTCGAGAATCAATTTATTTTTCTCTTAGCTTAATACAGACACAATTATGCCACAGGTAGATTGTTTTTTATATTTAGATTGTGTCTTTAGCATTATGTTTGTTTATTAGGATTTTAACGTCATGTTTTACACTTTTGGTTACATTCATGACAGGAACGGTAGTTACTCATTACACAAGATTCATCAGATTACAAGGTTATATAGAACACAGTCATGGACAATTTAGTATCTCCAATTCACCTCACTTGCATGTCTTTGGACTGTGGGAGGATACCGGAGCACCCAGAGGAAACCCACGGGGAGAACATGCAAACTCCACACAGAAAGGACCCGGACCGCCCCACCTGGGGATCGAACCCAGGACCTTCTTGCTGTGAGGCGACAGTATTTTCTGATATTAAAAAAGTAAATGTGACTCTTCATTTTTAATGCCCTCTGAAATATACTTTAGGAGCTAATTTTATGATTTTCACTTTCGTTGTGATACATTGGCACCCTGCCCAGGGTATTTCAGCCTTGCGCCCAGTGTTTCCCAATGAAGCTATGACCCTGACCAGGATAAAGCACTTGATGATGAAAAGTGCGGTGTTTATACTGACTGATTTGACAAATATGGTAAGTATAGTATTTAATTTAATTTTATAGCTTCTCTTAGTGTAATAATGCTTTGTGTTTGATAATGTGTTAATTTAGTAGCCACAACTTTTTTTTTAATTAATCAGTGGATTGTGTGGTGCAGATGGCACCCATTTAATTAATCAAGCTCGTGTTGTGCAGTGGTCCTTGTTTATGCATTTTCTCCCCTTTTTCTCCTAACTTTTTAGCGCGTCCAATTGCCCGACTGCGTCATGCTTCCTCTTCACTAATGCCGGCCCCGACTCTGATTGAGGATAACGAAGCTAACCCACGCCCCCTGCGACACGTGGGCAGCAGCCGTATGCATTTTGTCACCTACACTAGACGAGATCAGCTGCAGACCAGCTCTGTGTACGGAGAGACACACCCTGATCAACGCACTCCTTCCGCGCCTCTGTGCAGGTGCCATCAACCAGTCAGCAGAGGTTGTAATTGCATCAGTTATGAGAGAGTCCCTATCCGGCTTAATGCCCACCCAGTCGTTGTTCATGTGGCCGCTCAGCCCAGGCGGCAGGCAGAGCTGAGACTCAATACGATGCACTCGAGATCCCAGCTCTGGTGTGCTAGAGTGTGTTTTTACCGCTGCGCCACCTGAGCGGCGATTTGAACAGGGTTTTTTTTAAAGGCCTGGTGTTAGAATGTGTCTCAAAATGTGATATTTTTGTTACTATTATTATTATTTTTATTATTATTATGTACCATTGAGACTTTTCAGTCTAAATGCAATCATTGACCATAATGGGTCCTGTGCTGGCGGATTTTAAATGTCACATCTCCTGTTGAACCACTCTAATCACATCAGCACAAGCATCACCAACAAAAATAGCAATAAGAAACCAAATGACCCAATTCCTGCTGTTATGCCACTACATCATTAGAGCTTGCACAGACATAATCAAACCCAGAAATTCAGGAGTAAAAGTCTTTACCCACTTCAGTTTTCATATTAAATACTTCATAGCAAATATACCTACTTTTAATAAAGACAAACAGTCTTTAGTAGATATAAACAGAATTCTTTTTACTATAATTTAGATTTAGACATTTGAGGAATTTGGAGAGGGTTTTGCGTATGATCGTAAGAACTCCATACTTGGGATACTTGGGAGCATCATTATATTGGGCTGTTGCCCTGTGGGTCAGACCTGTTTTGACTACAATGGCTCTCATTTGACCATATAGAAGAGAAACACAGAAATAATGAGATTAAATGTAGGCTTGAGAAAAGGCTGTAGGCAACAACATGTGATTTAACGTGTGACTCACCCAGCAGCTGCACTCCTCGTGTCAGGCCGTAGACATCGATGAGGGCCCAGAGAGGCTCGTTGGTACGAACTCCGCTGAAAAACAACATGGGGCTGGAGCCATTGACACGGTAAAAGACTCGACCCTTTTTGTCCACCCAAAATGCAACTAAACTGCCCTCATTCGCCAGCTCTTCGGGCAGCGCCTTGGCCCAGAACCCGCTCTGAGACACCAGGTCTGGGCACGCGTACTTGGGAAGGCTGTCCGGGTTGATGCGTGATGGGTCTTTGGAGGTGAAGCCCAGACGTAGAGCCCCGCTCCAGCAACACTGCTTCTTTGTGATCTGTATGACATCAAAACAGAACACGTCTTTATATGTATTTGTATGTTAGCTGGTATGTTGAGAAATACTGACATCTACACCATAGGACCAGAGGTATGTGGACATCTGAATAGGAGCTTGTTGGATATTACATTCCAGGAGTTGCCCTCCGTTTTTCAGGGAAGGGTTTCCACAGTATTTTTAAGCGTGTATGTGAAGGTAATATGTCTGTTTAGCTTAAAAGGGCATTTATACTATCAGGCACTAATTCTGCTAATGCTGTTAGAGGCATATCTATATACATACATATATATATATACACCGATCAACCATAACATTAAAACCACCTCCTTGTTTTTACACTCACTGTCCATTTTATCAGCTCCATTTACCATATAGAAGCACTTTGTAGTTCTACAATTACTGTCTGTAGTCCATCTGTTTCTCTGCATACTTTGCTAGTCCTTTTTCATGCTGTTCTTCAATGGTCAGGACCCCCACAGGACCACTACAGAGCAGGTATTATTTAGGCGGTGGATCATTCTCAGCACTGCATTGACAATGACATGGTGGTGGTGTGTTAGTGTGTGTTGTGCTGGTATGAGTTGATCAGACACAGCAGCGCTGATGGAGTTGTTAAATACCGTGTCCACACACAGTCCACTCTATTAGAAACTCCTACCTAGTTGGTCCACCTTGTAGATGTAAAGTCAGAGACGATCGCTCATCTATTGCTGCTGTTTGAGTGGGTCATCTTCTAGACCTTCATCAGTGGTCACAGGACGCTGCCCACGGGGTGCTGGTGGCTGGATGTTTCTGGTTGGTGGACTATTCTCAGTCCTGCAGTGACAGTGAGGTGTTTAAAAACTCCATCAGCGCTGCTGTGTCTTATCCACTCATACCAGCACAACACACACTAACACACCACCACCATGTCAGTGTAGCTGCAGTGCTAAGAATGATCCACCCCCTAAATAATACCTGCTCTGTGGTGGTCCTGTGGGGGTCCTGACTATAGCATACATTCTACGTCATTTTCATCAACTGCTTTATCCTGGTCAGGGTTGTGCACAAGGCAAGTGTAATTTTTTTCTGGCACAAATACGCACATGTAATTGAAAAATGATGATTTGCTGAGCACATGTCCATTAAAGTGCTCCATTAGCTTTTGAAATTGGGAGTTTTTTTATGCTGCAGTTATAATTGATTTCCGTAAAATGTCTATCAGCGTTCATCCCGACCACCCCCTGCCCTCCCAACTCTTTTAAACAAAACTGATTGCATGTCTGCATGTTTAGTTAACACTTGTAATGAACTGTTTACTATCGACTGTATAAAATCTACTGTACATTCTGAATGCTGAACTGGTCCTGCTCACAGTATTGAGATCCATCTTACTGTTGTACATTACTACAGCCTTTATGACATTACATTGTTTTTCATTAGAAAAACCTGATAAGAAACTGTCACGTATCTCCAGTCGGTTGTTGGTTTTGCACACAAACCCCTAAATCAAGGCACTTGGTGTGTTTTTTCTGCGTCTCATTCTGTCTTTGGCTATCGGCATCCAATCAGTCCAAAAGTGCAAAAATGACAGAAAGAGCACAATCACTTTGAACAGAGAGGAGATGGGGCTTACCGCACCTTCAGTTACATAAATAATGAGTCAGGACTAGTGCAACTCAGACATCAAACTGCACAATTGGACATAACGTATGTTTAATGCATAAGCACTGTCTAGAACGGCACTCTGCACTTCTGATCTTAACCTCGTCAGACATCTGTGGGGAGACCTCAACACTGCTTCCAAACAAACCTGACAAAACTTTGAAGAACTTTGTAAGGAGGAATGGGGCAAAACTGTTTCATCCGATTTGGCTAAATTAACTAAGACTTAACCGAGAAGACTGCTGGCCATCATGGCTGGTGGTTGCTGGTGAATCAACTAGGTACTAAATAAGGAGAATAAATATTTATTTTATTTTAAAATATTTTATTTTATTTTAACAGGCAGTTACTGATCCATCAGTTCAAGTTCAATATCAATCACAGTCACAGACAATTTTGTATCACCAATTAACTTGACTGCATGTCTTTGGTCTGTGGGAGGAAACTGGAGTTCCCAGAGAAAACCCATGCAGACACGGAGAGAACATGCAAAATTCACACAGAAAGGACCCAGACCGCCTCACCTGGGCATCAAACACAGGACTCTCTTGCTGTGAGATGACAGTGCTACCCACTGCTCAGGGTCCTTACAGTGGCAACCTGGGAGTAGTGGGGCTTGATATAGCAACTTATATACAGTAGCAGTCCACCGCCTCAGCACTCGGCCACCTTTTTCTTTAAGACACCTATATTGAGCTAATGAATATTCTTGTCCAATATAAGTGGAAACTGCACAAAATACTATTGGAAAAATACTATACTATTTTTTTCCCCATTCACGGATTTCATTTTCATCAACTTCATTATCCTTTTCAGGGTCACGGCAGGTCCCGGTTCCACTGGGAAACACTGGGAGCAAAGCAGGAATACCATGGTTCCATCGCAGGGCTTCATCCCTCCCCTCTCAGACACAGCCAATCATACCTGTGTAGCGTCGCTGAGATTCGAACCCCGACTCAGTAGTGGTGTGCTACAGTAATAAATCGCTGTGCCATCTAAGTGCTCTTGTTGGAAATTATTTGAAAAATCATTGGTAAAATGGTGTTTGGGGTGTCTGACAAGTTCATAATCAGGTGTCTACATACTTTTGATCAGGATCTGAACTGCTTATGTTTTATTTGCAATGTTCTTTTCAATTTAATAAGTTCAGGTTGATAAATGTAAAACATATTGCAAATAACATCATTCCCATTTGGTTCCATTGACTTTAATGGTCCACTTAAATTGCTATCATTTCTCATAATAATTGCTTTTCTTAAAAAACAATTATAAT
This sequence comes from Trichomycterus rosablanca, assembly GCF_030014385.1. NCBI lineage: Eukaryota > Metazoa > Chordata > Actinopteri > Siluriformes > Trichomycteridae > Trichomycterus > Trichomycterus rosablanca. The sequence continues at coordinate 7,799,065 of NC_086002.1, read as the reverse complement.
AAAAATTGCTCTCAATTCTCATCGTGGTATAATTGAAACAGTCTGAAATGCACTAGATGTCATTCAGCTAAAGCTATGCTATTCTTTTGGGGTAAAGCATTCCTTTAAAGGGAAACCAAAAAGAGAGGTTGGGGGCCGTGTGAGGGAGAAGTATGCTGTGTTTGGAGTAGAAGGGGTCTGTTTAATTTGACGTACAGTAACCACTGCCTCGGCTGAGGGAATAAATACTACAAACATGTCAAGAACATACAGACTTACACCACAGTGACTTTGGCTTTTGCAGAATATGTGTACTGAAAAGTATATGGAGCAGTGCAGTGTGCATGTTATAGTAGTGAAGAATGAGGAATGATGGCATTGTTAGATGGAACTGAGGTGAAGGGCCCATGTTTGTGCTATAGGCTTAATTGTTTGATCTGGATCAAGAATGTCAAACTTAGAAAAGGGAAACTTAAAGTTCTGTAGATCTGCAGTCCAAGAGGAACAAACAGAATAAATGAACCCGTAAAGCTCTTTCTAATTGGCTGATGAGTTGAAGCAGGTGTGTTGAATGAAATAAAGTCTCAGTTTTGCAATTTGACTCCCTTTAAATTTGACTAATAATAATAATACGTTCCAGGCCGCTCAGGTGGCGCAGAGGTAAAAACACACGCTGGAACCAGAGCTGGGATCTCGAATACATCGTATCGAATCTCAGCTCTGCCTGCCGGCTAGGCTGAGCGGCCACATGAACAACGATTGGCCTGTTGTTCAGATATGGGCGGGACTAAGCGGGATGGGGTCTCTCTCTCATGACTGGTGCAATTACGACCTCTGCTGGCTGATTGATGGCGCCTGCACAGAGATGAGAAAAGAGTGCTCTCAGGGTGTGTCTCTCCGTACACAACGCTGAGCTGCACTGCACTCGTCAAAGTGTACGTGATAAGATGCATACGGCATGCTGCCCACGTGTCGGAGAGGGCGTGGGTTAAGTTCGTTCTCCACAATCAGAGCGGGGATCGGCACTGGTGGAGAGGAAGCATGACGCAATCGGGCAATTGGACGCGCTAAAAGGGAGAAAAAGGGAAGAAAATGCATAAACAAAATAAAATAATAATACGTTCCATTATTGCGCCTTTGACATACCCAAGGACATTTTACAATGTAAGTAATAAAGGACAAAGCAAATAACATCATTATAATAACAAAAACACATAGAGAAAGAAGGATAATGTGCAGTAAAGAGGAAAGTTTTTAGTTGACCCTTGAAAGAGGAGATGGGGGTACTGTAGTCAGGAAACGATTGTGGAAAGGAGTTTGGGGGCTGAGGAACTAAAAGGCTGGCACGGTTCAAACGGTAAGGGTGAAGGACTTAGCTAAGGTAGGAAGAAGCGAGGCCATTAAGAGCTTTTAAAAAATTACCAGAATCATTTTGTATTTTTTTAGTGTTCGACTTAATGTGGGCCTCAAAAGAAAGTGATGAGTCAAAAATAACACCAGAGTTTTTGACTGTAGTAACTGGATCGACCGCTACACCATCCACATTGCCAGACAAACCGGGGGCCCTTGGGGCCCAACAAGCAATTGAGTGTTTGCCGCAGACTGTTGTGTTTACCTCATCTCTTCTTGATTTGGCATCTGATGTGGAAACACAGCTTGTTTAGGGCTGACGGAATAAATAAATACAGCTTAACCGAATTAAGAGACAACAGATTGAATGGATTTACCTTTAAAAGCTCATTTGGTGACAATAAGTGCAGCTACGTTAGGTGGTGGGTCTGTAAATTGGGATGCCATTATGTCAGAACAGGTTTGGGTTTAATAGAAAGGAAAATGAAAACAGTCTGAATAGATTGATGTAATTACAATAATTCTTTACAGGTGTACCCAAACACTAGAGCAGTGTTAATCACAACCACTTCAAAGGCCACAGAAACTTGTGACGTGAATGCCGGATCTCGCTCTGTCAGCTTGGTTCACCCTGCTTCCCGTCCGCACTGTGAGATCCAGCCCAGCACATAGACGTGGATTCCGATTAAATGTCACTTTTTTTTACCCCTGCTATATCCTGCGTCCAGTACTCCCAGAATCACTGTACACCCCGAAAACCTTGCACAAGAAAACCTTGCCAATCTGTCCCCGGCCCGTGGACCTGTGCTGACTCTGGAAGGGAGCTGTAGACCATGTGACAGAGCAGGTAAAGAGGTATCAAAACGTATAAAGACACCTGAGCTAATCCCATTTCAGGAACATGGGCATTAATGTGGAGTTGCGTCATCTCTGCGCGTATAACAGCTTCTGTCATTTTTGGAATGATATAATTTTCTTTATATAGAGTATATGATTTATTACACCTTTTAGCAAGTGCATGTGTATGTCTGTACACTGAGGTCTTACCTTAAGGCGGACCTGCTCATACAGGGCGATGGGTCGGTTACTGAAGGTGATGGCATTGCAAAAGCTGGCCTGTCTCTTAACGCACCTTTGGGCCATGTCCATGATGATCTGCGAGCCCTTGGCACTGGGGTGAAAAAGCAGTGGGCTGACAGGTACACCGGCACAAGGGTGCAGGGGCAAGCAGCGCTTTGGCTTCTGGTGGCATCGGTGAGTAGAGGGAGGAAACGGGCTGCCCAGAGAGTCTGGCGCAGAGAGAAAGAAAATAAAGAGATTTTTAAACAAAGTCATATTCATACATGTTTGGGGCATAGTTTGCCATGTGGACAATAAAAACTAAAATTAATAATTAATTAAAATCCACTTTTTTTGGCTGCAAATGTTTTTTTATTTCATACAATTTGTAAAATCATATGAAGCTTAGAGTTTAATTTACTGCAGCCAGTTTAAAAGGAAAAGCAGAGCAAAAAAGCTGAAACAAATAGCAGAGGAGAGCCTCACTTTCAGACAAATCTAAAAATGAACATTATGAACATTTCTAGAATTTAACTTTTATATTTTGTAAGACAATATCTTGTGATATTACATGACTTTTTGCATTGAGGTGTTTGACGTAGTTTGGAAGCTGAGACGTACCAAACCAGAAAAATGAAAATGAAAGAAATCAATATACATACTGTAAAATTCCTGATGGACAAATGTCAAACCATTTTTATTTTATTTTTTACCACCGCTTTATCATGGTCAGGTTTGTGATGAGTTGTTTCCCTGGAAACTCTAGGCACAAGGCAAGAATACACCCCATACAGGGTAACAATTCGTCGTGGGGCTTCGACCACACACCTACCCCCAAGACATAGCCAATCATATCTGTATAGATAGCTTGCTTATAGACAGCCAGATTGCTCAGACTCGAACCCGGATCTTTGCAGCATTAATATCTAGAACTCGATTTCTGATCATGTATTTACAATAATTTCTTTTATGTATCTAAATAAATGCATTCATTTATTCAATGTGGGGCGGCATGATGGCTTGGTGGGTAGCACTGTCGCCTCACAGCAAAAAGGTCCTGAGTTCGATTCCCAGATGGAGTCTGCATGTTCTCCCCATGACCGTCTGGGTTTTCTCCGGGTGCTCCGGTTTCCTCCCACAGTCCAAAGACATGCAAGTGAGGTGAATTGGAGATTGTCCATGACTGTGTTTGACATTAAAGACTTGAACTGATGAATCTTGTTTAACCAGTTACTACCTGTCCTTGTCATGAATGTAACCAAAGTGCAAAACATGACATTAAAATCCTTATAAATAAATATTCAATGTGCATTTATGGACCCCTGAGCAAAGCACTGAATCCTGAACTGTTTTCACTATATTAAGTCTGGGTCTTGGTTGTGGTGTGTCTGGTGCCATGTAAAAACACTAAGCGCAAGGATATGCAGGAAAACACCCCTAAACAGAGAATCAGTTTAATGCAGGGCATCACAGGCCAATCCTCCTACTGCATGCATTGAAAAGTGGGACGACACCGGAGCAGTTAGAGAAACCCATGCTAACAAGGTGACAACAGACAGCGAGAACAGGTTCAAACCCAGGTACTCTGTACTGCTGTGTGCTGTATATCACCCAGTTCACCAGCTCCTCTGCTGTGTCGAAATTATAGCAGGCCCTAGTGCTCTGTCTAAAACATCAAAGGAACGTGACTAACACAAAACAATTCGATTTCACACAATGTCCCCTTCAGCATTTGAAGTGAAATTACAAACCACATCTGGGAGCCCTACACAGTATCGCTTTCTTGTTCCCTTCGTGCTATTGTGGTACGATGCAGAACCTCTATCTTTACTCCTTCGATTAAATTGATCTCGCTGTCACGGTGACGCTATCTGTGTGCTCCGGCAGGTCTCAGTGGGCTTTGCAGATCTGACCCCTGAATGCTTAAATGTTATGTAGCTGTGGTAGAACTTCCTGGTTAACACTGATAAGGAAACACTCCACAAGATGAGATATTGTCAGGTCAATACATGTGGATGCTCTTTGTTTTTAGCTGGTAACACATGCCCTAGAAGGACATCTGTTTGTTTTTGTGTGCTTGTATGTTTGTGTCTTTGTGGAGTGGTTGTACGTGTATTCGTGTGTCTTTTGGGAGATGATCAGTGCACACAGCCCTTGTGGTCGCTGCTGCCTGGAGTGAATACATTAACAAGAACAAGAGCTGCAGCTGTCAGTGAGAAAAGAGAGGTTAAGTAGGAGCTCGTGTTCCTAAGCAACTCTGTACCAATGACATCACTGTCTGTTCGGTTCGGACCGGTCCGGCTTTGCTAATTTGATTTTAGCATTTAATACTGAATGTGGGCAGCACGGTGGCTCGATGGGTAGCACTGTCGCCTCATAGCAAGAAGGTCCTGGGTTCGATTCCCTGATGGAGCAGTCCAGTTCCTTTCTGTGTGTAGGTTGCATGTTCTCCCCGTGTCTGCATGGGTTTCCTCTGGGTGCTCCAGTTTCCTCCCACATTCCAAAGACATGCAAGTGAGGTGAATTGGAGACACAAAATTGCCCATGACTGTGTTTGAAATTAAACTTGAGCTGATAAACCCAGCGTAACCAGTAATTACCTGTCCTGTCATGATCGTAACCAAAACATGACATTAAAATCCTAATAAAATTAAAAAATAATACTGAATGCCAATCAGTGAACTCAATCAGCAAATAAAAGCACGACTATTAATGAGGTTACACGGACGCTAGGGTGGCGCACTTGTCTAATATTTTAGCTCACTTAAACCCAGGTATCGGTGTTGCCACCAGCCTGGTCTGATACTCTACAGAGAAACTTGGCTGTGTCTGAGGAAGGTAAAGTCGAATGAGGAAATATCTCCTTGCCTTCGTCACAGTGACTCCTATTGTTTGTTCAAAGTGCTGACACACGATCAGCCAAAACATTAGGACCACCAAAAATGTCCATGGCAATGCTTATTTCATAACAATTGTGCCGGTCTGAGGAGGGACAAGCCATGAACCGCCGACAGGTTGTTGGGCAGCCAAGCTTCGATAATCCCAGACATGAATGCTACTATTGTGGCTCAAATTGCAAATCCTTTTAATACTGATGATGAGGTTGTTTATGAGGTTGCATTGTTACATCAATGCAGGTCAGTCAAGGTGGCCATGCTTACTCCAGTCCATCATCAAAACTACCTACATCAGGCACTCAGGATTCAAAAATAGACAGTGGAGCAATGGAAGAAAATCATCTAGCAAATGTTATGATTCTCCCTACAACACACAGAGGTTTGTGGAGTCTTGAGGCTATTGTAACAATGCACCACAATACAGTTAATAATCGATTCAAAAATTCCACGATTCAAATCGATTTGACATGTAAAATAAATCGATATTCACTTGAAACAGCAGAGGGCACTGGTGCTATACACCTCACCTGGTTGACATCACTGGCGCTATACGCCTGGCTGCCAAATTCGGGGTTTTTCATCCAAATTTGACTTAATTCAAAATTATTTTGCATAGTTTGTACCTACCTCAGATATAAAAGGGCATTCCTTATTTAGATAAATAAAAGATAATCACAAATGCAGTATTTTATTTTATTTTTTAAAGAGAAATAATAAAAGGAAACTTTGTCATAATTTGTTTTCAATTTCAGTTTAAAAAAATCGGGAAAAAATTGTACTGTGAACCCAGTATCGTGAATCGCATCACATCGTAGGTCGAGTGTATCGTTACATCCCTAGTAAGTGCTACACATATTCAGGTTCCTTGGGACCTGGGTTCAAATCTCACCTTCAGTTTGGCATGGTTTCCGCATGCCTGTGTGGGTTTTCTCAGTTTCCTCACACCTCCCCAAAACACTACAACTGGTCGCTTGACTATTCTGGATGCCCCCTATTTTAAACATTAAACAACATTTCTCATTTTAAATTCAGTAAACATGTGCACCATGAGACCAAAATGATGTGGACCCTTTTTGAACTACTCGAGCCAGGCCTTATCATCCAACATCAATGCTTGATCACAGTAATGCTCTTCTGGCAAGATGAAAAGTCATAAAAGAGTCAATGTTTATAGAAATAGAAATACGTTGTTGGGGGAAAATAATACACATTTTGCAAATTCCTAAAAGAGAGAGAGCATGTTACCCAGCACATTCATATGAGTGCTCATGGCTTATCATTAATTGTGTGTCACTAAGTATGTAATTGAGTGTTGGTACATTCACTGCAGAAACACAAACTGCACAATCTTTTGCCAGGAAGGCATCCTAGTAGTGCTTCTATTTCTATGGCAACCTATCATTTCACCGAGTAAATATGGTACAGCAGAAGGCTCTTATATAAGGGTGCAAAAATGAGCCACTGATGCATTTTAATCATAGTGATTTTGCTCACATTGCTCTCTATTCTTTCTTTTAGATTCTTACACAGTGTCAGTGATCAGCGGATTAAGTTTAATGGAATCTAAATATTCTCTGCTGCCATTACAATATTTGTTCAACCACCCCCCACCTTAGGCATAGCCAATCAAGTCTGTGTAGATGTTCGACACCACCCAAGCACCAATCAGTGTATTATAATATAATAATTTTATTCTACACAATGTCTATGTAGATTTCAGACACCACCTCAGCACCCATCAGAGTATTATGGTATAATAATGTTATTCTACACGATGTCTATCTAGATGTCCAACACCACAAGAGCACCCATCAAGAGTATCATAGAATAATAATGTTATTCTACACAATGTTTATGTAGACTCCCGACACCACCCGAGCACCCACAAGTGTATTATAGTATAATAATGTTATTCTACACAATGTTTATGTAGACTCCCGACACCACCCGAGCACCCACAAGTGTATTATAGTATAATAATGTTATTATACACAGTGTCTATGTAGATATCAAACACCACAAGAGAACCCATCAGTGTATTATAATATAATAATGTTATTCAACACAATGTCTATCTAGATGTCCAACACCACCCGAGCACCCATTAGTGTATTATAGTATTATAGTTTTATTCTACACAAGCTCACAGGCACTAGACTTAAGAATCTACGCTGTACTGACTACACATTCGCATATATAAATAAAAAATATGTTCTTTTGTTGTGTTCCAGAAGCTAAACAATCAAAAATGCTTTTCTATTGCTTTTTTACATTTAGATTTTGCACAAATACAAACTTTTTTCCACCTAAGCCAAGCTGGAGCATAACAACAGTTCAAGTACTAATCATGTGAAATACTCAAATTGAAACCGGATCATTGACATACCCTAACGTAAGAGTGAAGAATATCATATAACGTCGAACCGCAAACACACACTGAATAAATATATAGTTGCCACGACCATCACTGTGAAATTATTTAGACAAAAAAGGTATAAAAGATCAAACTCAATGAGTAACACATGGAGCAAATAAAAATACCTCTTAAATAAAATGACATTATTTATTGCTTGTCATTTTCTTAGACAAAAACATTTGGAAGAAAGTTACAGTTTAATAGACAGTACAATTTTATAGAAGTTACAGTGGGTTCAGAAAGTATTCAGAACCCTTGACTGTTGGTGCTGTTGTGTTGTGGATTTAATTTTGAATGAATATAGTTGCCATTTTTACCCCTCGATCTACATTTAATTAATCCTAATGACAAAGCAAAAAGATTATTTTAGTTATTCACACACAAAACCACATCTCTTCATTACAAGCCTTTGTTGTTGTACTTCAGATTGTGGTCAGGTGTATCCTGTTTGATTTATTTATCCTTAAGATGAGTCTGATGGACTTGGCATCCTGGACAGACTTTTTAACCAAGGGCATTGATTCATAAACATTATAATATTGTGTTCACTTATGAACAACCCAATGCTGTAATGTGACAATCACATATGAAAAGTATGAAAATGAAAATCTGGCTTGTATTTTTACTGTATCTAATCCAGCAGCAGCTGTTCCCACACAAGGAAATCTAAAATTGTGCACCAGCTAAGGGCACAATCCATAATAGTCACACAGGTGATCAAAGCGCAATGCTGTAGCAACCTCATGTCTGATTAGTTGTTCCCATGGTGAATGCCATGGTTTCACAGACCCCCCTCTGAGTGCTCCACAAAGCTCTGAGCTAATTCACAGCACACACACATCTATGCTGTTAGTGTAGTGACCAGGAGAATAAAGTATTATTATATCATCTTACATCATGGGTACAGAAAATGCTCATTTCTGACTGGCTGGCAGGTCTTTAACAGTGTCATACAATACGACACATCTCAAGATGGAATTAACATTTGACAAAGCAACAGTCGAGTAATCATTTCCTTTACTTACATTTATGGTATTTTCAGATGCTTTTATACAAATAGACCTTGCAATTGTTACTGAACAGTGGCAACATGGTGCTAGTGAGGCTTGAACCAGCAACCTTATGATCAGTAGTCCAGTACTTTAACCACTGAGCTACCTATCTTAAAACTCCTTGATTCAGTCTGGGTGTGTGCATAAAGCAAACTATTTACACAGCTCGGCAGGTACTGGACTAGTAAACAGAAGGTTGCTTGTTCAAGCCACATCACTGCCAGGTTGTTAGTGTGTGGCCCTTGAGCAAGTCCCTTAACACTTAATTGCTTAGATGTTATACAGTCACAGTTGAATACAAGCGTCTGGTAAATGCTGTAAAGTAAATGTGAATATCATAGCCATCGTAAGTTCATTAATTCCAGGCTCTAAAGCAATGTAATGTAAACAATGCACACAGACCCAGAACAGTTCCTGAAAGATCAGTTACAAAGTTCCTTTTGACTGTCCACAGTAAACTGCAATGCTCTGGGCATGTTGTCCCTGCAAACAGGATGTGACGCACAAAAACTGCGCTGCAGGTTAATACCTCATTCCAACATGTAAACTGGAAAATTTTTCCATCATCAGTGTCAAAATGAATAGCACCATGGTGGCCTTCTATTTTAAGTCCAGCAAAAATAATGGTGTTTACTGTGGCTGTACACAAAGCTGCTCCTATATAAAAACCCTACCAAATTCAGCACTGGTGGGAAAATCGGGCATGATAAATGATGTACTATGTCGTAAACACTATAAATAAAACTTTGTGTACTTTGGTCTGGATGCAAGCAACAGATCTGAACAAACATGGCTCTTCAGAGAGCTATTTATCAGCCACAGAGGACAGACAAAGGTGTCTAAATAATTTAGACATTGTGATGTAATAATGACCAGGGTATGCAACACAAGCTGTCAGTGTTCTAGGTGTCTGCTGACCCAGCCGAGACTTCCCATGAAGAACTTTGATGTTTTACACAAGCGAGTTAAAGGATTATCTGTAGGTACACTGATGGGATGATGGGGATTTTTCATTTCCTTTTCATCAACCGCTTTATCCTGGTCATGGTCGCTGCATGCATGTCTGAGGGGAGCGTGATAGTCTGTGGCTCTGCAGCAATTACATGGTAATTTCAGTGGTCCTCAGGAATCATTCACTGTCAAATCATTTGACATTCATTACAAACATCTTGTCCAATTTTGTGCAATATAATCTGTTAAGATCAATTAACAACAGATCTGCAAATACACTGTCAGGACACCTCATCAATCACAAAAACACACATGCACAATATTATGGCAATATTACACATAAAAAATGACTGTAAATGTGAAAAGGAAAGTTCATGTCTAGGTAAAAGGGGACTACATGAAGTGCTCTATTTTAAAAGGAACTTGGGGTAAGAATGAAATTTTCCCATCTCTTAGCATCTGTGGTAGCTATTATGCATTGTAAAGAAGATTGTACTGACTTGTGTATACAGTGGTCCCCTAAACTCAAAATCTTTGAAACTCAATGACCTTTGTCGAGAGATTTGTACCCTTAAACTCAACATTTCCCTTAAACTCAATGTGTGCACGACTGCTGCTTTGTTCAGCGCTTGGCTTGTGCGGTGTGGTAAAAAGTCATGCGAACATGAGATGAATCTACATTTGCGTGGAATAAGTCACATTCACCCTGAAAGCTCCACATGTATCTGTGTTCAGCTGTATTTTCCTCACTGTTTCACTTTTAAACTTGTGTTACAGCTCAGGGGTTCTAAGAAATTGTAATAATGATCTTTTCAGAGAGAGTGTAAAACGCTTATCATTAAAAAAAATTATGTAACTTAATGTATTAAAAGAACGACATAGAAACACTAAACCTCTCTTAATTATTATCTCCACTAATTAAGAGGCAAAAGGACAACAATAAAGAAGTAAAAGGTAAAGTGCAGGTTTTATTGTATTTTTGATTGATTTTTAACAATCAATATAATATATATATATAATTTTTCCCACTTTTTTCCCCCAATTTTCTCCCCTAATCTAGTCATGTCCGATTACCCTGATTGCGTCCTCTATACTGATTCGACCCTTCACCGCTGATTGAGGACGCCTCTCGACTGACATACGCCCCCTCCGGCACGTACAGTCAGTACAGACTGCATTTTTCATCTGCACAAGTCGAGTTCATACACCGACACTGTGTACGGAGGGCCACACCCCCATCAGCATTATTCCTCAGCACTGTGCAGGCGCCATCAGTCAGCCAGCAGGGGCCGCAGTTGTACCAGTTATGAGGACCTATGATCCGACTTTTTACCCCTAACCCTGAACAACAGCCAATCGTTGTTCATGCAGCCGCCCAACCCAGTCGGAAGGCAGAGCCGAGATTCGATACGATGTATTCGAAACCCCAACTCTGGGGCGCTAGCGTACTTTACTGCTGCGCCACCTGAGCGGCCTATATTATACTTATGTTCTTTTCGGTGCATAACTGTCAAAAACAACCCCAATTTTTTTACATTAGCCTAAAATATATGCAGTTCCATGGGACCATGGAATGCATTAACAGTTTTCCCATACATCCTTATGGGACAAAACACCTTAAAACTCAATGCCACTCCTAGAACCAATTGACATTGAGTTTTAAGGTTCCACTTTATTAATAAAGATTAATGTAAGCAATTAAGTTGGTATCTGAAAAGATCGCTCATTTAGACAACACTGTTTGGTAAAATGAAGTCCAAGTGTTCCATTCGTAATGTTGCGTCATTGTCTGCTGCTCTGAGGCTTGTATAAAATCACTGAACTGAAGAAGGGCAGTCACGCTAGAGTTGTTTTGATCCAAAATGAAGAGACACCATCTTTCAATAAGTCAGCTCAACAAAAGTGGGTGCAAATGAATCACAGCCGTGCGGATTTGTTTTATTGCTTAACTGTGTTGTCGCATCTGTAGATGCCATCGCTGTCACGTATTTCTGTTCAGACGTTTTGTTGTGGCTCCATATGCCAGTGTGTTCTGTTGTTATACACACGTTTGTGTTGCTGGACAATAAGCTTGAGTGAGTCATTATGGAAAAAAGGGGCAAAAGAAAAAAAAAAAGCCAGACATGGTTACCAAGCACCGGTGCCACCTGATCTGCACACATATGTTTCTGTCACAGTATGCTAACATACTGGAGTCGTCATGGCAGGGTCTCAGTACTAAACACAGCATCTGTGTGTGTGTGTGTGTGTGTGTGTGTGTGTACTGTAAAACTACACAAAATAAATATTTACAGAATATTGCGGAAACCCCTCCTACTTAATAAACTCAGGTGTAATAGTTTAATCCTTAATTAAATTAAATTATTACACCTTAATAAAGTATCGATCTATCGATCTATCTAGCAGTATAAATTACACACCGACAAGGCATAACATTATGACCTGTCAGTGACAGGTGAAGTAAATAGCACTGATTATTTCTTCATCATGGCACCTGTTAGTGGGTGGGATATATTAGGCAGCAAGTGTGTTAGAAGCAGGAAAAATAAACAAGCGTGAGGATTTGAGCAAGGGCCAAATTGTGATGGCTAGATGACTGGGTCAGAGCATCTTCAAAACTGCAGCTCTTGTGGGGTGTTCCCGGTCTGCAGTGGTCAGTGTCTATCAAAAATGGTCCAAGGAAGGAACAGTGGTGAACAGCCGACAGGGTCATGGGCGGCCAAGGCTCATTGATGCACGTGGGGAGCGAAGGCTGGCCCGTGTGGTCCGATCCAACAGACGAGCTACTGTGGCTCAAACTGCTGAAGAAGTTAATGCTGGTTCTGATAAAAAGGTGTCCGAATACACAGTGCATCGCAGTTGCAGGGCTGTTTTGGCAGCAAAAGGGGGACCCACACAATATTAGGAAGGTGGTCATAATGTTATGCCTGATGGTGTATGCTGTCAATTTTGGAGCAAGAGTTTAGGGAAGGCCTTTTCTTGGTTTAGCATGACTGTCCATGGTTTGATAAATTGGAACATTTATCAAAAACCCTAACAGCAAAACAACTCTCCAATAGTATACAAATCCCTGACTGAGGAACCTTGATCTGGGATTCTGATGGATTAACCTGGGTTTGGTGGATGCCAGGATTGTTTAATTACATTGACATTTTCGGCACTTAGCAGACGCTTTTTATCCAAAGCGACTTACAGTACTGTGACAGTATACTGTCTAAGCAACTGGGGGTTAAGGGTCTTGCTTAAGGGCCCAATAGCAGCAACCTGAAAGTGTTTAGGCTTGAACCAGGGATCTTTTGAGTACTAGTCCAGTAACTTAACCGCCAGGCTACAACTGTGCATGATTACCATTGCAAAGTCTGACAGAGTCTTGTAGAATGAAGACTACAAAGAACCCTGTGCTTTTCACTTAATATCAACAGTTTAGGGAATGCGCTTTCCTTGGTCAGCATCGTAATGTTCTCAGGCTTGAAGCGAACTTAAAATCAAATAGTTTGATGACCTTGATGTGAAATAAATTGACTGGAATGAACAGAACCCCGATTTCAGCCCCAACCAACACCTAAGGGATGAACTGGAATGCTATATGTGGTGAAACCCTATTATTTTACATAAGTGCTCAACCTCACTAATGCACCAATTCTCTGTGTTTAACTTGTAAGAGAGAATCCCTGGAATCATGTTCCAAAACAAAAGCCTTAACCAGAAGAATAAAGACTGTCAGAGCAGTGAAGGGAGAACAAATGCATTGTTCCTCTCTATATATCTAACAACTCAATATTATAGCTTAAGGACTTATGACACACTGTGCAGAGAATTAGCTGTGCATAGCACATTTCAGCCAAAGCAGAATTGCTTTTCCTTTACTGTAGTGTCATGACCTTAGCTAATCAATATCTCATTAAACAGACTGATGATGAGGTCAGTATCTCAGAGGTCAGAGATGACCCTCTTATTAACTTTGGTTCCTCATTTCATTTTATTTAATTTTTAGCAACCGCTTTGTGCTAGTCAGGGTCGCAGTGGACCTGGTTCAGTCGGGAAACACCATTCTCAGATGTATCATGTTTGTGTAGACTCTCAGCTGGCTGATAGCACTGCTGGGGATTCAAACCCTGGATTCCAGCAGTAATGGGCCAGCATAATTTGCAGTTGTGCCACCCAAGCATTCTAAATGTGTTGTTGTTTCTATTAGAAGCACCAGTAAAAGCTAGAACTGCTGTGGGTTCATCTAATATACTAGTTCAATCCAAATGGTGCTTTAGTAAATGTTACATTAGTAAAGCTTGGGTGATCCAGCCCGGGACAATAATGCAGATTTAGTTTAAACTCTGTGCCATCTGTGTCTTTCATGCTTCGAATTCATGGACCTTATTACACCCATTCATTTAAGAGACCTGCTTCTGCTCTTGTGTTGGAAAACCATGTTAGACCAGACCACTGTGCAGTCTTACAAAATATTACCTTGGTCATGTTCATTATCCAGCTGTTATCCTGCACTTCGCCATTTATCTCTAGTGTCCACCTGCCTTAAATCTAGGAACCTTGCTGAGAAAGACTAATTGTATTTGGACAGTAGGTCGTCTCTGCACACTGTGTTGGAGGCTGTATTTAAACAGCCTTGGAACAAAGCCCAGCAAAAAGATGCCCGTTTAGACAGAGATACAACCAGACACTCTGCCCCGGATCCTAAACTGAACGTAAATCATGATGGAAACTGACCATCACATTAAAGAAAATAAGCTACATTTTTCAACACCGAGAGCTCTGCAGCCTGCACACACACCTCATTTGCCTAATCGGATATACAAGAGCAACTAAATTAGAGCTAATGCTTGTGTGCTTTATGTATAGGATTTAAACCTAGACCAGACAGCTGCAGAGAGAAAGACATACGGAATAAGAGAGACATCGAGCCTTTTGTTCTCTTTTTGCTATTAAAATTGGGTAAAAGATGTAGAAACACAAACCCAAATTGCACGATTATTGTAATGGTGATATTAAACCCTAAAGTGGCTAATGCATCCTCTATGCATAAAATGCAGCCTATTTTAAAGCACTTGGTGCAGGGCAGAAATGCACAATGAACCAGGCCCTGGTATATCTTACGGCAATGGAATAGGCAATACAAATACTGGAGGAAATACAGGTGATAAGGCGGTGAAGTGGGGCTGTGTAACAGCCCAAAGTGCATCAAACCCCGTTGTGTATGGGGTTGAATAGTTGCAGGCTGATCCATGCTTGCATAACTGTCCATGCTTTCCTGTTACCTATTCACCTGGTGACCCATGGAAAGTTTTAAAACAGGTGTTTTTAATCATTGCTTCTGTCCCAATTTTTATTTAATATGTGGCAGGGATACTTTATCAGAGTATTCTTACAAAAATTACAAAATGTTAATAAGGTAAAACTTTAAATTTCATTTTTTGTGTTGTTTACAATGCAATATTCGTAAACAGAAAATAAACTTTCAACTAGACACTGCTTCCTGTGTATTTTTATTAGTTTACTAAAGTTTACTAAAAACATACTCCCACTAACCACTTTACTAGGTTAGCCACCCTGTATGTAACTTTATAGATTATTTATGACCTGGTAATATGCACAGGTATTACTGGTCTCTTTATTAGGCACACATACCCCATCAGCACACACTGGAGGCATACAGTTAAAAACGACAGCTATTTGTTTTATTTATTTCGTTATTTTTTACATTGTATGCAATGTGCTCTCAGGTGATGCAGCAGTCTCTTATGCTAGACAACTCGGAAATCACTAGGATTCAGGGTTTAAATTTCCAGCAGTGCTATCAGCCTGTCGGGTGTCTACATATAGACATGATTAGCTATTTTTGAAGGGGGGATTATCCAATGGATTGGTGTGCAATCCGGGGTGTGTTACTGCATTGCACCCAGTGATTCAGGGAAAACCAGACCCACTGTGACCATGACCAGGATAAAACGGTGGAAAAACATGACATTACATGAATACATTTTCTGCAATGTGTATCAGTCCTCCTCTAGCCTTTTATTAGTTTTTAATCAAATTTCCCTGGTGGGATACTAAAAGGCTATCTTATCTTAATCATAAAAAACTGCTGGTTTTACACTTTGCTTGAAGTACTATTCTCATCCTAGCACTGACGATGGGTTGTTTAAAAACCCCAACAACACTGCTGCACCTACACGTATCTTAGTACAACACACACTTTGTGTGTCATGGCATTACCATTCTGGTGTCATTACAGTGCTGAGAACAGTCCACCTAAATAACCTGTCGGTGGAAGACAGATCATTGATAGATAGGGTAGAGGGGGTTGACTCTGAGTACAGAGCAACAGATGGGCTACAGTCAGTGAATGTATGCCCACAAAATGCATGGACATGGTGGGTATAGCTCATAAAATAAATCATAAATAGAACCATATTTGTAAGTTGACCTGTAGAGCCCTGGTGTGGATGGGAATCCCCTTCAAATGTCCCAACAAGTCTTTCTCTCTTACAGTTTTGCTTTCTCTTTGTAAGGAATGAAGGGTTTAGAGGCTGTAGTTGTTCAGGGGTCAACAAACTAGATTGGTCATCTGAAGGTTGCTGGTTCAAGCCCCACCACTCCCAAAGTGTCACTGTTGGGCCCCTAAGCAAAGCCCTTACCCCTCATTGTATTGTCACGTTCTGAAGACAGTCGTTCTGGATAAAAGTGTCTGCTGAATACAATAAAGGTTTAAATACATATAAGAGGTCAGGCTAACAGAATAGGTCACATGACCATACCTGTCTGTGACAGAATGTTGTATTTTCATACAGGTTCACGTTTACATACACAACATAACCCTTTCACTCGGTCTTTTGTGACATTTCCACTTCCATACAGCATTAATACACGCATTTACAGCTGCCTCAACCGACACTCGCATGTTTAACGCTGAAATAAGAACAATTTACAGTAATTAAGTGATGTTCTCCAATCAGCTCAGTCTAACAGGATAAACAGCGCGAGGTGTATCATAAATGAACGGTCACTCGCTCACCGTACAAGGCGTTGCGGGTGATTTGGCCTCCCATGGCTGCACACCGCTCACTCCTGTCGCTCGTCCTCTTTAATTATAATAGTCTCAGCGGCAACAATTCCACACCGACCGCATATTCACTGTCTCACAGGCGTATATACAAATATACACGCACCCACTCACCCAGTCACTCATACATACAGAGAGAGGTCTGAGTGTAAACAGTGGACACTCCTCCCGCAGCTCCCCTCTCTCTCACTCACTCATTCACTGCGCTCATACGCGCACGCTCCACGCTCATTTGCATAAAGGCGGTTCCGAGCTTAGACACGCCCCCTAATTGTGCATCCAGTCAACACAAAAGCTCATCCTTGTGTACTTGCTAGGATTTAAGAGTAGTATGCCAATAGTGGTGTGCGATACTGCAGAATGTGGTATACCAATCCGATACCAAGTAAATACAGGGCCAGTATTGCCGATATCTACGGAGCCCCTAAGGTGACATCCCCTAAAATAAAATAATGCGTGGCCACGCCTTATTAACGCGTGGGAACGAGATCCTGGCCACGACTTCAAAACGGTTGAATATGGTGTGATCATCTAGGGCCATGTACATGAATTCCCCTACAGCATATATCCGATTCTGTATGATTGAAGCTGTGAAAATAAAAGGATCTTGTTACCACACCTTACTAAGTGGTGGCTACGACTTAACTATCTCGTTCCCACGCCTTATTAAGTGTTGGCCACGACTTAATTATCTCGTTCCCACGAGTTAATAAGGCGTGGCCACGTATTATTTATTTATTTTTTGGATGGATAGTTATCGATACCGATACTTTTTTAATAATTAAGGTAGATGCATCATCATGGGCGGATCTACCGGGGTGGCATAGGTGGCAAATGCCACCATAAAAGAAAGCCTTGCCACCCCTGCTGCCACCCCAGTTGGCAGCAACAAATTAAAATAAAAGTTATGGCCAATTTGCAACGCTGCCACTCTGACACAGTCAAAAACTGTTTGCTTTCCCTCTCACACATCTGCCACTCATCACCTGTGTCTTACCTTAATGCCTTTCCTTTGAT
Organism: Trichomycterus rosablanca; assembly: GCF_030014385.1. NCBI lineage: Eukaryota > Metazoa > Chordata > Actinopteri > Siluriformes > Trichomycteridae > Trichomycterus > Trichomycterus rosablanca. The sequence goes on along the minus strand of NC_086002.1, from coordinate 7,781,269 downwards.
AATGCCCCACCTACAGTAGTGTTACCATACTTCTATCTCCTATTAATGAGATCACATTGTATGGTCACTTATTCCTAATATGAACTGTTTCACATGAAACCTTAAATGCAAGACATTGATTGCATGAGATTAAGTTTGTCTGTATGAGTTTGTAAATGGCAGCCCGTGCCCTTTTGTAGTGTGTACATACTATTTCTCCTCAAACTGTGATGACTGTGATTAAATTCAGTATAAATACGTCTGCCATATGTTGCCACCCCTCAAAAATGCCTGCCCCCCTCTCGCCACCCCATAAATATTTTTCTAGATCCGCCCCTGTGCATCATCAAATTGCTAAATCTGAATGAATTTTCATGACTTTAAGTGTATTATTGTAATACACACATTTTTAGTAAGCAGCTGCTCTCAGTAGGGTTGTAAATAAATTCAGTTGTTTAAAGCAGTACAGTTTCTTGTTTCCGGTGCTTTACTTTCTCACAACGTTACCATTATGGCGTATCACCACCAAGCAGCTAACGCATAGTTGTGTTTGCTGGGTGAATACATCTGTAAATTTTTAATAGTGACCAAATACATGTGCCCTTGTTAATTGAAAATAAAAAATAGATGCTATTCTGTTTATATTTATAAGCACAAAGTCAAAAGAAAAGAGCTCTCATTCACCAAAACACGGAATAAGAACCTCACTACGCATGCTCCGATTCATGTGCGTAAGGTGCTGTACTTTACGTACATATAGTTTACACTATTATTTCCATAAAATTGCTAAGCAAAATAATAAAAACGTACAATCTTCCAATGCTTACCAACTTTCTGATGTCTGTTAAGATTTTAACAACATAATAACGTGACGGTACCACAACAAAACACAGCAGAGCAGGAGGGGAGGTGCGAGGTGTGCATGTAAGATGTAGAGCTGAGTCTGTACAGATATGGTCTTTACTTTCTGACAAAATGGGAGAAACGTGCTGAATGTAGCGGAGAAAAAGTAAAACAATAGTATCGATCCCATAACACTAGTATCGATCAGATACCAATACCAACGTTGGTATCAATAATATCGATATTTGGATCGATCCACTCACTAGGATTCAGCTGCTTCAAATACCTCAAGCAACTGTACCAAATAGTATGCCAGAATAGTGTACTACTATGGGCACAATAACCTGCTACACAAAATATATGCAAAAATAGCGCACCATTACTAACAACTCATCCTACCCTACAGCATAGTACGCAAGAATAATGTACCATTATTAACAACTCATTCTACTGTACAACATATGTAAAAAGTGTACCATTATCAACACCCCATTCTACACAATAGTACGCAAGAATAGTGTAACCCCTATTAAGAGCTCATTCTACTGTACAACATAGTACGCAAGAATAGTGTAACCCCTATTAAGAGCTCATCCTACTGTACAACATAGTACACACGAATAGTATACCATTATCAACACCTCATCTCAGTGAGCAACAGTTTACAAGAATAGTGTAACACTATCTGCGCCACACCCTATGCACAACATAGTATGCAGAAATAGTGTACTACAATACTACTATTATGTACAACATAGCATGCAGGAATAGTGCATACATTAACACAAAATTTAAAGTTCTCATTACATGCTCAGTGGGGTTAAGATCAGCCCTCTGGCTGATGTGCCATTATACTGCCTCATATTATGCACAAGTGTTATTACACACAATTTATCAACAACCATCTACCCAGTGAATTAAGTGCCAACAATATATTGTTAATATTTTTGTATTATGCACAAAAATTAGCATGTTAATATCATTGGTATTAAAGAGAGAATGAAAGCTCTCCTTTCCATGTACAAATTGTGTAATCAATGCTAGGACAGCTACTTAAATATTTATCAGGGATGCTGATGATTAACTGGTTAACCAAGAATCGACAAAGAAGTAATTTCCATGAATGTTGAGGGTTAAAAATGTTCCAGTTAAAAATATTCCATTTTCACCATTTTAAAACATTCCACAATAAGCAGATAAATTGGTAACATGTAAGAATTAGGAGGTGCAAGGAAGTTACTTTCAGGGCCGGTCCAAAGCCACATGAGTTACGTGAGAGTCCTGTCCTCCTGCTTTGTCATTTTTGGGCAGCAGAGGGGGCATGGAGGATTTTTACAGGTGCAGTGTTTCACCTCGGTCTTCTCTTGCAAGGTGCAACCCACCCAAATAACATAGGGTATCATGATTAAGTTTAAAATGAACTTTGCAACTTTTGCTTTGCAAGCAATAGGTCGAAGCTAAACACTACAAAGATTATCAGTCAGTTTTATCTAAAAGAACTAGCAAAAAAGAAAGTTCTTAATGCAAGATTGCAAATAACCAACTGGCATAGTTTGGTCATATGATCAGACTGCCTGATGACCCTCTGGCCTGTAGAATCAGAGACAACAAGATTTATACAGATTTTATACACTATACAGCCTTAAGAATGAGGACACTCCTAAGAACTACTTAATTCAGGTGTCTTTGCCAACCCCATTGCCAAAAGGAATATAAAAAAAAAAAAGCATTTATATAATAATATGATTTTAATTAGGAAGTCTAGGATAGGATGTTCACTTGTTTTAGAATGATTGTGCCCCGTGCACAAATTGAGGTCCATAAAATATGGTTTGTTCAATGGTCTGCACAAATGCCAGACCTCAGCCTCATTAAAAATGTGAACCAATTGGTGCCTGATTGCACAAATTGTGTTTTAATTAATTGGCACAACTTTCCACAGTCATACTTCAAGAAATTGTGGAAAGCCTTCCAAGATTAAAGTAGATGGGTATAGTTGCAAATAGTGGAAAACTCCATATTAATGCCCATGGTTTTGGAATGGGCTGTCCAATAGGTTTTTGGTCTGGTGTCCTAGCTTAATATTTCCACTACAAAATAATTTAATGTAATTTAATTATTATTGGGTTGAAAAAGAATTGTAGAAAACACAATCCAAGTCTTAGTAATCTAAGTATTTTACAGTAAGCGAACAGATATATTGACTCAGCAACTAGCAGCTTAGTCAGATATTAACGGAGCTTGTTTTCCATCAGCGATCTTCTTTACCCATGACCTTGTTACATGACACTTACCTTCTCCTGAACCCACTTTGTACACACCAATATGAGCAGCAGCATGTATCAATAAATAATAAAAGCCTATATTTTATTTCAACACAAGCTTTAAATGCTTATAAATGGTTACACATACACCTCATACTTTCAAATATGTATGACACAGTATGACACATCAGACACTCCTCAATACTTAGTAGAGATGTTATTGGATTAGACTATGTTATTAGCTCCCACAGGAAAACAGCTTTGTATTATACCCTGTATTGCATTGTGGGAAGTCTTCTTCTTCTATATGTGAACATGCCAGGGTCTGACCTATTTAGCAAGGCTGATGAGAAAGTGACCCCCCTGAATTAGAGTCCTGACCTTACCTGTCATCACTGCCCTGATGTTGCCTTCCTTACTGTAGTGCTCTTGAACAGTGTGACACAGGAACAAGTTATCCATTACTATCCATTGGTATTATATATATATACCTGTATACCTGCAGAAAGTTCCAAAATGGGTTTTTTTGGTCATTATATTGTCTCTGTCCAAACTTTTATGGAATGTGTTGCAGGCATCAAATTAGGATTTTTTTTTTTTTTTTTTTACAAAGATCAATAAAAGCTAAAAGCTTGGGTAAATCATTCTCAACTGTGCTATCAACCTTGCTGGGCGTCAGGTTACAATTACCTGAGAGAATGAGGTCAACTGGTTTCCTCATTGCTGCTGCAAATGCAACCTCTGTTGCCTGGCCATGTCGTCTGGGAGGGGTGGGGGAAATCACAGAGCAGCATAGCGTGTCTCTCCCTTTACTATATGGCTGATAAAAAGAAGTGGCCAGTGACTACATGCGTCTAAGAGAGTGTGTGATACTCTGCAGCTCTCCTCAGCCAGGGCAGGAGTGATGCAAGCAATGTAGGAATTATAATCAGGGCAAATGGAAACGACCAAACACTTCACACTAACAATGTGGAATTAATTTTGTTTAGCTTAAAGCATTTGCAAATTTGCATCGAGTAAGATACTAGTCTTAGACCAAAACTCTAAATGAGTTTTGAATATCTCATTTTTGTTGTCTTTTTTTTTTTGGTGCCGGGAACTAGGTCCAAATTATTGCCCATATGCATCCCGACTTCATACATTTCTCCATACAAAACGTTCAGAACCACCTTTTTAAAAAAAAATTAAGGCTAATTAAAGTTGCGCATTCTGCCGTTACTGATGACGCAGAAAAAATGTTGCGCCGAAATCAGGTTAGCAATAATATTTACTCCATAGCCGTCCTTTCCTTTTAACAATTAGAGTAGTGGTAGAAGCCATAACAAACCGCAAGGCTCCGAGCCAGACCACGGCGACTTTGATCAAAATGAAATCACCGCTTTCTCCTGAGCCACGGTGCGGTCGGGCCTGGCATTCCGCCTCACACATGGCGTGCAGATTGCAGTTAGTGCATGAACGTGCGCATCGTTAAGTGCTGGATTGTGGGGAGTGAATTGTGCTGGATCAGGTTGTGGATACACGGCTGTTAAGGTTGTCTGTGTCGGTCGGGCTTATTTTGATCAGCAGCATTCATCCCACCCTTAAACCAATCTAAGCATGTGACATGCACTAGTCAAGTCTTTATGTGTGAGAAACATCAAGATTTTTTCTTCGACCTCTGAATTGCTTTGTGGTTTTGTGTAAGTGTCTGTAATTTTTATCAAATGCCAAGCTAAAGAATGTCCTGCCATTTTATACTTTCTTTAATCTGTTTCATCTGTGTGTGCTCATTAGTACAAATGAAATACTGAAAAAATGTGTTTCCTGATGGCTCATTTGCAGTGAGCGCATTGTGTGTGTGTGTGTGTGTGTGTGTGTGTCAATGTGGAGGCAAAGCAAAATTCTGTCTTTTACCTTGACTTTCATACATAACATTCCAATCTTTCAAGTATGCAGTTGGGCAGTAATACAATTCTCAAAATACACTGAGACACCTGACCATGAGCTTGTTGAACATTCTATTCCCAAACTGGTGCCACAAAGTTGAAAGTTGAAACACTTCAATTTACTGGTTACCACTGGTGTCCATATACTTACTATATAATGTAATAATGTATCCATTCATTTAGTGACTACTTCTTCCTGATCTGCCTACCAAAGAACACTGGTACAATAGTAATAATAATAAATAATAATAACAATAAGTTTTATTTATTTAGCACCTTTAGCACCTACAGGCTCAAGGTCGCTTAACAGGAAAGAAAAAAACAAAATACTGTTGGAAAAGAAAAGTCTTCAGTAGAAATGTAAAAGAAGAGACATTAGGGCACAGCAGGATTACACCTTTGGCATAACACCAACACCAGTTCCAATGGTGGGACATCACATACCCAGTCATACCTAAAAGCACTTAGGAATAGCCATCCACCTTCCATTGAGGTCAGGAGTTCACAGCTGTAAGAGACATAGAGGCTGTCATAGAGACACTGCTCATAGTTAAGCAAGCTTTGTCATCATCATAAAGCCTCCAACTAAAATTCAGGTGCAAGACTGGTTCCGAGGCAGGATTAGATTAAAGATTCAAGAGTTTACTGTCATATGCATAAAGAAACAATCAATCAAGGCACCAATCCATCTCAGGGCTTAACTCAAAATGTTTTTCAAAAAATACATTTGAAGTTGTAAATAATCTAAGCTTTAGATTTATGGCACAACAATTTTAGATCTTTGAATAAACCAGTATTGTACCTTGATCTTCAGATTTCAAACAAACCTCACAGTTTACCGTTGCTTGGAAGAACATATTGTATTCACATGATAAGACACAGCCATGGCATATGTCTTTGTTTGACCTGCACGGTTAATATATTTTTTTGTTGATACTGTGTGAAGCCTAGCAGAGTAGTACATCTGCTGCCAGGTATAAAAATATCAAGAATGATTTACATTCACTTTTTAGAGCTGAATCGTTCGACCATGACTGTATAAAAATATAAAAGGATTAGGGTTTTATTGTTAGTTCTTTGGACAGCGCTTATTGTTTTCTAAAGATGTTTTATTCACTGACTTTGTCTGAGTTTTAAACTGAGTTTTTGACTGACTTTTGAAATAACTAAGATACTTAATCCATGGGTTACTGTCGATGGGTTACTGTCAAACTGTCAACGATACTAAGTTAGTGACAGACCAAACTTCTGTCCGAGCTACTGGCTGACTGATTAACTGACCACATTACTGCTGATTAAGTTATTCTCAAAAATTTTAACCATTTTACTGAATGATTAAGTCACTGACTAAATCATTGACTCAGTTATTTACTAAGTTAGTAATTGACTAAGTTAACTTGGACACTAACTAAGATACTGACTGACCAACCAACTAAATGACACTGTACACAGTACAACTTTTTGGGAAGCTGGGGTCAGAGCACAAGGGCAGCCATTCAGCACTCCTGGAGCTAAGAGAGTTCAGGGCCTTGCTTAAGGGCCCAATAGTTGCTGCATGGCTGCACATCAGTTTTGAATTCTTACAAATGACACTATATTATGGTATCTATAAGTACTTTTTTGATGTTTTTCTTTTATTCAAACTTTTAAGCCAACATTTGAGCCAGGTAGAGCAAAAGAGCTTTGGCTTGCACATTTACAAAGAAACTTTGCCATGTAAAGAGCTGCAGTTAAAAATCTTGTTGGGAAAAATAATAAAAAACACACCCCAATTTATTTCAAATTACAAAACAAGTCTGAAAGAATGTAATAATTTAAAATGACATTAAAGGCATGTATAAATATTTTATATAGTAGATATCATTTTGAATATACATTCAATTCAACCACATGCGTGAAATAAGTCATTAAATTTTACAGGCATTAACAGATGCCCACAAGAATTTTTGTTATTTTCTCTCAAATGACACTTTAAATCTATTTTAGTTGATTTATAAAATAGTATGCAAATACTAAAACTAATGTCAACTGGTGTATGCATATTTGTTGTTATTAGTTTGCTTATGCAACACCTATTAACCAAATTGACCAGGGTGTTTCCTACCTTTCGCTCATTAAATTGTACCCACCACAACTCTGACCAGGATAGAGTGGTAGTAAAATAGACAATAAATGAAACATAATATATGACAGTATACAACACATACATTACTTTGGCCTAGTGCTAGTTAGCACTGTGCAAAAACAATAGCACTGGCATAAATGTGACATCCCAGAGCCTATCCCAGCTTTTTAATGGGCGCAAGGTACACAGTAACACATTGCAGGGCAAACACACATACACACACAGATATTCAGATATACACACTGCATGTTTTTGGACTGTGGGAGGAAACCCATGCAGACATGGGGAGACCATGCAAACTCTGCACAGAAAGGACCCAGACTGCCCTGCCTGGGGATCGAACCCAGGACCTTCTTGCCGTGAGGCGACAGTGCTACCCACCAAGCTACCGTGCCACCTAGTGGGTAGACTGACTACAGCAAATTGTATGAGTGAGTAAGTGTATGGATGGGTTTGGTGATGTCCTGGCAACCTGTCTAGGATGCCGGATGGGCCTACCATGACCTTGATAAGAATGATGAGGTTTTTTGAAGATGAATGGTGAATGAATCAATGATCTTCACGCAACACTGCTGATATGAGGCAAAGCGCTCATTTTTCCTGAGTCACTTCTGTAATAGTATATGGAGGCAGCTGCAGCGGGCGAGCACACACACACACACACACACACATACAGATACACAGCTGTGCCCCCTCAGCACTAAACAAAAAGTCTATTGAGCAGCAGCTTTGTGCTATAACATCACACCATGTGCAAAATATTACAAAGACACAGCAGATGCCAAGAGAGGTGCATAAAATAAGAAAGCAATAACCAAACTGAGATGAATTCATGAATTAAATATGCGGCAGCAGCTTCTATATTGATGTCATGTGATTTATCCACATAACTGTCTGCAGTTAACGGAAGAGTTTATTAAAAAAAAGAAATTAAAACTTTGAAACTCATTAAACAAAAGTAGTTTTTTTTCTGACCAGAGCTGGGATTTCTAATACATCATATCAAATCTCAGCTCTGCCATCCGCCTGGGTTGGGCAGCCACATGAACAACGATTGGCTGTTGTTCACAGGGTTGGTAAGCCGGACAATTGCTACATTGCTAAATGTATATTTTTGGCCCAGCAGGTTTTTTTTATACTTTCAGGGTGGGGCTAAAAGACCTGAACTCAGTAGTAAGAGAAGTGTTCTTTGCTAAGTTTGAAAATAAGCACTGAACAGTGTTTCTAAATAGTAAAGTTCAATACAAGTTCCAGCGGAGTCTTTAGTCCCAATCAAGTGTTTTAAAATTTATCAGTAATACAGGCCAGCTGCTGAACATTTTCATAGATTTTTCATAAAAAGCATGTTTGATTTTGAATGAATCAGCGGCCGATTTGATGGAGCGATTGAGAAATCCTCTGGAGCTTTTGGAGGATTACTGGGGGTTCCTGTGGCTTGCCTCATTGTGTTGAGATGTTTTGCTGTAGCATCAACACATGCCACATTCTGTCAGCTCTGAAGCTCTATATTATAGAGAAGACAAAAAGAAGGAGCCAGTAAAGAGCAAGAATGAGCTAATAAGGAGCAGAATGTGTTCTTATAATAGCGTTAATCCTTTTTAGAATGCTGTTATACTGGAATGCTGTCTCGAATGGTTTGTGATGTGATGCTGGAATCTCTTTTTTTAATTCTTTGAGGGCTGAAGGTGGTTAAGATCTCCTTCATAAAGGTTTAATGATGGTTAAATCAGGTGACTGAAGAGGCTACAGAATATTGATTTGTTATCTAGTACTTATCTAGTACAATCATTGATTATTTTACAGACCGCACCTACCATACAGATATGGGTATACAAATACCAACAAGTATTGACTGTAGCCCATCTGTTGCTCTGTACACATTGTCTGTACACTAGGACCCCCAGGAAGCAGATGTTATTTGGGTAGTGGATCATTCTCAGCACGTTTTGTAGAGAACTGCCTGGTTTGTATTTAGATTTCGCTCAATGTATGTTTGTACGTGGTGGTTTATATTATCTTTGTATTGGTTTCTTTGTATTATCATCAAGAAGGAATCACAAATAAAAATGTCCATTGTTGATGAGTTGGACAATGTTGCTTTGTTGGACAGCTTTGAAGAGCTGATCTGGATTACGATCTGGATTTCATTCTTTTCGCCTCATTTACTGTCCTGGTAAATCCATGTGTTCATCTCGCTGAAGCAGCGGCAGAAAATGCCAGCGTTTATCCATTTTTATGAAACAAAGACTTCCTCTATCGGGTCTGGCATTCAGCTGTGTTTTCGCATGTTTCTTTAGGTACTGGTATCAACAGGATAAAAAATGTATACAATTATGTACAATTTTAGTAAAAGTTTAAGTTAGGATTAAGATTCTGACTATTATTCATTAGTGTCATTATGTTTACTGCTTTCTTTAGAGCTCCAATTCTACACTGTAAATCAGTGGTTACAGACTTTTACATTCTTTTCTGTAGAGGTTGAGCAACATAGAAACCCTTTCATTCAATTATATAAAACTCTTATGAATTAATTTTCTACTTTATGAACAGCTTTATATACTTAAGAAACCCATCTGCCAACAAAATGAATGGCTGACACCCTTTAACTAAAGAGATGATTAATATTCCAGTAATTTCTTTTTATCATTTTGCTTTCACTGTTCTTCTATTGGTTGTACCACCCTTACGTATATATGTATATATACAGTATATATACTATATCAATTGTTTTATATAGTATATATACAGGTATATATATATATAATAGGTAAGTGTTTCTTTTTTAATTTTTTTACCAACCACTTTATCCTAGACAAGGTCCACTTCAGGGTCCATTAGGAAGCTTGAGTGTAAGTGACATTGGCCACATTCAAGCAAGCTTTACATCATCATAGGTTGGTGATTATAGAGAAAGGAAAGCAGCAAGAGCAGGAGCTTCTGTTTTATATATTTCATTTCAGATCTTAAAATCACCACCTTACTGCTCAAGATTTGTCTACTGCTCAAGGTCTTACTGTGCAAATATCTATCTATCTATCTATCTATCTATCTATCTATCTATCTATCTATCTATCTATCTATCTATCTATCTATCTATCTATCTATCTATCTATCTATCTATCTATCTATCTATCTATCTATCTGTATGTATGTATTACAGTGTATGTACATACAGTGTATCACGAAAGTGAGTACACCCCTCACATTTCTGCAAATATTTCATTATATCTTTTCATGGGACAACACTATAGACATGAAACTTGGATATAACTTAGAGTAGTCAGTGTACAGCTTGTATAGCAGTGTAGATTTACTGTCTTCTGAAAATAACTCAACACACAGCCATTAATGTCTAAATAGCTGGCAACATAAGTGAGTACACCCCACAGTGAACATGTCCAAATTGTGCCCAAATGTGTCGTTGTCCCTCCCTGGTGTCATGTGTCAAGGTCCCAGGTGTACATGGGGAGCAGGGCTGTTATATTTGGTGTTTTGGGTACAATTCTCTCATACTGGCCACTGGATATTCAACATGGCACCTCATGGCAAAGAACTCTCTGAGGATGTGAGAAATAGAATTGTTGCTCTCCACAAAGATGGCCTGGGCTATAAGAAGATTGCTAACACCCTGAAACTGAGCTACAGCATGGTGCCCAAGGTCATACAGCGGTTTTCCAGGACAGGTTCCACTCGGAACAGGCTTCGCCAGGGTTGACCAAAGAAGTTGAGTCCACGTGTTCGGCGTCATATCCAGAGGTTGGCTTTAAAAAATAGACACATGAGTGCTGCCAGCATTGCTACAGAGGTTGAAGACGTGGGAGATCAGCCTGTCAGTGCTCAGACCATACACCGCACACTGCATCAACTCGGTCTGCATGGTCGTCATCCCAGAAGGAAGCTGACGCACAAGAAAGCCCGCAAACAGTTTGCTGAAGACAAGCAGTCCAAGAACATGGATTACTGGAATGCCCTGTGGTCTGACGAGACCAAGATAAACTTGTTTGGCTCAGATGGTGTCCAGCATGTGTGGTGGCGCCCTGGTGAGAAGTACCAAGACAACTGTACCTTGTCTACAGTCAAGCATGGTGGTGGTAGCATCATGGTCTTGGGCTGCATGAGTGTTGCTGGCACTGGGGAGCTGCAGTTCATTGAGGGAAACATGAATTCCAACATGTACTGTGACATTCTGAAACAGAGCATGATCCCCTCCCTTCGAAAACTGGGCCTCATGGCAGTTTTCCAACAGGATAACGACCCCAAACACAACCTCCAAGATGACAACTGCCTTGCTGAGAATGCTGAAGGTAAAGGTGATGGACTAAACCCAATTGAGCACCTGTGGGGCGCATCCTCAAGTGGAAGGTGGAGGAGTTCAAGGTGTCTAACATCCACCAGCTCCGTGATGTCATCATGGAGGAGTGGAAGAGGATTCCAGTAGCAACCTGTGCAGCTCTGGTGAATTCCATGCCCATGAGGGTTAAGGCAGTGATAATAATGGTGGTCACACAAAATATTGACACTTTGGGCACAATTTGGACATGTTCACTGTGGGGTGTACTCACTTATGTTGCCAGCCATTTAGACATTAATGGCTGTGTGTTGAGTTATTTTCAGAAGACAGTAAATCTACACTGCTATACAAGTTGTACACTGACTACTCTAAGTTATATCCAAGTTTCATGTCTATAGTGTCGTCCCATGAAAAGATATAATAAAATATTTGCAGAAATGTGAGGGGTGTACTCACTTTTGTGATACACTGTATGTATGTACAGTGTAGTTAAAAGCTTACTGGGTGTGGTTGCTGGCACATATGTAAGAACGAAGGTTAAAAACACCTGGAATCTTAACTGTCACTATATTTATGGCTTATATATTTAAAAAAGAAAAGCCCACAGTGCATTCTAAGTAATTTGGTGTAAACATTAACTCATTCTAGACAGCTGGGAGACGGTTTATAAAAGCCAAAAAATGAAACATGGGTTATATAACATAGTCTAGGTGTGTGTATATCTTGAGGACAAACACATTATCTTTTCTACTTTTCCATTTAATGCTCATTTACGCTCTTAAAATAGGCCTGAAAAACCAGTTCTAATTAAACACTGTTATTAGCAATGACAGCCACATCCCTCTGTTCACCCCTGTGGAATTCTCACTTTCTACAGATGGAAAATAAAGTGCCTTTAAATGACGGGATGAGCAGATGCTGGAGTCATCAAACTCAACTCAGCTCATATTTTCATATGTTAAGTTCATTGTGGGTTTTCTGAAAATCTGCTGGGTCAGAAATATTCATTCAGCACTGTACGTAGATTCGTTTAGCTGTGCGGAAAGTTTTGGAAAGGTTCTAATTCCTAGTGATTGCTAGTGATTATGATTGACAACAAGTGATGACTTCTCTGTGTCAGGAAAAACAAAGCTAGTTTAACATCACCTATTACAAAGTACAGGGAAGAGTCAGTGTCAGGTGTCAGTGAGTAAAGTTATCTACACCATTACTGCATGACACATGAAAACTGGTGGAAACTTTGACAGGAAGAAGGCTAGTAATCCCAAAGCCTCAACAGCATCAAAAGAAAAGATTTTGAGATTCAGCAGCTTGCATGATCCAACTTCTTAACTAAGCACAGACTTACGTTGGGGTAAGCAAGTCACACTTTCTTTTGAAGACCTTGAGCTGCAGGTTTGACAGGTTAAGTAGCAGTAAGATGAGTAGCTTGGCAGCACCAAACAGACTTCCGATGACTAAAAGACAGTCCTATGGAGTCAGATCACTTAACAATCAAGGACTTCATGGCCAGACTCCACAATCCACACCACTGTTGACCAAGAAACACAAGAATAGTCGACTGGAATACACCAAAGGAATTTGGATGGGCCTGAAGAATGCTGGGGCACAGTTCTATAGAAACTGTATGACCATATGGGTCAGTGATTTCTCTTGACCAGAAGAATTTTGAACTTCTGAAAACGTTTGGAACATTTAGTTGCAAAAGCTGACAACTAGTCAAAATAGCAAAAAAGGATTTGAAGTGATTTAGACCCCAAATAATGCAAAGACGAAAAGTTTATATATTTAATTTTCAAAGAACTTCAATCAATTTAAATCAATTTGCACCTTGGATCGTCTTTCACATTACTGTTGGGTAACATGAAGATTGGACTCACCAGAGAACAGGACCTTACTCCAGTTCTTTAGTCCTTTTTTTGCAAACCTAAGCCTACTCTGCTTTGCTTCTTACTGATGAAGTGCTTTTTTTCTAGCTTTGCATGATTTTAGCCCATCCCCTTAGGAATCCTGCTTCAAACCATCCTTGCCATGCACTTAGCCCAACTGCAATTTGTCATCCTTTGATGAAGGACATTGTTGTTGAAGGACATTTAAATGAGCTGGCTTTTATCCTGGTCATTGGAGAGTCATTTTTGCTACTGTGACTCAAATTGCAGACCATTCTAGAAATGGTAATGAGGAATATGTGTCTGACCATATGTTCTGTATGGGGGGGCTGCGTAGTCACTATCCAAAGTGCTCTTGCTAACTTGTGTCCACAGTCAAAGGCACCTACAATGGGCAGCTGAACAGGGGACCAGTGAAGGAGGGACGACTGGTCGGACAATCCTGTCATCTCTCAGATCATGTGGAGCGCTGGGCACGTGTACATTGTTTACCAGTGAAAGAGTTGGCACCAGGATGCACTGTAGGACAATCCACCTCGCACCTGCTGGTAATTTTCTGGTACCAGATATGACAGCACTCCTTTCTGTTCAGCAGCCCTGTCTGTTTGTTTATCTGTCTCTCTATATATGTTTTTTTAATGGAGGAAAGACACAACTGGGTAACTGGATACGACGTTGCATAAATAGAACAAATAATAAAAACCTTTTTGGGAATTTTCTCTCACAAAATAATTTGCACAGTAAAAAGTTAGACCCGTCCTTGCTCATAAACAACTGAGGTTTTTATTAATGCGTGTCTTTCTGATCTTTTTTTCCACCGTCCCTGTAAATATTACATAATATTGACTATGATGTCACCAACAGCATAAACATCCTGCCTCCGGAACCTGTGCATATTTAAATCAGTCGTTTACCAACTGCCTCTGCAGTGTAGCATGAATGGTAACCATTTTCAGCAAACGTCAAGGTTGTTTCCAAATGTGGATAATTGGGCTTGTAATGAATAAATAAAATGCTGCGTCCTAGATCTCTTGTCATGAAGATCTCATGCTGAAATCACATGTCAGTGAAATATAATAATCCATATTATGATGTTCCAGTGGGATGGTTGTGTAACATGCTCACAGCTGCTTATCCTGGCAAATGCACTAAAAATCTAACGCGATATTTATAGACGCACACTCATAAAGGTCTTTCCACCCCTTTACACAGCTCTGTCTAGGCCTGAGGGCCAGGATGTGGAGGAGGAGAGATGAATTGAGAAAAGCAGGCTCTAAAAAAGAGTGTAAAGCAGGAAGAATGATAAGAAGACATTCAAAAAAAGACAGAAAAACAGAGGGAGTGATGGAGCATCTGGTTCTGTGCAGTAAGCGAGGGGAAACCCCACCATGAGAGCAGATTACACAGAATCCCCCACCCCTCAGTGCAGAATTCAGTCGAACTCTGGGGAACCTCCCCAAGCATCCGGTTAATCCGGAATATTCAAAACAGGCCAAGAATCTGGTTCTGCTTAGCTATGATTGGTTCATAATGATAAAGCTTACAATATACCCTGGTTTTCCTCATCTCATCTGTATATTCTAATGCAGTGGGACTGAACACTATTCTTCCAGTAACATGGTGCAACAAAAAAAGACAATACACTATTGGCCCTTTTCTATGGCATGGTACCCTACTTCAAAATATAGTATGCATCCAAATCCAGAACTCTCTGTACTGTACCTAAATTGAGGAAGTTTGCTGAAGGTGAGGCTGTGACATCATCCTTCACCACGTTCTGAAAGCAAATATGGAATGGTAACTATAAACAAAAGCAACCAATAAATGCAGGAACACAAATTTAGAGACATACCATTCCATAGGTCAAGGCCATGGCTCTGTGTAGGCCACTGGAGTTCCTTAAATAATGTCTTTATAGACTTTGCTTTGTCCTGAAAGCAAATACTTAATTAAGCATTTTGTTTAATTGATTTTGAGTAAACTTACAATTATGAAGTACCATAGAATGTAAAAGGTAACCATCTATCTGGTTGCCTCTGTCATTGCATAGTTGGCATCCTGATACGATTTCATTATACCACACAAATTAAACAAGTAATAATGCAAGACATTTTGTAAAATGTTTGTTATCCAACAACAAATGTAATCCAATAATTTTCTCTCAGCTTTAAATGTACCATCAAAGTCAAGCAGTCACCATAATAACACATCCTTTCTATAGGGACACAAAACTAAGAACAGCTGATTTGTTAAAATATGTCAGTCTGGAAGCGGTTACAAAGCCATTTCTAAGGTTCTGAGAAAGAGAGAACCATCATCTCCAAATAGAGGAAGTGTCAGCCTGCTGAAATATCTCCAAAAGATTAGTGACAACTTCACAAACAAGTCACAAACAAGCTATTAAGACATCTGAGGGATTCGCAGATGTGACCAGGCTCAGCTTTGATCCGTGTCCATAACTTTGTAATACAAAAGCAAAACAGGACTCATGGGAGGATAGCATGAAGAAAACTAATGTTAACCGAAGAGGATGTCAGTGTTTGTGTAATATTTGCAAACAAGGCAAGAACAATCATTTAACGTTTTTTTATTTTATGGACAGAATAATCCTGTTTTGGCCACAATTGATCCATCTCATAATAGCTACTTTCAGAGTTACACACGACAAGTCATGTCAAACTGTTTCCACTACCCAATTACCTTTAATTTAAAGGTGGGTTTGTGTTCTAGCATAGTAGTCAGCAGGGATGGACTGGCCATCGGGAGGGTCGGGAGTTTTCCCGGTGGGCCGCTCTGTATGTGGGCCGCTGAGAGAGTGAAAAATAAATTCTGTTTTTAAATATTCCTAAATAATAATCCTGAAGTGTGCATTGGCCCACCACAGTATCCTCACTGCATGTACATTGGCCAATCACAGAAATGTCCCTACCCCAGGATAAACCGTAATCAAAAAATACATATTATAAAACAGATAGTGCCGGTCCTAAAATCTGATTGGCTGAGCCACGTTCGAATCCGTTGTAAAATCCCCGATATACGCCCACACCTATGACCACCTGACATCATTCCATATTAATATGCCACTGTCAGTTTGCACTGTCAGTGCAGAAACTTTCTGATGCAGGGTTCTTCACTGCAGTTGTACTGGAACCCTAATTTCAGAGAGCTGCAAGCAGATGCAGATGAGTGCAGGAGACTGGACAACCTGTTTGGCACTACAGCACAGCCAAAGAGCAGAAAAGTAGAGTTAGAGTCCAGCGCCTCTGCTTCGTTAGTAACGCCGTTTAAGAAGAGACTGTGGGCCCATCTCAAATGTCGCCTATGCCCTACTTAGGGTACTTCATAACAGTACAAAACATTTCTTTTAACAGTCACTGAATGATTAATAAGTAGTTATCTAAGCTACTGTTGGATACCGGGGGCTTTAAACCAGCCATGTTAAGGACTATTGTGAAAGTTCTATTATGTCATGTCCAACATAGTGCACTACATAGGGCGGTGGATATAATTTGAGATGGTACCATTAGTCTCTGCTCCTCAGTAAAAGTAACACCATCTTGTCCTCTATAATACAGAAAGGAAAATGCAGTTGTTCAGGAAATTTTTTAGAGTGATTATGTGCATATAGCTCACATGGTTAATTTCCCTTGTCAACATTAAAGTATTTACACATGTGATTTATTTCTTTGCTCATCGGAGCAATGCGCTAATTTGGAACAAACGTGAATCACGTGTGAATAAAAGTGCGAAAAAAGCATATTTACCAGTGTTTAAGGTTTTAATTTTATTTCTTGCGATCTAATGAGACAGGATGGGGAAATCCAATAGAACCATTTAAGAAACTGTAAACTTTAGGAAATATTGTACAATTTGTAATTGTGGGTGATAGATGGATAGAACTATTAATCCCAAAGGAAAGTGTTGAAATATATAATTTATAAAAATAATTTATATATATATATTAGGGCTGTCAAACGATTAAAATTTTTAATCGCGATTAATCTCAGAATTTCATATAGTTAATCGCGATTAATCGCATTAAAAAAAATCTGTGTAAATGTTATAGAAAACAAGGATTTTTATGTGAAATGTTACAATTAAAATGGTGAACACATTTTATGCTAAATGTACTGATGTTAAAAACTGCTGGGACAAGAGAAAACTGTAAGGGAGTTTTATTCACTCACATACTAGGCAGTAAATGTCAGATTGTAGTTTAGAATTTCTCCATCAGCAAACATTGTAGATCAGCGGTGCTTTAGGTGGGATAAGGCGTAGTTATTGTAACAGACTTTTCTGTGGTTGTATTGTGACAATGGTTTGATGGCCGTTTCTACACGAAGTGAGTGTGTTTTGACCCTTTGGGGCTTCCATAGTTCATGGACTAACGTGCTTGACTCAGCTTTCCGGTATTTGGTACCTTAACAGAATAAGTTAATAAAAGTGTTCTGCTCCCGACAACTTGTGAATATAGCCTGTATTTATTTCTTTATAAGTGCATCACTACTCGCTCGGTTACATTATGCTAACAAACCGCAAATGAAAAACGGTGGCAAGTCCGACATTAAAACGTTTGTTTTAACATAATGTTAACATAATGTAACCGAGCGTTGTAGTTCTACCAGTCAAGTCTCAACATTAACTAGAATTTGCGTTAACGGCACTATTATTTTTAATCGCGTTAAATTGAAATCGCGTTAATGCGTTATTATCGCGTTAACTTCGACAGCCCTAATATATATATATATATATATATATATATATATATATATATATATATATATATATATATATATACAGTATATATATATATACAGTATATATATACAGTGTATCACAAAAGTGAGTACACCCCTCACATTTCTGCAAATATTTCATTATATCTTTTCATGGGACAACACTATAGAAATAAAACTTGGATATAACTTAGAGTAGTCAGTGTACAACTTGTATAGCAGTGTAGATTTACTGTCTTCTGAAAATAACTCAA
Organism: Trichomycterus rosablanca; assembly: GCF_030014385.1. Classification (NCBI taxonomy): domain Eukaryota; kingdom Metazoa; phylum Chordata; class Actinopteri; order Siluriformes; family Trichomycteridae; genus Trichomycterus; species Trichomycterus rosablanca. Next base: position 7,762,963 of record NC_086002.1, on the reverse strand, counting down.
CACACAGCCATTAATGTCTAAATGGCTGGCAACATAAGTGAGTACACCCCACAGTGAACATGTCCAAATTGTGCCCAAAGTGTCAATATTTTGTGTGACCACCATTATTATCCAGCACTGCCTTAACCCTCCTGGGCATGGAATTCACCAGAGCTGCACAGGTTGCTACTGGAATCCTCTTCCACTCCTCCATGATGACATCACGGAGCTGGTGGATGTTAGACACCTTGAACTCCTCCACCTTCCACTTGAGGATGCGCCACAGGTGCTCAATTGGGTTTAGTCCATCACCTTTACCTTCAGCTTCCTCAGCAAGGCAGTTGTCATCTTGGAGGTTGTGTTTGGGGTCGTTATCCTGTTGGAAAACTGCCATGAGGCCCAGTTTTCGAAGGGAGGGGATCATGCTCTGTTTCAGAATGTCACAGTACATGTTGGAATTCATGTTTCCCTCAATGAACTGCAGCTCCCCAGTGCCAGCAACACTCATGCAGCCCAAGACCATGATGCTACCACCACCATGCTTGACTGTAGGCAAGATACAGTTGTCTTGGTACTTCTCACCAGGGCGCCGCCACACATGCTGGACACCATCTGAGCCAAACAAGTTTATCTTGGTCTCGTCAGACCACAGGGCATTCCAGTAATCCATGTTCTTGGACTGCTTGTCTTCAGCAAACTGTTTGCGGGCTTTCTTGTGCGTCAGCTTCCTTCTGGGATGACGACCATGCAGACCGAGTTGATGCAGTGTGCGGCGTATGGTCAGGCCATCTTTGTGGAGAGCAACAATTCTATTTCTCACATCCTCAGATAGTTCTTTGCCATGAGGTGCCATGTTGAATATCCAGTGGCCAGTATGAGAGAATTGTACCCAAAACACCAAATTTAACAGCCCTGCTCCCCATTTACACCTGGGACCTTGACACATGACACCAGGGAGGGACAACGACACATTTGGGCACAATTTGGACATGTTCACTGTGGGGTGTACTCACTTATGTTGCCAGCCATTTAGACATTAATGGCTGTGTGTTGAGTTATTTTCAGAAGACAGTAAATCTACACTGCTATACAAGCTGTACACTGACTACTCTAACTTATATCCAAGTTTCATGTCTATAGTGTTGTCCCATGAAAAGATATAATGAAATATTTGCAGAAATGTGAGGGGTGTACTCACTTTTGTGATACACTGTATATGGGGGGGGGGGGGGGGGGGGGGTGATATGTGTGGCGCGATGTTCTTGTAGTGGGCTGGTCAAGAAAAAAGTCCAGGGCTGAATTTTGTTCCCAGTCCAGCCCTGGTAGTCAGGAACTGTTAGAAATTGTTCTTGAAGTCAGAATCAGGAACCAGGAGATCACAGGAGGAGATTCATTGGGTGCTCATACACATGCAAGATTATTTTCAACAAAATGGGACAGAAGATCTTTGCCCAACCCCCCATTCATACACATACATACACACACCCACAAGGACATAGGGGATTGTCATCGGATCTTAGTGCTAAATCATGCAAAATAAAATCTTCAGTTTGAGCTTTTCTGTACAATGATTGGGATTACACTACTTGATGTGCTTTAGATTAATGTAATTGAAGTCGTCTTTGAGAGTTGGGACATGTCGATGATATTCATACCATCTTAGTGCTGCCGCTAGATTACCTGAGGGTGTTTTGGTTGAAGAATCGGTATTGATTCTTAATATTTGCTGCTAATTTTCCTAACATAATGATACACTAAAGCAGATTTTTGGCACTTTTTAAACAAGAAACTTAAAAGCAATAATTATTAATCCTCTGTTTTGTGAAAGGTTGCCTTTAAATTTAAATCACAAAAGAATCCTTAATACCGTTATCTGGTATTTATTATACTACATCCATTTAAGAGAGTGAACACATGGATTAAGCCCAGCTAAGCTGCTAAACAAAAAAAATAAATAAAAATATAACAGTCGTGCTAGAACATGTACGTTTTGCACTAAATCCTGGAGAGAGTGAGGTTCTTAAGGGCACGGTTTGATGAGTTTGGCGTAGAGGAACTCCAGTGACCTACAGAGGGCACTAAACTTGACCGCATTGAGCACATTTGGAACGGAACGTGAATTGCGAGCCAGGTCTCCACAAATGCTTAGGCTAGAATAGGCACACAGTTTACAAATAACTGACAAATAATTAATTGTCAAGCACTGATTAATGCTGTCGGTTAAAAATGCCTCAATACACACGTGCCAGCTCTAATTAAGGAGGAAGTTGGAAATTTTTTTTTCAATAGGGATCCCTATTGCATTTGAGGAGGGTATATTTGCCTGCTCCACGTCCCCTCCAAAGCATGCGCAGTCCCTCGACCCTCTCTTTTCCGCCCATGCTTTGGTGGACTCGCACATGAGGGTCATTCACTTCTGCACAGTCACCTCAGGCTGCTAACCAGGGTCCTTGAATAGCGTTTGAAGACCCCACCCACTTAGTCCGGTCTTTTCCCCCACACAGCAGACTCGGTGGTCTATTTTGTCTGCTGCAGGCATTGCCAATTGTGCCCGTTAGGGGGTGCCCAGTCGACCGGTAGCAGAGACGAGATTCGAACCAGGGTGTTCAGAATCTCAGTGTTGGTGTGCTAGCGGAAAATAGCGCTGCGCCACCTGAGGCGCCTGAAGTTGGAGATTTAAATGCAATTACGAAACATTAGGCACATAAAGATCAAATGGTGATGCCAGTTTGAATCAGTATGACTGTCGTAAGTCTCTGATGGCGATTGTTAATCTCTGCACGTACAGATTGCTCCTAGGTTACCCATTGTCTAATGATTGTCAGTTATCGGTTAAAAGAAGTTTGAAGTTTAAAGGAATTTGCATCTGTGGCACAGACGTTCCAAAATCTTGTGTAACACCTTTACAGAGAAGTAGAGGCTGCAAGTAGGTATTTCTGCAAATGGGTGCCACTCTATATTAATACCCATATTATGGACCCAGATGCTTAACAAACACTATGGTTGGTACATAGATGCAGAGCTTAGCTGACGTGCAATTTCTTCATTCTAGTAATCCATTGATACTCTCGAGCCAGAAAACAAATAACGTTAAGCTTGTTTTTAATAAAGGTTTGGGCTGTTATATTGCGAAATATGTTTCTAAACCAATAATAATTGATTTTACATTTGATCTTTTTCTTTTTTTTATTCCCAGTCATGCAGAAGGAACATTAGGAAGTCTTTGTTTCAAAGTTTCCACAACAAAACAATGATGCATCAGTGTTAGTGAATATTATGAACTATGCACATTTCATAGATCCCATTATTATTGTACACATGATTCACTCTGTCTGTTTTACCACTGCTTTATTCTGATCAGGGCCGTTCATGGGTGCAATTCACTGGGCGAAAGGTAGGAAACACCCTGGACAGGTTGCCAGTCCATCACAAGGCAAACACACACACCTAATTTTGTTACTCCAATCTACCTGACTGCATGTTTTTGGACTGTGGGAGGAAACCAGAGCTCCCGAAAGAATTGCAGCATGTGAACTCACACAGAATGGACCCTGACTGCTCCACTTGGGAATTAAACTCTTCTTGCTGTGAGGCCACTGTGCCCAGTCCCATGAAAAAAAAACAAAAAACTTCAAATTTACACGGTCAATGCTATGACAATGAACGAGCATCCTGAAATAGAGACAGAACGGATTCTATTTAATGATGTAAGCGAACATGATAACCTTGACTATTCAATTTGTACAACGGTGTAATGTGAAATCTGTGGTGGAACGAATAGAAAGCACACATTTGTATGAGTAATGTGTTTGTTTTCTTGGACTTCATTTCTCCTCCTGCAAACCTGCGCTCTGACTGAACCCATCCTTTGAACCCGCTCTGGTTTGCGGAGGTCAATGCAAACGTCTCGGATTTGTTTGCCTCACTCATACATGTGTGGGAGGTTATGGAAATATCTGCATCTGGCCTGAATTTCAACTTGTGTCTTGTTGGCAAAGAGCGGCTTTTATTTTCTTTAAATTCTGCAATCAGACCTGAACTCCGAGAACTACTTTTCAGTCACTCAAATATGTGGAAACCAAAAGGTCAAGGCTGAACAATTAGTTTTAAAGGTGAATCACTGGCCAATATCAGCAAGTTCTGTGGGGTTTAAAAGTCAATTCAGGCCATTGGTTTTCTAATGTCATGGATTAAGGCTGTCGGAAAACTGCAGGCAGAAAATATGACAGCATAAGCTGGATATTGAAAACAGGCATTGCTGAAAATGAAATTTTAAAGTATTTGAAAAAGTAAACTCAAAAAATACAAAACATTTAAACCAGCCAAATGCCTGACGTAAACCTGTTTGAGCTGAAACGAAGCTGTCTATTTCTGATTACCCCTAAGTCATGCTAGATTCGACATGCCACTGTTGGGTTATTACACAGTTGAAAAGTTCACATACACCATAAATGTGAAGAATTTCATAACTGAACAATTCATGTAACCATTCTTTCCCGTGACTGAACAAAAAGGGCAATTTAATTCATACTCTGGCAGCACTGTCGCCTCACAGCAAGAAGGTCCTGGGTTCGATCCCCCGGCGGGGCGGTCCGGATACTTCCCGTGTCTGCGTGGGTTTCCTTCGGGTGCTCCGGTTTCCTCCCACAGTCCAAAAACATGCAGTCAAGTTAATTGGATACACTGAATTGGCCTATAGGTGAATGGGTGTGTGTGTGTGTCTGCCCTGCGATGCACTGGCGCCTCATCCGGGGTGTTACTGTGCGCCTTGTGCCCATTGAAAAGCTGGGATAGGCTCCAGCAACCCCCCGCAACCCTAATTGGATAAGCAGTTAAGACAGTGAGTGAGTAATTCATACTCATGCTTTTAACTAGGTCTAGTTTATTTGTATCAAGTGAAAAGTCCACTGCAGTGCATTTAGGACATAAATGGCCCTATTAGTGGCAGAGAAATACTTAAGTGTAGTGTGTTCCTCTGTACATGCTTCAGCCCTATCTAGTAGACCACCACTGACTGGTAAAAACCTGAGCCTGATAGCTTTATATGTGTTTAACTAGGTGTGCGCTAGTCTCTGGCCCACCTTAATAAACCATTAAAGATTTATTAAAAAGGATGTTCTAATCATTCACTTACACAAAAAGAAAAGAAAAAAAAAGAAAATTAATGTTGTTAAATAATTAAAAGTTGGGTGAAAAAAATAAAACAAATATGCAATGATGAGAGTAAAAAAAAAAAATCAAATAAAATGTGTAATTAGCTCAGTAGGTAGAGCTTTGGGCTATCAATTGAAAAGTGGGTTCAAAACCTAGCTCTGCTAAGCAGCCACTGTTGGGCCCTTGACCTTCATGGCTATAGGGGCACCAAACAGTGGTCGACCCAGCGCTCTGACCCCAGTTGCCAAACAAGCTGGAATATACAGGAAAATTTTTTACTGTAGGCGTGTATATGTATATATAACAAATAAAGACATTCTATTCTACAGTATTCTAGTCTAATAATGTCATGCCTAAATGTTTAAAAGCTGTACTTTTTTTATTTTTGTACAAACATTATTAATTTACTAATTTATCTTTAGTAACCACTCATTCTAATTATGGCTGCAGTAGGTCTGGAACCAATCCTGAAAACTCTAATTGTGGGGCAGGACTGCACCGTGAACAGGGTACAAGACTCCACAAAGACGGTATTATAGAAGGCAGACTTATACCCAGGTTTTCAGGTGGCTGAAATTCGACAGCACCCACATCACCAGCAGAACCACCCTCTAGATTGGATGCCAAAAAACTACTTCACGACACTAGGAACAATGAGAACAATCCTAGCTTGCATCCTCAAATAAAAAAAGCAGAACCTAAACCAGTCAGTAAAGAACCCGAACACAAACTTGTTCCTGTTTTTAGGAGGAAGTTATAAATCAGCTCACCTTCATGCATCATACTCTCAAGGTTGCAGGGTTTGTATGTAGCCACTGCTAAAAATAACCTGCTATAAAAGGAGAATGTTTTTAAACAGATAACATTATTACTGTTAGTACTTTATCTCTATTGTCAGTAATGACCTATGGCAGGATAAGCAGGATATACAGTACACTAAAAGGCCAAAAGTATGTGGACACACCTTTTAATTTAGTTCAGGTGTTTTTGGCCATCGGGCATGATGTTGTAGGGCAGTTGTAGCTTATCGGTTAAGGTACTGGGCTAGTAATCGAAAGGTCACTGGTTCAAGCCCCACCAATTCCAGCAAGACCCTTAACCCCTAATTGCTTAGACAGTATACTGTCACAGTACTGTAAGTCGCTTTGGAAAAATCATCAGCTAAATGCCGAAAATGTAAATGTAATGTTCATAAACACATGGTTTAATAACTTTGGTTTAGAGGAACTTAACTGGCCAGAAAGGAGCTCTTAAAGGACAACTGGTTTCCATGGACCTGATCTAACATGAATTTTTTAATAAAAAAAATTCTTAAGGCACCCAGATGGCGCAGCGGGATATTCCGCTAGCACACCAGCACCGAGATTCTTAACTCCTTGGTCCGAAACTCGGCGTTGCCACCGGTCAGCTGGGCACCATCTAGGGGCATAATTGGCAGTGCTGGCAGCAGACACGGTTCTGCTAGGGCGGGATGACCGGACTATGTGGGTGGGGTCTTCAAACACTATGTAAGGACCCCGATTAGCAGATAGAGGTGCGCCTGTGCAGAATACATGGGTGAAAAAGGGTTCCGCTAAGGGCTGCGCACGGGCGGAGGAGGTGTGAGCAGCAATATACCCACCTCGACTTCAATCAGGGATCCCCCAGCAGCAGAAGACAAATGACTATGCTAAATTGGGAGAAAATGCATAAATAAAATAGAAAAAAAAAAAAAAAAAAAATTTAAAAATGGTTGAAATTTGAACATTACCATACACCACACTGTTTTTCTTTTAGATTAACTAAGTGATTATTTGAAATATATTTACATTATATATAAAATGTAAATATAATATCAATAATATCAATATTAAAATATAAAAATTGTTCATGGCTTGAATACTTTGTATAAGATTTATATAAAAAGCTATATACTGATATAAAATTAAAATGTAAGGATCAAAATACAACTCAGAGTCTTGGTCCCAATATCCCAGTAATAAAAATTTTTTGTATCCTGACAACTGTAATGGAGAGAAAAATTCTATTATTTTCTTTTTCAACCAGTAAATTTCCATTTATCATCCACAAATCAAATCAGCAAGTTGACTGGCATAATCCTTACAAAACTATGACATCATAAATGATTGTGTACACTTTCCAAATTGTGTTTCAATATTTATCACTGTCAAACATTCTAGCACGTGTACATTACGGCTCACTGGTTTATGCATATTGCTTATGAGTGCAAACCTTGTCCTACTTATATCTGAGTCTGAACTGTACCCTGGCTACAGAACTGAGTGACTAGATGCATTTTATGATTGCGTAATGGGCAAAGTAAAAATGTTCCAACAAAAGATTGGCAAGATACTGAACGGCCCGAAGGCCTGGTAGACATTTTCAAAAGCTGCACTGCAGTAGTTAGGTCATTCTTTCATCCTCTCATGGTATTTAGCACACATGATGTCTTTTTCAATATTTTTTTTGATACTGTCAGTGTTTCTGATGTTTTGAAGCAACAAATGCTTTTATTCATACTCAACCAACTGTGCTATCCTGATGAAAGGTGCAGTCAATGTGAAGTCTGTTGTTGGAGGACTGTGTAAATACACGCTGAACAAGAAACAAGTCCATTACAGCACATGACGAAAAAATTCTCTGTCTGTCTGCATTGGGAAAAACTTAGAACCAAGAGAAAATCCATGTGGGCGGCTAAATTTTTATAAACTCTATGAAAACTTTGATGTCAAGTTTGCCAACCTAGTTTCTCTTCAAACAGAGACCCTCAAAGAAGCACCACTGACAAGATGTTATTTGGATGGTGGTCCATTCCCAATACAGCAATGTCACTGACTTGGTGGTCCGCTTTTCCAACCAAACATCATACCTCTGAAGGGCCTGGATCTTAAAGTATATCTCACTGAGGTGCGTATGCTTTGACGCTTGGTCTCTGCTTGCTAGCAAAAATTTTCATTTGTATTACTCACTGGTGCCATTCCGTCAAATGTATGTGATTTGAATATTTCTGTGAGAGTAAAAGGTACTAGAATCAGAAATGAAGTGCTGATTACAGTGCATTTTATAACCATGGTAATGACATAATCTATACAACTATACGAATCAAATGTCCAGTTCAATATTTCGGTACGTTAAATAAAGTGTAACTTATTTGTTTTAAATATTAGCGGTAATGCAAAGCTCTCAGGGTAAAAACAAACAAACAAATTTTTAAAAATCAAGAAATCAGCCATATAATTCCCTAAAACAAGTTGAAGCACTGCACCGTGCCCCACACTAGTTGAAAAGGGGGGTCGAGTAGCACCCTACTGTAAATTTAAGTTATTTATTTACGTTTATGTTTTCAGCATTTAGCAGACGCTTTTATCCAAAGCAACTTACAGTACAGTGACAGTATATTTTCTAAGCAATTGTGGGTTAAGGGCCTTGCTCAAGGGCCCAACAGCAACAGCCTGGCAGTGGTGGGGCTTGAACCGGCAACCTTCTGATTACTAGTCCAGTACCTTAACCACTAGGCTACAACTGCCCTTTATTTATTAGGATTTTAACGTCATGCTTTACACACTTTGGTTACATCGATGACAGGACAGGTAGTTACTGACCACACAAGATTCATCAGTTCAAGTCGTTATTGTCAAACACAGTCATGAACAATTTTGTGTCACCAGTTCACCTCACATGTGTGTCTTTGGACTGTTGGAGGAAACCGGAGCTCCCGAAGGAAACCAGCGCAAAATTAGGGAGATCATGCAGACTCCACACAGAAAGAACCTGGGAATTTAACCCAGGACCTTCTTGCTGTGAGGCGACAGTGCTACCCACTGAGCCACCGTGCCGCCCACTGTAAATGTAAAAGCTTTGCATCAGTTTCCACCTTAGGACAATTTAAATCAGCCAGTTTACCTGTTTTTTTTGGAGGTGGCGGTGGTGGTGGTTGGGGGGGGGGGGGGGGGGGGTTAAGGAATTTGGAGTGAACCTAAAAAGAACACAATGTCTTAATAGGTATGGAAACAGTTTTGAGGCAGTGACGCAAAGATAGAACCTAGGTGGCCTCTGCCAAAAAATGTGTCTGTATACGTGCTTATGACCACCTGACTAATGCACCCAGTCTTAAGTTCTGCACAGCCTGTAATAAAATCAATTCTTGTGTGTGTTGTTGTTTTAAAACTTTCAACCTGACATTTTTTTCTGTAATTGACGTACTCTGGTCATTCAATCACTGAACAAACATTCCATAATTTTCTTGTTAATAATGAGTGCACTTTGGGGACTGATAAGGTCATTCTTTGATTAGCTGAAATTTGCTTCTAATGAGTAATCTGGATGGAGCTCAATGTTCCTTAAAGACAGTCAAGGCCAGGTTAGCAATGTGGGTTGTGTAATGTTCCTGCGTGAATGGAATATAACAAACGTATAAAACTAATATAGCAAGATTTTTCTTTTTTCCCCTTTTCTCAAGCTGAGTTTTTTCTAAAGTTTGTGGACCGTACTCAGAGCGAATGTCTGACACCAAAAAAAGAGTTCAAGGTCAGTGATATTGATCTTTTCCCCTGAAATTAAACCAGAGAAAGAGTAATCATGTCCATAGTTTTGGCTCTGTAATGATGAAGTGATGAAGTACGAGCCCAGTCTGCATCCACGTCCCTCAGTACTGGCTTTATTGCATTTAGCTGAAGTATTTAATCTGATGATAATCCTATACAAGTATCTTAAAATGCCAAGATGATGCAGCCTTGCAATTTTGTTTGCGGGATCAGTGGGATGTAACAGTATGACATTCCATTCCAAAACCATGGGCGTTAACATGGAGCCCCCCTCCTTTGTGATTTATGCGTTTCTGTCCATATAGACAAAAAAAAGCATCTGTGAGGTCAGGGGCTGATTTTTGGATGGAAAGGCCTGGTTTGTAATTGAAAGGTGGTTAATAGGGTTAAGCTCAGGCCCACCGGAGTTCCTACTCAACATTCTTTTCTGGAATGTGCTTTGTAAACAGGAGCACAACTATTCTGGAACATGAATGAGCCTTCCCCAAACTCTTGTCACAAAGATAAAAGATACAAGATTTCCTTTACTGTTAATTCACTACATGTCCAAGACGTACAGTAGAATTGAGATATTGTTTCTCTTTCACCTTAATACAATAATTTACCATTGTCCAATGTGCAAAGTGGCAAGTGCAATTCTTTTTGCAGTACAATAAATACATACATACTTCTTGGAGGAGCAGCATATAAGGTGTACCTGGACAGTGCAGCTGTCCAATAGCAGCAGGTACAATAGTGGTGCAAAAAGGTGCGATTAATACAGTTAGCAGCAGATGCACAATATGCTAGATTTAAAGTAAACTGAGCCTTATTCAAACAGCCTAGGTAGAGTTCTTAAGTTAGTGACTAAGGGTGTGTTATGGTAGGGGTAAAGGGGGTAGGTAGTGGACAGAGTTCAGCATCCTGACGGACTGATGGATGAAACTGTTCAGCAGCCTTGTGGAGCGGGCCCTGTGGCTCCAGTACCTTTTCCCTGAGGGCAGGAGGCTGAAGAATGAATGTAGAGGGTGGGAAGTGTCACTGTAAGACTGTAAGAAAAGTGCTCTTCCCAAGTGAAAGGTTTAATCTGACCAGTCAAACCAGCTGCTGACTCACAATCAGAGCCATAACAGGTAAGTTTATAGTGCCTCACATTAGAATGTTTAAGCAATATGGCACAAGAGAGAGTGGTGATGCATTCTTAATAATATGGGTGAGCAAGAACAACATCTGGTTATATGGACTGTACTCTGCTAGATGTGAACATTTAAATGGAACAATACTTGGGCTGCGAATGATGATGTTTCTCAAGTCCATAAGAATGCAAGTACAGAGAAGAGCACAGATTGAGGAAGCAACCAATAGCTGATCTGTTGCTGCACAGTTTGTGTTAGTCATCCTCTAGTCTTTCATCAGTGCAAAAAGAGATTTTTATTCATAACTTCAATAGCATTTAAAGTACAGTATTCAGCATATTAATAACTTCAATAGCTTTTAAAATATGCATCAGATTGCTCCAAAACAAGTTGTATTTTAAAAAGTGCAAGCCACATTACATACTACAACTCTTATACTCACACTTTTACCTGGTGGACTATTCTCAGCAAAATTAGATAATTAAATTAAATTAGTCTTTTTTTCCCCCATAGCTTTTTAATGTGACATACAGTGTATCACAAAAGTGAGTACACCCCTCACATTTCTGCAAATATTTCATTATATCTTTTCATGGGACAACACTATAGACATGAAACTTGGATATAACTTAGAGTAGTCAGTGTACAGCTTGTATAGCAGTGTAGATTTACTGTCTTCTAAAAATAACTCAACACACAGCCATTAATGTCTAAATAGCTGGCAACATAAGTGAGTACACCCCACAGTGAACATGTCCAAATTGTGTCCAAATGTGTCATTGTCCCTCCCTGGTGTCATGTGTCAAGGTCCCAGGTGTAAATGGGGAGCAGGGCTGTTACATTTGGTGTTTTGGGTACAATTCTCTCATACTGGCCACTGGATATTCAACATGGCACCTCATGGCAAAGAACTCTCTGAGGATGTGAGAAATAGTATTGTTGCTCTCCACAAAGATGGCCTGGGCTATAAGAAGATTGCTAAAACCCTGGAACTGAGCTACAGCATGGTGGCCAAGGTCATACAGCGGTTTTCCAGGACAGGTTCCACTCGGAACAGGCTTTGCCAGGGTCGACCGAAGAAGTTGAGTCCACGTGTTCGGCGTCATATCCAGAGGTTGGCTTTAAAAAATAGACACGAGTGCTGCCAGCATTGCTGCAGAGGTTGAAGACGTGGGAGGTCAGCCTGTCAGTGCTCAGACCATACACCGCACACTGCATCAACTCGGTCTGCATGGTCGTCATCCCAGAAGGAAGATGACGCACAAGAAAGCCCGCAAACAGTTTGCTGAAGACAAGCAGTCCAAGAACATGGATTACTGGAATGCCCTGTGGTCTGACGAGACCAAGATAAACTTGTTTGGCTCAGATGGTGTCCAGCATGTGTGGCGGCGCCCTGGTGAGAAGTACCAAGACAACTGTATCTTGCCTACAGTCAAGCATGGTGGTGGTAGCATCATGGTCTTGGGCTGCATGAGTGTTGCTGGCACTGGGGAGCTGCAGTTCATTGAGGGAAACATGAATTCCAACATGTACTGTGACATTCTGAAACAGAGCATGATCCTCTCCCTTCGAAAACTGGGCCTAATGGCAGTTTTCCAACAGGATAACGACCCCAAACACAACCTCCAAGACACCAACTGCCTTGCTGAGGAAGCTGAAGGTAAAGGTGATGGACTAAACCCAATTGAGCACCTGTGGCGCATCCTCAAGTGGAAGGTGGAAGAGTTCAAGGTGTCTAACATCCACCAGCTCCGTGATGTCATCATGGAGGAGTGGAAGAGGATTCCAGTAGCAACCTGTGCAGCTCTGGTGAATTCCATGCCCAGGAGGGTTAAGGCAGTGATAATAATGGTGGTCACACAAAATATTGACACTTTGGGCACAATTTGGACATGTTCACTGTGGGGTGTACTCACTTATGTTGCCAGCCATTTAGACATTAATGGCTGTGTGTTGAGTTATTTTCAGAAGACAGTAAATCTACACTGCTATACAAGTTGTACACTGACTACTCTAAGTTATATCCAAGTTTCATGTCTATAGTGTTGTCCCATGAAAAGATATAATAAAATATTTGCAGAAATGTGAGGGGTGTACTCACTTTTGTGATACACTGTATATCCTACATTTGTCTAATAAATCCTAAACTAACGTGTATGCACAAAACAAAATTGCTTCACCTCACATGTAGGGTTGTAACTAATGATTATTTTCCTAATCAATCTGGTGATTATGTTTTTGATTAATTGCTTAATTTGATTATTTAAAATACAAAAACAGAAACAATATTTACAAAAAAACAATATTTAATTTTTTTTAAAACATCCACAACAGTAGTATGATTTCCCTTCTTAATTTTGTTTAATCAAGCTGGCTGTTTAATTATTTTATGGCATATTAAATATCGCCATGTACCTCATGAAATAATGCAATTTCACGATTTTCACTGTAAAATCACACATACGAGTAATTCAAGCATTAAAAAAGAGCCACAGACACCTCTTGCACATTGACAACTTAAATTAAATTAAAGACTGCAACATCACTTTAAGGAAGCTTTGTATTTTAGCTGCCCAGAATGACTTGGTTACAGTGTAAAATGTTTTACATGTACTGATAAATATGCAGAACTACTTAAAAAACCTCTTTGTTTACTTTGCAGGTGGAGAATGCAGAGACGCCCTGAATTACTACCTATCTTTATTTGTTTTTTTCCCAATTTTCCATTTATTCATTTACATTAGAATTTATATATATTTTTTTCAATTTTCCATTGATTTATTTAAATTAATTGCTTGATAATAATAATAATAACATATAATAAATACAATATATTGTAACTGATTTTACCTAAGTTTATAATGGATAGAAAAATTGAGGGATTGTTCTTTTTTCATTTTCCGTTCATTCAATTGAAATTGATTGATGATGATAAAACATGTTTTAAAATAAATATGTTTGCATTGATTTTGCCTCCGTTTATGTCAGTATTATCACATGAATTGTTTGAATTAGACCATCATAGCAAATGTTATCAGAGTGATTCAAATATTTTTTTAATTAATGGTAATGTCTGAGGGGGTTGGGGGGTTCAAGACTGTAGTATATTAGAATTGTATTTGGTGATATATACAGTAACTGTAAGTTAGTTAACGGTTAGAAGGTGGCAGTAAATACTTAATGACTATATAAGATAATGACGGTAGAATTACTAAGTGAATGCACATGTAACGGGTTGGAAGCATGAATGTGTGTGTGTGTATGTTGCAAATAAATGTGCATAGTTAACCCTTCTGTCATGTTCACCTCCCGCCCCTTACTTTAGTGTTCCCGGTCAAAATTGACCGGTCTGTTTTAACTGCTCTTAAATTAGCACAAAAACCATTTTTCACCACCAAATTTTTATTCAACATTCTTTAGCTGTGATCAATGTCTCAAAGTAGTGTTTAACATATTTATAGAATTAGACATAAAATAACTGCAGTGAAAATACAAAATGAACATGTTTGTCATTTCGCCAGCGGACGGGTCGTGTATCTCTGTTATCAAATCGAATAATTCTTGAAAGGACATGAAACTGTTGTAAGGACATAGTTGCCCGGAATATAGGCCTGCCAGACTCTGCATCCCACAGACTTTTTGTAGCCTCATTGTTTGAGCGATATACTCCTGCTAAAATCAACAGACCGAAGTAGGCTTGGAGGTCTACCAGGTCGATTTCTCTCCAGGTGTCCCCAAACACACGCTTCCCCTCCAGGTTTGTCATCTCCAGTATAATTCCCTCAATGGACTCTGGTAAAAAGAGTTGGAAACTGGACTTGATGTCATCCACACGAGATGTCGCATACCGTGTTGGCCCTGGAGTCATCTTTATGATGTTTTCCACTCTCGCTCTACTTCCTCTGTCCTGGGGGGATGAAGACCAGAGCAAGTGTCCACTCTTGGACTGGAATCTCTCCTCAGGTGCCTGTTCTTCAGGTGCCTCTCCCTCTCCATCTGACTGGTCAGTCTCCTCAAAGTTTGGATCTAAATCTGTGTTGTCTTCCACTTCCGAGACATCCTCCTCTATCTCTGGTTCAATTTCAGTGCCCTCTTCATCATGTCCAAAAACCTGGACCAGAACCTCTTCCACAGATAACCGCTTGGTCAGTCGCCTACTCATTGTGCTCAGAGTAAAATGAGTGCAAGGCAAACATCAATCTATATATATGGGGTCTGTGTGAAGATGATACATTGATTAGTCTGGAAGGTGTGGTTAACGTGTGGGGGATGGGCACATAAGCGCGGGAAAGAGATGGGTTCACATAACAGACACCTGTTTAGTCTGGTCAAGATATGATACATTGTTTCATCCGGAAGTTGGTTCACGTGGGAGGATCGGCACATAAGCGCGGGAAAGAGATGTGTACACGCAAAAGACATTGTTCAGTCTGAAATGTGTGTGTGAGTGAGTGAGTGAGTGAGTGAGTGAGTGAGTGGGTGAGTGGGTGGGTGAGTGGGTGGGTGGGTGGTTGAGTGAGTTTGGGTGGTGTGTATGGGGATGTTTTCTGTCTGATGGATAAATATAGTCTGGATACCCATTCATTTCCTATGGCGGTCACTTTTGACCGGGAACACCACAGGTGTCACAAGGCTGACTAAAACACTCAAAATTCAATGAAAGAGGTGATCATCACTTTTATATGTTCAAGTGCATATTGTGGAGGATATCATGAGGCCTTGAGGCAATCAGATGTAAAACACAATATTTATGAGTGTTTTAAGTTGTAAATCGGTCAGATTTGACCCGAACACGACAGAAGGGTTAAACAAATTCTCTCTGTGCCTGCAATCTCCTTCATCCAATATATCACAAAGACAGAGGGATTAACATTGTCTTGGATTAACATTATCTGTGGTTATGTTTAAAGTATCTTAAAGTAACATTTAAAACATTTAAAAATGTTTTTGGGTATGTTCTTTAACTTTTATACAACAGTTAGTTCCAACCTTACAATCTGATTGGTTGAGAAGCGTTCTAACCGTGCTGATATTTGTGATAACAGCACTGCCTTTTCACACCACAACTGTATTACTCTGCTGACGCGTTGCCAGTAACGACAAGCTTCATGCACACAAACGCGCACGCAGGTGACACCAACTTTTTTCCCAATCGCGTTTTAAATCCGTTATCTGATATACAATCTAGCGCACTGTGTAGGGAACATAAGTCAATTGTCTAATATATTGTCTAGTGCACTATGTAGTGAACATGAATGCGTTATCTGATATACAACCTAGTGCACTGTGTAGGGAACATAATCAATTGTCTAATTCACTATCTAGTGCACTATGTAGGGAACATAAATCCGTGATCTGATACACAATCTAGTGCACTATGTAGGGAACATTAATGTGTTTGTAACACAAACAGTTAGCTTAATAGCCCAGTTAGCAGCTCCTAAAAGTTCTGTTATCACCCATAATCCTTTGGTGTGTGCGAGAGTTTTTTTATTTCTTTTTTTCCCTTCGGAGGTTCTTGCCTTCTTCTTCTTGTTCTTCTTACCTCCCTGAAATGAGTTTTTGCAGCTTGGAATGTCTGCTTGGTAGTGTTAAACTATATGCCTTTTTAGCCTACTGTGTTAAGGCAGGGTAGGGAATTTTTACCGTTGCATAGCAGCAACTGATTCGTTGTGGAACTACTTTTTGGCGGAAGGTATTGTCAATATTAAAGCATATTCAATATGAAATTCAGGGCTTCTTTGATTTGTTTTCTTTCTTTATTTTGTAAAAAACTGTTGTATAAAAGCAATAGAACACTTGAGGTTGTGTGTTATCGCGAATAATGCCTGCGACCGAATCACAGCCGTGATGTTATTGGCGATAACACACTCCCTCTCGTGTTCTATTGCTTAAGTTTTAAATGTCTTGAGAATATTAAGAAAACTGACAAAAAACTGACAAAATAACGTTGAAGGAACGTTCTTATAAAACATTCATACAACCAAAATTGAATGTTAAGGGAACGTTCATTTAAAATGTTTTTAGAACATTCCAAGACAACGTTCCCAGAACGTTAAATTATGGTTGCAAATGAGGTTTAGGTAACGTTCTATGAACGTTTTCATAACCTTAAAAAAATGTTATGAGAACATCAAGAAAACTGGACAAAATAACGTTGAGGGAACATTCCAATGCAACGTTCCCACAACCAAAATGGAACGTTTGGGGAACGTTCTCAGAACGTAATTTTGTTAGCTGGGAGCAGAGCTGTGATTCAAATTTGGTCCAGAATCCCATACAGTAATCTGTAAATGGAACAAATTGTTAAAAGAACAGTTCTGAGATCAACTGGTTTAGAAAACAATACACATTATATTTGGACTGAGGTGCACAATGATGAGATTGAATTATTTGGCTCCTTGTAAAAATCTCATTATTTTATCTGGTTGAGTTTAAAAGCACAAGTGTGTGTGTGTGTGTGTGTGTGTGTGTGTGTTTTGTGGATCTGTACAGCTGATGTACAGCTTTGTGTTTACCTTCAGTCACTGTTTCCTATTATTATCACTCCACCAGAACATTAGCTACAATCACCATGGAAACGGATTACATGCCATGTCATGTTGCCAAAGAGACCTTGTCTGAGAGGATGATGGACTGTTCAGGCCGAGCTGCCTCACATAGCTCATTCATACACATACACACACATTCTATAATACACATATTCTGATTATATAACACACACGCACATGCACACAGAGATTTAATGACACACAAAGATTCTGAAACACGCACAGATTGTATAACCCACAGAGATCCTATAACACAGATTCTATAACAACACAGATAATATTACAAACACAAATCCTATAATGACACACAAAGATTCTATAAGGACAAACCCACACATGCACTCACATTCTATAACAAACACAGATTCTAACACACACCGACAAACATTCTATAACACACATTCTGTAACACTCATGCACATATTCTATTCGATGTACAGCACTTTGGTCAACGTAAGTTGTTTTAAGAGTGCTTTATAAATAAAATTTACTTACTTACTTACTTACTATAACGACACAGAATCTGTGTGTGTCATTATAGGATTTGTGTTTGTGATAGAATCTAACACACCCACACACGCACAAACATTCTATAACACACAAAGATTCTATAACACACACATTATATATCACACACAGATTCTATACCACACCCACACAGGCACACATTCTATAACCACACATATTCTATAATACACACAGATTCTATTAAACACAAATCCTATAATGACACACAGAGATTCTATAACACACACCCCACATGCACACACATTCTAACACACATTATACATCACACACAGATTCTATTACACACCTACACACACACACACACACACACACACACATGCACAGACTTAATTTAAATAGCAACAGGAGGACACACCTTAAGGATAATTAGACAAACAAGATGCACCTGACAACAATTTGGACTGCAACAGCAAAGTGTCTAAATACTTTTAAGTATTTAATTAGATTATTTTTGATTTTTTAATAAAAATAATTAAAATGCTTTTATTTTGTCATTATTTTGGGAGTGTGTTTTGCAAATACTCCCTACATATTTATCCATAGGCCATTGCTGCTGGCCCATTTAGATCAATACCACAAGTGAAGTCTACAGAAGTGTGTCCTCCCTGTAGCTATTTATAGACTGCCCTTCTGTAATAATTTTTTATTGGATGGATAAAAGCTTAAATTACTAGACTTAATGTTTCTCATAATGACCACAACATCAACATTCACAAGAAGGTAGGAATACCAGCCTGGTCATGACTTTTCATTTTAGGGCACTATACATTCACCCAGTCACTTAAGTAAAGCAGACTGAGTTGGGTGACCTGAGGTTTAAACCCTGGTCCCCAGGAGCATGTTCTTCAGGAAAAGTAACCTAATTTCTGTGACCTTTCCAGGCTTTTTAAACTGGTAAATAAAAATGTTTTACCAGTGAGACAGCATTTTCCTTTTCCATTCATCATGTTTAAATGCATTAAACATGTTTGTCTTGTGGCATAATATATACCAAAAACGAGGAGCTGATTAAAAAAATGTTTAAAAGCTGGTAGTTTAAACTAAACCAGGAAGCTTCTTCAAAATCACTTAACAGGTGATAAATGGAGAGGCTGAAAAGCTGCTTATTTGATCTTTTTTCATGCATCCAAACATGCCGTGCTGAGAGTAGTGATAATTTCTGATTCCAAACGCTAATTGAGTAGACTACTAATTAATCATCCTGCTGTCTCCTCTTCATTTGAATATAATGACTGGATTCTAATGAGGGCTGCAATTAACATCACTGCTGCTGGCAGCATGATGTTCAAAACCAAAAGTCAACTCATGCATAATTCAACAAAAACAAAAAGAAAATGGTATTCAAAATTTATTCTGAAAGCTGCTTAAATCCTCTACAGACTGTTACAAAATCTTACATTCAGTAAAGTAGACTAAACTCCTAATAACTCACTTCATTCATTCCTAATAATCGATGTATTTTGGTATAGTGGTCACGGTAAACTTTTTTTGTGGAAACGCTGGGTACGAGGCAATCACAGGTCAACTTAATCAATATTTTCAATTTATTTATTGTCAGTGAATGCTTCATTTGATTTAGGGTTGTTGTGGGTCTGACATAATGCTTTAATAATGCTGGCTGATTGACTGCATAGATATGAGAAAAGAATGCTCTCAGGGTGTGTCTCTCCGTACACAATGCTGAGCTGCACTGCACTCGTCAAAGTGTAGGTGATAAGATGCATACGGCATGCTGCACACGTTTCGGAGGGGGCGTGGATTAGCTTCGTTCTCCTCAATCAGAGCAGGGATCGGCATTGGTGAAGAGGAAGCATGACGCAGTCGGGCAGTTGGATGCGCTAAAAAAATGGAGAAAAAGGGGAAAAAATGTGTAAACAAAATAATTAAAATAATAATAATAATAATAATAATAAAAATAAGCATTTTATTCCAGTTAGGGTTGTGGGATTTCATACACCACCAACAAAGATTTTAAGCAAGCACCCACTTTTATCATTTTTAAAAATTACTTCTGATTTGGAGTAATAGTTATGATGCACTAATTCATTCTGTATGTGTTGGGTTTGGTTTAATGCTTTAAAGTCTTTATTTTAAGATTTTAATTTAGATGTCTATGAAGAA
The DNA here is from genome assembly GCF_030014385.1 of Trichomycterus rosablanca. NCBI lineage: Eukaryota > Metazoa > Chordata > Actinopteri > Siluriformes > Trichomycteridae > Trichomycterus > Trichomycterus rosablanca. Next base: position 7,742,971 of record NC_086002.1, on the reverse strand, counting down.
AATAAATGTAAACAGACTTCATTTGTATAATGCTAATCTAGTGTTTTTTGGTTTATCGTGTGAGAAAACATTTTGAAGTTAAATTATTTAAAGCATTGACCTAAATCAGCTAAAGGTAAATTTATTTTAACATAAAAACAGGTCTATTAGTTTAAAGAATTATTAATTTACAAACAAAAGCACAAGGGGTACAAGACTATATATGTGGGAAGTACTACAGATTCTAAATTACATTGGAAAAAATGCAATTAAACGTATATAATAATTTTTTTTGTTTTACCATTCTGTAATTGTTGTAAATATTGTGTTTATACGTTGATTTAATTATGAGCTTTATTTTCCAAAGGTTTCTAAAAAGTTTTGGATCAAATCATGTTCATCTACTCTATGATTTGTGTGAAGCTGCCACCTAGTGTAAAGAACAATAAAAAATAAATACAAAAACACGACGCGATAAATATCTACTGTTACATTGTTATATTCTGCTATAGTTCTATTTTTAATATAATAAATTGTTTATTACGTGAATAAAATAATATAAAACAAAGAATGTTGAACAATGCACAGAATGCTTAGGATGTGTCCTAAATTGCACATCATCACCTATTCTCTAGACACTCCAAAGCACACTTTAACTGCTCTATCTATACTACACTACATTATTCTACATTATTTAGGAATTATTTTAGTGTAGCGCGTTATGGATATTAAAAGTGAGCCGGGTGTTTAAACACTATTCTTTCTATTTTGATTTTTGAACAGCAAAGAATCACTAAGAACTAGTGCGCTATGTAGTGAGCTATGTAGGGTGCACATACAAAGAGGTGACTGGTGGGGGGTGGAGGGGGGGGGGGGTAGTTCGTGGAGGCGGAGCATCTGGCGTTGCCAGGCAACATAGGACGCGTTTAAACAACAGCGCCACTGAGCGAGGATCCATGTTTCATAAAGTGTGAATATTAAAGATTAATAAAGAAATAAACATTTTGGAAGAAACATAGAAACGAAGCAAAATGGAGGTAAGATCAGAAAGCTTTAAACTTTAACGTTGATTTAACGCATGAGTTGCTGCTTAATTTAAAGTGGCCTAGCAGTTCTTACATAACATTAATATAGAACTGCATGGTTGTGGCTGATCCAAGTTTTAAACTTATTATGAAATCAAAATCATCATAAAATAAATCTATATGTTAAAATATACCATTACATTTCGACTAAACCAACCAAATTGTACATTGCAGTAAAATAATTAATTGCAGTGAATAATCATCATCATCATCATCATCATAAAATAATACTATAGACTTATTATTATTTTTTGGACACCCCTGGCCACATAAAGTCTACACATGTTTTGCAGTTACAATTCTGCACAATTGTACAAATAAATACAGTGGTACCTTGAAACTCAACGTCAATTGGTTCTGGGAGTGGCGTTGAGGTGGCGTTGAGTTTAAAAGACGTTGAGTTTTAAGATATTTTTTCCCATAAGGATGTATGGGAAACCTGTTAATGCGTTCCATGGTCCCATGGACTTGCATATATTTTAGGCTTATGTAAAATAATTGGGTTGTTTTTGACACGTATACACTAAAAAAAAAAAAAAAAAAATGAAATAAAAAGCTGATTCTTACAATTCCTCAGAACTCCAAGCTGTAACACAAGTTTAAAAGTGAAACAGTGATACATGTGGAGCTTTCAGAGTGAATCCGACGGTTATTGCACACAAAGGCAGTTTCGTCTCATATGCCACTTTGATGACGTTTTACCGCACCGCTCAAGCCGAGCGCTGAACAAAGCGACTGTTCATTGTTAATTAGAGATTAAATAAATTAAGGGTACAAATTTCTTGACGAAGGGCATTGAGTTGAAAATATTTTGAGTTAAGGGGACGTTGAGTTACATGGTACCACTGTAAAACATATAACTTGGCATGTTAAAGCTTTTACACATTCAGCATATTGTTTTATTTTCTAAATTAAACACAGGGCACGAGTCCATCACAGGGCTTTAGCGTGCTTCCTTAGACATAGCTAATAATGTCTGTATAGACACCTAGTAGGGCAGTAGCACAGATGAGATTTGAACCCGAGCCCCCTATAAGTGAATAACTGAATTATATTAACATTTAAGCTAATGTATCTGAATTTGTAAGGCCATTGTTATTTTGTTGTAGGAGAAGGTGCAGATTCCAGAAGAGGAGAACTCATTTGAGGCATTAGAGAAGGAGTTTCAGGAGGTTCTGAATGAGCTGGTGGGGGAAAAGAGCCTGGAGAAATTCCGAGTGGAATATGAAAAGCTCACCAAGGCTCTAAAGAAGTCAGATGAAAACAAAAACAGATTGATGAAAAAATGCCACGAGCTGAATGCAGAGATTGCGTCCAACTCTCTCAAACTGGCCACAGCTTTGAAGCTGTCTCAGGAAGACCAGACCACTATAACATCACTAAAAAAGGTACAGTACAATTTGTTGCTTGGAAAATAACTTTTATTGGTATAGAACCTTTTCATTATGTGAAAAATGCTTTAGAAAGATGTGTATCCTCTCAAATCATTCAGCAAAACCAACTCTTCTGTAAAGTATCCTGTATTAGAAGTACAATAATAAAGTAGAAGAATTATCTTGATGTACATTTTACTGTTCCTCTGTCACTTGCACCTCCATCACAGATTAGAAATGGCCAGTTTTGGGGTCTCACAGAGAACCATAATGCATACGAGTAGTAAGCTATACCCTATGTTCCTCCACTGCTCGTGCTAGTGCCTTGATCAGGCACTAAGGAGAAATCCTGTCTGACCTTTCCTTCCTCAGACACAGCCAATTGTGTTTATTGAAACGTCCACATAAAGGTGCCAATAACTTTGGCTGCTAACATAAGTCTCTCTGGTTAGGAGATCGAGAAGGCTTGGAAAATGGTTGATGCGGCCCATGAAAAGGAGCTGAGGGCTAAAGAAACCATTAAGACTTTAAAGCAGGAAGTAGAAAATCTGACTGCACTGGTGGAACAAGATGCTGGATCATCCACAACCCAACAGCAGAGGTAAGCAGGTGGTTACCAATGCACTACAGAAACCACACTAAAATATTGCAGTTATTTAGCTGTGTGGTGTTGGACCACACAGTCCTGCAAAGGATCTTTACCATTCCTTGCGGACATCTACTAAAAAGGACTATCAATATTCTTAACGATTCTTGTCACCCAAGCTATAAACTGTTTGATCTCCTATCATCAGGGAGGCGTTATAGGACTATTTATGCACGGATATCAAGACTGTAGAATAGCTTTGACCTTAAAGCTATCAACATTTTGAACCAGGCAGCTATTGGTCTCTGAAGGCTTATAATGCACCGCAATACACACTAGTACTACTTTAGCTGTGTTCTCATATTACATTACAATACACACAATTCAAACACAATCTGAACTGTAACTACTGTAGACACTCCTGCACTATGCTCCACAAGAGATGGGTGTATATGTATATTTTTGTATGTGTGTGTAGGTATGTATACACACCGATCAGCCATAACATTAAAACCACCTCCTTGTTTCTACACACACTGTCCATTTTATCAGCTCCCTATTCATGCTGTTCTTCAATGGTCAGGACCCCCACAGGACCACTACAGAGCAGGTATTATTTAGGTGGTGGGTCATTCTCAGCATTGTATTGACACTGACATGGTGGATGTATTTACTGAAAGCATATGAAAGAAACAAAAGTAATTAGGCACTTGTTTTTCTTTTTTGTATAATATTCTGGCTCTTATTTCTGTCTCTCTTATTTCAGAATACCTATATTTTCATATACAGAATACAGTATATATTTGTTCAGTAAGGCAAGGCCACAGTTTTGTAGCACTGACTGATGCATCAGGTCTTAGGTAAGACTGAGCTTTAAATGAGATTTTGTTTTGCAGTATGACCGATCTACTGAAAATCAAGGAAGAACTAACAGTCGAGAGAGACAAACTGCTTTCTGAGGTGGTGACACTTCGAGAGAATCTCACGAAGGCCGTGACGACTCAGCAGGAGATGGAGGCAGCAAAATCGACCGCTGATGAGACTATCATGCAGGTATTTCAGTTTTATTGTTTACTGCTTAGGAAGTGTACTGTTGATTATAGCAATATTAGATTCAGTCTTAAAAAATCAATAATTATTTCACTGGGGCAGATAAGAGTGTTGATGAGGTTACGTCCACAGGCTTTTCTTTTCTTTCTTTTTTTTTTTTTTTTAACTTTTAACATCCAAAAGTGCACAAAGTCACAGTCACACCAGAAACACATGCATCAGCTTACAAAATAGTCATATTTACTTAATTTAAATGTAGGTATTTCACAAATAGATAGATAGATAAATTCAACTTTATTGTCATTGCTCAGTACAGGTACAGGGCAACGAAACGCAGTTAGCATCTACCAGAAGTGCAAATAGTAGCATTATGCGAAAATTATATCTATGAGTAATATTAATATATAATTATAACTATAGCTATTTACATATATGGAATTATATTTATGTACATAGTACTATATACATAATAGCAATAATAATAATAATAATAAGCATATGAATAAAATGTGTAAATAGATAACTATACAACTGTGTGTATATACGTATATATATATATATACCGATCACCCATAACATTAAAACGACCTCCTTGTTTCTACACTCACTGTCCATTTTATCAGCTCCATTTACCATATAGGAGCACTTTGTAGTTCTACAATTACTGACGGTAGTCTATCTGTTTCTCTACATACTATTTTACCCTGCTTTCACCCTGTTCTTCAATGGTCAGGACCACCACAGAGCAGGTATTGTTTAGGTGGTGGGTCACTGTCAGCACTGCAGTGTCACTGACATGGTGGTGGTGTGTTAGTGTGTGTTGTGCTGGTATGAGTGGATCAGACACAGCAGTGCTGCTGGAGTTTTTAAATACCATGTCCACTCACTGTCCACTCTATTAGACACTCCTACCTAGTTGGTCCACCTTGTAGATGTAAAGTCAGAGACGATCGCTCATCTATTGCTGCTGTTTGAGTTGGTTATCTTCTAGACCTTCATCAGTGGTCACAGGATGCTGCCCACGGGGCTCTGTTGGCTGGATATTTTTTGGTTGCTGGACTATTGTAGTGGTCCTGTGGTGGTCCTGACCATTGAAGAACAGCATGAAAAGGGACTAACAAAGCATGCAGAGAAACAGATGGACTACAGTCAGTAATTGTAGAACTACAAAGTGCTCATATATGGTAAATGGAGCTGATAAAATGGACAGTGAGTGTAGAAACAATAATTAGTTTTCCAAAAACAAGCCTAACAACTATACAAAATACGTGCAAAAAACGTAAGGATCTTCAATTATAAAAGAGAATGTATATGATTCTGACTCTGTAGCAACAGTAGGGAAGCATGACTGAGCCAGCATGACTGAGCCCCTGTGCACAAAGCAAGCTGTATAATTACATGAAGAACGCTTGATTTAAAGAAACTCCAGTGGACTACACAGAGCCCTGACCTCAGCCCCACTGAAGAGCTCTGAAATGAACCAGATCATCGATTGAGGCTTTCTTGACCAACATCAATGCTCCGCCATACAAATGCCACACAAATTCCCCACAGACATACTTTAAATTCTTGTGAGAAGCCTTCTCAGAAGAGTGGCTGTTGTTATAGCTAATAAAAAAAGATCACATAGAGGTCACTCTGTTTTAATATCATATGTTTTTGAAATCGGTTATCAGTTATCAATGAATCAATAACACGTCTAATTCGGAAACACTGTGATCCTGACCAGGATAGAACATGAACACATGATGCATGACCCTGCACAAAGCTGAAAGTTAAAACCCAGGTCACGTCCATGATACTGGATATAAATGCAGGATATTCAGTTTTGTTTTGGTTTTATTCTGTATTCTATATCTGGATTTTAGTCAGCTCCATCCTGTACAGCTACACCAAGAATCCAATCAATTTTCCCCGCCAGCGTGCTCAGTAAGCAAAACAGAATATGTTTTTTATTCCAGGCTGGGCACCAACAAGGGTGCCATATCTCTCCATAAAACCAAGGCCAAGGCTTACATTAATGAGCTTTACAGTCTCAGTGTAACCGGGAAAAATGATATGTGGCAAATGGAACTAATGTTTTGGGTTTAAACAATCGCTGGAGCGTGCACAAATTCCTTCTGTCGATTTGCTGACTGCAGAGGTTGGTGCAGATGAAATAATAAATACTGCCAAACTGTGGAATAAGTTTTCCTAGTCATAAAGCAAAGCAGCATTCCACCAGCAGGCACTGTTTCTGAACCGAGTTAAAGCCAACGGATAGTAAATATTAAACATTATCCAAGAGGACAGGGCAGTAAATGAAAAAGGCGTCTTTGAAATTAAACACTAAATTAAAATTATGGTTGCATATTAGCTTTCTAGACGCATAACTCAAAAGCACCAGGATTATTGCTAACATAAGTAGCATTACAGTCACTGTAACCTAATCTCAGAATAGAGCCTCAGTGCACAATTTTTTAGAATTAAATTTAATGCTGGGCCAGTGATATTTTTCCTTTAATAGAACTAAGAGACCAAGTTCAAACCACCAAAATTTGCCCCAGTCATTAATTGTATTTAAATTTACAGTTCCAGATCTTCATTTCATACCGTGTGTATTCACTTATTGAGGGTCCACTGGCAGTGTGCTTTTTACAATAGGTGTGGGAAAGTACCGAGTAGCGAGTACAATTTAAAATGTAAGAGAATTAAGAATGTGAATATACAACAAAAGAATTGAACCTTCCAGCATGACACTTACTGAACGAGGCGGCACATGGTGCAGAAAAGAGCTGTTGTGTTCCAAATCAAGGCCGTAATCACAACATGCTTATAATGTCCCTCCCAATATAAGGATATTCAAATATATATAACCTGTTAGTTTGGTTGGAAGGGCGGCACGGTGGCTCAGTAGGTAGCACTATCGTCTCACAGCAAGAAGGTCCTGGGTTCGATCCCCAGGCGGAGCAGTCCGGGTCCTTTCTGTGCGGAGTTTGCATGTTTCCCCCGGGAGCTCAGGTTTCCTCCCACAGTCCAAAAACATGCAGTAAGGTTAATTGGAGACACTGAATTGCCCTATAGGTGTATGTGTGTGTGTGTCTGTCCTGCGATGGACTGGCGGCCCCAGGTTGTTACTGTGTGCCTTGTGCCCATTGAAAAGATTGGCTCTAGCACCCCTTCCTCCCCCCTTTTAACTGGATAAGCAGTTAAGACAGTGAGTGAGTGAGTGAGTTTGGTTGGAATGTTTTAGAATGGCAGGAACTCACTGCCCACTGTTCACAGATTTGGTGCCCCGCCCACTCTTGTGGTTACTCAGAAGGAATAAATAATTTTAAAGTCATATTCCTGACATATAATGAGATTACATTTATTATTACATTAGTAATAGTAGTATTAGTAATCCCCCCCCCCCCCCCCCCCCAAAAACAACAACAACAACAAAACCTCAGCTAAAGTCAGTGGCTGTGATGCCACAATACAAAACAAACTAGGACAAAATTGATTTCTTGTAAAGGTAGCAAAAAGCTAACCACTGCTAACCAAATAAATAGTTTTTGCCCTGTTTAGTACTCGGAAATCCTTTAGTGTTAAAAATATGCAATTACAGAGGCAATCAGGAAGGGGGCAGTTACTTTTGTAAATTTTATGCTTGAAAGTTTCATGTGGGGATTTTATTGAGAGCTGTTGATACACTTTGTGCTTTCAGCTGGAGCAGGACATCCAGATGCGGCAGAACGAGTGCTCGAGAGAGACCCGGCGCAAAGAGAAGCTGGAAAAAGAAGTAAAAGAGCTGCATGCTGATATCGAAGCCCAGCAGGTCGAGATCAAATCACTGAACACACAGTGCCAGCGAGCCAAAGACGAGCAGCAGAGGCTGGAGCAGCAGCTGCGTGAGCAGAAGGTGAGATCCTGACCAGTGTTCCTGACCAGTGCTCTTTTGTTACTGGGGTACTGTGGCTGTGAATTAGGATTAGATGGTCAGCAGGACCGATGGTAGGCTAGGGTATCTGGTAGTGACCAACAGAAGCGCTACTGTGGCTCAGATTGCAGATCATTTTAATGCTGATGATGAGGTGAATGTCTCATGACACAGTAAGCAAACCTTAGTGTATGGAGCGGCATTGATTGGTCAGGCTAGTGGGAAAGTGCCACTATTTAAAATCACCTACTGGACATCTGAACAATGGAGGAATGGAAGATCAGCTGGTTCAAAGAATCATGTTTTCTTCAAAATTGTGTGAACACATCTGGACACCCATAGAAGAGATGAAAAAAATATTCACTGTAGGACAATCCACCTCTTATCATACAGAAGTTGAGGAATCTGTCCTGATACCAGATACCAGATACCAATGGGTATATTTAGAGGACGTGTGGGGTCCATGGTGGTTTTAATGTTATGGCTCATTGGTGTATAGGTTTGAGTCAGCTTGGCAGCGGTTGTGGAGATCAGCACACAAAATGCAGCCCAATGGTCGGCTTCAGTTCTGGATGCCCTACAGCAACACTAGTCATGGAGCTTATGGTTGAACCTTGCCTCTGAACTCTGTGATGAGTTTAATTTGTTCTCCCTGTTTGCATGGGTCTGGCTAGTCTTAAATTAATAACATAAGTAAAAGTGTGTTGGCTGCCCTGTGATGGACTGGTGTTTGGGTAGAGTGTGCCCTTGCCTTCGTGCCCGTTGTTTCCAAGTGGTGCCCGACCCACCTCGAGGTTGGCAAAAATAAACAAATAAATAAATGAATTAATGACTTATAAACTTGATATGAACTCCAAGAATGGCTTTCCTAGCCGCTCAGGTGGCACAGCGGTGAAGTACTGCCTTTCCGACTGGGCTGGGCGGCTGCATGAACAACGATTGGCTGTTGTTCAGAGTTAGAGGGTAAGAAAGTCGGATCATAGGTGCTCATAACTGGTGCGACTGCGGCCCCTGCTGGCTGGCTGATGGCGCCTGCACACGGCTGAGGAATAATGCTGATGGGGGTGTGGCCCTCCGTACACAGTGCCCGTCAAGTGTATGAACTCGACTCGTGCAGGTGAAAAATGCAGTCTGTACTGACTGTACGTGCCGGAGGGGGCGCATGTCAGTTGAGAGGTGTCCTCAGTCAGCGGTGAAGGCTCGAATCAGTACAGAGGACGCATTCAGGGTAATCGGACACGACTAGACTGGGGGATAAAAATTGGGGGAAAAAAGAGGGTAAAAAATAAAAATAAAAAAAATAAAAAATGGCTTTCCTAAATAACCTGCTTCATAAGAAAAAAATCTCTCTGCTTTGAAAAGTCAGACAAACTTACATTTCTCTGAGGAGAACATGCCAACACACACACGCTCCCATTGAGGCATGTTTTTAATTTGTGGTGGTGTGTGTGTGTGTGACAGATCCTGAACGAAAGAGCTGCTAAGGAGCTGGAGCAGCTGCAAGTGCGCAACACCAAATTGCAGCAGGAGAACGAGCATCACACACTCAGCCTGGAGCAGCTCAACTTCGAAAATAATCAGCAAGCATCTGATCTGAAGGTTACACACACACACACACACACACACACACACACACACACACACACACACACAGATATAGATGTAAATAAGGACTGAATTTTAAATATGTCATTGATACATAAAGTTTGTTTGTTTATTAGGATTTTAACGTCATGTTTTACACTTTGGTTACATTAATGACAGAAACGGTAGTTACTCATTACACAAGGTTCATCAGTTCACAAGGTTATATCGAACACAGTCATGGACAATTTAGAGTCTCCAATTCACCTCACTTGCATGTCATTGGACTGTGGGAGGAAACCGGAGCACCCGGAGAAAACCCACAAAGACACGGGGAGAACATGCAAACTCCACACAGAAAGGACCCGGACCGCTCCACCTGGGGATCAAACCCAGGACCTTCTTGCTGTGAGGTGACAGTGCTACCCACTTAGCCACCGTGCCGCCCCGATACATAAAGAAGTAAAAATTCAAATACATTTCCAACAGAATGTATCACGTCATCAGAAATACCCTATTTAGACGAAAGTATTTGGACATCTGACCATGAACACGAATGGTATTAAAATAAAGTGACCTCTATGTAACCTTTTTAGCTACAACAACAGCCTCTATGTCTGGGCCCTGATGTTGGTCAATAAAGCCTTAACTGATGTTCCAGTTCTTTCTAGGGCTCTTTAGTGGGGCTGAGGTCAGGGCTCTGTGCAGGCCACTGGTTATGTCTTAATAAACCCTCAGGTGTTCATGTGTTTTTAGCCATACCCACTGGAAACAGGTGTAAAAATGCCAATTATATAAAAAGTAATTATATTATAGAGAGTTTGGGAAAGGCTGTTTTCTATTCCGGCATGATTATACCCCTCAGCACAAAGCCCGGTCCATCAAGAATGTACTGTGTGGAGGAACTGAGTGGATGCCCTGACCTCCAATTATAAATGTAGGTGGTTCAGCCACACTTATTGCTAACAGGTGTATAAAATCAATTCTAGAAATAAATTATATGCTTTCAACATTGTATCAACAAGTTTAGGTGGACTATTCTCAGTCCAGCAGTGACAGTGAGGTGTTTAAAAACTCCATGAGCGCTGCTGTGTTTTATCCACTCATACCAGCACAACAAACACTAACACACCACCACCATGTCAGTGTCACTGCAGTGCTGAGAATGATCCACCACCCAAATAATACCTACTCTGTGGTGGTCCTGTGGGGGTCCTGACCATTGAAGAACAGCATGAAAGGGGGGCTAACAAAGCATGCAGAGAAACAGATGTACTACAGTCAGTAATTGTAGAACTACAAAGTGCTTCTATATGGTAAGTGGAGCTGATAACATGGACAGTGTGTGAAAAAACAAGGAGGTGATTTTAATGTTATGGCTGATCGGTGTATATTCCTTCATTCATTGTCTATGTTAACACTGCTTTACCCTGGTCAGGGTCAAAGTGGGTCTGATTAATTGGGTGACGTTCAGGAGACACCACGGACAGGACGCACACAGACTCTCACACACTCACGCTGGCAATTTTTTAGTAGCTCCAACTGGCTTCACTGCATGTCTTGTGGACTTCTGGGTGAAAACCGAAGCCCTTGGAAGAAACCCAAGTGGACACGGAGAACATGCAAACTGCACACAGAAAGGACCCTGAATGCCAGGCCTTTTTTGCTGTGAGTCAACAGTGCTACCCACTGTGCCACCATGCTTCCACTAAGATATTTTCAAGTAGTCTCATATAACGTGACACATAATGATTTGCAAGACCACAGAAATGACTCGATGTAACCTTGCTTTTTAAAATAACAACTTGCCTTGTACTTTAGAAGCTTGTTAAATGTGTATCTTAGTTAATTTCCAGATTTATTTTCTGGCTTTTAATTAGCAGAACAGCCTAAATCTAGAATAACAATATATTTTGTAATGCAAACCCCTCAGCACTGAACACAGCAGATACTGTTAATAAAGACTGTCTGAATGACATCACTCTTATTTGTTGATAGTAATTTGTAGAAAAGACGACAGAAAGCTCTTAATGATTTCAGAACGAGTTCTGTGATTAAAGCAATCGATGTTCTTACTTGGCGAACAAATCCACACCTCATTCCTTCAATACTACTAACAATCACTTATGTTAAGAATTAGCATTTAACTATAGTCTGCACTGTTTCTTGAACTGAAATGCAATTAAAGATGCCAAACTGGGAAATGGATTGCACATCTTTAAAGCTATGTTTTCTTTGTTTATTAGGATTTTAACATCATGTTTTACACTTTGGTTACATTCATGACAGAAACGGTAGTTACTCATTACACAAGATTCATCAGTTCACAAGTTTATATCAAACACAGTCATGGACAATTTAGTATCTCCAATTCACCTCACTTGCACGTCTTTGGAATGTGGGAGGAAACCGGAGCACCCAGAGAAAATCCACATGGACCCAGACTGCCCCACCTGGGGATCGAACCCAGGACCTTCTTGCTGTGAGTGCTAAATTATGTTTTATGTGAGTTTTATGTGAAGCAATTAATAGCAATGGATGATGAATGATGACAATACGTCGAGACGTTGTTAGATTTAAGGCAGAGAACAGATGTTTGTTATTCTGTTCTATTCTGTTAGGATTAAATGTTTCATCTGACTTGTCTTACCACCGAGAGGGATGTAAAAAAAATATCATATAAAAAACGCATACAAGTCATTGCTGGATGTGATATATAGAGGCTTAGTAGAGGTCATGTTCTCCGGTCAGCTCAAAGCATAAAAAGGAGTCCTAGCATTTTATACCAGTGCTGTGAATTATTCCTCTGAGAGAGAGAGAGAGAGAGAGAGTGAGAGAGAGAGCAGTGTATACGAGCTATAAATAAAAAATAAAATACGATGGTTGAGGTACATGCAAAAAAGCCTATGAAATACACCCAGTGGCCAAAAGTATGTGGACATCTGACCATAAACTTGTTGGAGGTTCATGTTGGAGGTTCATGTTGGAACCACATTTGTGGCCACAGCAGCTTTTCACAAGATTTTGGAGTGTATGTATGAGAATTTGTGCTCATTGAGTCGAAAGAGCATTTGAGAGTTCAAGCACTGTTGCTGGAAGAGAGGACATCTCTGACCATGTTTCATGGTCAGAGATCTGCACAGGCCACTGGGTTTTTTTTTTAACTAGTCAAACCATCCTAAAACAGAAAAGGCCTTTCTAAAACATTTGCCACAAAGTTAAAGCAAGTCATTTATTTTATAGAATTAATTTTACAAACTTGTTAAAGGTAATAGTGGTGAAAAAAACATAATAATAAGCAAGAGTGTCTATATACTTTTGGTCATATAGTGTAAATAAAGAAAGCAAGTAAATTAAAACATCAGACATCAGGTGTGGCCAAACATTTTAGGAAACATTTTTGATGCAGGTTTATTAAACTATTTGAATGCAGGACACAAGTATATGGACACATTAATCCCTTGACTGGCCTGCAGAGAGCTTTGACCTCAACCCCAATGAACACCTTTGTTATGAAGTAGAACGAAATTTGAGAGCCAGGCCTTCTCTTTCACCATCAATGTCTGACCTCACAAATGCTCTTTCAGATGAATGGGCAAAGAATTCCCACAGATACACTCCAAAATCTTTTAGAAAGCATTTTCAAAGGGGAGAAAGCTTCAAAAAATATATAAGCAACTCCATATTAATGCCATGTAAAAGCAGGAAGGCCCTGAGTTAAATTCCCAGGTATAGTGGTCCAAGTCCTTTCTGTGTGGAGTTAGCATGTTCTCCTCATGTCTGGGTTTCCTCTGGGAGCTCTGGTTTCCTTCCACAGTCCAAAGACAATAAGTGAGGTGAATTGGAACTTGAACTGATGAATCATGTGTAACCTGTAACTACTTGTCATGTCATGAATGTAACCAGTGTAGAACATGACCTAAAATCCTAATAAACGTCATATAAGCTGTAGGTGTCCCAATACTTTTGTTCATATAGTGTGTGGGTTCAGAATTATTGCAGTTTTCCTGGATCGTCCTGTTCACAGTTCCATATGAGATTCCTAAAAACAAATGAAGTCAATGCTGTAATCTACCACAAGGGGGCACTGCACAAACACATTCAACCTTAAAACATGCACATTACGACGCACCCAATCATTCCTGTAAGGAGGAATCATGCGCACTTATGAACTTCTGTGTATTAAAGCTGTCAGTCCTGAAGACTGTGGGAAAATCAGCAACTATTCAGAGAAGAGTGGGAAAAGCAACCATAAGAGACGTGCACTGCAATTTAAAGAAATATGTTTAAGAGCAGAGATATCCAACATGTTTTAAAATATCAATATAAAAGTGCATCCTAAAGAAACTGCATTTATCTTACAATGTAATTACAGAAAAACAATCAATCAGTAATTATTTACAGAAAACAACAATCCAAAGCCATTAATTAGATTTTTTTGGAAGGGAAACAAGATTGGTTTCTCTGGGCAAGTAATTGTGAATGTATGATATCATAAGATCATTAAGGGCAAGACTAGTGCCCAGTGAGGTATATGTATATATGTGTGTGTGTAGTATATATATATATATATATATATATATATACACACCAATCAGCCATAACATTATGACCACCTCCTTGTTTCTACACTCACTGTCCTACTGACTGTAGTACATCTGATTCTCTGCATGCTTTGTTAACCCCCTTTCATGCTGTTATTCAATGGTCAGGACCCCCACAGGACCACCACAGAGCAGGTATTATTTGGGTGGTGGGTCATTCTCCACACTGCTGTAATACTGACATGGTGGTGGTGTGTTAGTGTGTGTTGTGCTGGTGTGAGTGGATCAGACACAGCAGCGCTGATGGAGTTTTTAAACATCTCAGTGTCACTGCTGGACTGAGAATAGTCCACCAACCAAAAATATCCAGCCAACAGCGCCCCGTGGGCAGCGTCCTGTGACCACTGATGAAGGTCTAGAAGATGACCAACTCAAACAGCAACAATAGATGAGCGATCGTCTCTGACTTTACATCTACAAGGTGGACCAACTAAGTAGGAGTGTCTAATAGAGTGGACAGTGAGTGGACATGGTATTTAAAAACTCCAGCAGCATTGCTGTGTCTGATCCACTCATACCAGCACAACACACACTAACACACCACCACCATGTCATTGTCACTGCAGTGCTGAGAATGATCCACCACATAAATAATACCTGCTCTGTGGTGGTCCTGTGGGGGTCCTGTGGAGGTGCTGACCATTGAAGAACAGGGTGAAAGCAGGCTAAAAACGTATGTAGAGTAATAGATCGACTACAGTAATTGTAGAACTACAAAGTGCTTCTATATGCTAAGTGAAGCTGATAAAATGGACAGTGAGTGTAGAAACAAGGAGGTGGTTTTAATGTTAGGGCTGATCAGTGTATATGGTAATAATAATATCAAATGGTAACTACATTAAATTAAAAATGCTCTATTTTAAAATTAAAATGATTGTCTTAAACATGTTTCATCTCTGTTTTGGAAAGTAAATTGTCAGACGTATGGCATCTAAAGTCTTGTTTTCTCTATCCCTCACATTTTCAAAGGCTTATTTCCTGAACTTTAGTTGAGCTGATAAAATAATGACGCAGATCTTTTAGACGCCATAGAAATTTTTTGAAGGGGAACAAACAAGCTTCAAGGACACATCAATAAGCATTAGTGATGGACATTCAGGTAAATTTTGCCTAATGGTTACAACTATTAAACATCTGAAGGTTAAATAGATGACTGTTCCTTTATAGTGGTCATGTGATAAACAAACCAGTTTATCATTCTTAAAGGGAGACACAGTGGCGCAGCAGGTAGTGTAGGAGCGAACTTGCAGCGTGGGTCATGGGAACCTGGGTGCCTTTTTTTCCATCTTCTCTACATCCCCAACCCCCCCCCCCCACACACACACACACAATCTTCTATAATTATTCATTAGAAAGAATGAAACAGCGGAACAACCATGGAGCACTGAGACTTAATGGCACATCTGTGTGTGTGTGTGTGTGTTCTCACCAGATGATTACAGCCCAATAGATTCACTGTGTCAGTGTTTAGAGGACATCAATAACTGGATGAGCCAAAATTTTTTACAGTTAAATAAGGACAAAACAGAGATTGTCGTGTTTGGCAACAAAGAAAAGAGGTCTAGTGTCATTGAACACCTCAGTTCCCGGGCTCTAAAAACCAAAGACCAAGTCCGAAATCTTGGCGTTCTAATAGACTCAGATCTTACATTCACCAGCCATATTAAAACCATCACCAAAACAGCCTTCTACCATCTTAGAAATATAGCCAAAATCAAGGGTCTAGTGTGCCAACAAGACCTAGAGAAGCTGATCCATGCTTTTATCTCCAGTAGGGTGGACTATTGTAATGGTCTCTTAACTGGACTTCCCAAAAAGACCATTAAACAGTTACAGCTCATTCAGAACGCTGCTGCAAGAGTTTTAACCAAGACAAAGAGAACTGAGCACATCACTCCAGTTCTAAAATCTCTACACTGGCTTCCGGTTAGTTACAGAATAGAATTTAAGGTGCTGCTACTGGTCTATAAATCACTGAATGGGTTCGGCCCAGAATACATCTCAGAAATGTTCAGAGAATATAAACCCAGTAGATCTCTTAGATCCATGGACTCAGGTCAGCTAGTAGAGCCCAGAGTCCAAACTAAACATGGTGAAGCAGCATTTAGTTGTTGGGCTGCATATAACTGGAACAGACTGCCAGGAGATATTAGATGTTCCTCAAACATAGAAATCTTTAAATCCAGGTTAAAAACTTTTCTTTTTTCTTGTGCCTATGATTGAGCTCGATATTTTTACTATTACCCTCATTTTACCATATTTCTTTTAGTCTTGTTTTAATTCCATAATCTCTAAACTGTAAGGTATATTTTACTATATTTTCTTTTAGTTTTTATGTTTTATTTGCTTATTTCTCTTGTTTTAATTTCGTATTTACCAAATTGTAGGGTATATTTTACAATATTTTCTTTTAATTTTTCAAGTTCTTAATTTTTATCTCTCTTGTTTGCATTTCATGTTTTTAATTGTAACTAAATGTTTGCAAGAAGTCTTTCTGAGGTTCTAGATCTCAGGAATGTTTTAATGCTTTTAATTTTTAATTTTTCCTTATGTAAAGCACTTTGAATTGCCACTGTGTATGAAAGGTGCTATACAAATAAACTTGCCTTGCCTTGCCTTGCCTTGTGTGTGTGTGTGTGTGTAGATGAAGGAGGAGGAAGTAAATCAGATGAAGCAGGAGATTGCAAAGCTGAATAAGATCCGAGAGACAACACAGAAGAAGCTGAGACTGCTGGAGGACCAAAAACTGGAGGTGGAACAGCAGAGAGAGACACTAAAGAACCAGATCACAGGCCTAGAAAGAGGCAAGAAAGGACAGACGCACACACACACACACACACACACACACCTTATTTGTTTAGGATCTTGCCCACATCTTAAGGTCTTGTCCTGATTTAACCTATGGAGTCCAACAGACCAGCATTCCTTATATTTACTGTGTTTGACATTTAATGTCAGTTTTAACTTTGAGGGACATATAGTATGGGTGCCTAAGGACCTAAATCTCAGCCGCAGTCACTGCCTGAAAAATGTAGTATTCTCTCCCTATCCCATATAGATATTTCTCCATGCTTTGGTTTCCTCTTAACTCCCGATAGCATACCAGTAGGTCAACTGGCTACTGTAAATGCAGGACAGAGTGCGTGTTGTACTTAATTTAATTGACACCCTGCCTTCACCAGGAAACCAAACAAGGAAACTCAGCGGGTAATGCTTCCACATTACCCATTGCAAAACTTGAGAACAGAAGGGTGCTAATGGCAGCTTAAGAACAAGGATGCTTCTACAGCTTACCAACAAAGATCCCGGACAGAAAAGCTCGAAACGGCTAGAAGAAGCCCAAGCAAAATAGGACAAAGAGTTTGTCGGGTAGTCAGAGGACTCAGTCATGAGCTGAGTCCCAGGTACTTTTTTAAAAAGCGTTTACCCCAGGATGTTTGATGAGGCACAGGGACTGCTTTAAAGTACACCGATCAGCCATAACATTAATGAAGTGTCTAATAGAGAGGACAGTGAGTGGACACGGTATTTAAAAACTCCAGCAGTGCTGCTGTGTCTGATCCACTCATACCAGCACAACACACACTAACACACCACCACCATGTCATTGTCACTGCAGTGCTGAGAATGATCCACCGCCTAAATAATACCTGCTCTGTGGGGGTCCTGTGAGGGGTCCTTACCATTGAAGAACAGGGTAAAAGCAGGCTAAAAAGATATGTAGAGAATAGATGGACTACAGTCAATAATTGTAGAACTTCATAATGCTTCTATATGGTAAGTGGAGCTGATAAAATGGACAGTGAGTGTAGAAACAAGGAGGTGGTTTTAACATTATGGCTGATCAGTGTATAGTTCAATGAGAACTATACCTTGTCAGTCTCACCCTCCTACCCGCTGGCCACATCAGGTTTAATTTCAAAAACATTTTGAGCACATCTGAATATATCTGAATGTTCCCCCCCAGTAAATATGTAATAGAGTGGGATATTTGCATCATGGTACATAGGTTAGCATGTCAATTCTACTTGGTTGTTATTTAATGGTGAGAATATGAATAAGACAACTCAGTTTTTTAACCAGATAGTAAGAACCAACCAAAGCGCCAATTAAACTGGAAGAGCTTAAGAGCTGGACATGGCCCACTGGCTACCCATTGCTACTGGCTACCTGATTAAGGTTTTCCCTTCCACCTCTTATGCAAATTTAAAGAAGGCATAAAAATTGGAAGGAAAAATGAGAAATATCCAAAGACACCACAAAGACACCAAAATATAAAAAGGTTGAATAATTTATACAGACTAAATGCATTAAGGATTGGTTACATCTGGTTTTTTTTTTATAAATTGATGATGCTGTAAATCACAAATTTAGTTGGATTATAGACATTAGCTGTTCTATCACCCTCTCTTTAATTTACCTTTTTCTGTTATTCTGTTTTTCTTCTCTGAACTGTCTTGGCCGGATTAGATTTGCTAGCTAATGTTCGTGATGAGACATTCACTTTTCTGCTCCAGTTTTTATTGACTTGTTTTGTTGATTCTTTCCTGTCCTAAATTATCTCTATTTTTACTCAATTTCTATTCAATCTTTTATTTATCATATTATTTTGTTGTTTGGCAACTGTAGGGAACACAATTATTCCTGGGTTGAGTGTATGGCTAATAAATAACTCAACTAAGTAAAAATTCTATTATTTACTATATTAATGTGGTCTGTATCTGACACAAATCTGCACAAATCATGCCTATGCACAGACCAACTTTACCCAGAAAAAAAGGATACAAACTCAGTCTTTCCCCCTTTTTTTATATATATATTTTTATTTATGCATTTTCTCCCTTCCCCCCACCCCCGACTTTAGCGCATCCAATTACCCAATTGCATTATGCTTCCTCACTACTGATGCCGATCCCCACCCTGATTAAGAAGAGCGAGACTGACACACGCCCCCTCCGACACGTGTGCAGTAGCCAACTGCATCTTTTCACCTGCACGAGGCGAGTTCATATGCAGATCAGCTCTGTGCATGGAGACCCACATCCTGATCACAACAGCCAATCGTCGTTCATGTAGCTGCCCAGCCCAGCCGGATGGCAGAGCTGAGTTTCAAACCGACACGTTTGAAATATCAGCTCTGGTGTGCTAGCGTTTTTTACCGATGCGCCACCTGAGCGCCCTCTCCTTATGTTTTTAAAACAATTATTTTCTTCAAATGCTTTGTATTTTTATTTTTATATTTTACATTTTGAAATGCAAAATCGAAGGTTCCAAAGTTTATAATATTTATCACCATATTTATCAAAACCTGAACTTTTTAGCTGAATGAACCGTACTTAACATTAAAAGATCTGTAAATGAATGAAGGTTGTTTAATGCACGAATGAATTTACTTATTTTATTTATATTTAATTATTATTGTAATGAATTGTAAACAATTTCCAACTGGAGGCACTTTAGTCTGTGACTGAAGCTCAGACTTCTGACTAATTAATCCCTGGTGCACTTAAGTGTCTGTGTTAGCTGTTCTATGTAGAGCTTATTGACAGTGAAGAGAGGAACATTTAGGATGGTTAATGATTTTACAAAGATGGATGTGCTGTGTGGATGTGGAAATGGAATATTTAAAGAAATGGAGCTCGGATATTTTAACAAGACTGAAGTTTCCAGTCTGACAGCACAAAATTCACGGCTAGTATAACAAACATTGAGTTACCTATGGAAATAGATAACAGAATGCCAATCTGTCACAGTGCCTTTCCTGAACACATAGTACCTTTTTAAGCTTTTGGAAAGGCTGAAAAGTTTCACTCACTCATGCATTAACTCACTCATGTACCCATTCATGAATTCACTCACACACTCATGCACCCTTACCAACACACCCACTCACTCACGTACCCACTCAAACTCAAACTCAGCTTTCATGATACATGGTCACCTACTGTCTTTCACCTGGTGGCAGGTGTGTGTGTGTGTGTGTAGAGTGCTGCTAGTGTGCAGTTCTCTCTGTGCTCCCCCTGTAGTTGGGGCAGTTTGTTGGGGTCTGGGAAGTTAAAATTGGGGATTATGATGTTGAATTTGGGGAAGAATTGGGATTGAATCTGGTGCATTGGGTGAAAAAGTGCAGCTCTGTCTCTACTGTACTAAGAGCAATACACTTACACACTTGCACACTTACACACTCACTCCCTTTTTCCTTCTTCTCAGTTCAGCGCTTGCTTTATTACCATGACGACATTCATAGTAAGATAACAGTGACATTAAAGATAATGAGAGCAATCAAACAATCAGAACATTACTTTCTTTTATGGCTTTTCAATACCATTCACCTCCACTATTACCATATAACCATACACACACACACACTCACACACGAAGACCCCACAGCCTAAAAAGATGATTTAGTTAAGTAGCTAAATCACTCGTGTTGCCGTTGTGTGGAGGTATTTTAGAGGGTGTATTAAACGCTATGGTGCCGTTTTCTTTTGTTGCTCAGGCTGTGTCACACTGACATGCCTTTCCCTGCAATAACTGTAATGGTCCTTTTTAGAAAAAATACTTGTGCCTGCTCATGCATTGGTAACTGGGGAAAAACTGGTTTCAGTTTTGGCATTTTGTTAAAAGAAAGTGCCTCTCAGTGAAAAACAAGTACAATTTTATTCAAATTTCTTGCTACTGGTTTCATGTTTTTTATTATAGTTTGACTTTAGTGCACTAAGATTTGCAGGAGAAATATTGTACCTTCTGGGTTTAACAAAAATTTTTTATATGCTGAAAATTGACAGTCCAGACAGAAAAATCTGACAACGTCCAGTCCTAAAACATCTCCAAAAATCGATAAAAAGTGTGGTGTGGAAAGGTGCTTATTAAAAGACACACAATTATACTCCAGCATTTTAAAAGACCTGAATGATCATTGGTATATAATAACATTAATAATCATTAGGAGAAATGTAGTACTGTTGTTACATTTCCTTGAAGTTGGTGTTCTGCAAAGATCACTCCAAGTGCACATAGTGCAATCACAGGGTAGGGAAGGGAGAAATTTTTAGTATGTAAACACTAAGCAGAGACTTTGATGAAAGCATGGTGGACAGAAACGGCTTGGAAGAAAAAAGCATGCTCATTCATTCACTCATTGTCTGTTTTAACACCACTTTATCCTATTCAGGGACATGATGGGTCCAATTCACTGGGCAATAGGTAGGAAATATCTATCTAACTTAATCAGCAAAATTATTGGTTGATTACATAATTTAACTGGCTATTATCTTGGCACACAGGGTCAGTTGGTGTTGGTTACTATTTTCCTATTGATGAATAAATTATAATAATTTAAAAACTGCTTTAGGTTTTTGCTATGATATTGTTTGTCTTACATTGAACACACCCTCCAGTTAATTTGGTTCTACTTCCGAATTGACTCACCTCTGACCAGAGGAAAAATCAAGGAGAAACACAGACTAGCAGGTGTCCCCTCTGATACATGTAGATAGATAGATAGATAGATAGATAGATAGATAGATAGATAGATAGATAGATAGATAGATAGATAGATAGATAGATAGATAGATAGATAGATAGATAGATATATAGATAGATAGATAGATAGATAGATAGATAGATAGATAGATAGATAGATAGATAGATAGATATGTGCAGTCACAGGCTGCTTCATTTGACCTGGCAGCAATGGACTCTCTCAGAGAGCCGTATGGCATTCACAGAGCTCCGCTATGCCATCTGTAAAATATCAACATTAGTACAGGTGCCTCTACCTGCCTGCAGATCTCATTTGCAGCAAAATGACAAATGCTGTCGACCTACCTCCCTCAGACAGAGCCGACTGTACCTGTTAGATGCTGTCAGGTCAATAGCACAGCTTAGATTTACTCGGGATCTTTTTAAATGTTAAAAGTCAGAGCTTGGACTTTAACCTAATTAAAATGCTGTGGTTACAGTGATGTTACTGATAAGGGTGGTCACAGGTTACAATTTAGGAAATATTGCATTTAAGTGTGTCTACCAAAATACAATTGTGTTGTATTAATTTCTGCAAAATGTGAATCTTGACAAGATTTTCAGAGAAAGTTGGTCATAAAAACATTCTGGTTTAACATTGTTCTTGCTGTTGTTTTTCTTGCTATTCACTGTGCATGGTCATTAATGTACATTTCTATTCATCCTCTCACACTGTGAATTCTATATTTGCCTACAGTACTACATTATAAAATAATGTTTGCAGCATTTCATCTCATCACAGCATGGTTCTTGACTTCCCACTGCCTGTACTCTACATTGTGTTTGTTCATAGCTTTAGCTGCCATTGATTTTCCTCAGAGAAAAAGAAAGTTCTGGACACTAAAAGATGTAAGAATATTAATAGCCATACGCGTTTACTTTTTCCGTCATTGGGGAGCAATGATGTGGAAGCTCCGGGCTATACAGAGGCCCCAGGCAATTTTCTATTTTACCTATAGCTATTGCCAGCCTGACTATTACATCTCACCCCTGGCTGGTCTTCCTACACATGCTATTAGGTCCTTGCAACTGATCCAGAATTTAACAGTCTGACTTGTCTTCGCTCTTTCTAAACCACCTTCAGCCTAGTAATGGTAAAATGCCACACTTTAACAAGTACAGGGGTCAACCCATCTCCGTTTAAGACACAAGACATTCAAAATACTTAAAAAGTGTAATTCTTATTGTAGCTTACCAGAACACTTGAATAATAAACTTCTTCCCTGTGATTAACAGGATTACTTCTTTGTATACAAAGAGGGATTAAACAGCTTAGATTCTGAGCTGTTGTTAGCAGTAGAAGTAGTTACTTTGTGTATGTACAGTCATTTTGGTTGTATGGCTTTTGGTCTTTTCTTGGTTTTGGGGGATATGTCTCTTTTGTCTTGCTTTTGGGTGGTATGGCTCTTTTTTTCTTGGTATTGGGTTTTCTTGGTATTTTGGTCTTTTTTGGTTTTGGATGGTGTGGCTTTTTCATCTTGGTTTTGGGTGATATAGCTTTTGGTATTTTTTTGGTTGGTTTGGCTCTTTCATCTTTGGTTTGGATGGTATGACTCTTGGTTTTTGATGGCATGGCCCTTTTGTCTTGGTTTTGGGAGGTATGGCTCTTTTTTTTTATGCATTTTCTCCACATTTATGTTCCGATTTAGCACACACAATTTTGGGTTTGGGGTTGGCTTTGGGTCTTTTCTTATTTTTGGGTGGTATGGCTTTTGGACTTTTTTGGTTTTGGGTGGTATGGCTTTTGGTCTTTTTTTATTTTGGGGTATGGCTTTTGGTCTTTTTTTATTTTGGGTGGTATGGCTTTTGGTCTTTTTTATTTTGGGTGGTATGGCTTTTGGTCTTTTTTTATTTTGGGTGGTATGGCTTTTGGTCTTTTTTTATTTTGGGTGGTATGGGTTTTGGTCTTTTTTATTTTGGGTGGTATGGGTTTTGGTCTTTTTTTATTTTGGGTGGTATGGGTTTTGGTCTTTTTTATTTTGGGTGGTATGGGTTTTGGTCTTTTTTTATTTTGGGTGGTATGGGTTTTGGTCTTTTTTATTTTGGATGGTATGGGTTTTGGTCTTTTTTTATTTTGGGTGGTATGGGTTTTGGTCTTTTTTATTTTGGGTGGTATGGGTTTTGGTCTTTTTTATTTTGGGTGGTATGGGTTTTGGTCTTTTTTATTTTGGATGGTATGGGTTTTGGTCTTTTTTTATTTTGGGTGGTATGGGTTCAAATATATCTTGGTTTTGTCTAGGCCTCTGGTGTTATAGCCTTCGATTTTGTTTTGGTCTCCAGTGGTATGAATCTTGTTCTTGTGTTGATTTAGTCTTGTCCTCATATTGAGTGGTATGCATATTGACCTTGGGTTTTGTCTTGGTTTCCTATGATACGGTTCTTGTTGTGTTTGTCTCTGGTAGTTTGGGTTTTAATGTCAACAGAGGTGGTCTTTACTAAAACACTAATCGGTACTTGGTCATTTCTTTAAAAGGAGGAGAATCTAACATGTTTTCTTTGTTTGTCTATAGAAATGGAGATGGCAAAGAAACAGGCAGAGAGCGACAAGAAGAAGATAGATGAATTAGTCCGGGAGAAAGACCTCCTCAGTAAGGTACATGTTTGTGAGAGAAGAATATGTGAACCTAATCTTATGTTAATCTAAGGTCACCAGACTCAGGTATGTACACTGAGATTTGATTTTATTAAAATTTCATAATAAAAAAATTAGTTCTAGCAGTTGGGACATGTAGCTGAATATTAAATGTAATTAATTTTGTGCAGTGATAAAAAATAAGTCTTTGCAGGCAGAATTGTTATTTTTTCTTTTTTTTTTGGCAATTAGAAGAGTCTTAGCAGTTGATGTGTGTTTTTACTAATCTTCAATGTTGACATAGTGTGGTGAATTGGAAAAGGTTTAACACAGTATTAGAATATTTTTACATCATTACCATGTGGAGACACATGCCTCTTTAAAGTGCTTCACAGAGCAACTTTAATAAAATTCTAAAAAAATCTTTAACATTTATGCTTTATCAGAAGTTACAGTTTCCTGAGCAATACTTTGTCTCCACAGTATCGCTTAAGATACTGTGCAAATGTAGTTGACTAAAGTCAGTATAAAACAGTCCTTAAACACTGCTATTAACATCTGCATCAGGCCTATTTTGTTGGGCAAAAAAAGAAAGGTACATTCAACCATTCAAAATCATTAAGATGTTTTATCATTTTCATGAGTATAGTCATGTTTCAATATATTAATATCTTGATTGTTTTAGTAGTTAAAAATACCAAAAGACAATTATCCAATATCTATGGTATCTGGAAGACTCGTTTAGCCCAAGAAATAAAAGCACATGAACTATGAAGCCTTTTATTTATCACAGCTATGTTGGAACATAACTTGCAGGTAAGCAAGTGTGTTAAGTTACACTTATATGGACAAAGTATGTGCATGTTTGTTGCCAACAGAGTAACAAAATGAAGAATCTAGCAAGAATGTGTCCCTGTGTACACAGTAAAGTCTATTAGGATATGGCTTGACAAGTTTGATGTGGAGAACAGAGCCCAGAACTTAAACCCATTGAACGTCTTGGTAATATGTTAGTTTGTTGATTGCAACCCAGAGCTTTTAGCCAAAATTGAGCCCCTGACAGCCTTTACACAGGAGTGCAGGCTGTTTTAGGGGGCCAACTCCATATTAATGGACATGATTTGAGAAGTAAATCTCAAACAAGTGAATGGACAGGTGTCCACATACTTTTGATCATATAGTGTATGTTAGTTTGAATGGAATTTTTTGGTATGGACTGCAGGCAGGCCAGTCAAGCATGTTAAAAAAAATACTTTGCTTGTTTACTGATAAGGAGTTTCTGAAGTATTCCTGAGCCCACACTGAACAGTACTGTGACGGTATACTGTCTAAGCAATTAAGGGTTGAGGGCTTTGCTCAAGGGCCCAACAGTGGCCACCAGGAAGTGGTGTGGCTTGAACCTGTGACCTCTTTTGATTACTTGTCCACATATACACTTACATATAAATATAAGAGGCTGTTTAAACTGCAGTATATTAGTTTGCAGGAGCATAGAAATTCAAAATGCAGGATTTTACAGGTGATTGGATTGTGCAGCAATACAAGATTTACAAAATCACACAGTGTCAGTCTGGCTCAGGCAACAAGTGGATTTCATTTTATAAATATCATTATTTTGAGATCAGGAGTCTTTTATAATGTAATCTAAGGAAACATTCACTGCTCCTCACATTTTATAGCAGCTTTCAAAAACATGAATGTGTAAGCAGATACTGTGATTTACTTACTTTTGTGATATTGGTTATATTGCGTATCGGTATATTGTGGATTTTCCATCTAGTTCAGGCTCCAAAAATGAGATTTGGTCTCTGAACAAAGTCATAAAACTGGAATGCATTTCACAATCAGGTAGCTTCCCGCACCACTGATCTCCTGAATATTGCAGTATTATTCTGGATATGGAGATGAGTGGCTATTCATATTTAATTGGATTGGGAATATGCTGCTCTCACACTAACACACACACACACACACACACACACACACACACACACGCTGGCATGCAAATACAGCTCCTGAAATTGGCTCTACCTCTGAGACTACCTCCAGTCAGCTACTCTACACTGATGCACATAGAATTTAGGCACACATAGAAAATCCTTTTATTCCAGCCAAGAGGCCAATTAAAGCTAAAGTTTAAAATCAGGACACTGATAATAGATGTTTGTTGATTGTCAATAAGATGCCTAAATTTATTTGCTAGTAAAGCTTTAATACTGTATAATATTTAACAAACCTTATTTCAAAAAGGTCTAAATGTAGATTTATATTAGTACACTTAAGCTGCTTAATAGCCCAGGACCTGTTCTGCACATTTTTTTTAGTGGTGGACAGGTATGGACTGCAGGAAGGCCAGTCAAGAATGCATATGCTCTTACAACATCCATTATTAAAAAAAGTATTTTCTAAAGTAGCAATGAGCATAAACTGTCACCTGAGAGATTAAGATCATGGTCATTAAAATATTGATTTAATCTTTTAATAATATTATACACTGATCAGCCATAACATTAAAACCACCTTGTTTCTACACTCACTGTCCATTTTATCAGCTCCACTTACCATATAGAAGAACTTTGTAGTTCTACAATCACTGACTGTAGTCCATCCATTTCTCTACATACCTTTTTAGCCTGCTTTCACCCTGTTCTTCAGTGGTCAGGACCCCCACAAGACCACCACAGAGCAAGTATTATTTAGGTGGTGGATCATTCTCAGCACTGTAGTGACAATGACGTGGTGGTGGTGTGTTAGTGTGTGTTGTGCTGGTATGAGTGGATCAGACACAGCAGCACTGCTGGGGTTTTTAAATACCGTGTCCACTCACTGTCCACTCTATTAGACACTCCTACCTAGTTGGTCCACCTTGTAGATGTAAAGTCAGAGACGATCGCTCATCTATTGCTGCTGTTTGAGTTGGTCATCTTCTAGACCTTCATCAGTGGTCACATGACGCTGTCCACAGGGCGCTGTTGGCTGGATATATTTTTTTTTATTGGACTATTCTCAGTCCAGCAGTGACAGTGAGGTGTTTAAAAACTCCAGCAGCGCAGCTGTGTCTTATCCATTCATACCAGCACAACACACACTAACACACCACCACCATGTCAGTGTCACTGCAGTGCTGAGAATGACCCACCACCCAAATAATACCTGCTCTGTGGTGGTCCTGTTGGGGTCCTGACCATTGAAGAACAGCATGAAAGGGGGCTAACAAAGCATGCAGAGAAACTGATGGACTACAGTCAGTAAACTTAGAACTACAAAGTGCTTCTATATGGTAAGTGGAGCTGATAAAACGTACAATGTGTGTAGAAACAAGGAGGTAGTTTTAATGTTATGGCTGATCGGTGTAGATTGTAGATGGACAAATCCCTGCATTTCACAGACTTTTCTTACATTGCCCCAATCCATGTTTTTGGAAGGTGTTGTGAGCATATTTACAAAATCAATTAAGTTAATTATAACATTAAATACCTCATCTTTGTGCGGTTTTCAATAAAGTCCTGCTTTGCATAAAGAACAGTTTTCAAATAATTCCTTTCTGTTTTTAACCTGCATTTTACTCACTTTCATAACTTTTTTGGAATTGGATTTGTGTATAAATGTTATGCCTTGGTGTGTGTGTGTTTGTTTAGAATATGATCAAGGCAGCCAGCGCCACCGAGAAGCAGTTGAATCTGGTAAAATTGCATGAGCAGACGAAAAAAACGCTGGATCAGGAGATTTTGACCTACCGAGATGAAGCCCAGAAACAGCGCAAGATTATCTTTCAGCTGGAGAAAGAGCGCGACCGATATATCAATGAAGCCAGTGAACTCACACATAAGGTAACACCCAAACATACAGTCAGCAATCATACAAACAGGTATAAATGGGGTTGAACTGTGTTGAACATAGAACATTCCAAACCGTGTGTGTGTGTGTACAGTACGTCTGTATGTGTTCATTTGTACGGATGTCTGAGCTAAAAGAAAATGAACTTTGTCATATATACAGTGTATCACAAAAGTGAGTACACCCCTCACATTTCTGCAGATATTTAAGTATATCTTTTCATGGGACAACACTGACAAAATGACACTTTGACACAATGAAAAGTAGTCTGTGTGCAGCTTATATAACAGTGTAAATTTATTCTTCCCTCAAAATAACTCAATATACAGCCATTAATGTCTAAACCACTGGCAACAAAAGTGAGTACACCCCTAAGAGACTACACCCCTAAATGTCCAAACTGAGCACTGCTTGTCATTTTCCCTCCAAAATGTCATGTGATTTGTTAGTGTTACTAGGTCTCAGGTGTGCATAGGGAGCAGGTGTGTTTAATTTAGTAGTACAGCTCTCACACTCTCTCATACTGGTCACTGAAAGTTCCAACATGGCACCTCATGGCAAAGAACTCTCTGAGGATCTTAAAAGACGAATTGTTGCGCTACATGAAGATGGCCAAGGCTACAAGAAGATTGCCAACACCCTGAAACTGAGCTGCAGCACAGTGGCTAAGATCATCCAGCATTTTAAAAGAGCAGGGTCCACTCAGAACAGACCTCGCGTTGGTCGTCCAAAGAAGCTGAGTGCACGTGCTCAGCGTCACATCCAACTGCTGTCTTTGAAAGATAGGCACAGGAGTGCTGTCAGCATTGCTGCAGAGATTGAAAAGGTGGGGGGTCAGCCTGTCAGTGCTCAGACCATACGCCGCACACTACATCAAATTGGTCTGCATGGCTGTCACCCCAGAAGGAAGCCTCTTCTGAAGTCTCTACACAAGAAAGCCCGCAAACAGTTTGCTGAAGACATGTCAACAAAGGACATGGATTACTGGAACCATGTCCTATGGTCTGATGAGACCAAGATTAATTTGTTTGGTTCAGATGGTCTCAAGCATGTGTGGCGGCAATCAGGTGAGGAGTACAAAGATAAGTGTGTCATGCCTACAGTCAAGCATGGTCTGGGGCTGCATGAGTGCGGCAGGTGTTGGGGAGTTACATTTCATTGAGGGACACATGAACTCCAATATGTACTGTGAAATACTAAGCAGAGCATGATCCCCTCCCTCCGGAAACTGGGTCGCAGGGCAGTGTTCCAGCATGATAATGACCCCAAACACACCTCTAAGATGACCACTGCTTTATTGAAGAGGCTGAGGGTAAAGGTGATGGACTGGCCAAGCATGTCTCCAGACCTAAACCCAATAGAACATCTTTGGGGCATCCTCAAGCGGAAGGTGGAGGAGCGCAAAGTCTCGAATATCCGCCAGCTCCGTGATGTCGTCATGGAGGAGTGGAAAAGCATTCCAGTGGCAACCTGTGAAGCTCTGGTAAACTCCATGCCCAGGAGAGTTAAGGCAGTTCTGGGAAATAATGGTGGCCACACAAAATATTGACACTTCAGGAACTTTCACTAGGGGGTGTACTCACTTTTGTTGCCGGTGGTTTAGACATTAATGGCTGTATATTGAGTTATTTTGAGGGAAGAGTAAATTTACACTGTTATATAAGCTGCACACAGACTACTTTTCATTGTGTCAAAGTGTCATTTTGTCAGTGTTGTCCCATGAAAAGATATACTTAAATATCTGCAGAAATGTGAGGGGTGTACTCACTTTTGTGATACACTGTACCTGCACACATGTACAGTACAATCTATTTCTTATTCTTTACTGCATATTCCAGCATGTTTGGAAGCTGGGGTCAGAGCACAGGGTCAGCCATTGTATGGCACCCCTGGAGCAAAGAGGATTAAGAGCCTTGCTCAAGTGCCTAACAGTGACTGCATGGCAAAGCCAGGAATGGAACCCACGTTTCTGGGATTTCTGGGACATCAGCCAGTCATGTCTCTGTAGACTTCTAACCGATAGCTCAGCTAAGATTAAAACTCTACATCCACAGATCTCAGCAGTAGTTGGCTAGCACACTTGACCACTACATCACCTGAGCGCCCCCGGTTCTTAATAAATAAATAAATTAATACAGTATGGCATTTCCAGCACAGGCAGTTAAATGTTTAAACTTTTCTGCTGGTTCTTCTGCTCTTAGGTTCAGTTTTTTAGCTCATCTATTGGGAGTTTTCTAACCTTTCAAATTGCTAATTTGCTTCGAAACACCCAGGTGGGCGCAGAAACAAGCCTAAAGGATTATAAATATATTTTGGCTAATGATTCAGCCCTTTCTGATTCCATCTCGTTTCCCTATTAATAATGAGAAAAATATATCCCACCACCCAAAGAGATTAGAAAAACTGTTTTGCCAGACAGGAACAATGGTCGATAAATCTATAGCGCTCTCATATGTGCTAGCAGCATGCCAGGGAAATGAGCATCCAGAGGACGTTTTAGGTTAGTAATCCATGTTATGTTTCATCTGGCAAATCGTAGAGGTTAATGGGTTAGTTAATGAATAGTTGTGTATATTTCAAACCATTTAAACCTATTGAAGGAATAAAAACAGAATCAATCCTTTGGATAAGTCTGTGATCTAACAATTAGCTAAAAATTACATCACTAGCTGTGTTTTTTTTTACTACATTAAAGAAAACAATCCAGTGACACAACACTGACCCATTAAAACAGTTGGATGAGTGTGTGTTTGTTTGTGTGTCTGCCCTGCGATGGACTGGTGCCTTGTCCAGGGTGTTTCTGTGTGCCTTGCGCCCACTGAGAGCTGGGATAGGCTCCAGCACCTCCCCACGACCCTGATTAGGATAAGCGACATAGAAAGTGAGTGAGACTAAGTGAAATATGGTGAGTGGAGCATCATGGTACTGAGCTGCTTTGCTTACATCAAGCTCTGGACGATGTAAAGGTTAATTAGAAAGCCTTGAATTTTAAATTTCATCAAGACATTTTGTAGTACTCATCATCTGAAGCTGGTTGATGGATTGAATTTGAATAATTCATTAGAGAGTGAACCAACAGGAAATTCCAGAATTGCCAAATCAGACCTTGATACACCTAATTAGGGCTGCTTATTCAAAGCACGCAATAAAGTACAACCCCAAATCAGAAAAAGTTGGGACAGTATGGAAAATGCAAATAAAATAAAAATGCAGTGTTCCTTACATTTACTTTGACTTATATTTGATTGCAGACAGGATGAACATGATATATTTCATGTTTTATCTGCTCAACTTCATTTCATTTGTTAATATACTGTACCTCCATTCCTGCATTTCAGGCCTGCAACACATTCCAAAAAAAGTTGGGACCAGGCAATTTAGGGCTAGTAATGAGATGACTAAAATAACTAAATAATGGTGTGATTCCAAACAGGTGATGTTAACAGGTGATTGTAATCATGGTTTGGTGCAAAAGCAGCATCCGGGAAAGGCTGAGTCTTTGATGAGCAAAGATGGCCAGAGGATCTCCAGTTTGTCAACAACAATGATTGAAATGTTTAAAAACATTCTACTTCAAAGAAAGATTGGAAGGGATTTGCATATTTCCCCCTCTACAGTGCATAATATCATTAAGCGATTCAAGGAATCAGGAGGAATTTCAGC
Source organism: Trichomycterus rosablanca (assembly GCF_030014385.1). Classification (NCBI taxonomy): domain Eukaryota; kingdom Metazoa; phylum Chordata; class Actinopteri; order Siluriformes; family Trichomycteridae; genus Trichomycterus; species Trichomycterus rosablanca. The sequence continues at coordinate 7,711,213 of NC_086002.1, read as the reverse complement.
GCATAAAGGTCAAGGGTGTACATTGAGCATTTAGAGCAACAAATACTGCCTTCAAGACATCATCTTTTCCAGGGATGTTCATAAATTTTTCAACAAGACAATGCAAAACCACATGCTGCACACATTACAAAGACATGGCTGCGGAAGAAGGGGGTACAGGTACTGGACTGGTCTGCCTGCAGTCCTGACCTGTCCCCAATAGAGAATGTGTGGAGAAATTTGAAACGAAAAATGTGACAACGACGACCCCGTACTGTTGCACATCTTAAGATCTTCCTGTTTGCAGGAAGAATGGGACAAAATAAAAGCTGAAACACTAAATCACTTGGTATCCTCGGTGCCAAAACGTCTTTTAAGTGTGGTGAAAAGGAATGACAACATTACAAAGTGGTGAATGCTTTACTATCCCAACTTTTTTTGGAATGTGTTGCAGGCCTGAAATGCAGGGATGGATGTTTATTAATAAATGAAATGAAGTTGAGCAGATAAAACATGAAATATCTCAGGGTCATCATGTCTGCAATCAAATAAAAGTCAAAGTAAATGTAAGAAACTCTGTGTTTTTATTATTATTTGCATTGTCCATGCTGTCCCAACTTTTTCTGATTTGGGGTTGTAAAAAAATTCCTGACTATCACTGTCCAAGAGAGGTCAGATATTTTGATCTAAGCTATGAATTAATTAAATTATTGGACTGCTTTTGATTGACCTCTTTTAGCCACTTGCTTTTACATAGATGCTCCAAACTGTAAAACTCCTAAGACCAGTTGGTTTAGATATTCCACAATATTAGAACTTAATAATAAGAAATAATAAAAACTTAATAATAAGATCAGGGTGGGGGGGGGGGGGTGGGGGGTAATAGTGGTGCAGCATGTAATGTGGTATTGTCACTGTATATAAATAATCTGGCCTTTTACCCTCAAACCCATGTATACAGTGTAACAAAAAACTAATCTGGCTAGCAGATGGAATCAGTGAAGCACAATCTCATTTGCATGATCCTGCTCCCTGCTAGTTTCTTACACTTTCGAAAGTGGTGAATTCATTTAGGGTCAGATCAGGTCAGACATGCTGATTTAACAGAACAAATATGAGCTTCGAGTGAATGGGTGCTGAATGGAGATTAGTAGCGTCTGCCACCGATATGACAAAGAAATGATGATAACTCTTTTATGGGAGGAAGATCAATTGTGTCTAAAAGGCAGTAATACCTGATAATGGCCTTTATTCACGTTATTCAGGTTGAAAATATTAAACATTGATTTTCTTTTTTTGGCCTTTTTATGTCTTTCTCTCTCACACACACTTGATATATTAGTTTTGTAGTTGATATAAAGGTACAATATTAAAAACTACTCAAGTTTGGCTTGATGCTCATTTAAAGAAAATAAAGTTAGAAAGATAGAAAGATGTTCCAGTTGCCTGTTATTGGAATAGTTTGACATTATTAACTCATTTTAAATAAATAGCTGAAATACATAGCTAATAAATAACAATACACAACAATCCTGGGCTGTTGAGCAAAAACAGGTAAAAAATGAACTTTCCATGTACACCAATTGATTTTTGCATATTTTTTTTGCATTTGCCCCTTTCCCTCCTAATCTACTCTGACCGAGGAGAGCCGCAGACTATCACACAGCCCCTCCGACATGCACATAGCCACTGACCACTTCTTTTTACCTGCCAGAAATGGGTTCTCACAGAGAGCAGTATCACATACAAAGAATCACGCACTGCTATCTGTGAATGAATCATCCTTAATACATGTGCCTCAACCAGCCACCAGAGGCCGCTCTTTAATGAGTATCTCATTCCACCTTTCCTTTAAGGAGACATAGCCAACTGAAGATGTTTGATTGCTCAGATAAGATTCAAACTCAAGAGTTTGGGGGTGGACTAGCATATGAGACCACTGCATCAGCTGACATGCTCCTGTTCCAACTTTGGGAACGTGTTGCAGTCATTAAATTTAAAATTATACTTTTGTGCTGTGTCAGTTGTTTCAGAATAGGTGCATTATTGCCCATTTTATTTATGTGTGCCCTAATGTCTTGAATTGGGATTGCATTTTTTTCACAATATATTCGTATCCAATGACCCAATTGCATTACGCTTTCTCTTTACTGATGCTGACCTCCATTCCTGGCTGAGGAGAGCCGTGACAAACACACACCCCCTCCGACATGTGTGCAGTAGCCAACTGCATCTTTTCACCTGCATAAGGCAAGTTCATATGTGGATCAGCTTTGCGTATGGAGAGACATTACTCAGCCAGCAGAGGTTGTAATTGCATCAGTTAAAAGGAATCCCCTCCGGCACCCGCCCTACAAACGAGCCAATCATTGTAGGTTTGTTTGTTTGTTTATTAGGGTTTTAATGTCTTGTTTTACACTCTTTGGTTACATTCATGACAGAAAAGGTAGTTACTCATTACACAAAATTCATCAATTCACAAGGTTATATCGAACATAGTCATAGACAATTTAGTATCTCCAATTCACCTCACTTGCATGTCTTTGGACTGTGGGAGGAAACCGGAGCACCTGGAGGAAACCCACGCAGACACGTGGAGAACATGCAAACTCCACACAGAAAGGACCTTGACCGCCCTACCTGGGGATCGAACCCAGGACCTTCTTGATGTGAGGCGACAGTGCTACCCACTTAGCAACCGTGCCGCCCCCAATCATTGTAGGCGCAGAGCCTGTTGGTAGCAGAGCTAAGATTCGAACTTGTGAGTGGCATGCACCCACTGGGACTGTATTTTGAGTTGTTGGGATGGCCTATTATTTCTCTGACCTCCTTTTTTGGTTTAAATTAACTGGTTTAGAGTCTCGTTAGAAATAGAAATAAAAAAATATTAGAAATCTAGAGACCTAAGAAAAATAGAGGCATTAATAATGGTATGCATGAAATACTGTATATTTTCCAAATCCCACCTCTTTTTCCATCGCTGGTTCTTCTCCCACAGCTTTTTACATTTAAATGTGACCATGCTTGACATGATTGGATTAGCCGGGGGTGCTGCAGCAACGTAATTCAGCAAATCCATGTAATTGTATTGCTTCTCTGGTCTTTAATTTGACATATCATGTCTTTCATTGCTGAGGCTAGAGCAGACGGAGCCGCACAGCGGGATAATAACGTACATCCGGCGTTTTATCAGGCACCGGTGAAACAGTGTAGGCCACTCACTGGCAAAAACCAGGATCTCACAGATTTGTCAGCTGCTTTGACAGAAATTAACTCAGCTAGGCAGATGTGGATCTTTGGAGGCGTGTGGATGCGAGTGGGGTCGGTGAAGGGCAAGAAAAATGGACAGAATAGTGATTGGAAGCGAAGGATGTCACTCTCATATTTGCGAAAGAATAGAGTCACATCTCTCCCTGTCTCTCACAGTAATGTGCTGTCTTCTTTTTTTAAGGTGTTGTCACACATGGAGGATATTAAAGTTCGGGAGATGCAGATCTTTGAATACAAGAAGAAGATCGCAGAGGCCGAGACCAAGCTCAAGCAGCAGCAGAACCTGTATGAGGCCGTCAGGTCTGACCGCAATATCTACAGCAAGAACCTGATCGAGGCTCAGGTAAACCTTCATGTCTCTTGATGACTGGATTGCAAATAGTTCCTAGAAATCTTCCTGAAAAGTGGCTGTGGTTCATTCTACAGTATGAGGGATCTTCAAAAAGTTTCCACACTTTTATATTTTGGTTGGAAACGGTGAGGGTGGGAGGAGTATTTATTTATTTATTTATTTATTTGGATTTCAACATCATGCTTTACACTTTGGTTACGTTCATGACAGAAATGGTAGTTACTCCTTACACAAGATTCATCAAACACAGTCCTGGACAATTTTGTACCTCCAATTCACCTCACTCGCACATCTTTGGACTGTGGGAGGAAACCGGAGCTCCCGGAGGAAACCCACACGGACACAGGGAGAACATGCAAACTCCACACAGAAAGGACCCAGACCGGCCTACCTGGGGATCGAACTCAGGACCTTCTTGCTGTGAGGCGACAGTGCTACCCAATTGCTGAGCCAATGTGCCGCCCGGGAGGAATAGTAATTGTTTGTGTCTGAGAGACTGAGAGGGAGCTTATAGTCTGGATTTAGCGCCATCTGATTTCCACCTTTTTGAACACTCAAAGAAGCTTTAAGGGGAAGAAGATTTTTATGTAATGATGATGTGAATGCAGCGATGCATCAGTGGCTACACGCTCAACCAAAAATGCATCAGCAGGTGTTTTACAATTCTTAATAAAGAGAGTTTAAAAAAGTGTGGAAACTATTTGAAGAACGCTTGTAATTATCACTAGCTCTAACCACACTACTAACTACTGTACATGCTCTGTACCTTTTTTCTTATTCTTATTCAGTCTGCGTCATGTCTGCGTCATGGTCGGGTGAGAGTACGCTGGCGTCCCTTTGTTGACTGCCGCTTCTCCCCATGTCTGAACTGTGTTTGTTGTGTTGTCTTTGTCTATAGTGTTTATGTTTTAATTTTAAGTTTTTGTTTTGGGTTTGGCGTGTTTGTTGCTGAACCTGACTGTTAGCACAGCTGCTATCGTGCTCTGCTGAACCTGACTGTTAGCACCGCTGCTATCGTGCTCTGCTGAACCTGGCTATTAGCACCGCGGCTATCGTGCTCTGATGAACCTGGCTGTTAGCACCGCTGCTATCGTGCTCTGCTGAATCTGGCTGTTAGCACCGCGGCTATCGTGCTCTGCTGAACCTGGCTGTTAGCACCGCGGCTATTCTACTCTGCTGAACCTGGCTGTTAGCACCGCTGCTATCGTGTCCTGCTGAACCTGGCTGTTAGCACCGCTGCTACTCTACTCTGCTGAACCTGGCTGTTAGCACCGCTGCTATCGTGCTCTGCTGAACCTGGTTGTTAGCACCGTGGCTATCATGTTCTGTACAAATATTGTCGTTGTCATTTATTTGTTCTTTGTATTATTAATTGTTTTTGTTAGCATCTTTGGGTTTTGAAAAGCGCTATATAAGTGTGATTTATTATTATTTTTATTATTATTATTATTATTAGTGGTAAGGGACGTCATGTAAAGTGGGGATAAAAATAGCAGCTATGTTATTTATAAATGAGCCCCAGAATTGACTTTGGACCTGTACTTCTGGCTATATTGGGTCTGTCTCAAAACCTAGTAAGCTACATAGACATAACTGCATTAGTTATGAGAATTCCCTTCCAGCACCCTCCCTACGAACAAACCAATCATTATAGGCACCCAGCCTGCCGGTAGCAGAGCTGAGATTCGAATTTATGAGTAGCGTGTTCTGTATCAGGTCTGTCTCAAAACCTAGTGGGCTCTCTACATAGACAGCATTTTAAACTAAATAAAATAAGTATTAAAACATAAAAATACCATAATAAAACAAGATTTCTCTCTAAGTCAAATGTGCAGCTGCAGAAAATGTTATTGGTTAAAAAAAGGTTTGACGTGTTGGACACGGGCAGCACGGCGGTCCAAAGACATGCAAGTGAGGTTTGTTTGTTTTGTTTTATTAGGATTTTAACGTCATGTTTTACACTTTGGTTACATTCATGACAGAAACGGTAGTTACTCATTACACAAGATTCATCAGTTCACAAGGTTATATCGAACACAGTCTTGGGCAAGTGAGGTGACTTGGAGACACTAAATTGTCCAAAGCCTGTGTTTGATATAACCTTTGTGAACTGATGAACCTTGTGTAATGAGTAACTACCGTTCCTGTCATGAATGTAACCAAAGTGTAAAACATGACGATAAAATCCTAATAATCAAACAAAACGTGTTGAACAAAGTAATGAAAACTGCAATAGTTTGTGTGCTGTTACAATGTGCTAGTTGGTAATGGCAGTGACAGTGGTAACTCAGCATTTAAGATCCTCGATTATTGATTGGACGGTCACTGATTTAAGCCCTAACACTGACAAACTGCTCACTACGACCCTTAAACAGCAAGACTTAATCCTCAATTGCTTGCATTGCATTGGTTTAAACTGCAACACACTTTGAATAAAAGCATCCACTAAAATGCATAGTAATGTACCAATGTAAATTGTGGATGAAGATCAGATGATCATTTGTAGCTTAGTGGTTAAGGTACTGGACTAGTAAGTTGCTGTAAGTTGCTTTGAGTAAAAGCGTCCTCTGCTGTTATGGTATACCATATGAACGATTATCAGCATACGACTACCCAGCGTGTCCTTATCTAAAATGATCTGCTTATCCGAGTCTGACTGTCTGCCTTTGTGTTCAGGACGAAATCACAGACATGAAGAACAAGCTGAAGATCATGAACCGCCAGATCGACCAGCTTAAAGAGGAGATCAGTGGCAAAGAGGCAACGCTGATCAAAGAGCATCAGGAGTTCCAGCGTGTGGAGAAAGAAAAGGAGGCTCTTAAGGTACAAAAGCATCTTAATCTCCTCTGATATAAAAAAATATACATGAAAACACTTATTTACTGCTGCTAGAAGTCAATCCTGTATGTTTTTATTTTATACTTTACTTCTTTGAGTCGATCACCTTCTGAACCCTGTTGATCTTCTAGACTTTGAAATGTCTGGCAATTCATGTTACACTTTGCTCACTTACCCCTTTTCCACCGACGCGGCACGGAGCCCGTTCCGGTTCCCGAACTTGATTTTGAACCGGTTCCGCGTGTTTCCACCGGAAAAAAGAGGTTCCAGACAGTGAACTAGCGGGCCAATCTGGCACCACAGAATACTTGGTTTTTCAGCCCGAACCGTGACGTCCGTCAGTGGGCGTGTCATGTTGTACAGCATAGCGCGTTAGCAACAATGCCGTCCGCTGGGGTCTCATATGGAGCTTATTGCTGCATTTTTATCTTTTAAACTTCACCTGATTCATTTTGAGCCAGTTTGCCGCTTATATTTTCAAAGCGCCTTTAAAAAGATGAATTGTGTGATATTACGTGATAAAAGTGACCCGGACAGAACGAAACACGCTTAACGTGAAAAATAAAGCATGACGCTTTTTCAACTCCCCGAGCTGCATAAACACACGTGAAGTAAATCCAGTTAAACACAGATACATGTGGTATTTTAGAGTGGATTTGATGTTTATTTCACACAGATTAATGTTCATGTTGTGGAACTTTAATGATGTTTCACCGCTCGAGTCGAGCGCTGAGCAAATCGAGAGTCGGGGTGAAAACGAAGCGCAAAACTCCTCTCACGTCAATAAACTAAAGAAAACAACAACTGAGACAAACAAGTCATGTCTTCTTATCACCGATAGTTAGATCGCTGCTTTTTACATAAAAACAAACATCTGTAACAGCAGCACAAATGCTCGCACATAATCCACACACTCCGTCATGTTATTACTGCTCTTAACTCTTAGTATGTAACGCCCACTGTTGATGACGCTGCTTGGTTCTCAAAAACTGGTGGAAACGCGCGTCAGTTCTCTACAGAACACCAAGGTTCAGAGAAACCTGAACAGAACCGGTTCAAGAACCACGTTTTTTTTGGTGGAAAAGGGGTAACTGTTCCCTCCTTTAAAGCACTTTACTTTATTTTTGCAATGCACTTAGCTCCTATTAAATCACTTGAGCTGTGTACTATATAACAGTTCATGCTAGCCTGCTTTTTAGACTTGTTTTGTCTTTTTTGTTCAATCAAGAGAGCTTTTTACCCCATTCAGCTGTGTGTCAAATGTAATCAAGAACACTTTTGAAACACAGTTTCTACAAATAAAAAAACCACTAATACTAATATAACTTCTCACCAGATTGTGTTGGTGTTGCTAAGCCTTAACAACCCAGGTTGATTTTCATGTACCTGCTTACTGTCTGCTTTGGTGTCTGCTTGAGTTTACCCTGGATACTCTGGTTACACCTACATAAAAGAATTTGCTGAAGGGTGTTGAACATGTTCGAATATATTAATTTTTTCTGGACTCTCTCATAACTAATGCAATTACGACTTCTGCTGGCTGCACAGAGACAGGAAAAGAGTGCTGTCAGGGTGTGTCTCTCCGCACACAGTGCTGATCTGCATTGCACTCGTCAAAGTGTAGGTGAAAAAATGCATACGACTGCTGCCCACATGTCGGAGGGGGCGTGGGTTAGCTTTGTTCTCATCAATCAGAGTGGGGATTGGCATTGGTTGAGAGGACGCGTGATGCAATCGGACATGCTTAAAGGGAGAAAAAGGGGAGAAAATGTTTATGTGTTCCAACCATCCAGAAATCAACCAGAAATCACTGAAATCTTAAGACTGGTATAATATACACATCACATACAAGTGTAACCTGACAAACTGTATAGCTTAGTTCAGCTGTCACCTTTCGTGTCTATCTGATCAAAAGTTCACGCGCACAATCGAATCAGCCACAGAAAGGATCTTTTTTTATTCACCAGCATGGAATCCAGTTTTCATAATCCTTTCATTATTGGGTTTCATATCACTCACTTTATGAAACAGCATAGTTTAAGTTCAAAGCAAAGACCTTTTAATATTAGCTTGGCAAAGGGACGGATATTGGAAAATCAAAATTACAGATGTCAGAGGAGAAGAATGAGAGGAAACATACAAAGGAACAGTACTGATATTTGTAGTATGTATTGAAGTCTGTAGGATGTTGGCGCCCTCATGGCTTATAGATTTATCAGCTGACATGAAAGGCTGAAGGAATATGCATGAATCTTTCCTATTCGGATTGGTGTGGTGGGTTTCATGAATTCATCTCTCTTTGTGTGTGTGTGTGTGTGTGTGTGTGTGTGTGTGTGTTGGGGTACTGAGGCTTGGTTGAAAGAGGAAGTTGGTTGATAAAGGAGGGCACTGTTAAATGTTTTCAGTGTCCAAAATCATGACTTAAGGTGCACTTTAGTTTTATTAGTTTTTATAACAGTGTGCTGTAATTTTGTTCTCTATTATACATCATTATTAATCTTAATCTTATTATTATAGATTTAATAAAGCTGTGCTGAAAGAAACTAGAGCCACCGAGGTCATCTGCTTTAGTTTAGGTGACATTAAGTCAGTTATTGAATTATGCAAGGCCAGATTTTAAAAATACATTGTAAAACACTTGCAAAAGTATATGGACACCCATTATAATGATTGGGTTCTTAACATACAACCAAATAGACAGCCATCCAATCTTTTTTTCTTTTTAATGCGTTTCCCTTCTAATCTAGTTATATCCTGTTACCCAACTGGTCGCCTTTACTGCTGCTGACCTCCAATCTGACCGAGAAGAGCTGTGACTATCACATGCCCTTTCCGACATGTGTGTTTGTTTGTTTGTTTATTTGGATTTTAACATCATGTTTTTACACTCTTTGGTTACATTCAAAAAAGACATCAAATCACAAAGTTATATCGAACACTGTCATTGACAATTTTGTATCTCTAATTCACCTCACTTGCACGTCTTTGCCACCACTTTGCTACCCACTTAGCCACTGTGCCGCTCCTCTGACACATGTGTAGTAGCTGATCGCCTATTTATAGGGACAACCAAACAAAGTGACGCTGTTATTATAATCCTGTGTTATAGCTACAAGCCAGTCTCTAGCTTACAATGAATAAAGATGTGCTTAGAAATTTGTAAAGAGGATTTAAAAGAGCTCAAGGCTAAGAATTCTTTGCCAGATTACGAGCTAGGCTACATGGCACAATATGCTTAGCGTTTCTTTTCATATGTTTCTCAGTGCAAGTCAGTAAAAAGCTAAATCCATTTATAACTTAACGTACACAAATGCTCAAAATATGATCTGTTCCATACGATGATCTTCAGTATGCACAAGCCATTCTCTGAGTGTTCTGTTCTTGTAGTTAAGGAAAACTGACTCTATAAAGGTATAAGGCTAGAACAGTGTGTTACTGATTTTACTTTTACTGTAACTAAGAAAAAAGAGGAAAATTACCAATGTGTGCATGAGCCAGAGCCGCCATCTATAAGTTGATATTAACATCTTCAAGGTATCAACAGTGATGCCTTGTAATTAAACACAACCCTGACCAGGATAAAGAGATTACCGAAAAAGGAGCATCTGCTTTCATACCATACATGTAGTCATTTAGATGTCTACATCAAATAAACTGTTTACTTGTTGCCTGGTCTAAAATAATCCCGCGAAAATGGCTCTCTTTTATGCCAAACTAAATCTCAACATTCAGTATGACATTTTTTGTGGCAGTGGTAGCACATGGGTTAAGGTACAGGACAAGTAATTGAAAGGTCACTGGTTCAAGCACCACATCTGCCAGGCTGCCACTGTTGGGTCTTTGAGCAAGATCCTTAACCTTGAATTGCTTGGACTGCATATGATCACAATTGAAAGTCACTTTGGATGAAAACGTCTGCCAAATGCTGTAAATGTCAATGTCAGTCTCTACTGTGTTCAAATCGCATGGCTTACCAACAAAACATTTACTAGGACCTTAAACCGTATCATATAAAAGCTTAACGGAAATTGCTAAAACAACGATGGACCTTTTCCCTGTGAGGTGTGAAACCTGTGCTGCCAAAATCCATGGCCATGGTCCAGCATGGGAATGTGCCAAGCCACCTGAGCAGATGGGTGCTATGAAGCTACTGGATGGTTCTTCCGCCCAGTCATAGGTTCATGGGTTGATCATGGAGGGATTCTGAAAATGAAAAGTTATAATTTCCAGCTTGGACCGAGGGTGTGTCTTGGTTCAGCCAGCACATTAAATACAGATCCATGCATGAACATGTCCATCCAGGTGCTGGAATGAATAATTTATCTTTATTTTTTGTGTGAACGCTTTAATAGAGGATTAAATAGATTTATGTGCATTTCTGCTTACATTTTCCAAATTAGGGCAGCTTTGTGTAGGAATAAAATGGACCTTAATTTTCTCAAAAGAAGTATCTGAACTGCTTGACATCTGACCGAGGCAAGCAGCTTACCCAGCATGCACCATCAAGTACTGATCTGTATATCTGCTTGATCAAAAGAAGTGAGATTACCACTGTGTGCGCAAGTACAACCTTATTACTATGAACCAAGTAATGGTTAGAAAAGAGAAGAATACATTTCCAATAAATATGATAAAGGAGGTGCATATTGGACACAGACCTGCTGAGATTTATAAAACTGGAAGCATTGGACATCAATATTCCTGCATTAATTACTAAGGTGTTTTTTTTTGAGAGGGGAAACTGTTTCATCTTAAATTCAAGGTCTAAGTTGAGCGTTGCTCAGCGATGCCTTTTTGGATTTCCAACCTAATGAATGTCGACAACAGTGAAAAGCAGAAAGACCAGTGATGCACTGTACCTCATTAATAACTGAATTCTCCAAATTATAACAAAATGAATAGGTAGAGGTCTAATTTCCTTTTATGATTAATTAAACCTGCACTCTTGTATTCAGTGCCAGTTCAGACCAAAGCCCATCTGTGTACTGGATAGAGAAAATACTCAGCATTATTTAGTTCTTTTTGTCTTCACTTTATGCCACGCGATGCTCATCTAATCAGGAGTGTAATTGCTATGGGATAAAGCCTGGTACTGATTTTATTTTGATAATTGAATCATAAGTTCCGCTGCAATTTAAAAAACATTATCTGCGGTGGCCCGGTGTCATTAGCATCACGTCCCCCAGCCCTCTCGACAAAAACAACAAAACAAGGCAGCAGACCCTAGCATGACTTTCAAAAAGTTATTAACCACAACATTGATTGCTTGACATGTGGTAGGCAATAAAACTAGATTAATTACAGCTACGCGTCCTTACGACTGCTCACTCCATCACTGCGTAAGGAGGGAATGTCTTGTTTTGCCAATCACATCACAGAAAGTCTCTTTTTTTGTCGCAACTTTGCATGAGTCCCCAAAGTATAAAATTGGAGACTTTGCTATATAGGATTAGAGAGTGTCAGGCTGAATGAGGAGCAGGAAAACAAATATGGATCATTTATGTTTATACACCGATCATCCATAACATTAAAACCACCTCATTGTTTCTACACTCACTGTCCATTTTATCAGCTCCACTTACCATATAGAAGCACTTTGTAGTTCTACAATTACTGACTGTAGTCCATTTGTTCCTCTGCATGCTTTGTTAGCCCCCTTTCATGCTGTTCTTTAATGGTCAGGACTCTCCCAGGACCACTACAGAGCAGGTATTATTTGGGTGTTGGCTCATTCTCAGCACTGCAGTGACACTGATATGGTGGTGGTGTGTTAGTGTGTGTTGTGCTGGTATGAGTGGATCAGACACAGCAATGCTGATGGAGTTTTTAAACACCTCACTGTCACTGCTGGACTGAGAATAGTCCACCAACCAAAAATATCCAGCCAAAAGCGCCCCGTGGGCAGCATCCTGTGACCACTGATGAGCGATTGTCTCTGACTTTACATCTATAAGGTGAACCAACCAGGTAGGAGTGTCTAATAGAGTGGACAGTGAGTGGACACGGTATTTAAAAACTCCATCAGCATTGCCTAAATAATACCTGCACTGTGGGGGGGTCCCGACCATTGAAGAACAGGGTGAAAGCAGTCTAAAAAAGTATGTAGAGAAATAGATGGACTACAGTCAGTAATTGTAGAATTAACTATTAAGTGCTTCTAAATGGTAAGTGGAGCTGATAAAATGAACAGCGAGAGTAGAAACAAGGAGGTGGTCATAATGTTGTGGCTGATCAGTGTATGTTCCACTTATGCGATGATGATGACTGATTTGGATCATTTCTAAAGACCTGGGAGTACAATCCACAGGAGCTTGGTGGAAATGCAGTGTTGCTAATTTCCGCATGAGTGGATGCCCTGAAAAGATCACACCAAAAGCCTAATCAACATGAGCTGTAGTAGGTCACAAATGTTAAGGCTAACCTCAATGTGTCAGTGAATGAATTGGCTACTTTATGTTGTCCATAGATGCGAGTTAGTATATAAATGAGAAATTGTAAGATGAATTTGGAACTTGTTCTTATGCTCAGTGTTTCCAAGGGAGGGCTCTGAGCCCATCAAGACCCTGATTAGGATAAAGTGGTTACAAAAAATGGATAAATAGATAATTGGAGGTATGAATTATGGGGAGGGTGTAATATAATGAAACTATTTTTTTTTAAATGTATCATTTATAGTGACCTTTGTTCATGGGCGGCTTGTTCCTTGACGATCGGGCGACGCACCACCAAAGGGCAAAAGGGAAGAAATTTTTCTATCACATTCAACCAGTGTTAAACTAGCTGTGACTGTTCTGGACAGACTGAATATCATAGTCCAATCAGCGTTGAGTTGTGTTCCGTACAGTACCGCCCCTTTTGGCCGATTTCAGTCTGACTGAAAATCGCCCAGATTGCTCTGATAGACTCTCATATTAAGGCACTTTTTTTTCGAACTGTAGGCACTGCGATGCAATCTGTATGGGTTCCGGGAAGGCTCGCACTTAACGTGCTTGTGTCACATGTAACCTGGTGTAGCGATAATTGGAGCAACTAGTGATCCCACCAGCATGACTACTATTACCTCAGGATCTGCTGCACCTAAAATAAAATGCTATCTGATGAAGACTGAATTAAATTGTTAGTGTGAAGCTTTACTTAATTTTATGATTGATGGTAAAGCTGGTCTCTCTCCATGTTCAAAGTTATTTGTGAGGGCAAACTGACAGATGACTTAAGATGTTAATTATTTAAGCTTTAATTTACACATTGAACGGGTCACGTTGGCCATCGCAACAAATGCCCCCCCTGAAAGATTTGTCAGGAGCCACCACTGCCTATGTTTGAACTTTTCCTTCTATACCCACACCTCACGCTTTAGAACATCTGAGCTTTTAGCTGGCCGAATCTTTCATTACATCCTAATGCCTTTTCCATTTTTAAAATGTTTAAACTTGTAAAATGCTGCCATTCACAGAGCAGAAGAGCTGTGAGATTTATTATTCAATACAGGCTCTGGCCATCTAAAGCCTTGTTTTATGGGGAAGGCAGTAAGTAAGGAAATGTCATTTAGCCATTTGCTCATCAAATGCTAATCCATCAAATATAGTGTTGTTAGCGCATGCCACTCTGGTTGGTGTTAATGGCATTTGATGGCGACTGATGGATAGTGGAAGACAAATTTTGATCCGAGACTTAATGAGAAAACTCATTTATGAAAATGAATCATTTTTTATGTCTATTTTTGTTATTTCGGTTTGGATGAAGTCCAGGCATGGTGAGCCCCTGATCTGTAGTTTTAAGGTTTTTAAAATCACTGTATAACTCATCCCCACTGTTGCTCACTGAGTTAATACCAGGCCTATCAGGACAGACTCATGAAGCATGATCTGTCACTCTGTTTATGTCATTGCACATTTCTGGACATTTAATGCCAAGACACTTTTGTAATTGTTCTATTATATTACATATCCCACATATATATTCTACCAACATTGTACTGCAATGCTTACTTAATATTTCTCACGCACCTAGAGCGTAATAATTTTTAACTGAGTCTTTTATTTACTTAATACTTTTTTCTATTGTACCTTCAGCTGTTGTAATTCTTGACTTTCCCACTGGGATTAATAAAGTGATCTATCTATCTATCTATCTATCTATCTATCTATCTATCTATCTATCTATCTATCTATCTATCTATCTATCTATCTATCTATCTATCTATCTATCTATCTATCTATCTATCTATCTATCTATCTATCTAACCTACCTACCTACCTACCTACCTACCTACCTACCTACCTACCTACCTACTTACTCATCTGTCTGTCTGTCTGTCTGTCTGTCTGTCTGTCTGTCTGTCTGTCTGTCTGTCTGTCTGTCTAATCCATCCATCCATCCATCCATCCATCCATTCATCTATCCAAACTCTCTTGCAACACACAAGCTGCCCAGGACTGGGTTTAAAACTGGTATTAAACAATGCATGATTGTTTAATGCATAAAGGGCAGGTAGAAAGTGGGTTCTTGCAAAGTGGAAAACAATGCGTATGTGAAGAAAAAGCTTATTTGCCAGCATCAACATGTCAATGTTTTTTGTAAACTATCTGTTCCCTTTAGAAGGTCACATTAATTTGTCAGCTATGGTCTGACAGCCACTACTAGTATTTAGCGATTGTCATGGGTATTACACCTGTGACAGGAAGTCAATAGCAACCTTCAGTGGATGGTGACAAATCTGGGTTCATTTCCGTTAGTGCAGAAGTGCTGTCATATCCGCCTGACTTGGGATCCCTTTTGTAATTTCCTCTGCTCATCTCCACTGCCCTGTCAAAATGTGTCATCTTCAGAGAGTTACTTTTTGCTGACTGCATATTTCCTAAACTACAGCCGCTTGGTCATTTCACACACAGGCTGCTTTAGTGATTGGTCTGTTCACCTCAAAGACCTTGCCTTATAGATGTACTATTATTCCTCCCTCCAAGATTGTGTCCAAAGGTCATGTTTACAAGACTGTATTGCTTCTGCCCTAAATATTATGTAATGTCAAATATTTGTTGATGTTTTTCCTGGAATTGTGTTGGTTGGTGTGGCCTCTAAGATTGTGCCTTAAAGTTGTGTTAAAGTTTATAATAAAAAATAAAAAATGTGAGATCACACACATTGGTGGACTGAGTAGCTAGTGCTGTGGTCACTCAGCTTTTACCAGCTGCAACACTACTGCCTGGTCTCTGGCACAAGTGACAAAGAAATGCCTGGAGTGTAGCAGGTTCCTTTGTTCATTTTATGGCTCTGTCTGGGAGTATTTGACTGGCTTGTAAAAAATTAAACCCCATTATGTTTACTCAAGACTGAGGGGATGTGCCATAAATAGAAAATTATACAAGGCTGTATTGCTTTTGCCTTAAATATTATGTTATGTCAAAGATTTATGTTTTTCCTGGATTTATGTTGGTTGGTGTTGCTTCTAAGATTGTGCCTTAAAGTTTATAATTAAAAATTAAAATGTGAGTTATCACACATTGGTGGACTGAGTAGCTAATGCTGTGGTCACTCAAAATACTGTATTGCTTTTGCTTTAAATGCAAAAGCAATACATTGCAAAAGCAATACAATGGCTTTAGTTATGCCAAAGATTATGATGTTATTATGATGTTTTTTTCTGGATTTATGTTGGTTGGTGTTGCTTCTAAGATTGTGCCTTAAAGTTGTGTTAACATTTACTATGAACCGAAGATGGTGTTGATTTCACACCAAAGGGTTATGCCTTTAATACGCAAAAAAATATGGCCCAGAGATTGTAGTACCGTAACCCCTGTGTTTGCAGTGCCAAATGTTTTGTTAGTTCTGCCTAATAGATTATATCTGCGAGCATGTTTTAATGGGGGTGGAGCAGCAGTCTGATATGCTAGCCCAACACCACAAAGAACTGGGTTAGGGTTAGGAACTCTCGAGTTCCAGTGTTCCCAGAGAAACCAGACTGAGGTGAGGAGTATTCAAATAGTGAATAATATGATTTTTTTATTCTATTTGGAATGGCTCCACTGCTGTTAATCCAATGGTGAAAAAAAGGGGGGGCCACTAGTCTGCTCTTTTTAGTCAGCGTGGGGTGGTAAAAGCGGCAGAGGAACTGCATGTAAACAATTCACTTAAATTATAGCAAATTGGATGTGAAGCAGCTTAAACTTTTTTTTTTTTTCTATTTATTTACTTATAGTAAACTGGGAGATTTATTTAGTTATTTAGTTATTAGGATTTTAATGTCATATTTTACACACTTTGGTTACATTCGTGACAGGACAGGTAGTTACTGGTTACACAGGATTCATCAGTTCAAGTTTTTAATGTCAAACACAGTCATGGACAATTTTCTATCTCCAATTCACCTGCATGTCTTTCTACTGTGGGAGGAAACTGGAGCTCCCGGGTAGTGAAGACTGGAAAGTTTCTTTACAAGAGTTGGTATCTGCATTGTAGTCACACTGGTGCTTCACATCAATGGCACTGTGTGTTCTTAATAATAGGCTGGTATACAGTAGTAAGTCTGGGTGGACCTAAAGGACCTGGCCTTTAACTCAGTCCATCATGATTCGCAGGCTGAAGGTTGTTTACAACTGGGAGGTTATGGTGCTTTGCATTAATAATGTTTTTTTTTTTTAAGTAGGAGTGTTTTTATAATGTTTGAAACATACAATTATTATTCAAGTTGGTGAAAAGGTGGTATGAATATTACAAGCTTATATCTCACAGCCTACCAAGTGCCAACCTGCTCTTACTTTTTTCAAGAAACATAAGTCAACAAAGATGCTAAACATGTTTACCTAAGTTGAACCTCCTGTGGAGTCCTAACCTTGCTGCTGTTTTTTTGTTTGTTTTATTTTTCCACCTTTATCCTTGGTACAATAAACACCCTGTGCCCACTGATAGGCTTTTTCCATGCCCGGTGCAAAGTCATGTGCCTGTTTGACCTGCCTTGGGCCCCACTCCTCCACGGTGCTCACTGGTTAACTTCCAATTAGAGCACTTCATGAGAATGCATTAACATTCTAATGAATAGACTACACAGTCCGACCACCAGGGAACACAGAGATGTTTAATATGAGGGGCAGAGCTGCATACTACATTGGTCAGGTCCAACTGATTGCTATGCTAGGAGTAAGCAACGGCAGGGGGTGGACCGGCTTAAATATTGGGACCACTGTTCACCGGTTCAGTCTGGGATGATGGGATTGAGACTTTTTTATACTGCATCTTAAAACTCAACTGTGTGAAAATAGGGTACTGGTGATTCTGACAGTTTACTACAGGGTCAAACATACAGTATGTGGCCAAATGTATTAGATGTAATGTGAAAATATCAAAAGAACATGATCAAATAAAATTACTTTTTTGAGTCAAAACAAGTGCATTGTACACCTGAGAACACCTCACCAAAGGCCCTGTATTATTAACCAGCTATTCTCAATGCCTTCTAATCTGTAACAGACCCATATGGTGTAGAGATTGGCAGGGGGCTCATATTACAGAATGATGCCCAACTGCCATGCCAATGGTCAGCAAGGGGCATGGAGGCACAGATAACTGTCTGTGGTGTTCTTTTTATTCAGGAGTAATGTGCTCCACCTGGGAGAGGATTTTAAATACTGATCTTATTGGGCTCTTGCTAGCTGGCACATTGGCTCTTTGCAAGGCATCTTATGTTTCCGGCATCTCATGAGCTGGGATTCTTTGATCTTTTTCTGAGGAACTCAGCTGGTGTTGGCCATCTTCAGAGATGGCATGACGCCACCTTTTGAGCAGAGCCCCACAGACAAACCTACACTGGATGGGCTGTGCATTTAATTGCAGCCTGGTGTATACAAAATTTCTTTCCCTTTGTTTCCTCGAAAATGTGAGTTATCACACACTGGTGGACTGAGTAGCTAGTGCTGTGGTCACTTAGTTTTACCAGCTGCAACAGTACCTCCTACTGTTTGGTCTCTGGCACAAATGGTGAAGGAATGCTTGGAGTGTAGCAGGTTTCTCTGTTCATTTTATGGCTCTGTATACATGGCTGGTTTGGAAAAACTTTACTCAAGCCTGAGGGGACATGCCATAAATAAGAATTGGACATAATCTAAGAAAATTAATAATAATTCAATAAATAAATGATATAATTCTGTCCCTTACCTGGTTTTTTAACTACTTCATTAAAGAAAGACAGTGGACATTGGTAGCTTAGTGGGTAGAGCTTTGGGCTATTAACTGAACGGTTGAGAGGTCAAATTCCAGCTCTGGGATTCAAACCACTGTTGGGCAGCCAATGTTGGGCCCTTGAGTAAGGCCCTTAACCCTGTTTGTTTCAAGGGTGCCATACAATGACTAACCCTGCACTCTGACCCTGGCTTCCAAACAAGCTGGGATATGTGAAGAAGGAATTTCATTGTACTGTACACCTGTATCTGCATAT
Source organism: Trichomycterus rosablanca (assembly GCF_030014385.1). Classification (NCBI taxonomy): domain Eukaryota; kingdom Metazoa; phylum Chordata; class Actinopteri; order Siluriformes; family Trichomycteridae; genus Trichomycterus; species Trichomycterus rosablanca. Next base: position 7,692,347 of record NC_086002.1, on the reverse strand, counting down.
ATGACAAATAAAGGCATTCTATTCTATTCTGAAATTAAATGTACACAAACACGTAAACAATGAAACATTTGACGTTAACATGTGGTTTTTATTTGTATTTAAATACACTTAACTGCAGACACCTGCAGTGTCCCTCTGGCTTAATGTTTGTTTTCTATGTGCTATTTTTTTGCAGAATGGGTACGAACAAGTAGATTGGTCTAAGCTGGTATCACACAATAGCCCGAACACTTAGTTTCTCCTTTATCCTATTTTCTTTAACCTTCTTTTTCCTTTATTGTTTATTTTGTACCTTTCTTCTGAGCTGCCAGGAATGTCAACTTCACTACAATTCCCCTTGGCATTGTAAAGCATCTGTTTATAAGGAAAACATTACATTTTAAAAGCTTTTCTCCCTCGCCGACTCTTCTTAAATGGACCTGTCCTTTTCACTAGGCCGATCTTCAGAAGATGAAGCAGCAGGCCCACAAGACCAAGCAGTTCATTGAAAATCAGGAGGTAGAAGAACGTAAGCTGCTGAAGATCATAGCAGACGCTGACGCTGAGAGAACACGTCAGAAGAAGGAACTAGATCAGGTAAGGCAGAACTAAAGGATTGTGTGTAGTAGTAATACGGGTGTGGTAAAGTTTGTGTGGAGGTTTTATTTCAGTTGGCATCCATTTGGCCTGCAAGATGGATAAAAAGACTGCTGTTGGGTATGTTCCAAAATCATTAGAAGCAAGGTCAATAGAAAGCCACTGCTCCCCGTCTGTGAAAGAAAGAACCAAGTCAGACTTCAGGTCAGCTTCCTGTTAGACAGGAAAGGGGGGAGTGTGTTAACTGGAGAGATTGGACCTGCCTTTTAAAAATGAACAAAGGTGTTTAACATCCAGTTAAAGGAAAATAATGGACAGAATCTGATTTTACAAGCATAAGACATGGATTTCTGGGGTTTTGGCATTAAATACATATTAAATATGGTCAGAACTTCATCCAGTAACTTATTTAAAACTGGTGTCCCAATTAATCTGATAGAATTTGAGGTATGGGTTGTAGAGCTGCCGTGTCCTATAGAAAAGCCACTTAGAGTCTGCTTGTCTCAAACAAGATCTGTTAATAAGAACCACTTCACCAAAGACACTTAAAGATTTAGAGAAGTTAAAAAAAAAGCCCACAAATGCATTTTCAAAGACCCAAGACTGTTAATTCACAATTGGACAAGCAACTTCTTCTAGGAGTGGATATTCTGAAAAGATCACAACAAGAGCACAACATGCCATGCTTTAAAAAACAGCTGCAGGATTCTGTGGAGCACATTAATACAGGTCCTATATTCATGTGATCATTAAAAGAAAACCTAATTGAGGCTTTCACAAAGAAAACCACTCATTTTAATCCTATAAAAAAGACCAATTAAAATAGACCAGTTTAAAAAGCAATAAAAAAAATAAATAAAAACTAATTTAAAAATTAATAAAAAAAATAAGCAAATAAGCAAAAAAAAGACCAATGAAAATAGACCAATTAAAAAGCAATAAAATAAAAAAATAAAAACAAGTAAATAAATGAATAAATAAAAAAATAAATAAAAATAAGCCTACAAAAAGCTTGTGAAATTTGCAATGACCTGAATGTTTCCCACAGATTCATTTATTTTTGAACAAGAGTTTTTGACAAAAATGCACAGCACTATGTTTAAAAAAAAAAAGCCATTGCACAACACCCAAACCTATCCTGAACTGTGAAACATGGTGGAGGAAGCATCATGGTTGACGCTTTTTGGTCCCTCAGAGCTCAGACAACTTTCCATGACTCCTGAGTCAACAATCAACTGATGTGTGACTGGCTTTTTTCCCTTAAAGTGTGGAACTGAGCACTTGTAATGGGAAAGAGCATTTAGAAAGTAAAGCCTTAAAGCTTAAAGTAAATTTAGCATGTGGATGCAATACTCTGATTTCTGGGGATTGGCATAGCTGATCATGTTTAATTTCTTGTCTTTTTATGTTCATATTTCAAACTTGACTGCTGATGCAGATTTTTGGTAAGGTCAGTAGTCCCTTGCCCATGTCCTGAAAGCACATGCTTGAACGACCTGTGCTGACTGCAGCTACTCTGTTGGTAGATCTCTGCCACGGACTTATTTCATATGTAACCTCTAAAATTATAATCAGACAGCAAAAAGCTTGCCCATTCCCCACAGCCTTATGCTCTATTTAATGTTATTTAGAGCGATCTAACTGGATAGAGAAGCAGAAGGACACGCATGCATGCTGTACTCCAGTTAGCATTATTATGTGTGCCAGGGGAGTGATGTGAACATTTTATTTAGATGTTGCAATTAGAAAGCAGTTTCAAGCCTTTGTGTATGGGGGAAAGGGTGTAAATCTAAACAAATCTATAAAAAACGAGCAAAACTCATTAAGTATTATTTTATTCCACTAACTTCATTCTATTCAGGGTCACAGTAACACTCTAGACAGGCTGGCAGCTGATAGCAGGGCAGCACACTTACTCATTCACTTATATTCAGAGGCAATTTAAAAGATGCCTATCTTCTCACAAACACTGACCAGAGTTAAGGCTCAAACCCAGGTCCTTTAAATATTGTGTTTGACACCCATTTAGCCCCATTAATTCCTTTTTAATGCTTTATCCAGAACGAAATCTGCATTTACATAAAGGGAAAACACATCTAATTCACATAAAGAGTAACCAGAACTAAGAATCAAACCTGGCTCCCAGGGGTTGTGGAGCATGCACCGTACCCTACAGTGTGAATGAGTATTTATATATAAACACTGATCAGCCATAACATTAAAACCACCTCCTTCTACACTCACTGTCCATTTTATCAGCTCCACTTACCATATAGAAGCACTTTGCAGTTCTACAATTACTGACTGTAGTTCATCTGTTTCTCTGCATGCTTTGTTAGATCTTAGAACTAGGTAGGTCTAATAGAGTGAACAGTGAGTGGACACGGTATTTAAAAACTCCAGCAGCATTGCTGTGTCTGATCCACTCATACCAGCACAACACACACTAACACACCACCACCATGTCAGTGTCACTGCAGTGCTGAGAATGATCCACCACCCAAATAATACCTGCTCTGTGGTGGTCCTGGGAGAGTCCTGACCATTGAAGAACAGCATGAAAGGGGGCTAACAAAGCATGCAGAGAAACAGATTGACAGTCAGTAATTGTAGAGCTATAAAGTGCTTCTATATGGTAAGTGGAGCTGATAAAATGGACAGTGAGTGTGGAAACAAGGAGGTGGTTTTAATGTTATGGCTGATCAGTGTATATAGTTTATCTGTACTTGGTTTGTAGTTCTGTTAAAGCTTGAAAAAGATGTCTGTATTTGATCTTCAGAGGAAACAAACCACTGCTTTTACCTTCTTGGACTGAAGTTTATCCCAGGTTTAAAGCAGACCTGCATCTGTGAGTCTCAGTAGGTGTGGGTCATATAGCTACCCACGTTTAAAAAATAAATAAATAAAAAACTGCCGTCGCACAAAGCCTGGGACCGAATAAAACGCTGTGAGCTGATGCAGTATGGCAACATGAGTCATCCTCTTCTTCACACATGGGCAAACACGTGAAAGCTATGAAGACTTTTCAAAAACCTTAGAAAAAGTTTTTTTTTTTTAAATATTCAGCATGCTGTTCTATTAATACCTCCTTCTCCACATCCCATTCAAAATCTGCCAAGTCAAGTTCTGCTTTCTGCTGTTTGTTTTGATGTTTTTAAACGTTTTTTAATGCTGTGTTTTAATATTGAAGGTAATTAGCGAGCGGGACATTCTGGGAACTCAGCTAGTGAGGAGGAACGACGAGTTGGCTCTCCTGTACGAGAAGATCAAGATCCAGCAGTCCATTCTGAACAAGGGCGAGACCCAGTACAACCAGAGGGTGCAGGACATCAGGCTGCTTAAGATGGAGATCAAGAAGCTGCGGAGGGAAAAGGGGGTCCTGAACAAGACAGTGTCCAATGTGGAAGACCTCAGGTAAATTCTGGCTTGTGTGTTTTGCTGCTTTTTTACTTAATGGTGAGATACAGCATGACACGTTTACTAATCTGAATGTAGTAGCAGCACACTTGTTGGATTTTGTGTTAACTCATACCTACAGATGAAATACAAAATATACCTAAAGGAAAATGACACATAAAGCATCTGATCTTGTGATGATGCACATCAGCCAGGTGAGACTACTGGCAAGGCTTGACCCATTTGGAATGGCTGCTCATATATACGAGGGATCTTAAAAAAGTTTCCGCACTTTTATATTTTGGTTGGAAACGGTGAGAGTGAGAGGAGTAGAAACTGGTCGTGTCTAAAAGACTGAGAGAGCTTATACACCAATCAGCCATAACATTAAAACCACCTCCTTGTTTCTACACTCACTGTCCATTTTATCAGCTCCACTTACAATATAGAAGCACTTTGTAGTTCTACAATTACTGACTGTAGTCCATCTGTTTCTCTGCATGCTTAGTTAGCCCCCTTTCAAGCTGTTCTTCAATGGTCAGGACTCTTCCAGGACCACTACAGAGTAGGTATTACTTGGATGGTGTGTTAGCGTGTGTTGTGCTGGTATGAGTGGATCAGACACAGCAGCCCTGATGGAGTTTTTAAACACCTCACTGTCACTGCTGAACTGAGAATAGTCCAACCAAAAACATCCAGCCAACAGAGCCCCTAGAAGCACATCTAGAAGATGACCAACTCAAACAGCAGCAATAGATGAGCGATCGTCTCTGACTTTACATCTACGAGGTGAACCAATTAGGTCGGAGTGTCTAATAGAGTGGACAGTGAGTGGACACGGTATTTAAAAACTCCAGCAGTGCTGCTGTGTCTGATCCACTCATACCAGACACACACTAACACACCACCACCATGTTAGTGTCACTGCAGTGCTGAGAATGATCCACCACCCAAATAATACCTGCGCTGTAGTGGTCCTGTGGGGGTCCTGACCATTATAGAACAGGGTGAAAGCAGGCTAAAAAAGTATGTAAAGAAACAGATGGACTACAGTCAGTAATTGTAGAACAACAAAGTGCTTCTATATGGTAAGTGGAGCTGATAACATGGACAGTGAGTGTAGAAACAAGGAGGTGGTTTTAATGTTATGGCTGATCAGTGTATATACTGGTTGACGAATTGCTCACCCTTGTCGCTGGGAAAGACCACCTTGCTGTACAATATAATGCTGGAAGCATAATATTATGGGCATGTTTTTTTAAGTAGCAGGAACTGGCAGTATGGTCAGGATTGATGGGAAATTATTGGCGCAGATTACAAAGAGATCTCAGATAAAAATCTGCTCCTCTCCACCAGAATAGATAAAAAATAATAAAATAAAAGTGTTGATTTTTCAACAATACAGTGAGCCAGCAACACTGAGCTGGTTAGAAAAAAAAAAGTCAAAGTTCTTGATTTATTCTATTGAACATCTGTGACGAAACCTCAAAATTGCTCTACTCCGTGGCTCTCCAACCAACCTGGCAGAACTACAAAAAAGGTCAGATTGTACCCTCATGTTGTGCATAATTAGCAGTGAAAGCTATTATGATAATTAATACAGCAGTTCTATTCTTTTTGGTCTAAATAAGGAAAAATCGCATCCTTTTAAAAGCAGCTGTGACCTAAAACCTCAGTTTAGTTGCTTTTGTTCTGAGCATATTGCAGTAGGTTTTTTGCAAGGCAGAAGAAGTTAATACTGTCAAGTAGCTAACTCTGAAATGGCTTGTACTTAATATTTATTCATTCATTGTCTGTTTTATGGCTGCTTTATCCTGGTCAGGGTCGCAGTAGGTCAGATTCATTGGGCGACAGGTTGCCAGTTCATTACAGGGCAAACACACACTCACAAACATTTAGAGCAATTTCTAGTAGCACCAATGGACTTGTTGGAGAAAACTGGAGTACTCAAAGCACATACACTGATCAGCCATAACATTAAAACCACTTACTTGTTTCTACACTCACTTTCCATTTTATCAGCTCCACGGATCAGACACAGCAGTGCTGCTGGAGTTTTTGTAAATGCCGTGTCCACTCTCTGTCCACTCTATTAGACACTCCTACCTAGTTGGTCCACCTTGTAGATGTAAAGTCAGAGACGATCGCTCATCGATTGCTGCTGTTTGAGTTGGTCATCTTCTAGACCTTCATCAGTGGTCACAGGACACTGCCCATGGGGCGCTGTTGGCTAGATATTTTTGGTTGGTGGACTATTCTCAGTCCAGCAGTGACAGTGAGGTGTTTAAAAACTCCTGCAGCGCTGCTGTGTCTGATTCACTCATACCAGCACAACACACACTAACACACAACAACCATGTCATTGTCACTGCAGTCCTGAGAATGATCCACCACCCAAATAATACCTGCTCTGTGGGGGTCCTTTGGGGGTCCTGACCATTGAAGAACAGGACGAAAGACCGCTAAAAAAGTATGTAGAGAAATAGATGGACTACAGTCAGTAATTGCAGAACTACAGAGTGTTTCTATATGGTAAGTGGAGCTGATAAAATGGACAGTGAGTGTAGAAACAAGGAGGTGGTTTTAATGTTATGGCTGATCAGTGTATATGGAAAATTACAAAGCACATATTTTGCTGTCATTCTTTTTTCTTATTTGACATAAACAGATGACAAGGATTAACAGCACTTTAATGCTTTGGCCATGCTACTCAGTGGTAAACCACACTAAATGAAAAAAGTTGGGAAGTAAATTGATCCTGACTGAATTCTGGGGACATTTTCTCAACTGCTTCTGTTAAATGATGGGTTAAAGTCCTAAATAAAGACGACAAACAGATAAAAAAGTCTGTGGTTCTGACCTTTGCATTTAAAACAGAATAAAACAGAATACTCAGCATGTCGAGTCAGAAATACTACATGGTCAAAAGTATGTGGACAGCACTTCTATTTATTTGAGAACAATTAGGTGTTTAAAGTACAGATCTCATGTGTCCTAATGTACTGTAAGTGCTGTAGTTTTACAGGTGCATAAAGTCCTACAGAAATAGACAATAAATAATAGAGATTAAAACTGCTTAAATCATGTTATAGTTTGTTAAAAACTGGAGATTTTTGGCCTTTCCTTAATACCGTACAGGGTTAATTAATCATGAAAACTATTTAATGTGCTTTACTGTGCTGCGGGTGTCACATCCCTTGCACAGCATAGACAAGGGTAGCATATTGACTATTTATATAAATAAATGAATAAATACAGAAGTAAGTAAATAAATAAATTAATACATGCAGAAGTAAGTAAATACATAAATAAATAAATACAAAAGTAAGTACTTAAATAAATAAATACATAAAATGTATTACTCTTCATTAGGAAGGTGCTTTATCACAAAATGCAACAGTTTAGCCACCCTAGACTAGTATTTATTGTATTTAAACACTTAAGCCACTGTGGAGGAAGCTGATATGAAGCACAGCAAAATTACAAAAGCTATAAAGCTTCACTAGACTGAGCTGTATTCATTATTTTATTTTTATTTATTAAATGAAATAAATAAAATAACTACATAATAAATTAACTACGTATCTTATAAATAAAATAATAAATAAATAAAATAACTACATAATAAATTAATTACATATCTTGTACATATCCTGTAAAGCCCTATTGACAATTGCTTCTACTGACAAAAATAATAATAATTTAACATTAGGTACATTTGTACACTTTTTTATGACACACTTGTACACACTTTGGTTCATGTTCTGTGATACTCTTAGTGTAATTACTAGTGTAATTGTAGTTACTATTTTGTATAATAGTACCTATTTTGCTGAAAGACTGGTGTACGCACACAGTAAATAGTAAACTTTGGTAAACTTTTTCTCTGATTCTATTGAGATTTTGCTGAACTGAACTTGCAAAGCTCAGCTCTCCAGCTCTGATATATCTGTGAGTGCAAATTGTTGGGTAATTGTTTGACTCTGCCTGTGGCAGGTACAGGTAGTAGTGGTGAATAAATCTTTATTATAATGACAAATTGTATCATTAATGTATGCTCTATTCTACCTACTCCTGGTTATTTCGGTAATGTGTGTGCTGGCTTAACCGTACTAGTGTGTCGGCTTTCTTTACCTTGCACTAGATTATCCGTCTGCTTGCTAAGAGGCTAGATATCCTTAAATCTAAATTATACAGTAATGTCTCAGGACAGTCCACTTGTTTTAACATTACTTCAGCTAAAATGATTTTCTATGAGTTTTCTACAGAGCCAGTAATAAAGTGAACAAGATAGATTGTCTGAGAACCTACTCACTATTACAAACTAAGTTCTTATATTTTACAGGACCCAAATGGAGCAATCAGTAAAATATGTTCTATGTAACAATAATTAAATTATTGAGTACAAATGATCCCCACAGATAAGCTGAGGCTATAATAGCTGCAAAAAAAGAGTGAAACTCCATATAATCTGTGCTACAGTTTCATGTTTTGTAGCACTCAAGTGTGTCTAAATCATTCCAAAAAGAAAAAAAGAGACCTCAGAGAAGCAATTGTTGGTTTTCACCAGGAAAGGGTTATAAAGCCACCTCCAAACAATTCAAAATTGAAATGATTGTTTTCAAATAGGGAGTCTTAAAGACAGTTGCCAGTCTTTTCAGGGGTGGGCATTCCAGCAAACTCAGTTCAAGCTCAGTTTATTTAACACTCAAAGATATAAAGAAAAAAACAATAGTTCCACAATGACACAGCTCTTTGTAAGCATATTAAATGTTTGCAACAGGACAATTACAAAACGACTAAACAAGTACGGCTTCCATGGAATATGGCAACAAGCCACAAAGCTCTAGAATAATGTGATTTTGATTGATGGGACCAAGATGGTCATCATACAGAGATTTGGGCTTGTTTTGCAGCCACAAGCCCTGGAAAACTTGCAGTCATTGAACAAATAATGAAGTCCACTGTATAAAAAAATATACTTGGGTGGAATTATTTTTTCATTTTTTTCTCATGGTTACTGTATACTGATTTACTGTTTTTTTCTTATTACAAGAAACGCCGATCAACAATAACATTAAAACCACCTCATTGTTTCTACACTCACTGTCCATTTTATCAGCTCCACTTACCATATAGAAGCATTTTGTAGTTCTACAATTACTGACTGTAGACTGTAATCTATTTCTTTACATACTTCTTTCCTGCTTTCACCCTGTTCTTCAATGGTCAGGACTCTCCCAGGACCACTACAGAGCAGGTATTATTTGGCTGGTGGATCATTCTCAGCACTCCAGTGACACTGACATGGTGGTGGTGTGTTGGTGGGTGTTGTGCTGGTATGAGTGGATCAGACACAGCAGTGCTGCTGGAGTTTTTAAACACCTCACTGTCACTGCTGGACTGAGAATAGTCCACCAACCAAAAACATATCCAGCCAACAGTGCCTCGTAGGCAGCATCCTGTGACCACTGATGAAGGTCTAGAAGATGACCAACTCAAACAGCAGCAATAGATGAGCGATCGTCTCTGACTTTACATTTACAAGGTGGACCAACTAGGTAGGTGTGTCTAATAGAGTGGACAGTGAGTGGACATGGTATTTACAAAAACTCCAGCAGCACTGCTGTGTCTGATCCACTCATACCAGCACAACACACACTAACACACCACCACCATGTCAGTGTCACTGCAGTGCTGAGAATGATCCACCACCTAAATAATGCCTACTCTGTGGTGGTCCTGTGGGGGTCCTGACCATTGAAGAACAGCATGAAAGCAGGCTAAAATAGTATGTAGAGAAACAGATGGACTACAGTCAGTAATTGTTGAACTACAAATTGCTCCTATGTGGTAAGAGGAGCTGATAAAATGGACAGTAAGATTAGAAACAAGGAGGTGGTTTTAATGTTATGGTTGATCAGTGAATATTTAATAAACAAATTATAAGTTACTTAAAATCATATTAATCTACATTCTGCAAATAGTGTCAAATAATCATAGATAAAGCTACGTGATTGGTTGTCAAAACACCTTATGTAATTTAGGCTCTGTAATGACTGATGAGGAATGTATAAAATACTAATTACATGATGATCTGGAAAACATGCACATATTCACTTAATTATGAGCCAGCAGTGGAATAGAGGTGGAATAAATCTTTCGCCTGGCACCTGGAACCAAAGTTGATGCCATACGAAAATATACTTTACATCATGCGTCCAATAAAAATAGCTTGTTTTTATAACACCTCTCAGAAGATTCAGAATTCATGTCGATCTTTCTGTTCTTTTATTTATTCTTGTTTTTTTTATTTTTTATTTAGTTACTGCTATTTTAACTCACCAGCTGAGTCCTCCCTATCACATGTTGGCTGTTAATCTGAGAGCATGAAGACCAACATGTGCTCTTAGACATTTAAAGCCTTTTCTAACAGATGCTCATGCAGTATCGCTGAGACATGAGCGCTCAGATACTGGATTTAACAAGGTTGGCTAGTGTTAAATGTTATTTATTAAAATTAGACTCCTGGATACTTATTGTTATGGCATTGTTCATAGTTGTACTAGATTTCTTATTATTTAAATGTAGCTTTGTATCTTTTTCTTTTTGATCTATTCCACCAAATTTTTATTTATTTTATTTTACTCAAGAAGTAGTTGTATTTAGATGATTTTATTCAGACAGTTTTATTTAGTCATGCACAGCAGTTTAAAATGAAAAAAAGTTTGAAAAGTTAAGATTTAGAACAGAAGACAAAGGTGTTAACTTCATTTACTTTGACTTTAATTTCATAGCAGACAATAACAACCCATGATGTGTCATGTTTTGTCTGGTCACAATCGTCTTGCTTAAATTCTTATCTTTTCCTTACTGCCTTGGTTGTCATTATTTATAGAAAACATGGCTAATCCTGAATCAGCATTTCTGTTCATGCATTTTTTTGTACATGCATCTGTTTCCCAAACATATACAGTACAGACGTGAGCCATGGCTGAAAAATCCTCTATGGTCGTCTGGCATTTTTACTTATTACATCACAGCAGTATCACTGTATGCATACAAAGAGCTGATCCTAGTCTAACCTGACTTGCCTACTGCAGATTTGATCCCCCTGGTTTGAGAGAACAGATTTTAAAGTTCTATTCAGACGCCTTTAATGATTCTTTACTTCTCTTCGAGCTCTGCATGACCTGACTTCCATGTGTCAATGCAAGCCGCTAATAGTAACCCATGCAGACAGCTGTATTCTGCATAAAAGCCATTCAGAGCGCGTTTCTGAACCCATGCTGACCCACGCAGCATCGGTGGAGACGCATCACAGCTGAGGTGAGCGAGAGCGAGGTGTTGTTTTGAACGTGTTTCACACCAGGGGCTCAATAAAGGTGCCACAGATGTAACAGAATGAGGCGAGACTAAGTGCCGGGATCGATGGCGAAACCGGCTACACGTGAGTCGGCTCTCTCTGGGATCTTTTAGGCATGACTGAGCTTGATAATAAATCACTGGAGCGAGATTTTGCACACCTCTACTCTCTGCATGGTGCACCTTTCCTGCTGGTGGCGTAACTTGTAAAAGAACTGCTGACCTGGTTGTGTTTTTTAAACGTGATCTCCATAAATTAGAAAGGAACATGATCCTAGGACGGCACCCTAGAGTTTTTATGGACACAGTAAGGCCTGATTATTAAAAAACTGTATTTTGCAGAGCATTGACAGGGTCAAGCCAATTTAAGTAGTGCCAGCTTGCACAGCATGTTGAAATTGTGGTTGAAATTTGTGTGTGTGTGTGGGGGGGGTTTATAGTCACAATAGGTTTTTTGATTTCCTAACATAGGAAACTGTTAATGTTTAATTTAAACAGACAGATTTGAAGATATTCATATTTGCTTTTCTAATTCAGTTGGTGCATAATAAGCACTTGTTACGTACAAATAATTAGTAAAAGCTTAATGTCTAATGCTGCAGGATAGCAGTTTAGTCTAAAGAAAACTATTTAATACCATTTAAATCAAATATTACTTTTAGTGCTTAAAGTTTTGTTAAAAGTTTAAACCCATTGTCTGGGTGGAAAGCAGGCTTCAAATGGAAACCCCACTCAGTAAATGTACTTCAGTATTTCAGCGCACAGAGCACTTAGATGTGTCTAAGCTTCTTCTATTAGCAGTTTGGCCAATGGATGTTCTATTGTAGCTAAACAAAACTAACATTAGCCACAAGATCTTGTAGTACAAACATAGGGAGGCAGGATTATTTCTACAGTAGTAAAGACCTAGTGAGGTGCCTTGTTGCCTACATGGACAGCTGCCTAAGTAGAGAGGATTCTAATAAGACATAAGGCAGGTTATTCAGAAACAATACTTGAACAGCGATTATATCAACAGTTTTCGCTTACTAGGCTAACATAGTTAGCCTCAGGCCATTTAAATCAACAAGCTGAGGCGGCACAACCCACTAGCATGCCAGCTAACATCTCCCTCCGTGTACCGAAAATGGTTAAATAGTCACTGGCAACCCGAATTTCCAAATGTCCAAATAAATGACACTTGTACACCTGCATACAAATTAAAAAAACAATGAGAATTTATTTACATTTGAAAAGAGCTCCATTCGTTGTGCCGCATTCGTTTGCCATATTTGAAATCTTTGGCGAGAAAAGATGTGCAGCACAGAATTCTGGGATTGCCTTCGCCGCCAAGGAAGCATCGGCTGCTCCTTCAGTATTCAGTCAGTTTATCGCTCAGAATTAAGGCACCCCGGTAGGCAGCATGTAAAGACATCTAAAAATTCCGACAGCCTTCTTCTCATGAGAGTGTAGGATGACGTCAAATGCGTCTTTTTAAATACTGTCTTTATAATTAGAGCAACACCTCTTGAAATCTCCAGGCAGTATTAAATAAAGGCAAACAATGGAGTTGCATTACCATGCATAATTTTGATGTGCAGTTTTGCCAATCACAAATCAAGTGAGAGCTTCGTTCATATTTACTTAAAATTAAGGGAAAAAGCAATCCAAAATAATCTATCACAATTTCGAAGTGATGTAGCGCTCTAGGTGTTGAACACCCTGCTATAGATTGAATAAAAAGCTCCTTGTGACTTATCATGCTAGATAATTTACAACAAATAGTTCAAAGTCTCTCAGCATAGTGACTACAGTTAAATTAACTGCATGTCTCCATGCCCTGCCAACTCTGTGTATTGTCATTGAGATGCTTTTTTAATTGTGCTGCTTTTTAGCAGGTAATGCTAACAGCAGCATTTCTTGGGCGGCCATGACTCGGTCACATTCAGCGCTTTCTAAAAACTTTAATGGAACTGAAAGTGCATCTGTAATTTTTGCCACATTTTAAGGGTTGAGTAGTGAACGTTGCGCAAATGCATTTTCCAATACTTAATTGTAGGTTGTTTTGGGTATGAGAGAGCACTAAATGGCATAATGGAGTGTTTCTTGGCTTCTAATTGATTGAATATTCTAGGAAAAATCTCTTCCCCTCACATCTTTTGAAGCCGGTCAGTGGCGGTTTAACAAATGCTTTGTTAAAAGTGCAAGCATGCAATTCCTCGTTCTGTACTTCTGTGCCCTGTTTCTTACTCGTTGTACTCACAGTTGTGTGTGGGAGTGTGTGCGCCTTTATGTTGCACTTGGTAAAGATGTTGATTGAAGTTTAAGGTACTATATCAACCCTGCCATCCACGATGAATCAATCCTGCCACACGTCTCTCTCTGCCCTTCATTCTGTCTCAGATTCTCAGTGTTTCGAGGCGAGTACCTTCCCCAAAGAAACAAAATGACAGATCGAAGCCTGGATAGAAAATGAAAGCCAAAATAGCAGGAATAAGAACGGGGGGCAACCCGAAACTCCCCGGCTCTTACCTACACTGATTTATTTATAATAGCGGGAGGAATTAGAACATTGACAAGATAAGATGGATGGCTTGTTTTCTGTTAGCAGTCAGTGATGTATTCAGCTGGTGATGTATCGGCTCTGCTGCCACAGCGGCGATAGGCTAAAAATAAGCACCTTGCCAAAATTGCAATTAAAATGCATAAATTAAACCTGCTGCCAAAAAAGCAGAGACAAAATAGAAAGCAGCCCCCTTGTGTGCTAGTCACGTTTCTCTAACCTGTAGAGGAGATGAGTGTGGCAGTTTTAATAATGTATTCAAAGTGGGCTGCACTTTCAGTTCGTATATACACCAAACTCCAGTGTAATTTGAACATTTTATAAGGAAAAATAAATAAATAAATAAATAAAAATAAATACTCTTATCAGGATAAAAAAAAACTATTAAATAAGAAAATAAATTCTCTTATCAGGATAAAAAAAAGAATATTTTATATACACCGACTAGGCATAACATTATGACCACCGACAGGTGAAGTGAATAACACTGATTATCTCTTCATCACGGCACCTGTTAGTGGGTGGGATATATTAGGCAACAAGTGAACATTTTATCCTCAAAGTTGATGTGTTAGAAGCAGGAAAAATGGGCGAGCGTAAGGATTTGAGCGAGTTTGACAAGGACCACAAAGGGCAGTTGTAGCCTAGTGGTTAAGGTACTGGACTAGTAAGCAGAAGGTTGCCGGTTCAAACCCCACCACTACCAGGTTGCCACTGTTGGACCCTTGAGCAAGGCCCTTAACCCTCAATTGCTTAAAAACTGTATACTGTAAGTCGCTTTGGATAAAAGCGTCTGCTAAATACCGAAAATGTAAATGTAAATGTAAATGATGGCTAGATGACTGGGTCAGAGCATCTCCAAAACTGCAGCTCTTGTGGGGTATTCCCGGTCTGCAGTGGTCAGTATCTATCAAAAGTGGTCCAAGGAAGGAACAGTGCTAAACTGGCGACAGGGTCATGGGCGGCCAAGGCTCATTGATGCACGTGGGGAGCGAACAGACGAGCTACTGTAGCTCAGATTGCTAAAGAAGTTAATGCTGGTTCTGATAGAAAGGTGTCAGACATACAGTACATCGCAGACATACACTGTACACATACACAGTGCATCGCAGTTTGTTGCGTATGGGGCTGCATAGTGCAGACCAGTCAGGGTGCCCATGCTTGCCCTTGTGCACCACCGAAAGCGCCAACAATAGGCACGTGAGCATCAGAACTGGACCACGGAGCAATGGAAGAAGGTGGCCTGGTCTGATGAATCACGTTTTCTTTTACATCACGTGGATGGCCGGGTGCGTGTGTGTTGCTTACCTGGGGAACACATGACACCAGGATGCACTATGGGAAGAAGGCAAGCCGGCGGAGGCAGTGTGATGCTTTGGGCAATGTTCTGCTGGGAAACCTTGGGTCCTGCCATCCATGTGGATGTTACTTTGACACGTACCACCTACCTAAGCATTGTTGCAGACCATGTACACCCTTTCATGGAAACGGTATTCCCTGATGGCTGTGACCTCTTTCAGCAGGATGATGCACCCTGCCACAAAGCAAAAATGGTTCAGGAATGGTTTGAGGAGCACAACAATGAGTTTGAGGTGTTGACTTGGCCTCCAAATTCCCCAGATCTCAATCCAGTCGAGCATCTGTGGGATGTGCTGAACAAACAAGTCCGATCCATAGAGGCCCCACCTCACAACTAACAGGAGTTAAAGGATCTGCTGCTAACATCTTGGTGCCAGATACTACAGCACACCTTCACTGGTCTAGTAGAGTCCATGCCTCGACGGGTCGGGGCTGTTTTGGCAGCAAAAGGAGGACCAACACAATATTAGGGAGGTGGTCATAATGTTATACCTGATCAGATATATATATATCTGTCACAAAGCTGACCCACACTGGGGCCAAGACAGCAACGCAATCAACTGGGCTTCAAACAATCACAAGGCATAACCTATTCACTTGTTTCCTAACACTTAAACATAGCCCATTCACATACTTCATGTTCCAGCAGGTGGAAGAAACCCCTGACCGACAGAGAGAAAACATGCCAGACTTATTACAGATTGTGGTTGTTCCCCAGTGACACTGCACTGGGCTCTAATTCCCTATATTTTCAGTTTCCTCCTACCTAACAAACACCTGCAGAAGGTAAATTCACAACTCTGAATTGCCTCTAGATTTGAGTTGTTACATCAGTGAATGAGTGAATAAGTGGTCCTCTGCCCAGGATTTTTGCTGGTAGGCTCTGGAACCTATGCAGCCCCAGTATTATTATTCTTAACACACCAGTCAGAGGTGGACTCTAACATAGGGCACTCATGTAACACAGAGGTCAGATGGAGTTTCTCCTCACTCCTGCTGCGATGTCATATCTGGGACTGGTCTTGGTGCCGACACCAGTTGGGGGAGTCACATGGAGCATAGGGTCTCTCCGTATGACATATGGGTCTTTGTTGGAACTCATCAATGGCAGGCGATAAGAAGAGGCTGGCGACAGCACATGTTTGGAGGGGACGTGCATTCGGTCTGCGGCTCTCTTTGGCCAGAGTGGGTGTGGTTTAAGCGGCAGGGAATCTACACTGGGGATTGGAAACAACTAAATTGGGTAACACTAGCTACAACTGTATTTTAGACTTTTTATGTGTGTGTGAGTGTGTGTAAGAACTGATACTTTTCGATTACGCAAGGCTACTTCTTTACAGCAAACCAAGCACAAGTGTTTTATTTTTTTAGCATCCCAAAATTCCTCAAAGCCATTTTGATTCTAACAGTTCTACCTGACATCATTCAGCTATGAATGTCACACCAGGCTGAACAAAGAAATCCCTGTTCTACACCACACTGCTCTGTGTTTAATTCAGTTCTGCCGTAGCCTCAAGCAAACCTCCTTTATGAATCTGCTGAAGGGAAGTTTTTATTAATATAGTGTGTTCCGAGCGCCCAAGGTTGCTTTATAATCGTCACATAAAAGCACAAATTGACACAAATACACAAAGCACCAAAACAACATACAGAAAAAGGTTTACGGTGTCTTAACAACGCTAAAGTAAACTGAGTTTACCCCCCCCCCCCCCCCCCCCCCCCCCCCCCCCCCTTGTGTCCACATAACTGGTTGGGTGTTTTCCAAACTCAGTCACCCAAGCTGTGTTTTTAGCTGCTTTAGACTTGGACATCTTGGACATTTTGATTAACCGACTGCTAACTTAATTGCTGTAGAATTGCTAGAACCGCCATATAGTGATAATTAACCAGTAAACGTGAGGCGCGTGAACGCTATCCAAATGAAAATTGTTAAATATCTAAACACTAACCTTAAATGTTTGTAATTTCACAGTAAATTGCATATTACACTGAAAACAACTCTTTTGACGTGACATTTTCACGGCCGTGAATTTGGTAGGGCCTTAATAATAATATACAAATATAACAACATGAACATTCTTTAATTTCATGAACATTTTTGTTCTATTCTCAATGTCAGTCACAGATACATCATAATTAACACAAGTTTATGGTTGCTAAATGCTGTGGAAAATGACAGACATTATTATAGTACTGTCATCAGTGACAGACATTATTATAGTCCTGTCAACATATAGTCAACATCTTGCAGCACATGTTAAAGGAAAGCTCAGGTCCTTTAACGTGTGCAGCAAGACGTTGAGGCAGCATCAGAGCGGGAGACGCAAGAAAACTCAATATACTGATGAGGAAGGCTGGCTCTGTCTTGGGCTGCTTGCTTGATGGTTTCGAGTTGGTGGTTGGAAGGAGGTCCTTTAATAAACTCATTACTCATCACACCCCTTCATGACCTGCTAGTCAGACAGCGGAGCACTTTTAGTAACAGAGTCATCCAGCTCGGTTTAACTCCTCATCACTGTATCGGGACATCATAGAACACTGAGCTACTAGCAGGACTATTAGGATAGACTCCTGGAGCATGATCTGCCACTCTATTAATAAAGTCTACATTGCATTTGTTAATACTTATTACAAAATACACTTTCATAATAGTTTACTATATAACATATATTTATTCTGTTTATCCAACTACAGTTTTTTTTTTATTCCCCCCCAATCTAGTCATGTCCAATTACCCTGATTGCGTCCTCTATACTGATTCAATCCTTCACCGCTGACTGAGGACGCCTCTCAACTGACATACGCCCCCTCCGGCACGTACAGTCAGTACAGACTGCACCTGCACGAGTCGAGTTCTTACACTTGATGGGCACTGTGTATGGAGGGCCACACCCCCATCAGCATCACTCCTCAGCCCTGTGCAGGCACCATCAGTCAGCCAGCAGTGGCCGCAGTTGCACCAGTTATGAGGACTTATGATCCGACTTTCTTACCCTCTAACCCTGAACAACAGCCAATCATTCCTCATGCTGCCGCCCAGCCCAGTCGGAAAGGCAGAGCTGAGATTCGATACGATGTATTCGAAACCCCAACTCTGGTGCGCTAGCGTACTTTACCGCTGCGCCACCTGAGCGGCTTGTTACTTGTTTACAGAATTATTTACTTGTTTTTAAAAATATCTTCAGACTCAGTAGTCCAAGAGAAGTCAGATAAAAATAAAAATTTGCTTTTGAATTGAGGGGTGGTATGTTGGTGTCTTCCAATCAGGGCAGTAAAGAACAGATTCTGTGATACAGAAATCCAAGAGTGATTTGTAGTAAAATACACTGCTTTAAGTAACAATCAACCATTTGTAAAGTTCCAAATGTTCTGTCCTAATTTTTATCAGAACGATTTCCACTAGTAATTTCCTTAGTATTAAGTTAACATACACTGTTCAGCCAAAACATTAACACCACCTCCTTGTTTTTACATTCACTGTCCATGTTATCAGCTCCACTTTGTGGTTCCACAATTACTGACTGTAGTCCAACTGATTCTCTGCATGCTTTGTTAGCCCCTTTGTTCAATGGTCAGGACTCTCCCAGGACAACTACAGAGCAGGTATTATTTAGGTGGTGGATCATTCCCAGCACTGCAGTGACACTGACATGGTGGTGGTGTGTTAGTGTGTGTTGTGCTGGTATGAGTGAATCAGACACAGCAGCACTGCTGGAGTTTTTAAACACCTCACTGTCACTGCTGAACTGATAATATTCCACCAACCAAAAATATATATCCAGCCAACAGCGCCCCGTGGGCAGCGTCCTGTAACCACTGATGAAGGTCTAGAAGATGACCAACTCAAACAGCAGCAATAGATGAGCGATCGTCTCTGACTTTACATCTACAAGGTGGACCAACCAGGTAGAAGTGTCTAACACAGTGGACAGTGAGTGGACAGGGTATTAATAAATTCCAGTAGCGCTGCTGTGTCTGATCCACTCATACCAGCACAACACACACTAACACACCACCACCATGTCATTGTCACTGCAGTGTTGAAAAAGATCCACCACCTAAATAATACCTGCTCTGTAGTGGTCCTGTGGGGGTCCTGACCATTGAAGAACAGGGTGAAAGCAGGTTAAAAATGTATGTAGAGAAACAGATGGACTACAGTCAGTAATTGTAGAACTACAAAGTGCTTCTATATGGTAAGTGGAGCTGATAAAATGGACAGTGAGTGCAGAAACAAGGAGGTGGTTTTAATGTTATGGCTGATCAGTGTATTTTGCTTAAACTATTCTTTAAAAAATGTAAACACTAAAGTAAAATCTTGTTTACAAACCTCTAGACAAATGATGTCTGTTTAAAGACTTTGCTAATAGTATTATTGCTTTTTCCATTGATTTATCATGCTAACTGTGAACGCCCACGTGAATTCATTCAGAGATGTGCTCAGGTAATGAGCTGTGCATTATCATCATCTATCACTCCTCGAGTTGTGGTGTGAAATACCCTGTACGAAGTGTTTAAATGGGGGATAATGCACCAACACTTTAGCACTCAATTGGTTAGTCTATGAATCTTGGACACTGGCTGTATGTCTTGTGATGGTGGAGTTGAGGTATTTTTGTGACTCAGTAAGATTAAGGGAGATGGAACTGGTTTGATTGGAGCCTATCCCAACTTTACCATGAGTGCAAGGCACACAGTAACACACATACACACACCCATTCACCTATAGGGCAAGTCAGTGTCTCCAATTAACCTAACTTCATGTTTTTGGACTGTGGGAAGAAACCGGAGCGCCCGGAGGAAACCCGCACATACACAAGGAGAACATGCAAACTCACTGTTCTTCAATGGTCAGGACCACCACAGAGTAGGCATTATTTAGGTGGTGGATCATTCTCAGCACTGCAGTAACACTGACATGGTGGTGGTGTGTTAGTGTGTGTTGTGCTGGCATGAGTGGATCAGACACAGCAGCGCTGCTGGAGTTTTTAAATACTGTTTCCACTCACTGCCCACTCTATTTTAGACACTCCTACCTAGTTGGTCCACCTTGTAGACATAAAGATCGCTCATCTATTGCTGCGGTTTGAGTTGGTCAACTTCTAGACCTTCATCAGTGGTCACAGGATACTGCCTACGGGGTGCTGTTGGCTGGTTATTTTTGGTTGGTGGACAATTCTCAGTCCAGCAGTGACAGTGAGGTGTTTAATAACTCCATCAGCATTGCTGTGTCTTATCCACTCATACCAGCACAACACACACTAACACACCACCACCATGTCAGTGTCACTGCAGTGCTGAGAATGATCCACCAGCCACATAATAACTGCTCTGTAGTGGTCCTGTGGGGGTCTTGACCATTGAAGAACAGGGTGAAAGCGGGCTAAAAAGGTATGTGGAGAAACAGATGGACTACAGTCAGTAATTGTAAAACTACAAAGTGCTTCTATATGGTAAGTGGAGCTGATAAAATGGACAGTGTGTGTAGAAACCAGGTTGTTTTAATGTTATGGCTGATCGGTGTATGGTCCTTGTACTAACACTGCCTCCAGAGGAAGGTAACTTGTTGTTGTGGGAAATATTTTCATGCCAATAACAAGACTGAATATTTATAGCAGGGCAAAAATGTGACAAAGTGACTTGTTTGGAAGATGGCATCCTGTAACAGTGCCATGCTATACGTCACTGAGTCTTTCAGTACGACTACCAGTGTTGTCTCCTTTTTTTGCTTCTGTTGGCATTATGGGTGTGAAATGACGGCAACACAATATTTTTGGTCACATGACGAATCTTCTTCCAATGAAACATACAGCACAATGAGCTGTATGTTTTCAGTTTCCTGAGACATTTTCCTGATTTAGAAAGCAGCTTTAAGCTTTTCTTCTCTTGCCCATTACAAAGCCATCAGCGCTAATAAGTTGTCAGATAGAGCTTTCAGAGCTTTCAAGTTGTTTATTTGCAGAGAATTACTAGCAGATAGCAGGCCAGGCTGACCACCAGCGCATTTGCATTAACCACCAGGAGTGTGGCTATTTGTTTAGTTTTTTTAAAGCACCGCTGCAGAGAGAAAGCCACCGTGATCGTGTGGCCTGAACCGCGATTAGATTGATGTAGATGTTTTTCTCTGTTAGAGCACTTTATGCTATCACCCTGTAATCGCAAATGCATTTGAAAGGAGTGTTTCTAGACACTGGGTCATTATTGGCATCAACCAAATGTCAGATGATGGGCAGTTATGACAGGAAGTGTTCATTTCGTCTGTTGTGTTGAGTATTTATGTCTGGGTTTTTGTCTGTAGGAGAGAAGTGTACCAGATTCAAAGGGAACTGCTTAAAGAGAGGACTAGATGTCGAGCTTTGGAGGAGGAACTCGAGAATCCCATGAACGTTCATCGATGGAGAAGACTGGAGGTGTGTATATATCTGTAAAAACGTGAAGAGGTCTAAGGGCGCATTCACATGAGAAGCGGCAAAATCGCTTGTGCACTGGCTGTGCCGTTGTTTCTTAAGGAGTGTGGCGGTGCTGATAAGCTTGCCTCTGCTCTTCCCTGAGCATTTACCTGATTGAACTTTGACCCAGTTTGCCTCCAATGAGACAAACTGTTTGATATGATGTCGTAAAAGTATGAACAATGCTTAACGGGAACAATTGTATTAAAACAACGGCCAAGAAATTTCATTAGTGGAGAGAACACTAACTCACTCGCTTTCTTAACCGCTTATCCAATCAGGGTCGCTGGGGGCGGGGGGTATAGGTGCTGGAGCCTATTCCAGCTTTTCAATGGGCGCAAGGCACACAGTAACACCCTGGACAGGGCGCCAGTCCATCGCAGGGCAGACACACACACACACCCCCAAAGTGATGGACTGGTGACTTGTTACTTGGTGAGGTTGTTTCCTGCTATTCGCCCAGTGAATTGCACCCACTGTGACCCTGACCAAGATAAAGCAGTGGTAAACACAATGAATGAACAAATTTCACTATTAACATTTACTGACTTTTATTTGTGAACAAGACATCGCAAGCAATTGAGGGTTAAGGGCCTCGATCAGGGGCCCAAGAGTTGCAGGTTGGCAGTGGTAGGGCTTGAACCAGCAGTCTCCACATCTAGTCTAGCACCTTAACTGCTGACCTACATTCATTGCTTCATTACCTTTTGTATTCACAGTATCTTTACCGAGGGTGTCAGAAGTTGGCCCTACTGGCCCAAGTCTCCAAAAAAAGTTATCTGCCCGCTCTGGATAATCAGAGCTATCAGACTTTTGTGCCACACTTGCTTGAGATGGTAACTGAGGTTCTAAAAAAAAAAAATAGGCTTCAATTTCAATGGCATCTCTTCCCTGTTCCTTTTCCCTTTCTCTATTTCTGATTCCATCTCTATAATACGTTCTCTTTCTCAATCTCCCTCTTTCTCTAAATGCTTTCCCTGCAGGCAAGTGACCCCAGCACCTTTGAGCTGATTCAGAAGATTCACTCTCTTCAGCGGCGCCTGATAACCAAAAGTGAGGAGGTGGTGGAGAAAGAGCTGCTGCTTCAGGTAAACACTCCGTTCTCATTCGCCGCCAGCATCAATCCGTCACGTCCTACCGGCCGCTGATGACTCATCAGATAACCCTGGGGTCAGGCTATTGAGGGATTGATTGTGAAGGTCTTTAGCCGCGCGTCTCTATCGCTCAGCCGTTAAAGGAGGTCGTGTACGCTTCCATTTAGGCTTCAGGTTCTTAACAACGGATGAACTGTTGAACCGAAACATTTAGTTTGAAGCTACATTTACAAATATTTATTTTGTCTCTTTATTAAAATTAGTGGTGGTGCAGCCGGCAGTGTCTCACGTCCTTGACACGACCGTGCAGGTTTTCTGTGCAGTTTCTGGTTTCCTCCCACCTTTAAACATGAGTACAAGGTAAATTAGCTGTTCTAAATTGCCAGTAGAAGTCAGTGAGTAGATACATTGGTTACATTCATGGCAGGATTGTTCAGTCTTTTCTTGTTTTATATACACAGATCAGCCATAACATTAAAACCACCTTCTTGTTTCTACACTCACTATTTTATCAGCTCCACTTACCATATAGAAGCACTTTGTAGTTCTACAATTACTGACTGTAGTCCATCTGTTTCTCTGCATGCTTTGTTAGCCCCCTTTTATGCTGTTCTTCAATGGTCAGGACCCGCAGAGAACCACTACAGAGCAGGTATTATTTAAGTGGTGGATCATTCTCAGCACTGACATGGTGGTGGTGTGTTAATGTGTGTTGTGCTGGTATGAGTGGATCAGACACAGCAGTGCTGCTGGAGTTTTTAAACACCTCACTGTCACTGCTGGACTGAGAATAGTCCTCCAGCCAACAGCACCCTGTGGGCAGCGTCCTGTGACCACTGATTAAGGTCTAGAAGATGACCAACTCAAACAGCAGCAACAGATGAGCGATCGTCTCTGACTTTACATCTACAAGGTGAACCAACTAGGTAGGAGTGTCTAATAGAGTGGACAGTGAGTGGACACGGTATTTAAAAGTTCCAGCAGCGCTGCTGTTTCTGATCCACTCATACCAGCACAACACACACTTGCACACCACCACCATGTCATTGTCACTGCAGTGCTGAGAATCATCCATTACCTAAATAATACTTGCTCTGTAGTGGTCCTGACCATTAAAGAACAGGGTGAAAGCAGGTTAAGACAGTATGTAGAGAAACAAATGGACTACAGTCAGTAATTGTAGAACAACAAAGTGCTTCTGTATGGTAAGCGGAGCTGATAAAATGGACAGTGAGTGCAGAAACAAGGAGGTGGTTTTAATGTTATGCCCAGTCAGTAGCACAGTGCATTAAATTAATAATTAAGAAGCAAAAGCTTTAGTTATATCAAACAGAAAATCAGAAATAATAATAATGACTGAATGATTATGGATGTTTTACAGTTTGTTAGGTCAGAATCTGTGATCTCCTGTACATCAGTTGCTACAGTTTACATGACATGTACTTGGAAAAAAGGGGGGGACTCAAATGACCACTTCTTACAACCAGACTGAACAGAAAAGCTCCTCGGAATGCACAATAAGTCCATCCCCCAGGGCAGAATATCTCAGTTCCACTTCTGTTAGCAAAGAACAGGAACGTAAGGCTATCGTGATAACAAGCTCAAAGAAACTGGACAGTTAGAGATTAAGAAAGAGTTGCCTGGTCTACATGATAACAGAAATTTATGGACTGGATCTGCCCTCTGTCTAAGTTAAGGTTGTGGTGGAAAGGTGTATAGAATAATTTAGTGCAGGGTGCCGCAAGCCGAAAAAATGGGTCGCCGAGAAAAAAAAAAAAAATTTAAATAAATGAATTTTAACAGGCACATAAACATGAAATGAACTTGAACACAAATGCCTTCTTGTGGACACGTTACGTTTCATCTTGTAAACCACAGTGGGGCAAGATTGCCACCATTTATATTACAAAAAAAAAATTTTAATTAGGGATGTAACGATACACTCTACCCGCGATGCGATTCATGATATGATTTTTTCCCGACTGTTTTTAAACAAAACTAAATGGAAGACGAATGATGACAGTTTCCTTTTATTATTTCTCTTTAAAAAAATAAATAAAAATAAAAATTTATTTGTGCTTATCTTTTATTTATCTAAATAATGAATGCCCTTTTATTTCTAAAGTAGGTACAAACCAAATTGCCAAATCCAACATTTTATAAATAAATGAATAATACAAATAAAGTATCCTCACATAAATAAATTTGGCTGGAAAATCCCCCTACCTGGCAACTTTGTGAAGTGCCGTCAACCAGGCGAGGTGAATAGAGCCAGTGCCCTCTGCTGTTTAAAGTGAATATCGATTCATCTTAAATGAATATCCGATTCGAATTGTGGCACATGTGCACCGATTTTTAACTGTCTTGTGGTGCATCGTTACATCCCTAGTTTTAATGCATCGTTTGTGTTGTCTGGGTCACGATAAAAATCATGGACAAAACAAGATGTTTAAAATAAAGAGTAGAAAAACTTGGTTTAGTGCAAACAACTGGATCCCTGACGTCAAGCAACCTTTTTTTGAAGGACAGAGCTTATTTGAGTATTGTTGCTGACCATATTCATCTCTTGTTTTTTTTTTTTTTTTTTACCACATTTTACACATCATATAATGTTTAAAGTTTAAATCTAAATCTCTTAAACTCAATTACGAGAAGTGTCTACATACTTTTGGCTATATCATTTACACATTAAGCCCTTGGCTGCTTAGACCAAGTCACCCAGAACCTGAACAAACATCACAAACGTATTAATTAAGATTTTTTTTTGCACTGTAGCAGGATACCATTAGGGATTGATTAATGGTACCTGTATATGGGTGCACATTTGGCAGTGTAATTAAAACATTAATTATTTATTCATATTTATTCACACCAGAGTTTATAATTATTCATCATACACATACACACACCTCAAAATCAGTGTATTGTATGAAGCAAAAAAAAAAAGGATTTACAATGATACCGTCGACAACAAGTAATGGAAGTCAGTTACACCAATTAGAGTTATCACATGACCTGAAGCTGCTTTAAACCTCATCATACATGCATTACATAGCCAAGAGAGACAACTACTGACCCACCACCAAACCCAATATTCTGGATTATCTTGCAAGTGGCATAACGTATTCAGTGTGAACCTGCTCTCATTTGTGATGAGAATGGGGTGCCATTGTCGTACCTGCTAATTCTGGTGTTCTCTGACAAATTGGCAATCAAGCTGCATGGTGCGGGTCCCACTAAACCCCTAATGTTAATCTAATGGAGCCCGTTTGTGACACTTTGGTCAGGAACATGCTCACCAGTAGCCAGTTCTGCTTCTGGATTGATGTCCTTCCACTGCTAGCTATCCTTCTTTAACGCCCATTGTCCTGGTATCTTCTTCTAGCTCTTCTATACTTTTTTAAGCCTGCTTTCACCCTGTTCTTCAATGATAAGGACCCCCACAGGACCACCACAGAGCAGGTATTATTTAGGTGGTGGATCATTCTCAGCACTGCAGTAACAATGACATGGTGGTGGTGTGTTAGTGTGTGTTGTGCTGGTATGAGCGGATCAAACATTTAAATACCGTGTCAGCATGAAAGGGTGCTAACAAAGCATGTAGGGAAACAGATGGACAACAGTCAGTAATTGTCAGTAAAACAAAGTTCTTCTATTTGGTAAGTGGAGCTGATAAAATGGACAGTGAGTGTAGAAACAAGGAGGTGGTTTTAATGTTATGGCTGATCGGTGTACACAAGTCTAAAGAAACAATATTTATGGATTGTGGTTTTTATGGTCAACGATTATGAGTAGCAAACCAGCCAAAAATCATTATGCACATGGCAAATCGTTGGCTAAACCAGTGTAAACTGTAAAGCTCAAGCAACTGGATAGTAAAGCTGTAAAAACACCATCCCTGGCACAATGAACAAGTTTATAACAGCTGGCAGTTTGACAAACAAATCTGGGGTGATAACTACCAGGAGAACATTTCCTGCCCTGGCGCTGTTTTTGATGATCAGTGTTTGTGGTTTTATTCACAGTAGTGGGGTGAATTTTAACACCCACTGTCTATGCCCTTACCATTCGGCCTTTATTAGTCTGTTTTACTGCAGGTGATGTTCTTGAGATGAGATACAGGTGGGGGAGGCGTCTTACATAAGAACGATGTTGATGCTGAGTTAAAAGGAAACAAAATATAGAATATAAAAGCGAGTGGGGGAAAAAAAAGAACCAATTCAAAATGTATAGGATGCCTGTGTCTGTATGAATGCCTGAAATGCTTCATCACCACCGATGACTCAAAGTAGGTGGTGCACAGATATGACCCAGTGTTTATTTCGAACCGGCATTCTGCGCTGCTGTCATCTGTACCGTCATGATTGATTATATGCAGGAGTGTGTGTAGGATTCGGTGAAATGCATGAATCTTGCCTGAGAATAGCCTTTTCTTTGATGCTATTACGCATGACAAGTCCGATGAGCTTAGCACTGATATGCCATATTGGTAGAGTTACTGACTGTGTTCTTGAATGATATATATACGTATATATATATATATATATATATATACAGGTATATATACAGTATATCTGGTGTGGGATTCCTCCAGAACCGATTCGTACCAAAATATTGAGTCATTATTGGGCTGTTAAAGAAAAACGACTCACAGTTGTGAAATTTTCCAGAGGAATAAGTTACATGACAGCTGCTTATCTGAACATTCGAAATATTGGCAGGCGATTAGTATCGACCTCTAAACATATCGAGCTGCTTGTCAGTAACACTAGTTCAAAAAGATGTGGTAAGTCTCTTAAATTAGTGTCAGTGTCACGTGATGAGCTGCACTGGCTGCATCAGGAAGGTCTGGAAAAACCTCTTACATTTAATAATCAGCTTGAATTCTGTTATAATCAATTGCAATGTGTACAAAATATTAAACAAATGAAAGAAAGTAATACATTTGTACCTGTACCTGTCTGATACACAAGTATAGCCAGTGTTTCATTCATTGCTCTAAAATTTGCCACCTAATGATGGACAGTGTCACCTCTGTTTTAGCAGCTTCTATTTCAGGCTAGACCTTTTTTATTAGCCAATGGATTGCATCTGAACATCTGGACACATTTCACTCAGCATATAGTGGCAATTTGGGCTTTCTTCCAAACATTGGCAAGAGACCACTGTTCCATGTATTTTTCCAGGTGTATTCAAACTAGCCCTATTTGTATGGACACAAAGTAGTCGTGGGTGTCATCAATAATAATTGCTAACAAGGAATTGAAAGGTCATGCCACAAGGTGAATGGCATTAAACCATTGATTAAGAATATAAATCGTCACATGCATGTTGCCAATCCAATATATTAAATAAATACATTTATTATATTTCACAAAATGCTCCTACTTTTCAATCATCAATTTTTT
The DNA here is from genome assembly GCF_030014385.1 of Trichomycterus rosablanca. Lineage (NCBI taxonomy): Eukaryota > Metazoa > Chordata > Actinopteri > Siluriformes > Trichomycteridae > Trichomycterus > Trichomycterus rosablanca. The sequence continues at coordinate 7,664,158 of NC_086002.1, read as the reverse complement.
TAATTACATAAATTAAAACTAAATGTATATTTATTAGGATTTTAACGTCATGTTTTACACTTTGGTTACATTCATGACAGGAGAGGTAGTTTACTCATTACACAAGATTCATCAATTCACAAGTTTAATATCAAACACAGTCATGGACAATTTTGTATCTCCAATTCACCTCACTGCATGTCTTTGGACTGTGGGAGGAAACCGGAGCACCCGGAGGAAACCCACGCAGACACAGGGAGAACATGCAAACTCCACACAGAAAGGACCTGGACCGCCCCACCTGGGGATCGAACCCAGGACCTGATAAAAAACAACATAAAAATAAAAAACAACAATGTACGGTACAGTTAATTAACATTTTTGTTTACATCCCTGTGTTTAGAACAAGTGGCTGATGTCAGACACTTTTGGTTTGGTGTGTAGAGAGCCGATGTTGGTGTTTAGGTGTGGGCATTGATCAAGAATAGTTTGTAACAAAAATATATCATCTACTAAATGATAAACATACCATTGTGCTACCTTTATTTTAATGTGCAATGGAAAATCCAGGAAAGTCTATGATATTTTTCACTATTCACTATATATGTTCATAGCTCAGGAGAAACCACAGTGACACATGAGATAGGCACTGCAAATCAATACAAATGTAATCTGACTGATGACCAGATCAAAATGCTGAAACATTTGTTTTATTCTGACCTGTTTTCTCTTTTAAAATAATGATGTCTTATCCATAAGGCACATGGGTTCACTTTAGGCACAATTCCAATGGTTGGACTTCAATGAAAAATGAAGTAATTGCTAGTTATTACAACTGTGCAGACCTGAGTAAGAGTCTCATGAGTGCCACTGGCTTGGCTGGATGCTCACCGTACACAATTGGCCATGTCTAAGGGAGGAATGGTGAAAGGGGCGCCATCACCTTGCTGCTTTAACAGTGACACCAGTGACAATGTGTGTTTGAGGTACCACACAAGCGGCAAAGAAATACAGAGGGTTAAGCATGTTCCTTCATGCAGGGAAGTGTGTTGGGCTGTGTGTAATATGGAACTGGAATCTGTAACCAAGAAGCATTCATGCTGGTCTGGCTGCTTGTGGTGGCCCACACCTGACTTTGAAACTAAAATATGGTTAGTAAGTTATGGTTAGAGTATCTCTGTTGCAACACAGAGGTCAGATGAGAAGGACAAGTCAACAAAAGTTTATGGACACCTTGATATTTTACCTAACACCTACATTGTGGACCGATTCTCCAGCAGGTCTCAAAATGTTTTAATTTAATGGAGTGTTTGTTTCTCTGTTAAGACACCTCAAGAGTACGGTCTGAGCAATCAAGCCAACATTAGAGTTTCATTTTCCTTAATTAAGCTGGGGAGTGTTTATTGTAGAGTTGCACTTTATTAACACAAACGTGTGTTTAGGCAAATGTGCTAGTCCACTACTAAGATCTTGAGCTCAAAACATAGGGAGTGCTATTGTTCTGGCCAGGCGCTCAATTAGGCACAGTTGGCTGTGCCTGGGGGGAAGTAGGTTAAGTAGCTCTGTAGCAACCCAGAGGCCAGAGGAGAAGGACAAGTCACCAAAAGTTTATAAACACCTACTTTGTGGACTGATTCACCAGCAGGTCTCAAAATGTTTCATTTTAATTGAGTGTTTGCTCAGACCGCACTCTTGTGAAGTCTTAACAGAGAAACAATCAAGCCAACATTAGAGTCTCATTTTCCTTAATTAAGCTGGGGAGTGTTTAATGTAGAGTTGCACTTTATTAACACAAACGTGTGTTTAGGCAAATGTGCTAGTCCACTACTAAGATCTTGAGCTCAAATCCTAGGGAGTGCTATTGTTCTGGCCAGACGCTTAATCAGGCACAGTTGGCTATGCCTGAGGGGAAGTAGGTTGAGTATCTCTGTTGCAACACAGAGGCCAGAGGAGAAGGACAAGACACCAAAATTTTATGGACACCTACATTGCGGACTGATTCACCAGCATGTCTCAAAATGTTTCATTTTATTAATGGAGTGTTTGCTCAGACCGCACTCTTGAGGTGACATACCAGAGAAACAATCAAGCCTCATTTTCCTTAATTAAGCTGGGGAGTGTTTAATGTAGAGTTGCACTTTATTAACACAAATCTGTCTGTGTGTGTGTGTGTGTGTGTGTGTGTGTGATTAGGAAAAGGAAAAGCTGTATGTCGAGCTGAAGCACATATTAGCTCGTCAGCCAGGTCCAGAGGCAGCCGAGCAGCTTCAAATCTACCAGCAAACGCTCCGGAAAAAGACCAAACAGCTCAAGGTCCTCCGAGTCTCATTTTCTAAATTTCTCGCTAGCGTTCTTTCTTCTCTATGATTTACTGTCACTTCGTTTCACCGTCCGGTGGGCAGCATACCCATGAATCATTTTTTTCCACTTCTTCCTCTGTAAACTTAGCTCTTACTTTCTCCATCATGTTTATGAATTATTAGTCACCCTCCTGCCTAATTAAGAGCTCTTAGAGCCGGTGGTAGACAGCTAGCGCTAGCATCATCGGGGACTTTTAATCTCGCATGGAGCTTTTCGTATTCTTTAGACGGCCTAATTTCTCCATTAAAACAGCGCGAGGCTGAATAAAACAGTGATGAGGTGCCATTCCGCTTGACTGCCTTTGGCACATTAGGCCTTGGCCAGGGCTTAGCTTGCAAAATTTTGTTTTTTTTGGGTTGTAGTTTTATACTTTAACTTATATTGTGGCAATCCAAAGACTAAAGACAGTTTGCAAGGGCAGTTACAAAAAAACTAAAACTGGGCATACAGCCATGTCAGCTCTTAACATTGGTAATCCAGTCATGTGGCAGGAGTTCCTAGCATAAAATTATAAAGGCACAAACCAACAGCTTGATTTACCGTCAGAATTATAGAATTGTCATATATACATATACAGGTGTACAATACAACGAAATTCTCATTTCGCCTATCCCAGCTCATTTGCAGGGAGTTAAACTCACAATCTTTTGATTGATAGCCCAAAGCTCTACCAACAAAGCTACCACTGTCCCATTATGAGAATGGGAGAAAAGGCTACAGTACCTCAAATAACTATTCTGTTTAGCTAATTATCAACATTTTGGATCGTTAAAATTTGCCTTTTTAACAAAGTAATTCTTTAAACTGGCAACTGAAGACAGACCTATGGGCAGAACTATGGGCAACCTTTCTCTTAAGAACTATTAAAACATAAAACTGCTGTCTTAAGAGTAATTACTGTCTGTAGCTATGAAGATAAAGTACATCTTAGCTTGTCAGAATCAAAGGGTATTTTGGTTTATTCTAATTCAAATTTTTTTTTTCTAAACACATTGATCAAACTGGTACAATTCGCTGGTAATTAATTACTAAACATGATAACTTATACGCCACAGGGTTTAGCTGATAAAACCTTTATATAACAACTTTCACGCAGGGTCACTTTTGTCATTGTTTAATAAGAAATATAAAAAGGTAGAATTATAATTTGTTGATTGTGTTCTTCTGTTTTTTCAGGCGCTATCATCCGAGCTTAACATGTACGAGTCTCAGACACAAGAGTACAAGTACGAGATTGAACGGCTGGCCAACGAACTGCAGAACGTGAAGAAAAAGTACCTGACACAGAAGCGTAAAGAGCAGGAAAGCAGGTGAGAATAAAAAAGGAGTTGGTCAGTATTTGATAAAACAAGCAAGTACCCATGACTGACCACTTGAGATGAACCTCTGTATTCTTTGGCCAATTGTATCGTTGCTTTGACCAGACATTGGGAGTTGCTCTTGCAGGGGTAATGAGGTCAATTCTCATATGGTCTCAAACATGGCCAATTGTGACTGTTAAGTCTTGGCAGTGGACCCTATCTTATTAAACCGCTCTGCCGCTAACTAATCGCTGAACTGTTTTAAACCTGATTGCCAGTTTTCCTTCAGCACAAATCAGCAGATGCCCAGTGGTCAATTCTGACTATGGTGGTAAACAAATCTGGTTTAAACTGGTTTTAAAACAACAAACTTTCTATAAGTTGCACAGTGTCAACATTTTCAGTCCAATGGTCTAGTGCACTAATCCACCAGTTCGGGCACTCAAACAGGCACAGTTGGCTGTGTCTGAGAGGAAGGAGGTTGAATGATGCCTGCCCTAGTGGTGGAGTGTGCTCAGAGTTCACAGCGTGCCGCTCCAAGCACAGTAAGGCCCTGCGTGAATCTCTGCCAGTGGCAGGTGAAAAAAATGCAGCTGGTGACTGCACTTATGTCAGAGGAAGCTCTTGATAGTGAACTCTCCTCGGCCAGTGCGGGGATGGTGCAAGTAGCAAGACAATTGCAACGGGAATTGGCAAGATCAGGTGGACCATATGGAACAAAAAAACAAGTATTGGTTCCAATATCTGTTGAGGGTGATGCAGGATCTGAAAAGGTTTGGCTTATAATACCTACGGCAGTCTGACCACAGCCTGTTGTTCGAGTATCTGTTAGCTACAACTCATCAGATTTTAGACAGAACCTGGACACATATGCTGCATGTGTGTAGGAGTAAGCGTGTGTAAAATGCTTTGATGTATCAACCTAATTAAATAAATACATACTGACAACTTATCACATATGTTTTGGCAAATTCAAGCCTACCATCACTAACAGTTCCTGACAGTCTCACGTAATAATAGTAATAAAATATCCATTAAATAAAAAGTGCTGAATACAGAGCTTACCATGCAGGTGGAATAAAAAGTTGCGTTTAGTTGTTGCTCACTGTAGTTTGGTTGTAATTTAATATGAAATCATATAAACCTGGCACACAGGATTAAACAGACCCACACTCCCAGCTGATATCGCTCATATTACCCATATGTTCATTCCTCCCACACAATGGCAACAGCTGGTCTTTGACCCAATGCAATTATAACTGATCAAGTTGCTTTTGAGTGGTTGAGTGTCACTGTTAACCCACAGTGACTTTTTAGAGTGTGAATTCAGATAGCATTTCTGAACTTGCTTCCTATTGTTTTTATCAGTTCTCGTCATTAAGAACATGCACAACTACATGAATACTGATGTCATGTACATTATATAGAAATACACCGATCAGCCATAACATTAAAACCACCTCCTTGTTTCTACACACACTGTCAATTTTATCAGCTTCACTTACCATATAGGAGCACTTTGTAGTTCTACAATTACTGACTGTAGTCTATCTGCGATCATCTCTGACTTTACATCTACATAGTGAACCAACTAGGTAGGAGTGTCTAATAGAGTGGACAGTGAGTGGACACTGTATTTAAAAACTTCAGCAGTGCTGCTGTGTCTGATCCACTCATACCAGCACAACACACACTAACACACCACCACCATGTCAGTGTCACTGCAGTGCTAAGAATGATCCACCACCTATATAATATCTAGTCTGTGGTGGTCCTGTGGGGGTCCTGACCATTGAAGAACAGGGTGAAAGCAGGTTAAAACAGTATGTAGAGAGACAGATGGACTTCAGTCAGTAATTGTAGAACTACAAAGTGCTCCTATGTGGTAAGTAAAGCTGATAAAATGGTCTGAGTGTAGAAACAAGTGTTTTAATGATATGGCTGATCAGTGTATTTGAAAGGTATCTTTAAATTAGTAATGTTACAGCTTGTTTACTAAAAACAACAATTTCATTACTACTGGTAATTGGTGGCAAATTAATGTAAACTTAAAACCACGGATGGTTAAGTACTTGATGTAAATACTTAAACATTAATGCATGTTTTCAGTATGTGTTCAGTTTTAGTAGTAGTTAACTAAAGTAGGTGGCTTTCTAAACATTGTGGTTTCAAACGCATCTAAAGTATTACTGATATACTGTACATCTACATATGTAAATATAATAGTTCATGAACAGTACACACATGTAGCTGTTAATCATTGTTATTTTTTTTAATAAGATGATGCTACAGGTAAGTTAAAACATTGATAATGCAAATAGACCTACAAAATTAATGCCACCACAGATTGGTAAAACAAAACTAAATGGTAAATGACTTAATCCGAATGACGGGAGAATTGAACTGTGGACTAATGTCACAAAATGTGCCTGACAGTACTGTTATTCTAATGTTATTTTAAAAAGGTCTCCAGAATTACCAAAGGTTACATAATGCCACTCTAAAATTAAAGTAATTTTCAGACAAGAACACAAACCGCGTTAATTATTGAACCAGATAGTAAAAATGTATTACTTAACCTTTAAAAATTTACTTTAAAATTAAAAAGCTGTGAATGTGAATGCAAGAGGGTCCAGCAGGATGCAGGTCTATACTTGAAATGTGTGTAATGGGACTAGGTCTCAATACTTGTCCCAGTAAATGAGAACAAAACAGGGTTAACCATACATTCAGCTGAACAACAAGTAATAAATAAAATGGTAAAGTAATAAAGACGAACTAATAGATTAGTTTTTATAAGAAGCAGGGCTTAAGGTTTTTTTTTATTTTTTATATATCAATACACTGAAAATACAAGGGAAACAGAAATGGCTAAAACAGGCTAATTAGACAGTGATAGGAAAAAATCCATATAGGGAAAATACAGCAAAAGACAAATGAATAAAACGAGTGAAATTATGAACTCTAGTAAATGTTTATTCCATTTTATCAGCTCCACTTACCATATAAAAGCACTTAGTAGTTCTACAATTACTGACTGTAGTTCATCTGTTTCTTTACATACCTTTTTAACCTCCTTTCACCCTGTTCTTCAATGGTCAGGACCACCACAGAGTAGGTATTATTTAGGTGGTGGATCATTCTCAGCACTGCAGTGACACTGACATGGTGGTGGTGTGTTGGTGTGTGTTAGTGTGTGTTGTGCTGGTATGAGTGGATCAGACACAGCAGCGCTGCTGGAGTTTTTAAATAGTGTCCACTCACTGTCCACTCTATTAGACACTCCAACCTAGTTGGTCCACCTTGTAGATGTAAAGTCATAGACGATCACTCATCATCTATTGCTGCTGTTTGAGTTGGTCATATTCTAGACCCTCATGAGTGGTAACAGGACGCTGCCCACGGGGCTCTGTTGGCTGGATATTTTTGATTGGTGGACTATTCTCAGTCCAGCAGTGACAGTGAGGTGTTTTAAAACTCCAGCAGCATTGCTGTGTCTTATCCACTCCTAAATAATACCTGCTGTGTAGTGGTCCTGGGAGAGTCCTGACCATTGAAGAACATCATGAAAGGGGGCTAACAAAGCATGCAGAGAAACAGATGGACTACAGTCAGTAATTGTAGAACTACAAAGTGCTTCTATATTTCTGATGAAATAGACAGTGAGTGTAGAAACAAGGAGGTAATTTTGATGTTATGGCTGATCGGTGTAACTGGATTGGTGTATGTATCAGCTAGTCCAAGTTCTTTGTTTTATTATTTTCTTTTTTTTACAGCTTTCTCTCCCTTGTAAAACACAATAACAACAAGACTTTGTGATGTGTTAATACTCTTAAACAAATTGACAAGAGAACTGACAGAAGTACAAAGAAATGAATTTTAATATTTGATCAGAATTTCTAAAGATTTTGCAAGCTCATGATCCTCACTACCTTCTGTTCAATTTTCAGACTATTGCTAATTGACTTGCTTCCTCCCTCTCTGTACTTATGGCTCTCTGATTAGAACACACGGCTTATGAATTGAAAGCTGATACACCCTGCTGGTGGCCACAGATTGCTTGGCTCTGATTGGCCAGTCCGTACCATCTGGTGTAGTAATATGACTGTGCTGTTTCCTGTTGCCTGGTCGGGGGTCCTACTGTTGATCTGTTGGATGGTTTTCAGACATGGCGAATAACCAATAGGACCCTCTGAGGATTCTGCTCACTGGCTGACCACTGCAATTTATTGCTGTAGGCTCTACTCCTCACTGCCAAGAAGCTTTTTTTGTTTATTCATTATATTCATTATTCATATGCTATACAGCCAAAAGTATGCAGACAATTTTTCTAGTTACTACTATCATGTGTTTCAAACACACTCATTGCTAATCTGTTTAAAACGCTCATAATTGGCAACATTTTGGATTTTAGGAAAAGCCCCTTTGTGCCATGCTGACTGTGCTCCTCAACACAAACACGGTTTGACAGGTTTGGCCTGCACCAAGCGCTGACCTCAACCCCACTGACCACTATTGGGATGAACTGGAAAATTTGTTGTGACGCTGATCCCCTCTCGTTCGACTCACAAATGACCTTAGAACACAATGGGTCTGTATTCTCAAAGACACATTGAAATAATTCAAAAAGCGTTTTTAAAAGTGTGATGGTGTGGGGAAAAGGAAAGGAGGGAGTCTCTTACTAATGCCATGGGTTTGCAATGGGATGTCTAGTAAGCTCATGGTTAGCTGTCCACATGCTATTGACCAAAAAGTGTATGTAAGGGTAATAGAGACGCCTTTATCCAAAGCGACCTACAGCACTGGGACAGCATACAGTCTGAGCAATTGAGGGTTAAGGACCTTGCTCAATGGCCCAACAGCAGAAACCTGGCAGTGGTGGGGCTTGAACCACCAACCTTCTGACTACTAGTCCAGTACCTTAACTTTTAGGCTACAGCTGCCTCAGCTGCTTGTGATAGAAACCTATGATAGAAACACCGCCTCGATGGCAAACCGGGGATCCCCCAGCACTCACTTACTCACTCACTATCTTAACCGCTTATCCAATTAGGGTCGCCAGGGGGTGCTGGAGCCTATCCCAGCTTTTTCAATGGGCGCAAGGCACACAGTAACATCCTGGACGGGCCGCCAGTCCATCGCAGGACACACACACACACACACATTCACTTATAGGGCAATTCTGTGTCTTCAATTAACCTGAATGCATGTTTATGGACTGTGGGAGGAAACCGGAGCCCCCGGAGGAAACCTACGCAGACACGGGGAGAACACGCAAGCTCCACACAGAAAGGACCCAGACCGCCCCGCCTGGGGATCGAACTCAGGACCTTCTTGCCGTGAGGCGACAGTGCTACCCACCGAGCCACTGTGCCGCCGGATCCCCCAGCAGCAGAAGACAAATTGACTACGCTAAATTGGAAGATAATGGAAGAAAATGCATACATATAATTTAAAAAATAATATTTCATAATTTAATTTATTCACATTTAATTAAAATAGATCTAAAAAGTAATCAAAACAGAAATGATCCTAGCTGAAGTTAGTTGGCAGGGCATATATTACATGTAAAATAAATATAATAAGAAAGGAAAAGGAAGTGGTTCCTTCATATTCCACTATATCATGTTATTAAATCACTACAATAAAAATAATAATAATAATATTAATAATGTGAACAGTGTTGGGATTTGCGTCTTTCTTGTTTTGAAGACACTTTGCTGTAGGCAGTGATTTGTTTTGAGCCTGAACCCTGATTTTCTACTCTAACACAGAAACGTGCTTCTCTAGAAGTCTGTTAATCTGCGAGTCCTGTAGTTCTGGGATTTAGTGTCGTTTCGGAATTCGACCCTGAAGTGTCCTGCGCAGTTCAAGCATCACTGATGTTTTTGCCGCAGGAAATGTGCTGAGCATGTGCGCGGCGTCTAAGCCCGACCGACGAGCAGCCTATCGATCGTTTCCACTCTCGCGGACGTGAGTAATGGCTTGACGTTCCACAAATCCCCAGCAGCAGTTTCCGAACACATGGCCTGATTGTAAAGGGAGGCCGGTGTTAACAAAAAGAGCTCGAATGAGACATAAAGCCGTTTAATGGATTGAGATGTTAAAGCGAATGGGTTTGCACAGTGGCTGTCGATGGAATTGATATGCAGACAACGGTGACCTAAGGTTCTGCACGATCTAAATCAGACCGACATGCTGGGATTCGTCCACTGCTGTTAGGGTTTGAAAAGAAAGGAAGAAAAAGACATAACAAAACAAAAGCGAACTAACGTGTAATTTAAAATCTCTCTCCGCCAGGTCGCATTAAGTCCAAATTAAGAGACATTAAAAGGCAATTTGCTGCTTTCTTGAAGAATGTAGTTTCTGAAGCAGTAGCATCTTCAGCGGCTAGTTTGTTGAAGCTAAAAGGCAAGAGAAATCCTGCTTGTTTAGCCATTTTGCGTATCTAATTAGCACTTTAAGCTGGTAAACAGCTAGATTTGTAGTCACGGGGCAGAAAATCTTTGCAAGCTTAAAGCACCAATTACGGCAAAGTTAATCTATAATGGAGGGCTTTAGAGCCTAAACCAGATTAAAAGCTGGCTGAAATAATGGAAGGTATTGGTGTGCAATTATTACTGGTCAAGGTTTTTTGGTATAATAAAATGCATATGTGGGTCACAACTCAGAAAAAAAGACACTGCATAGAATTTTGGGCTAGTGATGGAATGTTATGCCTTCTTTAATCTTACAAGCGTAAACACATCTGATACAACCACACACCACCAACCAGGAGCCCCACCTGCAGTTTTCACACTGCTCAGAAGTTGCATGGTGGCTATGATTACACTAGGGTCAAGCTTAGCTAAGCACACATGCTCTTATACACCGATCAGCCATAACATTAAAACCACCTCCTTGTTTCTACACACATTGTCCACTTTATCAGCTCCACTTACCAAATAGAAGCACTTTGTAGTTCTACAATTACTGACTGTAGTCTATCTATTTCTCTGCATGCTTTGTTAGCCCCCTTTCATGCTGTTCTTCAATGGTCAGGACCCCCACAGGACCACCACAGAGCAGGTATTATTTGGGTGGTGGGTCATTCTCACTGACACTGACACTGTCATGGTGGAGGTGTGTTAGTGTGTGTTGTGCTGGTATGAGTGGATAAGACACAGCAGCGCTGATGGAGTTTGCTCTGTGGTGGTCCTGTGGGGGTCCAGACCATTAAAGAACAGGGTGAAAGCAGGCTACAAAGGTATGTAAATACATAAATAGACTACAGTTAGTAATTGTAGAACTGCAAAGAGCTTCTATATGGTAAGTGGAGCTGATGAAATGGACAGTGAGTGTAGAAACAAGGAGGTGGTTTTAATGTTATGGCTGACCGGTGTATAGTTATACAGTATATGGATTATATTCAGATTGATGACAGATGATTTATTAAACTATTTACTTTTTGGCTCAACAGAGACACAGCATAAAATATTAGTAAGTTGTCACTAACTAGAGTAAACGTAGCATCAGAGGAGTATTACAGGCTTGCAGCACCATTGCACATCACAAACGCTTGCAGCAGAATCGATCAGCATCTGCACTGTTACCTACAGCAACGTTACTCAGCAGTTACACAACAGCATATCAGTTTGCTAGAGTTTTGCTCAGAAATTATTTGCAGCCTGTATTGGATCATTTACCGCTTCCTCCCTGCCGCCTAAATTGACCTAATTACCTGAGATTTGTTGCCATTTTCTTAAAAATGCCGTCTATAAAAACAGCACTCTGTAAACAGGTGATCTCTATTTTAAACTGCGAGAGGGCTTGGATTAAAGGAAAATGAATTATGCACTCTACTTTGTTCTCCTAATTGCAGTCTCTGGTGATCAAACTGCTTGGTGTAACATAATTTCCAGCAAAGTTAATGACCGCATGGTTGCCCTGGCTGCCAAATGAAATCCTGCTAATTAATTTTAGATTAGAAAAAAAAGTCGGATCGTTTTATTCCGCTATCTAATAAACTGAAGCGGAAGCCGACTTGGGTGCATGTGCACCTCGTTATTCTGGGACCGCATTAAATCCCTCTCTATTTTTTTCCCTTTTTTTTGCATGTACAGGCCAGTTTATTAAAGACAAAACAAACTAAACCACTGCTTATTTATACATGAGGTCATACAGACCTGGATCAAGAGCTTTCATTAACATTCACATCAAACATCATTATGGGGGAAAATTAAACACGGGTCACTTTGACCATGGCACGGGATAGTTTGGGTGTGTCAGAAACTGCTGATCTCTTGGAATTTGTACAAACAGTTCTGTAAAGAGAAACACACAAAAATTACTGCATCCCTGAGCACAAGACTACAATGGGTTTCACTCCTCTCAGCCAAAAACAGGAATCTGAGGTTACAGTGGCCACAGGATATTAAAGGCCAGTTTATTAAAGACAAAACAAACTAAACCACTGCTTATTTATACATGAGGTCATACAGACCTGGATCAAGAGCTTTCATTAACATTCACATCAAACATCATTATAGGGGAAACATTTAATATTTTAACAGTGGTACCTTGAATCTCAACGTCAGTGGCGTTGAGTTTAAAAGGCGTTGAGGTTCAAGGTATTTTTTCCTCATAAGGATGTATGGAAAACCTGTTAATGCATTCCATGGTCCCATGGAACTGCATATATTTTAGGCTAATGTAAAATAATGGGGATGTTTTTGACACTTATACACTGAAAATAGCACAAATATAATATAAAAACACTGAAATAAAAAGCTGATTCTTACAATTTCTCAGAACCTCAAGCTGTAACACAAGTTTAAAAGCGAAACAGTGAGGAAAATCCAGCTAAACACAGATACATGTGGAGCTTTCAGAGTCTGACGGTTATTACACACAAATGCAGTTAGGGCGGCACAATGGCTAAGTGGGTAGCACTGTCGCCTCACAGCAAGAAGGTCCTGGGTTCGATCCCCAGGTGGGTCCTTTCTCTCGGGTTCTTTCTGTGTGGAGTTTACAGTCCTACTCCTCTGGTCACTGCTGTAGTTTATCGTCCGCCAAAGCCAAACGCTTCCTTTCTCTCTGACTTTTCAGATTTTTTAACCCAGCTTAGTGCCCTCTCATCCTCTGTACTGCTTATGGGTGATTTTAACATCCATATTGATGACAACAACTGTAAATTTGCCAGGGAATTTTTGGAATTGTTACAGTGTTTTAATTTCACACAACATATACATTTTCCAACTCATAAAAAAGGTCATACTCTTGACCTTGTCTGCTCTACTGGTGTCCTAGTTCATCAGCCGTCCAGCCATGACCTTACTGTCTCTGATCATTTGACAATCATCATGGACATTGAGGTCACTAGGCCCATCACTAGAGCTAAACGTAAAATATCCTTCAGGAATCTTCAATATATCTCTCCCTCTGCTTTCTCAGATTCTCTTGTTAAAAAGATGTCTGTCTGTCCTGTACTGTCTAGTAATTCATCTGACCTTGTCGATTACTATAATGACATACAGTGTATCACAAAAGTGAGTACACCCCTCACATTTCTGCAGATATTTAAGTATATCTTTTCATGGGACAACACTGACAAAATGACACTTTGACACAATGAAAAGTAGTCTGTGTGCAGCTTATATAACAGTGTAAATTTATTCTTCCCTCAAAATAACTCAATATACAGCCATTAATGTCTAAACCACAGGCAACAAAAGTGAGTACACCCTTAAGAGACTACACCCCTAAATGTCCAAATTGAGCACTGCTTGTCATTTTTCCTCCAAAATGTCATGTCACCCGTTAGTGTTACTAGGTCTCAGGTGTGCATAGGGAGCAGGTGTGTTCAATTTAGTAGTACAGCTCTCACACTCTCTCATACTGGTCACTGAAAGTTCCAACATGGCACCTCATGGCAAAGAACTCTCTGAGGATCTTAAAAGACGAATTGTTGCGCTACATGAAGATGGCCAAGGCTACAAGAAGATTGCCAACACCCTGAAACTGAGCTGCAGCACAGTGGCCAAGATCATCCAGCGTTTTAAAAGAGCAGGGTCCACTCAGAACAGACCTCGCGTTGGCCGTCCAAAGAAGCTGAGTGCACGTGCTCAGCGTCACATCCAACTGCTGTGTTTGAAAGATAGGCGCAGGAGTGCTGTCAGCATTGCTGCAGAGATTGAAAAGGTGGGGGGTCAGCCTGTCAGTGCTCAGACCATACGCCGCACACTACATCAAATTGGTCTGCATGGCTGTCACCCCAGAAGGAAGCCTCTTCTGAAGTCTCTACACAAGAAAGCCCGCAAACAGTTTGCTGAAGACATGTCAACAAAGGACATGGATTACTGGAACCATGTCCTATGGTCTGATGAGACCAAGATTAATTTGTTTGGTTCAGATGGTCTCAAGCATGTGTGGCGGCAATCAGGTGAGAAGTACAAAGATAAGTGTGTCATGCCTACAGTCAAGCATGGTGGTGGGAATGCCATGGTCTGAGGCTGCATGAGTGCAGCAGGTGTTGGGGAGTTACATTTCATTGAGGGACACATGAACTCCAATATGTACTGTGAAATACTGAAGCAGAGCATGATCCCCTCCCTCCGGAAACTGGGTCGCAGGGCAGTGTTCCAGCATGATAATGACCCCAAACACACCTCTAAGACAACCACTGCTTTATTGAAGAGGCTGAGGGTAAAGGTGATGGACTGGCCAAGCATGTCTCCAGACCTAAACCCAATAGAACATTTTTGGGGCATCCTCAAGCGGAAGGTGGAGGAGCGCAAAGTCTCGAATATCCGCCAGCTCCGTGATGTCGTCATGGAGGAGTGGAAAAGCATTCCAGTGGCAACCTGTGAAGCTCTGGTAAACTCCATGCCCAGGAGAGTTAAGGCAGTTATGGGAAATAATGGTGGCCACACAAAATATTGACACTTCAGGAACTTTCACTAAGGGGTGTACTCACTTTTGTTGCCGGTGGTTTAGACATTAATGGCTGTATATTGAGTTATTTTGAGGGAAGAATAAATTTACACTGTTATATAAGCTGCACACAGACTACTTTTCATTGTGTCAAAGTGTCATTTTGTCAGTGTTGTCCCATGAAAAGATATACTTAAATATCTGCAGAAATGTGAGGGGTGTACTCACTTTTGTGATACACTGTACTCGCCTCATGTCTTGATGAGCTGGCTCCTTTGAGAACCAAATTTGTTTCATTTAGTCATTCTGCACCATGGTACACAATTGAGCTTCACCAAATGAAATCCCGTAAACGCCAGCTTGAAAGACTTTATAAGAAAACCGGTCTAACAGTACATTATCAGATTTATTCTGATTATCTTCAACATTACAAAGACGCTCTTACGGCAGCCCGATCCACTTACTATTCCGAACTCATACATGCTGGATCAACAAATCCTAAGACTCTCTTTTCCACAATAAATAAACTTCTCAAACCAGTTGACAATACTACCAATTCCTTTACAGTTGACAAGTGTAACTCTTACCTCTCATTTTTTCAAACAAAAGTTGAGAATATCCACAATTTTCTGACAGTTTCCCCTGTCATCTCTGTTTCTCCGCCTATCTCACCTCAATTTATTACCCAGCCTCTGTCTCAGTTCTCACCTGTGTCTCATTTGGACCTATCTGAGATCTTAACAGGGATGCGAAGCTCCACTTGTGTTTTGGATCCTGCTCCATCAAAACTTGTTAAGGGTTGTTTTCCAGTTATCTCATCACTTATCACAGAGATAATCAATTCCTCTCTTAGTTCTGGCTCAGTCCCTCAATCACTCAAATTGGCTGCTGTTACTCCCATACTTAAAAAACCTGGACTTGACTCTAACATTATGAGTAACTTTCGGCCCATTTCCAATCTTCCATTTCTGTCGAAAATACTGGAACGTGTTGTTGCCTCACAGCTCAAAGATCACCTAAATTCCAATAATCTATTTGAATCATTTCAGTCTGGTTTCCGCCCCCAGCACAGCACTGAGTCAGCCCTCCTCAAAGTCACAAATGACCTTCTTCTTTCCTCAGACTCTGGACAAATTAATATTCTCGTCCTCCTTGATCTTACTGCAGCTTTTGACACCATTAATCACTCCATTCTTCTGTCCCGCCTTGAATCCTCTGTCAACATCACTGGTACTGCCCTTTTGTGGTTAAGGTCATATCTCGTAAACAGACAACAGTTTGTTAATATCAACAATTGTAGTTCTGCCATTGCTCCACTGTCCCAAGGCGTTCCCCAAGGCTCAGTGTTAGGTCCCCTTTTGTTTATTCTTTATATGCTCCCCCTTGGTGACATCATACGTCGGCATGGTTTACATTTCCACTGCTATGCTGATGATATTCAGCTTTACATCTCCTCCAAATCCATTAATACTGAACTTCACTCCACTCTGACAAATTGCATCACTGAAATGAAATTGTGGATGAAAGCTAATTTCCTCAAATTAAACTGTGAAAAATCAGATATGATCATCGTAGGTCCTACAACCCTGGCAAAAACCACAAAAAATTTTCAAATTACCATTGATAATGACACTTTGTCTCCGTCTTCTAACATCCGAAATCTTGGTGTAATTTTTGATAGCAACCTCTCTTTTGACCGCCATGTAAATCACATCACCAAAACTGCTTTCTTTCATCTAAAAAACATAGCACGTCTACGTCCATCACTCTCCTTTTCTGCCGCCGAAACCTTGATTCATGCTTTTATTACATCCAGAATTGATTATTGCAATAGCATCCTTTATGGTACATCTAACAAAATCCTAAAAAAACTTCAGTATATCCAGAATTCAGCTGCTCGCCTCCTTACTCATACTCGCTCCCGTGATCATATTACACCTGTTCTACAAAAACTTCATTGGCTTCCCGTTGCTCAACGCATTCAATTCAAAATTCTTCTATTCACTCACAAAGCTCTCCATAATCAGGCCCCATCCTACCTCACCGACCTGCTCCATCAGCACATTCCCTCCCGTAGCCTTCGCTCTTCTGAGGCTAACCTACTGTCCATACCCTCTAGGACCAAGCACCGGACCTGGGGTGACAGGGCCTTTTCCATAGCTGCTCCATCTTTATGGAATGCTCTCCCCAAACACCTACGAGATTGTCCTGACCTGTCCAAATTCAAGTCACTTCTCAAAACTCATCTATTCAATATGGCATTTAACTTGTAACAACACGAAATAAATGCTTTTATTTTTGCTATTCTTTTTAATAGTTTTTATACTTAGATCACGACAGAAATGTGAAGTCCTAGATCCTAAAACTTGTAAAGTTTTCAGTTTCCTGATTGCATGTAAATCTGTCCTGTTTCTGTCTAATTTTAAGAAATTGTTCTATATTTGTTGTTCTCTCTCATAATTTAGCTAATTTTTAATGAACTGTCTTATGCTGCTCTCTTTGTTTTTATCTTAATTATTCTTGATGTTGATGTACTATTTTGATTTTGTACTATGATTTGATTTGTATGGTGTATGTACGTATTTGTTTTGATTATTTGTCTTATGTAAAGCGTCTTTGAGTATCTTGAAAAGCGCTATATAAATAAAATGTATTATTATTATTATTATTATTACATGTTCTTCCCGTGTCCGCGTTGGTTTTCTCTGGGTGCTCCGGTTTTCTCCCACAGTCCAAAAACATGCTAGTGAGGTGAATTGGAGATACTAAATTGTCCAGGACTGTGTTTGATATAACCTTGTGAACTGATGAATCTTGTGTAATGAGTAACTACCGTTCCTGTCATGAATGTAACTAAAGTGTAAAACATGACGTTAAAATTCTAATTAACAAACAAACAAACAAATGCAGTTTCGTCTCATATTCACACGTTGATGACGTATTACTGCACCATTCAAGCCGAGAGCTGAGCAAAGCGACTGTTCATTGTTAATTTTAAATCAAATAAATACATTTTTAAAAAACAAACTAAACACCTTGAGTTTAAGGGTACAAATTTCTCAACGAAGGGCGTTGAGTTTCAAAGATTTTGAGTTTAGGAGACGTTGAGTTACAAGGTACCACTGTATTGTTAAAATTTGCTTAATATTTGATTTACATTTATGTTTTTTAGTCCATTTCCTGCTTTTTCATATTTAAGGCTTTACTTTTTATTACAGTTTCATCTTTTATTTCTTTTCTGCTTTCCACTTTGTCACCTCACCTTTATTTTCCACTTCGTTCAGTCTCTCTTCTTGTGTAAATGAAGAAACTGCAGTTTACCATTACAGTTTGTTTTCAGCACATTCATTCTTTTAATTTCATTATTTTAAATCCACCATAATTTACACATTCCTTTCTGTAGTTTTCTATTTTAGTTCTGTTTTTAGTTTTGTATCTTTTTTTCCTTTTTTATTATTTAGTCTATATTTATTAGGATTTTAACACGTTTTTTTACACACTTTGGTTACATTCATGACAGGAGAGGTAGTTAGTCGTTACACGAGGTTCATCATTTCACAGGTTCAATGTCAAACACAGCCATGGACAATTTTGTATCTCCAATTCATCTCACTTGCATGCTTTTGGACAGTGGGAGGAAACCGGAGCTCCCGGAGGAAACCCACGCAGACACAGGGAGAACATGTAAACTCCACACAGAAAGAACCTGGACCACCCCACCTGGGGATCAAACCCAGGACCTTCTTGTTGTGAGGCGACAGTGCTACCCACTGAGCCACGGTGCCGCCCCATTTAGTCTGTGTGTTAGTCTGTATGTGGACACGAACCAGAAGTTTTTGTACATCACATTTTTAACACACACACACACACACACACAGTTATGCTTGAAGGGCTTTTCCCACACTATTATATAACTGATTTTCTATAATTGTTGCTGTGGGTGATGCTAAAATACTTATTATCAGTAAATGTATCTAAAATTTATAATTTTCCCATTATTTTCCCATTTGGTATAAATATATATTTCTTTTAGTCTTATTATTATTATTAATATTAACATTATTATTTCCCGTGTGATGCACTGTTGCTTAGGTAGTGACATGCTATTAAACAATTGCAATGGCACGACAGGATTTTATGATATGCTACAGTTAAGGATAAAATGTTGTTGATGAAGTTGTGAGCTACTGAGTCTGTACTTGGTCTTGGTCTGGATCTGTGTTAACTCTGCGTTTTGGTTTAACAGTACCAGTGTTTCGG
Organism: Trichomycterus rosablanca; assembly: GCF_030014385.1. Lineage (NCBI taxonomy): Eukaryota > Metazoa > Chordata > Actinopteri > Siluriformes > Trichomycteridae > Trichomycterus > Trichomycterus rosablanca. The sequence continues at coordinate 7,645,346 of NC_086002.1, read as the reverse complement.
TGAGATGGGTATAATAAGCTGATTGATGTTATACTGGGTAGTAAAGCAGTGCTGACTGAAACCTGCTCTATAAAATTCCTGTTATATGCTTAGCAAGCCTATAGAAATTGCTGACTAAGGGTACTCATGCTGTAGAACTTTAAAATGCCATGTTTCTATGGGACCTTACTTTGGATGAAGGCAAAAGTTTAGGACCATTATTAACAGGATTAATAAGAGCATTAAAAAATTGCCTTATTCAGTTCTACATTTAGCATTGGTCTGGTGTGCAGTCTAGTTTAGTTTTGATTTAAAACCGTCTGTCTTGCTTCTTTATTGTATATAATGTGCTATGGTGCATTTACTTCCATGCTGTTTTGATAAGATGCCTTTATAAAAAGGCCGACTGTCAGCATTTGAGCTATCAGTGAGCATATGTGGCCGAACACTGCCTACCATTTTCAGCCTGTCCCTCAACGGTGGCACTAGTTGGCTCCAGTAGATGCCCATTTGTTTGACTTAGCAGGCTGGCAGTGATTTAGATCTTAGCCTAGCAACCTGGTACAGTAGATACTGTAGATACAGTAGATAACCCAACAACGATGCTCAACAAGATACACAAAAATTAATTTTTGCCCCTCGATGTGGAACTAGTTGGCTCCAGTAGATGCCCATTTGTTTGACTGAGCTGGCTGGCAGTGACTTAGGTCTTAGCCTAGCAACCTGGTACCGTAGATACAGTAGATACAGTAGATAACCCAACAACAATGCTCAACAAGATACATAAACATTCATTTGACATTCATACTTTTTTTCTGGTGAAAATCACTGCAAATTAACAAAGTTACCCTGACACCATTACAGAGGTAGAACTTTCCCCAAATCAGAGTTGTCTCTTCCAGCATGTCAATTTTTACTGGACATTAGGCATCACATAATAGGTTGATGAGCATAAAAAAGACAAGACAGAGCTCCCTACCAGCATGAGCAAAAATCAGTGTGAGCAATCTTTGGGATAATGTTCCATTTGCCAACCCCCAGTACAGCTGCACAGACTTGTAGATTTTTTTTATACAATATGGTCAAAAGTATGTGGACAGCCCTCCTAAAAAAAATTCAAGTGTTTTAGCAACTCACTTTACTAACAAGTGTATAAAATCAGGTCTTTACTGTTGCAGCAAGGTTTAGTTGGGTTGGTCTTGGTTGGCATCCACTTGATGTGTTATGGTCCTAAGAACAAGCTGCAATGATTGAGTTGGTATCTGTGTGTTTCTGGCATTTGGTCTTCTAAAAACTAGGCCTTGAGTCTTTAAGGTTAACTGTAATTTCCCAGTGAGTTTAGTTTGTAGGTAAATAAAAAGCAAAAGTAGAGCTGGTCTTTGTAATTATGACCATTTGTTTTGGAAATGTGGTGTCTAACAAGTTCATGGTCAGGTGCCCAAATACTCTTCGCCATATACACCATACCGGTCAGGCATAACATTATGACCAACTCCTTTGTTTCTACACTCACTGTCCATTTTATCAGCTCCACTTACCATATAGAAGCACTTTGTAGTTCTGCAATTACTGACTGTAGTCCATCTGTTTCTCTGCATACTTTTTTAGCCTACTGCACTATTCTCAGTCCAGCAGGGACAGTGAGGTGTTTAAAAACTTCATCAGCATTGCTGTGTCTTATCCACTCATACCAACACACACTAACACACCACCACCATGTCAGGGTCACTGCAGTGCTGAGAATGATTCACCACCCAAATAATACCTGCTCTGTGGTGGTCCTGTGGGGGTCCTGACCATTGAAGAACATGGTGAAGGCAGGCTAAAAAAATATGTAGAGAAACAGTCGGACTACAGTCAGTAATTGTAGAACTACAAAGTGCTTTGGTAAGTGGAGCTGATAAAATGGACAAAGTGTGTAGAAACCAGGAGGTGGTTTTAATGTTATGGCTGATCAGTGTAGTGTATAATTTAGTCAGAAAAACACATTTTCTTTCATTATAAGTTATCAGGTTACCATTGTATAAGCAAAACATCACTGTGTAATTGACCCTTGCTTTGTGTCATGGTTTTTCTAACATCTCTTCATAACAGGATATTTTGCTGGCCATTATCTCTTCCATAATACATACAGAACAGGGATCCGTAGTGTTTGAAACACATAAGGTTGTGGAGCCCGTTGTGTCCAAAGTCTCATGTCATCAGTTCTCTTAGAAATAAAAATGTCAGATCCACATAAACCCTCACCAAGACCAAAAACAAGAAGCTCTTAAGTTCATAGATGAGTGTAATAACATGATGCCTACAGCAGTTCTCTTCAGTCTCCAGACAGCTGCCTGTCGGCCTGAAGATCCACTTATACTCTGTCCTATTAGTCTGAAGTAGTGTGCTTTTAACAGAGCCTGATCTGGCCCATTACACTACTGATGTGGACCATAACTCAGTAATTGGTGGTTCGAGGCTTTGAAATGTTCTTTTTCACGTCTGGACTGATTGTCCCATTGTTGCACGTTTCCTTATTTTGTAAATCGGAAAATGGTCAAATCTGGAGAAATGAAATAATCAGTTATTGGAAAGAAAGTTCTGTTGCTTGCTTGCCTACAAACTGCATTTCTGGAAAAGTTGGGACATTTTGTAGTGGAATAAAAACAAGAATCTGTAATTTGATAATTTCCTCAAATCTTTATTTAACTAGTAAAAGTACAAAGACAGAAAGGACTTATGTTTTCACTGAGCAGATTAAATGTATTAGAAATTACAATTTGAAATTGGAATTTGTTCTCCAAATTACAACACACTTAAAAAAGTTGGGACAGAGGCGTGTTTACCACTGTGGTACATCACCTTTACTTTTAATTAACTTTTCCTTCTCTCATCATCTCCCAATTCTAGTCATATTCCAAATCCCAGTGCATATCTCAATCCTCCTGCCATCTGGTTGCAGGATCTGTTTTTTCACGCAATGCCGTCTAAAGCATAGTAGATGGTGGAAAATCAAAATTATTTGCAATCTTGAAGTAAGAAATCATATTTATAAATTGAATTGCAGCTCTTTCTTATTCTTTCCAGGAAAAGGTGGGTCATGGCTCACCTTTTGTGCCAGTCATGATAACCCCACCTGTTACCAGTTCACCTACTTATTGTGGAATGTTTAAAATTGGTTTATACACCGAACAGCCATAACATCAAAATTGCCTCCTTGTTTCCACACTCACTGTCCATTTTATCAGCTCCACTTACCATATAGGAGCACTTTGTAGTTCTACAATTACTGATTGTAGTCCATCTGTTTCTCTGCATGCTTTGTTAGCCCCCTTTCACCCTGTTCTTCAATGGACCACTACAGAGTAGGTATTATTTGGGTGGTGGATCATTCTCAGCACTGCAGTGACACTGACATGGTGGTGGTGTGTTAGTGTGTGTTGTGCTGGTATGAGTGGATAAGACACAGCAGTGCTGCTGGAGTTTTTAAACACCTCACTGTCACTGCTGGACTGAGAATAGTCCACCAACCAAAAATATATCCAGCCAACAGTGCCCAGTGGGCAGCGTCCTGTGACCACTGATGAAGGTCTCGAAGATGACCAACTCAAACAGCAGCAATAGATGAGCGATCGTCTCTGACTTTCCATCTACAGGGTGGACCAACTATAGGAGTGTCTAATAGAGTGGACAGTGAGTGGACACAGTATTTAAAAACCCCAGCAGCACTGCTGTGTCTGATCCACTCATACCAGCACAACACACACTAACACACCACCACCATGTGCTGAGAATGATCCAACACCCAAATAATACCTGCTCTGTGGTGGTCCTGACCATTGAAGAACAGCATGAAAGGGGACTAACAAAGCATGCAGAGAAACAGATGGACTACAGTCAGTAATTGTAGAACTACAAAGTGCTTGTATATGGTAAGTGGTGCTGATAAAACGGACAGTGAGTCACTAATGTTTAGCCACCTACCAAGTGCCCATGTATTGGTGTCCTATCTAGGGTGTGTTAATGCATTGTGCCCTTTTTCAATAGAACCACTATCCACTAGAAAGATAAATCGACTAGTCAGGAGGGGTGTCTACATAAATCTCTCCTAATTTTTAAGACCTGTCACTAAACTACACATAGAAACTCCTCCCATCGTTATTGAAATGTTTTCTCACTCATGCCGTGAAGACCTGCCAGTTATGGCTGACTTGTTTGTGTAAGCTGTCAGACTCTGGTGGTGCGAGACACACACTGCCATCTTGATTCCTGAACTCACTGAGAGACTTAGTAGATGACAGGTTTACAAGAAAAAATAATGCAAATAAATTGGGGAATTATTGCACACGTAGGGGGGCTTGTTAATGATCTGAGATTTAAAAGTGAGCATGATTCGAGGTGATCAGGCATGCTGTGCTGTGGATACACTGATATGATTTTCTTCAGACGGTGTTGTCAGATGAATGCATTAATGATCTACAGGTTTTGTTGACATTGACATATCTTACCCACATAGACATAAATAATTAAATACAATTCAGATACAGATTGTGATGATAGTGGGTGATCTACAAACAGACAGCATGAGCGAAAAAGGTTCAGAAAACAATATGGAAATAAGCTGCACTGTTTGTTCTGAATTTGCTCTGAGCTCAGATCACAATGCGAGGACTTTCAAACAGTTTGGTAATCTGCCAGCTCGCAATGGTTAAGATTAAACTAAACTCTTGGCACAAACTTGGATTCCCAGAATTGGTTGGCAGTTATACAGTGGATACAGTGGTATTCAGGCCATTTGCATACTTTGTGTTATAAAATAGATTTTGAATGAATATAACTGGCAATTTAATCCAATCCAAAGCGACAGTATATTTTCTATGCAATTGAGGTTTAAGTGCATTGCTTAAGGGCCCAACAATGACAACCTGGCAGTGGTGTGACTTGAACCAGTGACCTTTTGATTACTAGTCCAGTACCTTAACCGCTAGGCTACAACTGCCCTTAAAAAGCATATACCGGTTTTACATTTACAGCATTTAGCAAACGTTTTTATCCAAAGCTGCTTACAATTATGACTGAATTCAGTTTGAGCAACTGAGGGTTAAGGGCCTTGCTTAAGGACCCACCAATGACAACCTGGCAGTGGTGGGGCTTGAACCAGCAACCTTTCGATTACTAGTCCAGTACCCTAACCACTAGGCTACAACTGCCTTTAAAAAGCACGTACAGGTTTTACATTTACATCATTCAACAAACGCTTTCATTCGAAGCGACTTACAATTATGACTGAATACAGTTTGAGCAATTGAGTGTTAAGTGGCAACTTAGCAGCAAGAGGGACTTGAACCGGCAACCGTCTGATTACCGACAAGACCTCTTATAAAGTATTCAGACCCTTTATTCAACCCCCTTTGGCAGCAGTTACAGGTGCAGCTCTACTTGGATACATTTCAAGCTTTGCACAACTGGATTTGGTCAGTTTATCCTATTGTTTATGACAGTTTTACTCAAGCTCAGGCAGACTAGATGATGAGCATCTGCGAACAGGTCAACAGGTCAGGTCTCTCCACAAAACACTTCTGTATAGTCTGAATAGTTTAATAGTGTGTTAAGTCAAGGAGTCTGAATACCCCTGTAAAAAATCTACTGTAGAAACTAGACAGGTTGCCAGTCCATTGCAGGGAATAAGACACATCTACTTACTTATACCTATGGCATATTTAATAGCAGTATACCTTTTCATCTGTTTATTTTTGAGAAGTGTACGAAAAAAGTTGTACCTACAAAAGGCCTATTTGGGCATGGGGAGAAGCATGACTGGGTGCATCAAACCCAGGTCCAGTGGACTTAACCTATACATCTACAACCTTGTATGCAAAATATCATTATTTTTTTATATTCCTAAATCCATTCTAGACATCTATTTTCTAACAAACAAAATGTCTTTTTAGTTTTAAACTTGACACAGTAACCACGGTTACCAAATGAACTCTACAATCCCTGACCTTTCCTCAAATTATTTTAGACTGAGAGTATTCTTATACTGCATGTGCTAAATGAAACCATAAATACATCTATTATTTTCTCCTCACATAAAACTGTTGCAGGTTATACATTTTAAATCAGATTATTACCTGACATTTTGTTTCTTTAAAAAGAAAATATAAAAAAAAAGACTTAATTTGTCAATTTAGGATAAAAAGATCCTACCAACTGAAGCTGTAAAAAGTGGGGCTGTGCGGTTCCTGAATCACCCGGGTTAATGATTCGAATCTTCATACTGAATCAGGAATCACGAGTCCGAGGTCTCAATTAAACCGGATCCTATGAGTCCTCTGATTGGCTGCTGCTAAGTACACAAGGTGAGTGAGCAGACTCACCGGAAACACCGCAGACTGTGATTTGGCTGAACCGACTTTACTCCAGTCTGTGAATCTAAGTAATAATTTAAATATTCTAATAAACAAGCAGTTAAACTCACTGGTGTTCGTTATGTGGCTGATTTTATGCACATGCTATTATTATCAGTAGTAGTGGTATAGATTGGTAATGCAGTATATTTTGTTGTAAGCAAAACAACAACAAAAGATTTTTATATTATTATTAAAATACAAATGCTTACAGACTACAGGACTGTACCACTTAAGGGGTGTGTTCGAAAAGCTAGTGTGCTGTCTACATAGGCAGCATTTTACGTCATCCTGTGCGCGCTCCCGAGAAGGAGGCTGTTCGAAATCCTAGATGTCTTAAAATCCTCACTTCTGAGGCATCTTAATATTTCAATGTTATTTTGGCTCAAGAACGAGTGAGCATCCGACGCTGCCTTAGTGACCAAGGCAATCCCAGAATGCATTGCGAGTCGGCTGCTCTACTCTCACAGAAAAATAAACATGGCTGAAGGGGCGGAGAAAGGAATGGAGTTATTATCAAACGTAAATAAAATATTACTGATTTTTAACTTGTATAAACTTCTACCGAGTGTTTTTATTTGCAAGTTCGGAAATTTAAGGAAATTTAACCGTTATCGGTACATGAAGTGAGGTTATTTTAACGTTAGCGTGCTGTGCTACCTCAATGCATTGGTTTTAATGGCAAGATGCTAAATGCTAAACGCGAAACCCGAAACCCATCGGAAGCGCTATCTAAGTAGTGCGTTCGAATAATCTGCCTTATAAGTCATTGACTTATTAGAATCCTCTCTACTGAGGCAGCTGCCTATGTAGACAGTAAGACAGCAAGGCAGCTCCCTAGGTTTTTCGAACACACCCAAGGAGTATCATAGCCCTTCCCCATGGTAACTTATTGACTTTTTGTTTTGGTGCCACCGTGGCTGCCTGACTGGGTCATGTTACCATGGCAATTTGTTGACCATCCTCCTTGAACCCTTGACCAATCAATATACCCATCTGATTGCTAGGTGAGTCCAGCATCCTCTCCCCCCTCATTGTGATTAATTTACAGAAGATGAGTGCATGGAAGACGTCATATTTTGATGCATTTTCATGCAGTAAATCAATCGCAATCAAGATGTCAGTAATGTGATCCGGTTCACTTGAGTCACTTGTAACCCAAGTCCATAAAATGAATCGAATTTACCACCACTGGTAAAAAGTACCATACCATGTAATTTATGCCATGTCAAATATATACACACATGCAGCAGAAAAAAAACTAAAAAAAAGTATTGTGTAGCTAAACCCAAAGACGCCCTATGCTTTATTTCTGGCTTTGGCAAATTCCCCACCTAAGAATAACCTTTCCATTTTTGATTATTGAACTGCACAGACTGGATTTTCTCTCTTACACTGTGATTGGTGCCAAACACTGTCTAAAACAGCTTCCTAAACAGATTTCTTTATCACTAGTGTCAGTGTATATGACGTTTTTCAGTCCTGTTTCATGCAGACAACATTGAGGATGGTTCTCAGCCTTCTTTATTATCCTGCCACTTATTATCCCATGCTTTGTGTAGATTGTAATGTGGATATCATGTTGTATTCTATGTCGTATTATTAGCAGATCTGCTTACAGCTACCAATCACTGCATTGCCACTAGTGCTCAGAAAGTACATATGCTAGCCAGTACTTCTACCTCATATTCACATTGTTCTGCAGACCAAAAGATTGACATAGATCACTTCTACCATCAGTCATGACAAAGTTGCCTCTTGACCTTATTCCTTCTCTCGCTAATGTTATCTCTCAATTATCCTTTATTCCATTATTACCAGATCTTACCCAGCCTTCTGTTTCCCATCTCTGTTGGCCATCTCACTATTTTTTCCTTCCTCATTCTCTTTCCTTTTCGTCTGACTGATAATGTAATTAGAAGCTTAAAGGACTTTTGCTCGCCGTCTGATGAGACACGAAGAGAGGAATCAGTCTGTGGATCTGTCTGAGCTAAAGCTAGAATTAGTCCATCTTTATAAGCGTTTGGTCCACCAAAGCCTCCGTGTGCAGTTCTACCATGCTGCTAGTCAACTTCTGTTTTAGTCTTAATTTCTTTTTAGTTTTTCTTGCCACAGCAAATTTATGTCTATACAATTAATGATTACATTTACTGAAATTTTAAATGTATTAAATTATTTCATTGTTAAAAAGTATTTGTATTTTACTGTATCTCAAGTCATAGTGCTGAGTGAGACTGACTTTGCCCTTTGAACAATTTGAAGTCAGTAGTTTATCACAAAGACAAAGCAAAACAGCATCAAATGTTGCGTAGACAATCTCCTAAATTAGCGTTTTCAAAATAGGCTTACCGTTTGATTTAGTTCTTTTCTATGCCTTTTTGTATTTGTTGTACACCTGTGCACCACATGGCACCAATGTAAACCAAAATGGTTAGTTTTATTTCCATGACTGTAGCTGTCAATTCTTTTAGCTTTTACTTACAGTGAAAGAAGTGAATGCATCACAAAAATATGCTTACTGCCTTAATTGTGTTCTCCACACCCACAAGAAAAATTTACACTTACAAGAAAAACAAATTTACACTGAAAAACAGATCTGTGCTTCAGTCATGCAAACTTACATTTATGGTTATGACAAGCAGACACTTAACAGCGCAAATTTGTTCTTTTTGTTAATTTGCCCTTGACTTGGTTTTCATTTTGTTTTTCAGGTTAAATCTTCGAAATCATTTGCAATTGAAATTAATATTACATTTGAAACACTTGTTCTTAAGTTTTTCTTTGTTGAACTTGTTAAATTATAAATGTAAAATATTAGAAACATTGGGTGTGTTCGAAAACCTAGTGAGCTGCCTTGCTGTCTTACTGCCTACATAGGCAGCTGCCTAAGTAGAGAGGATTCTAATAAGTCATTGACTTATAAGGCAGGTTATTCAAATGCGCTACTCAGACAGCGATTCCATCAGTTTTCGCTAACTAAGCTAACACAGTTAGCCTCATGCCATTCAAACCAATGGGATGGGGTGGCACAACGTGCTAACATGTCAACTAACATCTCCCTCTATGTACCGAAAATGGTTAAATTCGCAGACAAACCCGAATTTGCAAATAAATAACACTTGTGCAAGTTTATACAAATTAAAAATCAATAATCATTTATTTACATTTGAAAATGTTTTTCAAATTTGTTTTTTTTGTGCCGCACTGAATTCTGGGATTGCCTTCACTGTATCATTCAAACCAATGGGATGGGGTGGCACAACGTGCTAACATGTCAACTAACATCTCCCTTTATTTTTCTCCCAAAAGTTGTGCCGCACTGAATTCTGGGATTGCCTTCACTGTATCATTCAAACCAATGGGATGGGGTGGCACAACGTGCTAACATGTCAACTAACATCTCCCTCTATGTACCGAAAATGGTTAAATTCGCCGACAAGCCCGAATTTGCAAATAAATAACACTTGTGCAAGTTTATACAAATTAAAAATCAATAATCATTTATTTACATTTGAAAATGTTTTTTATTTTTCTGTGAGAAAAGTTGTGCCGCACTGAATGCTGGGATTGCCTTCACTGCTAAGGAAGCATCGGATGCTCACTTGTTCTCGAGTCAAAATACATATGAAATTTTAAGATACCTTACTAGGGAGGGTATTAAGGCATCTAGGATTTCGAACAGCCTTCTTCTCGGGAGTCGTGTAGGATGACGTAAAATGCTGTCTATGTAAAGAGCACTGGGTTTTCGAACACACCTATTAATGTTTGGAATTTGTGTTACGTCTTGAAATACTTGTATTTACAAAGTATCTTGATTTCTGATTTTGCTTGTTTTGTAGAATTTACCTATGTTTATCTTTTCCTCCTCTTGACAGTGCAACTGTTTTTTACCTTGGTCTTTCTTAATAGTAGAACTATTTAAGCTATAATATGTTGAATCACTAGTGCTAACAGTGTTTAGAGCTGATTTTTACAGCATCAACAGTAAAACTCCATGCAGATTTTCCTTAACCAAAATAATTTCTTTGGGATGAAACAGTTTGTATATAAAATAATCTCCACTAGGTTAAATCTCTAACAACAACAGTAATTCTATGCATTCATGATTTATTCTGACACCTCAAACCGTCTTAGTCAGAGTTGGCACATGTGATGTTTGCAGTCTGTAATGTGCCAGCCAAGCTTTTAGTTGTTCGAGCCAATCCCAGAGAGAGGGGATCCGGACTGGGCACGAGACGATGCTTTTGATTTGATTAATATGGGCTTTGAGGCTGTCGAATGGGTGGAGGTTGTAGTTCATGAAAGGTTCAGTTTGGCTGGGCATAGAGGGGTGGAACGGCTTTCCTTGTGCTTTCCACACCTACACAACCTCAAACAGTATCTCAATCCAACACTGTGTCACGGAATCGAGACTAGAGAAAGACAATTCAGACACATGCTGTCTTATTCTGCTCATCTTTCCTTTTAACATCAGAAAGCTCTTTATTCCACTCTTATTATTGCCATTATATTTCCCCCAAACTCATAATGACCAGAATATTCACGCAGAATACGACCCTGATGCAATTCCAAATAATGAGATTTCATGTGGTTCTTTTGCTAGACGCTATTGCATCATGCAGTTCGACGACGAGAAGCCGTCAGAGTAAATCTATTGAAATTCCGTGTGTATGAATCCATCTGCCAAGTCTGGCTGGAAGTCAAGAGTATCCCGGCATGAAATATTCAAGCATTTATAGAGCATCATATGTTGCATGATAGAGGCGTTCATTCTTTCATACAAGTTTCTTCTGTATTTTGTACTGGTCATTTTTCTACAGGTGTGGAAACTTTTGACCTCACCTGTATTCTGTCCTTATAGTTTTTGAAGTGATTTGTCACATTTGTAATAACAAGCCATTGGAACTGAACTCTCATGAACTTTACACTAAATATATTTTTGTTTATGCATTTTCTCCCGACTTTTTAGTGTATCCAATTACTCAATTGCATTACGCTTCCTCTCCAATGTTATGGCTGATAAGTACTGATGCCGATCCCCGCCCTAATTGAGGAGAGCGAGACTGACACACGTCGCCTCCGACATGTGTGCAGTAGCCGACAGCATCTTTTCACCTGCATGAGGTGCGTTCATATGCGGATCAGCTTTGTGTACGGAGACACACACCCTGATCAATGCATTATCCCTTGACTCTGTGCAGGCACCAATCAGCCAGCAGAGGTCATAATTGCCTCAGTATTTATGAGGAGTCCTTATCCGACTCCCACCCTGTATGAACAACAGCCAATCGTTGTTCACGTAGGCGCCCAGCCCAGCCGGATGGCAGAGCTGAGTTTCGAACAGACGAGTTCAGCTCGAATGTCAGCTCTGGTGTGCCACCTAAGCACCAAGTTTATGGTAAATAAAGTAAATCATTTGATTTGATTGGAAATGGCATAATAATGATGCAACCACTTCGACTCTCATCACAATCTCATCTTTAATTTCCTTCGGGATCAATAAAGTATCTATCTATCTATCTATCTATCTATCTATCTATCTATCTATCTATCTATCTATCTATCTATCTATCTATCTATCTATCTATCTATCTATCTATCTATCTATCTATCTATCTATCTCTGGATGACATTTGCAGCATGTATCATTGAAATGTCATGCTGCCTCACATAAAATACAAACTGTGTTTCTTATTTGCAACTGAAGTCTCTGCTCATAATATTAAAATGCCATACTGAATGCTACCTGCTATTATAGATCAATAGACAGTACTGTAAAAATTCAGTTCCTTCTTTTTCATGTTCTTCTTGTCTGCACTTATTACTGTGTAGTTTATTTATTAATTTTTAAGGCTTTGAGTGTGGAATGTATCTAATTAAAAGTTACTAAAAAAATCACTGGTGGAAGTAAAAGCTGATGTTTTAAAATAAGTGTAATTAAGGCAACACAACACCCTGACGCATCATCGTAATGATTCCTACCGCTATTAAGCACCATGAATCATAATGCACATGTATAGTGCTGTATTAAATACCATGAATTAATGTTGTTTTTTAACCTCTACATTATATATGCTGCAACTAATGACACTTGAAATGTATTTAGAGTTGCTTTTAAGGCTGAGCTATTCAGATTATTAAAAAATGAGCTGCTTGCAGTTTAGTCCCCAATGTTGCCAGGTATGTTGCCTAAATAGAGTTTGCTAAGTTTGACATTCCTTACTTTTTGCAAGCCATCTTTCAGAAAAAAAGCTATGGTTTACATGTAAGACAGATCAATTTAACTGTCAACTTTATCAACTTCAGGCGGTGCTGTGGATTGTAATTATTATTTTTTTTATAACCACATGTGTTAAACTATCCAAACTATCAGACACCTCCAAAACCTTATGCAAAGTCTTCCTCAATGAATGGAGGCTGTTATAGCTGAATTTAGAAGGGCCAAATGGAATTCCTGGCAAGCTTATGGCCATTTATTTCTATAATGCCAATTGAAGGCACTTTAAAAAGTGGACATGGCTTAATCTGGGTACTTGGAGCGTACTTGGAACGACTTTACATCTCCAAGCAAAAAAAAAAAGGGTTAGATACACTGTGTTGGAACACTTTCCTCCCATCACCACTATTAAAATTACCTGCAGTTGGATGCGATAGCCTTTGTTGTCTTCTGGAATCAGTGAATAACATCTATCTGTGTGTGGTATGACCACTATCCCCCCTCTGACCCTTGTCATTTGATATTTACCATGACTACACAAAGGGGACTTCAATCTAGTATTCTGACTATAACAATTTCTCCTTTATTTATCCCAAATCTTGCATTCAACACATACACTAGAACTAACCACCATCCATCCAGCATTTAATACATCCCTGACTGATGAGCCAAAACAACCACCTTTTGTATCTGTGCAGCATGTCACACTGTATAACACACCAGTAAGTGTGCCTTGCTGACTGAGTATATATTTTCTGTGGTTAGAGGGGCTTAGCATTGATGTGCTTTAATAGACTGGTATCTCTCTCTGTTTCATGAATGAAACAAGATGAAATAGAGAGTTGTTCACACTCTTCCTGTTGGTGTATAGCCAAACACAAATCAATCTGTGCTATTGACTTACAGTCTCTTTGAGGTGAATGTGGGAAAAGCTCATTCATAGTAACAACTTGGTGGAAAATTTCAAATCAGCACCTAACTTGCTGTACACCAGGGCAGGGAGCCAAAACCTTCAGCAGAGTTTTAAAAAAGCATGCAGAGATACAAAGATCACATCCATATGTGCTTATTAATATGGAAAATCCCTAAGACATTGTAACATGGCTACTCTTCATCAAAGGCTTTGCATTTGACTTTTTAACACAACTGCAGTTATGATTACTTCTTATTAGCCAAATGAGTTTTTATGGCTGAGCACTAAGTTTTGGTGATTAGAGATTAAGGGTTAAGGTCAGGGCTTTGTGCACAATAGTCAAGATTTTGTGCAGACCAGTCAACATGTTGGTGTTATGCATTTGAACAGGTATTGCTCTTCTAGCAAAGCCAGATTTGTTTCCAGACTATAAGATCAAGAGAAACCAATAGTAGTGTATTTTATACCATGATAAACAATGCGAGGTATTCCAAATGCTAATATTAGGCTTGAATGACACTATTAAAGCCCAATTTGTAAAGCTCCTAACCCACCATTCTTGTGCTAAAGCCCTCTCTAGAGATAGTTTGGAACCTGGTAGCAGGTGATGCAACCAAGTAGATGATTTTAACACTATACATGCTTATGTAGCCTAGCACTTTGAACATGAACTGTTCATGCTCCTAGACGTTTCTACTACACAATAACAGCACTAAGGTTCGGTGATTAAGGATTAGGGGTTAAGGTCAGGGCTTTGTGCAGACCAGTCAAGATCTTCCACAGTATACTCAGCAAACCATTTCTTCATGGATCATGTGTCGAGGCAGGAAAGATTATCTTGTCACAAACTTGAAATCACAAAATACTCTTTCTTTTCTTTACAGGAATTTAGAGCTTTACTATAAACCATGAAAAAAATGCAATATGCCAGTATTTCTTCAACACCCTACTTTTGGCATTATGCATTTAGACAGGCATTGCTCTTCTGGCAAACCCAGATTTGTTTCCAAACTATAAGATTAGCCCAATAGTAGTGTATTTTATACCAGGAAAAACAATGCAAGGTATTCCAAATGCCAATATTAGGCTTGTATGAGACTGATGATCTATTAAAGCCCAATTTGTAAAGCTCCTAACCCACTATTCTTGCACTGAGGTCTTCTCTAGAGATAGTTTGGAACCTGGTAGCAGGTGATGCAACCAAGTAGAGCTGCTTATGTAGCCTAGCACTTTGAAGATGAGCTGTTCATGCTCCTTGACATTGCTACTACACAGTAACAGCTCTTGGAGTTGAGTGGGCAAGCTGAGTTGAGTTTTAACACTATACATTCTTATGTAGTCTAGCACTTTAAAATTTAATAAACTTGCAAAAGGGCCATTTTGTATACAGGTCTTGGTTACAGTCAGAGCTCTACAGTACAACACATTCTACTAGCAATTTTGGTCTACAACCTAGGAATCATGACTACGTGGGGTTCCAAAAAATGTTTCCAAATTGTAAAATAGGATTTTAATGATTTTAGGCAAATTTATGCTCATTTGTGTTCTTTTTGGCTACATGATGCTGCATTCCTGTTTTCTATGCCCTGTAGAATTGGTGACCATTACTATTTTTGGAGATATTTAAGGTCTGGCTAAGACAATTCCAAACACTTTATTGTCTATTAGGTCTAATTAGAAAGTGCAATAAAGTGACAGTGCTAATTTGTAATGTGTTATGTAAAATTTGTAAAAAATGAGTCATTTATTTAATAAAAAAGCTCATGAGTTGAGGAGACTTGTAAAATCGCAAAAAATCTGCCTTTAATATAGAAGTCACTGGCCAAACAAGGTTGGGAAACCCTGGGCTAGAGTCTGGAAAGTGAGGATAGCATAGCTGCCATGCTAGCATCTATTAGCTGTGTGTCTTGCTACATATCTGACTCCGCTAGTTCTAAAAGGTGTACATGTATACTGTTATTGTTTGAGCAGATATTCTAAAACACAGAGCAATTGATTTGCCACAACACACATAACATCATTACTCACACCATAATGGCTTTTGATACGGCCAAGTTCTGCCTGTTAATGCAGAAGATGTAGCCTCAGTTATTGCACACTCATCACCCTGCAGATTACTTTGGTCCTGTGAATTAGCCTTGTAATTAATGAATGAAGTTTGACTAAGATTAATCTGGGCCGATATAGCAGAGAGGATGTGTGGAACTGGTTATTAAGGCCGATGTGCTCATGCTTTTGTTTCCTGGTTTTTAACACGACTAATGTTGCTGATTAGCGCACTTTAGAACATTACTACTTGCCGATTAAAACCTGCGTTTTGGCTGGCTAAGGTTTTCTCAGGTCAGGACTGAATGGTAAGATTTAAGAGACTGGATAATGAATGGTGGCTTACTTCCAAAATAACTATTTAAAAAAAAAAGAACAGCAAAGTGTTTTCTTCTGTTCAGCTACTGCATTCCTAATGCCTGTGCTGATAGTGGGGCTGGTATTACTTCTGGTGACAGTGTTGTTATTTAGCAGTGATTACTGTTATGTAGTCTAAAGACGACAAGAGTTTTATGCCGTGCTGAGCAATGTGTTATACTAAGCTACAAGCTACTTAATAAAATAAATGTAGCTTAGCTACCTCAAAGCTTTCCCATTGAGAATTATTTTGGCCACACATACAAACGTAGCTCAACTACAGTGAAGCTAAAGCTATTGTTTAATATTCATTTCAACTTTTTACTAGTTGCAAATAATTGAAAACAGCAAAAATTGTATTTAAAATTGTCTGTGCGAATGGGTTCTTCAAACAGTTTCCTCACTTTTTTAACTCTATTTATTAAGAATTTCAAGAAAAACAAATGACATAACTTTTCTAGTCACCTTCCGATGCATTTTTCCAGCGTCACACCAACTTTTTAGCAAAAAATGTTTGTGGTTGAGCGTGATGCACTGCTGCTTTCACATCATCATCACATGAAAATCTTCTTCCCCTTAAAGCTTCCAAAAGATGAAAATCAGATGGTGCTAAATCCAGACTATAAGCGTCTCTCAGTATTTCAGACACGACCAATTACTACTCCTAACGCCTTCCCTGTTTCCAACCAAAATATAAATGTTTTTAATTAATACTTCCCAGAGCGGTCAAAGTCAACAATGTAGGCTAACTAAAAGCACTAGTAATATCTAACTAGCTGTAGTTAAAAACATTTTATCAGGAAAAATATTATTTTAATTATTTATCTCTCATGTTTGTCATCTTCAAAACTTCATTCAGGCATTTATTTAGCTGCGATAAGCAAAGTAATGCCTGCTTAATACATTTCATGATACAGCTTGTTTGCATGATCAGTCCAAAGCATACAGTCCTGCCTCAATATTCCTACCTAAGAAAATTGTTCACTGTTCTCGAAATATCTAATTCTGCTAAAAATGATGACATGCCATGCAAGGCTACATGATAACCCAGGGCTGTAAGCAAATTCAACTACTCTGTCCTTTCAACAACAAGTTGTATCAGGTGTATTACTACTTGATGGGGATTAAAATCTGTAGCCTCACTGACCCTGTACCCTAAAATACAAACTAAATAATTAAAATGAATAAAAAACTCTGTATTTTACACAATATCATCACACAGGTTTGCATTACAAAGCACATTATTACAAACTAAATAGTATGTTTAATTAATCTATTAATTAATTCAGTTCATTAATGTTAAATCAATAAATAATGAGTAGTATGTAATTTAGAATGCAGCCAGTCTTTGGATATGACAAACTTCTTTTATTTTATTAGTAACAATTCATTAGTAAAGCAAGTTAGAAGCTAAGTCATTACCAGCCAGTAACTTGGAGCCAGTTTACTTTAAACCAGTTTACCTTAAACCAAATGAAAATAAATTCTAAATGTTTTTTTCACTGTAACTGTAAGTGAGGATAATAGGTTCAGGTCTGTCCTAAAAAATTGGGCAAAAAGCTTCAATTCATCCTCGGAAAGCAGACCAGTCTTATTCAGGTCACTCACTTATTCATACTCATTCACACCTAAAAGACGATTAATAACACCAATCAACCTACCAGTCTTTTTTTGTAGGTAAGAACTATTTTATTCTTCGTGCTTGGAAACAATGAGTCACTTTGTGTACATACAGCAGTTTATCACGTTATTTACCATTTTAAAGGTCAACAGCAAATGTGGTCATGGATGGATTTGACTAATATCTGAGAGCACTGAGAAGGCAAAAAAATGAAAAAAAAATAATAGTGCACATCCTTCCAATTTTAAGTTTAAAAAGATACTAAAATGTTTATTTGATGTAAAGAAGTTAATAAATATTAGCAAAACATGGTGTATGTGTAAAATCTGAGGACCACAATTTATATATATATATTCTTTATGCATTTTCTCCCCTTTTTCTCCCTTTTAACCGCGTCCAATTGCCCGATTGCGTCATTCTTCCTCTCCACAAATGCCGATCCATGCTCTGATTGAGGAGAACGAAGCTAACCCACGCCCCCTCCGACACGTGGGCAGCATGCCGTATGCATCTCATCACCTACACTTTGACGAGTGCAGTGCAGCTCAGCGTTGTGTACAGAGAGACACACCCTGAGAGCACTCTTTTCTCATCTCTGCCAACAGAGGTCATAATTGCACCAGTCATGAGAGAGAGAGACTCCATCCGGCTTAGTCCCGCCCATATCTGAACAACAGGCCAATCGTTGTTCATGTGGTTGCTCAGCCTAGCCGGCAGGCAGAGCTGAGATTCGATACAATGTATTCGAGATCCCAGCTCTGGTTCCAGCGTGTCTTTTTACCGCTGCGCCACCTGAGCGGCCCCACAATTCATTTTAAAATAGAAATGGAGTTAGACATGCCAAAAGCCTTCCCCTGTCCATTGCACTGGCAACCTTTGTCTCAGGAACTAATTGCAGAACAATAAGACTCTTCTTTTCACCAGTTAGTGGCAGATTTCTACACATAGCTATAGAAAACGCTGAGGAACACACTATACTCAAATATTCCTTTACTGCTTTTGCCAAGGGTGACTACAGACAGCTGTGATAAATAAAAAAAAAGATCTAGGGTTAGAGCAGGGTCAGGAACCTCCAATAGGATTAGTCGTGGCCAGGATTCACTGATGCCAGATGACAAAGGCTATAGGGTGTCTGGAACAGACCAACAGCAGGGCTTCTGTGGCTCAAACTGCAGATCATTTTAATACTGGCTGTGATGTGAATGTGTTCACACAGTGCATCAAACCCCTACAGGTCAGTCAAAGTGCCCATGCTTACTCTGGTCAACCATCAAAAGCACCATAATAGGCACACAGATACCAGAACTGCCCATTTGATTAATGAAAGCAGGTCTAATGGTCCAAGGAATCCTGTTTTCTCCAAGATCATGTGGGCAGCCCTAGGACACCTTCAGATATCTGGTAGGTCAGAGCAGTTTTGATAGCATATCAGGCAGGTGGTCCTAATGTTTTGACTCATCGGTGCAATTATATAGTCCCCCAATATAAATGACCCCACCACTAAATTATTGTACACCCCTCACCGTGCCTGCATCCCTGCCTTCAACACTGAAAATGTAATTATAAGGCTTGATTCTGCGATTGTCAGAAGGCATTAGGCACACATGATGTTGATTATACCAGTCAAGTGAAAAGCGTTTCGATCAAAGCGCGTTTCACAGATGTCTGCAGTCCCGTCCAAAAGCAGCACATTTCAAGCTTTTCTACATAATATTAATTTAGCCTGGGTTTGTTTGGGAGGAGGAAAACAAAGGTGGATGAAGCGTGTGTGTGTGTGTGTGCGTGTGCGTAAGCATG
This sequence comes from Trichomycterus rosablanca, assembly GCF_030014385.1. Taxonomy (NCBI): domain Eukaryota; kingdom Metazoa; phylum Chordata; class Actinopteri; order Siluriformes; family Trichomycteridae; genus Trichomycterus; species Trichomycterus rosablanca. The sequence continues at coordinate 7,626,024 of NC_086002.1, read as the reverse complement.
TGAGTGTTTCAAGCTTGTTGCCAAATGTCTTCATCGTTCCCAGCGTGAAATCTCATTACACAGCCAGTGAATTTTAATTGATGCCATTTGATATTGGACAAACACAGCAAGGAAGGGGAGGGGTGGATGCAAAATTAAGATGGAGAGAGGGGGAAAAAGGAAGTTTGTAACATCAGTGAGGGATCAAAAAGCAATGAAGTGTGCACCATTGTGTGTGTGTGTGTGTGTGTGGTCGAGATGTCCTGCTGCTGTATTGGTACTGAATGAGAAATGAGGGCTTTGCCTTCACTGGAAAATATTTGAAAGGAATCTGTGTGGCAACAGATGTTTTCTGCTGGGAGTGTGTGTGTATATACTGTATATTTATGTGAGTGTGTGTAGGTGTTCATCATGAGCATCAGCCGCTGGAGTTGTAGTACCAGTAGTTGTTTTATTAATAACGCCCACGTTAACACAACTGATACTGAGGGACTCAGATCTGTGGTTTTGGTTATTTTAGCTACACTGTTTGCTCACAGATGTAAAAACTGAGACAAGAGCCATACCATTTCCATATATGGACATCAAAATGGAAAAAGTTTGACTTAGTAAAGGCTTAGTGAACTTCCCAACATGTCTTTGGGAACATCTAGGAGCAACAACGGCTCAGTGATACAGCAGCTGTTCTTACACTTTCAGTCACTTTCTAAGCCACTTATCCTTAATCAGGGTCATGGGGGGTGCTGGAGCCCATCGCACCTCTCATATGGGTGCAAGGCACACGGAAACACCCTGGACAGGGTGCCAGTCCATCGCAGCGCAGACACAAAAACACACACATCTAAGGTTCCTATGGATACCGGAGCACCCAAAGAAAACTCACATGGACACAAGGAGAACAAGCTAACTCCACACAGAAAAGACCCGGACTGCTCCACCTGGAAATCGAACCCAGGACCTTCTCGCTGTGAGGTGACAGTGCTACCCACCGAGCCACTGTGCCGCCCCCTGTTCTCACATACTCTTAGAAAAGACTGCTTAATCGAAAGTTTGTAGTAGATAATTTATCCATACAAGATTTATCAAACAGTCATGGACAATTTTGTGTCTCCAATGTACCTCACTTGCATGTCTTTGGACTGTGGGAGGAAACCGGAGCTCCCGGAGGAAACCCACGCAGACATAGGGAGAACATGCAAACTCCACACAGAAAGGACCCAGACTGCTCCACCTGGGAATCGAACCCAGGACCTTCTTGCTGTGAGATGACCGTGCTACCCACCGAGCCACCGAGCCACCCCCTGTTCTTAGACGCTCTTAGAAAACGACTCCTTAAGTTTCCGAAAGTTGGAGGTAGAGCAGCATTGCTCACTACCGAATACCAAACTGCATTTAAAACTAATATTAGCATAAGAACAGTTCACCGGGAGTTTCGTGGATTGTGCTTTCATAGCAAACATCTAATGGAATTTGGAGGTGTGGTAAACTAAGTGTCACTATCTGGTCAGCAGGAATGGCCATATATTGTAGGACGTTGTATGTTGTTGTTTTATTTCTCTTGACACATCATTTAACTTCTGTCCTGTCGCCCTGTGTCATTTCCTCAGGGAGAAGGAAAGGAGTCTCGGACAGCCCATGGTCATGCCTCAGCGCCACGATGCACCACGCTTTACCGGAGGAGGTTTCAGCCTGAAGCAAGCCAGCAAAGTTACTGCCTGAAACCAGCTACTCCGTCTAACTCAAGTTTTTTTTTTTTTTTTCACTATTTCACCAGTGCAAAAAAAATAATAGTCCCTACATTAAAGCATTAAGGTTTGGGGAAATGAAAAAGAAAGAGCCACTGTAGTCATTCATCATTTGTAAGTAAAGCAGATTTTCATGCCTTTGCTTTGTTTCTTTGCTTCCATTAGCAGGTTCCTAGTCAGTGGGAAAAGAGCAGAAGCACTCGCACTGTTCATTAATTCATTATCTTATTTTCCATTTCCTTCCCTCAGTTTATCAATTCTTCTCACTTTTATCTGTCTTTTTTCATTTACGTTTTCCTTATTTCTCTGTTCTCCGATTTTTAGCGCTTCCAATTTTTACCCAATTGCGTTATTCTTCCTCTCTACTGGTGCTGACCCCTGCCCCGATTGAGGAGAGCAAACTGACACATGAGCAGTAGCCGACTGCATCTTTTCACCTGCACAAGGCGAGTTAATATACAGATCAGCCACACATCAGCATTATTCCTCTACTCTGTGCAAACACCATCAATCAGCCGGCAAAGGTCGTAATTGCATCAGTTATGAGGTCCCTTTCCGGCTCCCTTCTCTCAAACGTTGTTTATATAGCCGCCCAGCCCAGCCGGATGGCAGAGCTGATGAGATTCGATACGATGTATTCGAAATCCCAGCTTTGGTGTGCTAGCATATTTTACCGCTGCGCCACCTGAGCAGCATCTTTTGGTATTTGAATATTATTCACACCCTTTGATTTCAGTGTTCTATTTAAATGCAGACGCGGGCGTCATACAGTGGTCCAAATCCAGTGTGTTTGTAGTGCAACTGGGTCAACCCAATTTTTCCCATAACAGCCAAGTTGCTATTTATATGACCCAAAATGAACACACCTGCATCGTTGTGGCTGGAATGGTGCAGCAGGGTGTAATATTTAAAAACATCTGCATCTCTGGTACATTCAAAATGGTTCAAAACAATATAGAATTATACAAGGGATCTTCAAAAAGTTTCCGCACTTTTCATTTTCATTGGAAAGTACAGTAGTAGTAATCGGTCGTGTCTGAGAGACTGAGAGAGCTTATAGTCTGGATTTAGCGTCTTCTGATTTCCACTTTTTTGGACGCTCAGAGAGGTTTTAAGGAGAAGAAGATTTTCATGTGATGATGATGTGAAGAACCCTCATATAAAAAATATAATACATGAGTCACAATGTCACTCCACTACATGCCAATGTAAACTATTTATGTCAATTATGTGTTCCTTATTTCTCTGTTCTACGATTTTTAGCACTTCCAATTTTTACCCAATTGTGTTATTCTTCCTCTCTACTGGTGCTGACCCCTGCCCGATTGAGGAGAGCGAACTGACACACACCCCCTCTGACACATGAGCAGTAGCCGACTGCATCTTTTTACTTGCATGAGGCGAACATTCAAAGATTTTGGCTGGGAATTGAACACAGAACCCTCTTACTGTGAGGTGACAGTGCTACCCACTGAGCCATGGTGCCGCCCCCTGTTCTTACATGCTCTTAGAAAATGACTGCTTAACCGAAAGTTTGTAGTAGATAAAAGCATCTGTTCCAAGCAGCATTGCTCACTACCGAGTGCCAAACTGCATTCAAAACTAATATTAGCATAAGCACAGTTTCATGGATTGTGTCACCTATGTCAACCTGTTCTGCTTTTCCAAATTCTTGTTTTTACTGTGTACCAAACTACAACCTGTCCTACTGAAGAGAACAACAGTTATACCACCAAATCAGTCATGTTACTACTTGACAACACTGTTTAATACGTAAACTGTGGTAGCCAATCGACAATATACCAGATTAGGATGTGTCTGTCGTATTCATTTACACAGTTTTACATTTAGCTCCCTCAAAATTACTAACAAGCTTTGTAGATCCCCCAATAGGTACTTATAATGTGAATCTTATATAATGACACAGAATATAATACACACAGACACTGCGTTCTATTTTCTCACATTGTACTGCTAGTTTCTATGCTTGTTTACTTCTCTCTTTCTATACAGGAGGTTCTGAACCTTCAACTCGTGGACCATTTATGCCCATGGAGGTGCAGCTGCAGTTATATTAAAGGCCTGTTATTTCAATAATGTATGTTTGTGGCCAGCACAATCTGCTTTTTGTATACTGTTGTCACGTCTGGGTCTGTCTGATAATGGGTGGAGAATCACTGCTTTATGTACTGAAATTAGGAGGCTTAGAGGAGCAAAAGTTTTAAAGGACTTGGTAAAAGAGAAGCAGCAATGGCATGAATGGTCATTTTGCATTCACTCTATTTCTGTTTCTCTTATTATTATTTATCTATTTTTAAAGCCTGCTTAGAAAAGTGGAGGTTGTTCTTGCAGGGAAAAAAAAAATGCTGTACCGTCATATTAATCTCCATGGTTTTGAAACGAATCCAGGGTCTAAATATAAGTGGTTTATGATAAGGCTGTGTTTAAACTCTAAATGGCTGTAACACAGAACGTCGTTGGCAATAATAAAAAAGACAGATGATTTTAATGGTTCTGTTTTGCAAAGGCAATAAAGACCATTAGTAGGAGCTATACTGTATATATAAATGATAGTAAGGCTTACTAAGCTATACAGTCTTGGATGAACGATATCTATGCCGCAATCTGTCCAAAACAAATCAAATATGACAAGATTTTACACACCAATCAGCACAAAAAAATGCTTCCAAATGTACATTACTTACAGCCTTCATTTGTTCAGGCTGAGGAACAAAATAGTGAAACCAAATCAAAGAGTTGTGGGAGGCAGTTTTATTAAACGGAATGTAGGAGTTGAAATCTTGAAGTCTTGAATAGATCCTGGAGATAAAATACACGAGTCCTCAGACTATAAATATGCGTTATAATTTGTAATAATGTAAGGAAAACATGGTTTATACATTGTACATGTCAGCACAATTGATTTACGTTAAATGTTAAGTAAAAAGAAAATCCTTATGAACTTTCAGAACCATCAGCATTAACTGAAATAAACTAAACCAAACGACATTCTGAAGTCTGATTCTGTACTCCTGAGTACAGAGCTGTTTGTAAAATTTGTACACAGATAGTAAGTGTGGGTTTGTCTGAAAACCTAGTGAGCTCTCTACATAGACACATTTTACGTCACCCTACACGTTCCCTAGAAGAAGGCTGTCAGAATTCTTAGATGCCTTAAATGCTGCCACTAAGATGCCTTTTATTCGAAGCAATAAACTGAATAAAGAGAAAGCATTCAATGCTTCCTTAGCGGTAAAGGCAATTCCAGCATTCAGTGCAGCACAACTTTTCTCACAAAAAATTACAAATCTGGTGGACATATAATAATGCAGAGCCAACTGAGTTATTTTCAAATGTAAATAAATTATCATTGAATTGAATTTGTGTAAAGGTGTACAAGTGTAACTAATTGGCAAAATTGATCCTGTCAGTGATAATTTAACCTTTTTCTGAACACAGAGGGAGATGTTAGCTTGTGTCACCTCAGTCTATTGGTTTGAATGGCCTAATTCTGTGTTAGCTTAGTTGACGAAACTGGTGATGTAATCGATGTAGTGCGTCCAAATAATCTGCATAATAAGCCAATGTCTTATTAGAATCCTCTCTACTTAGGCAGTAGGCAACAAGGCAGCTCACAAGGTTTTTAAGACAGATCCTGTGTGTTGCGCTGTGGTGGATCGACACCCTGTCCAGGGTGTATTCGTATTTGTGCCCAGTGTTTGAGTGGCACCAGACTTACTAGGACACCAACTGGTTAAAGATTTTACAAAGCTTAGTTGTCACAAGCTTTTAGACTTTGTACATGATCAGCTTTGTATGAGGTAAAAAGATGACTGGCAACAGGTTTGTACAGATTCCCTGTACTGTAGACGTAATGTTAAAGTCACCCAATGAACCCGGGGTTCAGATGAATTGTGTGTCAACACCCTCCTGAAATAATAATAATACCCTAATTCATTTTGGGTGCAGACCTGAGAAATTGTAAGTATGGAAATAACATTACTTATGTTAAACAGGCAGAAGTTTTTCCACAAGGGGGAGCTAATAGTACATTAGAATTTTGTGTTGGTCACATCCAGTGAGACTTGTACTTTGTATCAATAACATGTACATGCATTTAGCAGACGCTTTTATACAAAGCAACTTGCATTTATCACTGAATACAATGCAAGCAATTGAGGGTTAACAGTGGCAACTTGGCGATGGTTGGGCTTGAACTGGCAACCCCATGATGAGTCCAGTACCTTAACCACTGACCTACCACTGTCAATTCAGCACTTTCTGAACTAGCTCAAGCCAAACATTCAGACATTTGCCATTCATCATTGAATAAAAGGCCACATTTTAGATCTTAGAACCCTGAATAACTTGGGGACCATAGACGAGTCGCATACATATTTGGAACAGTAAACATTAAAGGACCCGTAGCTTCTTTAACCTTGTTCAGAACCAGTTCAGCTGCATTTTTTTCCCTTTTCTCAGCACCATTTTTAGTTTTGCTGTGACACTTGGCAAATAATGATCCCACTTCTCTCCTGGGATTTGCTCTATATTTTCACTTTTCATCCTTGCTTCTGGAGTTTTCAAAACTTTAGTTTAGATCCAAGCAGCAAAAGCCTATAGTGTTTCATAAAGGACTTTCTGTTTCCTCCTTATTTAGACAAATATTTTGCTTATTGTATACAAAATATTTGACGCCAAGTTTGCATCAGTTGTCTAGCTGCATCATGCACTTTTCTATACTTCGGTGAGTTGCTGAAACAAACTTTGTGGTAGGCTGATTTCTTTCCTTACTCGGTTCAAATAAGTTCTCTTCTCACCTTTATGAGGAAAACATCAGTAAATTGGTTTTCCAAATTGTTAGTAACAACTCTGACAGTCTCAGTATCTACGCAGTACAAAGTAGGGTTGCTTTACAAAGAGCATTAAAAGAACATCATTGATACATTCTGAATAGAAGGGGAAGTGGGTCATACTGAAGATGCTAGAAAATGAAGCTAGCTGTAAGAAAATCCAAGGGTCAGTATTCACCTTCTGTTACGGGCAAATATATTTACATTTATTCACTACAGATGGCGATAATATGTGGTGCTTTGAAAAAATTTGGTATTTATATTCTATTTGTCGAGGGAAAAAGGTTATCCAACATCATGGCCTTGTGTGGGGGGAGAAATATCTACAGACTCCTGCTTGCCTTAATGATCACCAGAGACAATAAATAGCATTTATAGGAAAGTTGCACAGCAAGTAACCAAGAGGAACATTAAGGCTTGTCCTGATGACCCTCCACAAATCTTATGAGATAACCTTGAGGTAAAATTCTGTGGACAAAAATTAAAGATGTTTACAAGATACACTGATCAGCCATAACATTAAAAGCACCTCCTTGTTTCTACACGTACTGTCCGTTTTATCAGCTCCACTTATCATATAGAAGCACTTTGTAATTCTACAATTACTGACTGTAGTCCATCTGTTTCTCTACATACCTTTTTAGCCTGCTTTCACCTTGTTTTTCGATGGTCAGATCCACTACAGAGCAGGTATTATTTAGGTGGTGGATCATTCTCAGCAATGCAGTGACACCGACATGGTGGTGGTGTGTTAGTGTGAGTTGTGCTGGTATGAGTGGATCAGACACAGCAGCACTGATGGAGTTTTTAAACACCTCACTGTCACTGCTGGACTGAGAATAGTCCACCAACCAAAAATATCCAGCCAACAGCACCCCGGTCTAGAAGATGACCAACTCAACACAGCAGCAATAGATGAGCGATCGTCTCTGACTTTACATCTACAAGGTGGACCAATTAGGTAGGAGTGTCTAATACGTTTACATTTACATTTTCAGCATTTAGCAGACGCTTTTATCCAAAGCGACTTACACAATGAGCAATTGAGGGTTAAGGGCCTTGCTCAGGGACCCAACAGTGGCAACTTGGTGGTGGCGGGGCTTGAACCGGCAACCTTCTGTTTACTAGTCTAGTACCTTAACCACTGAGCTATCACTGGCACTGACGTCTAGTGTCTATCTATTTAAAAACTCCAGCAGCACTGCTGGAGTCAGTGTCACTGCTGGAGTCAGTGTCACTGCAGTGCTAAGAATGACCCACCACCTAAATAATACTTACTCTGTAGTGGTCCTGGGAGAGTCCTGACCATTGAAGAACAGGGTGAAAGCAGGCTAAAAATGTATGTAGAGAAACAGATGGACTACAGTCAGTAATTGTAGAACTACAATGTGCTTCTATATGGTAAGTGGAGCTGATAAAATGGACAGTAAGTGTAGAAACGAGGTGGTTTTAATGGTATGGTTGATCGGTGGTGTATAGTGTAATTGGGTTACGCAACAAGACAACAATCTGAAGCACACAGTCTAGTTATTGTTTAAATGATTTAAAAGAAATAAAATTAGGGTTTTAGAATGCCCTTCATATTAATGGGAGAAACTCGCACTTGTAACACAAAAATTTTTACCTTTATTTAACACATTGCAATTAGTCATGGAATATATTTTCTCTCATAAATAAAAGAACTATATTTTTTAAACTTGGGTTGACTTTGTTTTATATACAACTTCTGTACTTTTCAAGCCAGTGACACAAATAGCATACAATTAAGTTTTCCAAAGCCAACAAGAAAGTAGTGAGAGGCTAAACACAAGTCTAGGAATCAGGAGAGCTAAATAAACCACCAACAATGCAATCAGTCAAACTTTTAAATCACTAAATATTCAATCAAGACAAGTCTATTCTCAGAAAATTGCTTTGTGTTATGTCACTGTTGACGCACAACTCGCTCGACTCAAGTACACACATGTTCCAGTCACCACAGTTTGATTCTAATGATTAGTTTAAATATGAAGTATTTTATAGCAGAGCTTGGTATAGAAATCGGCTGAAGCCAGACAAGGGGTCCTGCTGTCTCCTGTTCTTTAGGGTCAGGTAAGATAAGAAGACAGACCTGCACACTGGAATTCCTGTAGGGGCTGATAGTGATGTGTCACATAGTGTTATGACTGTGTGAAGTCTGAAAAAAGTACCTGAGGCTACAAACAACCCAGTTAGCAACCAGGTGCTAGATTTATGTATGATGGATATGAATATTTTATCGACTTTTCTTTCCTTTATCAACATCTAAAACCTTAAATACTTCCAAAAAAGTTAATGAGAGGTGGCCTGTTCACATAAAAATAAACTAAAGACAACATAAGTTTGTTAAATGTTTTTAAGCTACACTATATTGCCAAAAGTATTCACTTACCCATCCAAATCATTGAATTCAGGTGTTCCAATCACTTCCATGGCCACAAGTGTATAAAACCAAGCCCCTTATGCACGCAGACTGCTTTTACAAACATTTGTGAAAGAATGGGTTGCTCTCAGGAGCTCAGTGAATTCCAGCGTGGTACCGTGATAGGATGCCACCTGTGCAACAAGTCCAGTCGTGAAATTTCCTTGCGACTAAATATTCCACAGTCAACTGTCAGTGGTATTATAACAAAGTGGAAGTGATTGGGAACGACAGCAACTCAGCCACAAAGTGGTAGGCCACGTAAAATGACAGAGCGGGGTCGGCGGATGCTGAGGCGCATAGTGCACAGAGGTCGCCAACTTTCTGCAGAGTCAATCGCTACAGACCTCCAAACTTCATGTGGCCTTCAGATTAGCTCAAGAACAGTGCGTAAAGAGCTTCATGGAATGGGTTTCCATGGCCGAGCAGCTTTCTAGACTCTAGAGCAGTGGAGACGTGTTCTCTGGAGTAATGAATCACGCTTCTCCGTCTGGTAATCCGATGAACGAGTCTGGGTTTGGCGGTTGCCAGGAGAACGGTACTTGTCTGACTGCTTTGTGCCAAGTGTAAAGTTTGGTGGAGGGGGTGATTATGGTGTGGGGTTGTTTTTCAGGAGTTGGGCTCGGCCCCTTATAATGCTTCAGCATACCAAGAGATTTTGGACAATTTCATGCTCCCAACTTTGTGGGAACAGTTTGGGGATGGCCCCTTCCTGTTCCAACATGACTGTGCACCAGTGCACAAAGCAAGGTCCATAAAGACATGGACGAGCGAGTTTGGTGTGGAAGAACTTGACTGGCCTGCACAGAGTCCTGACCTCAACCTGATAGAACACCTTTGGGATGAATTAGAGCGGAGACTGCGAGCCAGGCCTTCTCATCCAACATCAGTGTCTGACCTCACAAATGCGCTTCTGGAAGAATGGTCAAAAATTCCCATAAACACACTCCTAAACCTTGTGGAAAGCCTTCCCAGAAGAGTTGAAGCTGTTATAGCTGCAAAGGGTGGGCCGACATTATATCAATGTATCATGTGCCAACCTTGAACTTGCGCCCCCAAGTTACAGCTAGTCATAAATCGTCAGCGGTACTTGCTTTCAATGTAAATGAGAGAAGAAAACGTTACTTCACAGAGCCAAGTAGAGGAAAAAGGACATCCATTGCTAAGTTTGCCAGTTAAGGATACTCTGCTTTGACTGACAGCCAAAACTATTGATGTAGATTGCTTATCCGCATCGGTGCTATCGGAATGGATCGCCTCGCTAGGAGTCCTCGGCTAAAACAACACAGTCATTGTTTATGTCACTGATTTGTCTTCACTCTTAGCCCTGTTTTTGAACTTTTGCTAGCCAACGGTCCTTCTTTTAGACTGAACTGGATAACATTAGACGTGTGTGTGTGTGCGTGGTCAGCGAGACTATCAAATATGTCTCCTGTAAGTGAAAAATAAATTGCTTTAGTTTTAAAAGTAAAAAAAATCTTGTAATGTCACGACCCCTGGACAGGCACTCGCATACCCCACAGGTTCAAAACCCCTGCATTAATGCATGTGTGCCACGTGAGAATGGCTTTTGGCTACTAATGTGGCCCATCTGATTAAAAGGTCTCCGGTACAAATAGAGGACCCAGACCAAACCTTTAAATTTAGTATCTGTAGATACTAAACACATTTTCACAGGTAGCATTCTCCTAGCAACCATAAAACCCAGATTCATCAGTTGGACTACAAGATTTTGAGCTTTTAGAACTCTAGAGACCAATGCTGGTGTGTTTTACACAGCTACTGTCAAAGCTTGACATTGTTCATAGGCATAAAAACCCAATCCATGAATCTTCCTGTAAACGTGTTCTGTGCTGATACTGCTGTAAAGGCAGTTGGGGGTTTCATTTTGTCCTTGGCAGAGATACCACTGTTTAATGTACTTTTAATGTGCTTTTAACCACTTCCTTGTTTCTACACACATTGTCCATTTTATCAGCTCCACTTACCATATAGAAGCATTTTGTAGTTCAACAATTACTGACTGTAGTCCATCTGTTTCTCTGCATGCTTTGTTAGCCCCCCTTTCATGCTATTCTTCAATGGTCAGGACTCTCACAGGACCACTACAGAGTAGGTATTATTTAGCTGGTGGATCATTCTCAGCACTGCAGTGTCAATGACATGGTGGTGGTGTGATAGTGTGTGTTGTGCTGGTATGAGTGGATCAGACACAGCAGCACTGATGGAGTTTTTAAATACCTCACTGTTACTGCTGGACTGAGAATAGTCCACCATCCAAAAATATCCAGCCAACAGCACCCTGTAGGCAGTGTCCTGTGACCACTGATGAAGGTCTAGAAGATGACCAACTCAAACAGAAGCAATAGATGAGCGATCGTCTCTGACTTTACATCTACAAGGTGGACCAACTAGGTAGGAGTGTCTAATAGAGTGGACAGTGACACTAATAGTGGACACGGTATTTTAAAACTTCAGCAGCGCTGCTGTGTCTGATCCACTCATACCAGCACAACACACACTAACACACCACCACCATGTCATTGTCACTGCAGTGCTGAGAATGATCCACCACCTAAATAATACCTGCTCTGTGGTGGTCCTGACCATTGAAGAACAGGGTGAAAGCAGGCTAAAAAGGTATGTAGAGAAATAGATGGACTACAGTCAGTAATTGTAGAACTTCAAAGTGCTTTTATATGGTAAGTGGAGCTAATAAAATGGACAGTGAGTGTAGAAACAAGGAGGTGATTTTAATGTTATGGCTGATCAGTGTAGACATTTTCTACATGGAGTCGGAAGAGTCAAAACCAGAGTTAAAACTCCCCAAACAGTTACTAAGGGTGAAAATCAAATCCAAATTCCTAAAACCATGTTGCTTTATGGCAACCACACAATCAATTGCACCACCTTTCAGGAACCGATTTATGGATCCACAAACATTTCACTGAATGGAAATTAAAAATCAAAACACATTAAAACCCTGTAAGCATTTTGAGCTTATTTTCGCTTCGAGAGGCTCTTTGAAGGTCTTTTAAGGAATCATATTATCAAGCAAGCAGGTTTAAAGTCCAGCATAAGTCTACAGCTACTTCAACAAACATAATTCAAGACAGTTTAAATAAAACTACAGACGCTGGTTTATAGTTCTAAAGATCACAATGTAACACAGTCTAATTGCAGCTTGCTTAACCTACAGTTGGTACAAGAACAGTTCAGAAACAAGTGAAGTATCATTAGAGTTGAAAGGACTTGCCCTTTCCAATCAGCCTTTTTTATATAAAGAACTACTCACAATCAGCATGAAACCAGGGCAGACAAAATTTCCATTTTCCATTCATCCACAATAATAAGCCATAAAATATCCCACCATTCAAAATCTTATATATGCAGAGCCAAACATCTAGAAAAAAAGTTCTATGAAATAACAACCTTAGATACACAGATGAAAAAGCACATATTTTAAATGCCAGCTTCTCTGTAGACACATTTGCATATGTTCACATAAAAGTTACTTACATATAAAAAAGTAACAAAGAGTAGTGTAGAAAGACATGAAGCCCATCATCTCTACTGTTTATTATTATATGCCATTATTATTATTATATTATATTATAGTCATCTTGTTGTGTAACCCAGTTACACTAGAGTTTCATATCTCAGACTGATGACCAGACATTCAACTTTATAGGTAGAATTTATGGTTTCATCATTAATGACAAGTAACCCAGGCCCTAAAGTAACAACGTTTTAAGACAAAGCAGATATGGGACATGTCTTTTAAACAGTTTCTCAAAAGTTATCTCAAAATTATCTCATAATTTTTGGGGAGGGTCATCAGGACAAGCCTTAATGTTCCTTTTGATAACCAAGAGGAACATTTACATTCTAATCTGCCATTATAACAGGACCCTGAATGACGAATGATCTTAATGCATATGCTATGTCAAACAGACAAGTCACTTAGCAATCAGAAATTCCACATGCAAGAGTGGGGGTGTAAACAAACAAGCTGCTCAAGCTTTAAAGGCTTTGGTCACGTGAAAGGGTGATATGTGTTGGGGTTTTAGGGATGGCTTGAGGCCTTGACCATCTCCTTACTTCCATATTATGTATGCTGCCGATTGTATTCATACGTGGATAGGGATAGGCTCATTTTTAACTCTGTGGACAGATTGATCAGTTCCTGCTGTCAAATTACAGTCAAGATTATTCAGACAGATGTTTTTGGATGAATATATTTTTACTCATTCACATAGATATTTTTTTATCTATCAGTACAGTTACAACCAGTAGAACTACATGGTTTTAGCTTTACTTTTATGGTAATGTCATATTTATCTGTCATTCATAATCATACGGGTACACAAAAACCTGTAGGATAAAACAGATGCCGAGAGATTCTTAATTATATTCACAGTATTTAAAAAAAGAAGCCACAGTCGACCACAAAAAACCCAAAAAATGTAATTACACACTTTATATACAGAACAATTGATTGCATAGACCAGCTTTCCAACCCACACAGAGCCCATTTAGCAGGTAGAACCGGGCACATGTCACATAATAAGCTTCATCAACATCATTTACATTGTTAGAAAAATTTCATTACAGACAGGGTCCGGATGGGTCTACTGCTACCTGGAAACACTAGGTGAAGGACAGACCACACCCTGGGTGATACATTCACCCTTAGGGCCAACTGATGCAGCTAATTGAGCATCTGCATTTTTAGATTGCTCAGAGAAGGGTAGCTATTCTACAGCTGTACCAGCTGTTTCAATCAGAACAATTACACTTGATGTGGTAAACATGGCTGGACCATGCCAGTCAGGCACCCTGGCCAAAACTGTCAAATCCAAAGAAAAAAAAAATTTCTCATTTTGATCATTACCATTTTTATTAGCCACGCCACCTGATACCCTTCCACTTTATATTTTTAATTAACAGAACACGGCTGGAATTTTTAAGAACAGCCCCACAACCCTCAATGTCCTCTTACTAAAACAAACTCAAATAATGCATCCCATCCATTTTAGTAATTTGCAAACTGGCAGACCAATCCCTAGAGCCTTGTTTCCCTTGGTAATTGCTTGTTCTGCCCTAGTGGTTCTATATATGATCAGCGAACTAAAGGTAAGGATAAAGAAAACCCGTATGTGCAACAGGCATCTGTTTCCACCCCCCCCCCCATAAATACACTTACTCTGTAATGAGTGTTCTAGCAGAGAGCGTCCCTGCAAACCAGCCTCCCAGAGATCTTGTCTTATCAACAAGCACGATCAATGTATTGATCCAATGCTGGAAACCACACTTCATTTAAGAGAATTAACATCAGCTAGCCACACATACACACTACATTACTACCCTTAAGCACTTCTTACATGTTCTACTGCCCTTATAGGGCATTTAAATTAATTAAAAGCTTGAGAGGGTTTAACAATTTACTGCCATGCTGTAGCGTCACCTGTGTTCCAACAGCTTCTAATTTATGGGAAATGTTTGTAATTTTGGTTTATATCTGAAGAATTTATCTAATAATAAATAAAAAAATTTATTCCTGACCGTTGTAAAAAGCTCAGTGAAACTAATTGTATTTATATGAGCCAACCAGAAAATAAATAATAATAATAATAAATAATAATAATAATAAATATTAAAATTGATAAAAAATAATGTATAACTTATTATTATTGTTGTGGAATTGCATACCTGGATTACTGAGCATGCATCAAGATATTATTATTATTGTTAACATTATTATTATTATTATTGTGAACATTTATTATTATTAGTATTCTTCTTCTTCTTTTTCTTCTTCTTCTTCTTATTATTATTATTATAATTATTATTAGTAGTAGTAGTAATTAATGATTAATATTAATTATTATTAGTAGGACTCTTATTATTATTAGTAGTATTATTATTCTTATTATTATTATTATAGATAGATAAACTGAATCAACTTTGTGGGAATGTGTACCTGAATTATTGAGCATGCATCAAGATGATATTATTATTATTATTATTATTATTATTATTATTATTATTATTAGTAGTAGTAGTAGTAGTAGTAGTAGTAATTATTAATACGTTGTATATATATTATTATTTTTTAAAACGTATATTATTAATATTCTATATATTATTTAAAAAAACATCAATATTATTATTATTAGTAGTAGTAATTGATTATTAATATTAATTATTATTAGTTTTTTTTTTTTAATCATTATTATTAGGACACAATTAGGTCCTGTGTGTCCTGGACTATTGAGCATGCATCAGGATATTATTACAATTATCATTATTATTTTATTAGTAGTAGTAGTAATAATTGATTATTAATATTATCATAAATAGTATATATATATATTTATATATATATATATTTATATATATATATATATATATATATATATATATATATATATATATAACTTTTAACATATATTATTATTAAAACGTATATTATTTATCTGATTACATGTATATAATTTTTTTAAATGTATATTACTATTAGTAGTAATTCATTATAAATAGGTTTTATATTTTTATTCTTACTAATACTAGTATTATTAATTATTATTATTATTATGTTTTGATCTCTGCCACCCTTAAACATTACACAAATAATCTAAATAAAATACAGTGACCGCACCTCAGGTAACATGACAGGGTGCACTAAACTTCTAAAGCCTTTACGGTCAATATTGAAGGCTATACTGCCTCCTGACTAACTCATCAACCCATTTTTTTATTGTACTGCACAGACCAGGGAACATTCTAAAACTCTAGGATGGTTTACGTAAGACAGCAAACACTTCTTTTTTATATTACGTTTCCTTGTGTTCAATACTGCTTCATATTACACTGAACATCTCATACATATGTGAAAGGTCAATGCACTATATCATACTTTTACCAGAAATAAAACACACCAAGCAAAAGCCAGAAGATTATCCTTCCTCCCTTATTTTCATTCATTACTAAAGCTTCAACACAATCTCCTTTACAATTGTTTTGTTTTCAACATTTCACCAATTCCCTTCATTTTTCTTGCTCCTTTATATTTTCTTAACCTGAGGCCTACACAATAGTGAATAATCTGTCTTGATATATGATGATACATTAACTGCAAGTCTGGCTACACTGCACTCTCAGTGTAAGTACATGATTAAGTTGGATGCTTCAGTTTTATCTGTAAGGGTAGCATGTCTTACTGCTGTAGTTGTTAGCCTCTGTGGCATCAGGGGAATGTACCATCTCTCCCTGATGCCACAGGCCTTACAGAGCAGAAACGAGCTGTGCCTTTTATTACCTGGCCAGCTCGTTAGGGCGAAGTGGCTACACCTGTGCCTTCCCTTATTTAAGGGATAGGTGCAGAGCTGTAGCCGTCGCACCTTCTGCTCTTGTTGGCTGTTTCTTATTTCTTTCTTTGAGTTTGTTTGACACTGCGGTGTCCTTTTATGTTTATTGTTGTTTTTTATCTTTAGGTTGTGCCGCCGCACTGTGCCGCCGCCGCCGTGCCGCTGCCGCCGGGCCACCGCTAGTGGGCGCCACCACGCCGCCGCTGCCGCCAAGCTGCCGCCATAGTGCCGCAGCTGTCGTGCCGCCGCCGCCGCCTGGTTGCCGCTCTCAGGTCGCCGTCGGGCCGCTGCCGTCGAGCCGCCGTGCCGCCGCCACCTAGAGACCCCACGACTGCGCCCAGAGGAACGTGACCCCCTCCCAGCTACCGCTGGTGACAGCGTCACGTTCCGCCCTCTGGAGCGCAGGAGCAAATGGCCACTTCCCAGCCACCCTGGCTGGTGACAGCGCCTTTGCCATTAACTTTTGAAACCCGCAAATCGATCACACCCGGTAGCTGGCATGGCTCTAGCCAGCATAAGTTGCTGGAAAGCGCCATGCCACGCAGCTATTGTCGGTGTTACCCCCCCTTCTTCGGCCAACAGCGCGAGGTGGTCCATCTCGCGAACCCACTCTTTGCTTCAATAGCGCCGGGAGCGAGTCTGCCACTAGCGCCGCTGTGGCAGGCTGTTAAAGCTCCCGGTCGGGAGGCAGGAGTCCTGGGTTCGCGCCTCGCGCTTCCCCTTTTCTTTTGTATGCCTTTTTTGGTTCCTTTTCAGCCCCCGACGTCCGGCTGCCTTCGGGATTCCCCGAAGTGTTTTTTGTTATTGTTATTCCTTTTATTTTATGTATATTATGTTTATGATTTTGTAAATAAAAACCCTTTTTAGTTAAACCTCCGCATCCCTGGGTCCTTCCTCCCCACATCATAACAGCAAGGTGCGACCATTACTGGACCCAGCGGAGGACCCCGTCCTCTCCCAAAGATTTTTTTGGGGGGGCACTCCCCCAGTGGCTTTTAGCCACTGGTGGGGACGGGACCGCCGGCTGGAGACCTCAGGAGAGGTCTCCTTAAGAAGGGGGTACTGTTAGGCTCTGTGGCATCAGGGGAATGTACCATCTCTCCCTGATGCCACAGGCCTTACAGAGCAGAAACGAGCTGTGCCTTTTATTACCTGGCCAGCTCGTTAGGGCGAAGTGGCTACACCTGTGCCTTCCCTTATTTAAGGGATAGGTGCAGAGCTGTAGCCGTCGCACCTTCTGCTCTTGTTGGCTGTTTCTTTTTTCTTTCTTTGAGTTTGTTTGACACTGCGGTGTCCTTTTATGTTTATTGTTGTTTTTTATCTTTAGGTTGTGCCGCCGCACTGTGCCGCCGCCGCCGTGCCGCTGCCGCCGGGCCACCGCTAGTGGGCGCCACCACGCCGCCGCCGCCGCCAAGCTGCCGCCATAGTGCCGCAGCTGTCGTGCCGCCGCCGCCGCCTGGTTGCCGCTCTCAGGTCGCCGTCGGGCCGCTGCCGCCGAGCCGTCGAGCCGCCGTGCCGCCGCCACCTAGAGACCCCACGACTGCGCCCAGAGGAACGTGACCCCCTCCCAGCTACCGCTGGTGACAGCGTCACGTTCCGCCCTCTGGAGCGCAGGAGCAAATGGCCACTTCCCAGCCACCCTGGCTGGTGACAGCGCCTTTGCCATTAACTTTTGAAACCCGCAAATCGATCACACCCGGTAGCTGGCATGGCTCTAGCCAGCATAAGTTGCTGGAAAGCGCCATGCCACGCAGCTATTGTCGGTGTTACCCCCCCTTCTTCGGCCAACAGCGCGAGGTGGTCCCGCTGTGGCAGGCTGTTAAAGCTCCCGGTCGGGAGGCAGGAGTCCTGGGTTCGCGCCTCGCGCTTCCCCTTTTCTTTTGTATGCTTTTTTTTGGTTCCTTTTCAGCCCCCGACGTCCGGCTGCCTTCGGGATTCCCCGAAGTGTTTTTTGTTATTGTTATTCCTTTTATTTTATGTATATTATGTTTATGATTTTGTAAATAAAAACCCTTTTTAGTTAAACCTCCGCATCCCTGGGTCCTTCCTCCCCACATCATAACAGTAGTGAGCACTGAAGGCTACAATCCTTATCTTCCAGGATAAAGAATACACAGCAGCACATTGAAAGTAGAATCAGGGAGCTGTTGTTCTAGTGTTTAATAATACAGATCATTGGAATTATTCCACATACATGACTGAGCTTTCATAAAATTCTAATTAAACCAGTCACAATAACCATTTTGATAACAAATACTAGTTTCAGAAGGTGGTAGTGACCAACTAAAACTGATCTCTAGTGATCAGTTCTATTAAAGTGTTGCATTAAGGGGATCTTTAATGTTTGTTTGTTTGTTAGGATTTTAACGTCATGTTTTACACTCTTGGTTAAATTCACGACAGGAACAGTAGTAACTCATTACACAAGGTTCATCTGTTCACAAGGTTATATCAAACACAGTCATGGACAATTGTAGTGTCTCCAATTCACCTCACTTGCATGTCTTTGGATTGTGGGAGGAAACCAGAGCACCCGGAGAAAAACTGAACTGAGGTGTGTTAAGTGCATCTTAGATTGTTCTGTGTCCTTATATTTATATACAATGAAACCCCTGAATTTTATGCTTCTCACTATTTCTTCAATAATATACAGATTCACCATACTGCTA
Organism: Trichomycterus rosablanca; assembly: GCF_030014385.1. Lineage (NCBI taxonomy): Eukaryota > Metazoa > Chordata > Actinopteri > Siluriformes > Trichomycteridae > Trichomycterus > Trichomycterus rosablanca. The sequence goes on along the minus strand of NC_086002.1, from coordinate 7,606,968 downwards.
GACCTCACAAAGAATTTGGCTTTTTTATAAAGCTTGATAATGACTTAAGAACGTAATTAAAATATATATTTCTTTAAACTATTAAGTAGTTTTGTGAAAATGGGGACATGCCCACTAAGTCAAAAAAGCATTTGGAAAGTCGCTACAATAATATTAGATGAGAAGGCCTGGCTCATAATCAGTGTTCCAATTCATCCCAAAGAAGTTTAGTATGGTTAGAATCAGGGCTCTGAAGTTCCTCTACACCAAATTGTCAAAACATATTTTTATGGACATAGCTTTGAGCAAAGAGCGTTCCCTGTGGAAGCATAAAATGTACTCTACATACACCGATCAGCCATAACATTAAAACCACCTCCTTGTTTCTACACTCACTGTCCATTTTATCAGCTCCACTTACCATATAGAAGCACTTTGTAGTTCTACAATTACTGACTGTAGTCCCATCTGTTTCTCTATATGCCTTTTTAGCCTGCTTTCACCCTGTTCTTCAATGGACCCCCACAGGACCACTACAGAGTAGGTATTATTTTGGTTGTGGATCATTCTAAGCACTGCAGTGACACTGACATGGTGGTGGTGTGTTAGTGTGTGTTGTGCTGGTATTAGTGGATCAGACACAGCAGTGCTGCTGGAGTTTTTAAAACACCGTGTCCATGCATTGTCCACTCTATTAGACAGTCCTACCTAGTTGGTCCACCTTGTAGATGTAAAGTCAGAGACGATCTCTCATCTATTGCTGCTGTTTGAGTCGGTAATCTTCTAGACCTTCATCAGTGGTCACAGGACGCTGCCCATGGGGCGCTGTTGGCTGGATATTTTTGTTTGGTGGACTATTCTCAGTTCAGCAGTGACAGTGAGGTGTTTAAAAACTCCATCAGCGCTGCTGTGTCTGATCCACTCATACCAGCACAACACACACTAACACACCACCCCCATGTCAGTGTGACTGCAGTGCTGAGAATGACCCACCACCCAAATAATACCTACTACTACTGTAGTGGTCCTGGGAGAGTCCTGACCATTGAAGAACAGCATGAAAGGGGGCTAACAAAGCATGCAGAGAAACAGATGGACTACAGTCAGTAATTGTAGAACTACAAAGTGCTTCTATATGGTAAGTGGAGCTGATAAAATGGACAGTGCGTGTAGAAACAAGGAGGTGGTTTTAATGTTATGGTTGATCGGTGTAATCTGCATAATAAACCGGTAAGCAATGAGTATAGTTAAAACACTTGAACTTAATAATTAGGACATAGTCATTAATATGGTGCAAAAACAATGTGGCAGGCACTGTAAATTCTTTCTTTTTGTATCAGAACTGTCTTCGGGTCAGCATAAAATGTTCTCTAATAACAGTCAGGAAGGGTTGTAAATGTTTCTGTCAGTTGTCAGTGCTAATGATAAGAAGGCTATTAGTGACTGAGGGAAATTCAGTGCTTGCACTAGGGGGGACTGCCACCTTCACATGACCTGAGGAAAACTGAAATGATGGAAATAACATGTACAATATGTGACAGTGAATGCACAAGCCATTAGGATAGAAAATAGGCCAAACTAATTACCTGCTGAGCTAGACTATACAGACAGGAAATGGGAAAAGGAATATGCTGGAAGATTTTATAGCCATTTATATAGTGGTTGGGTTTCTCAAACTCCCTTAGTACTTTAAGACTAAAGCTGCCATGGCTTGGATACGTCTTGCTTGAGCTGTTGTCACCCAATGATTTAAGAGCTGCAAGTAGCCTTTGCAGGGTTCTTTATCGCCCTTTGTGACTGTCTAACAGCGCCCAGTTCAGCAGCCTCAGGGTTGGAGTGTTTTTAGCTTGCATACCTATTTGCCAAGTACATATTATTGTGTCAAGGCAGCAGTTTAATTTTAGAACTGAGACTACACAGGGTGCAGTGGGGTTTAAATAACTATGTAAGATTAACCACACTTTCACTTTTTCATAAAGAGATATTAATGTGTTGACTGCAAGAGCAGTGAGCGAAAAATCAGCAGAGAAAAACGCTCTCACATCATTCAGTATATACGAAGCAATTACTGCCACCTCTTACTAAAGTGGTTTCATAAATGTTTCACTTTTTAAGTTCATTTGAGGATTTCTATACATTTAAGTAGGGCTGGCACCGATCCGATACTCCGATATTGGCCCAAATCATTGGATCGGATATCCGAAGGAAAAAACATGTAATCCGATCTGATACTGTTGCTTAATGTAAATAACACTTAATGTAAATAAGGCCATTGTTTGTGTGTAAAGCAAATAACACACGAAGATACGTATGTTCCAACACAGTGCCATTTATTGTTAGCTCACTCGGCAACTGTCATAACAACATGCATCTTGATGGCATCATTAACATGTGCCACTGATCTACAACTCATCTGCAACAGGTATTTAGAAATTAAAACACACTGATCTACTTAAACTTTTAGCATTTAAAAAAATCATCGACTACTGCCACATATAAAAACACTGTTTAAACACAATAAAAAAATATCTACTACTGCCACATCTTAAACACTGTTTAAACACAGTAAAAAAATATCTACTACTGCCACATCTAAAAACACTGTTTAAACACAATAAAAATCATTTACTACTGCCACATCTAAAAACACTGTTTAAACACAATAAAAATCATTTACTACTGCCACAACTAAAAACACTGTTTAAACACAATAAAAATCATTTACTACTGCCACATCTAAAAACACTGTTTAAACACAATAAAAATCATTTACTACTGCCACAACTAAAAACACTGTTTAAACACAATAAAAAAATATCTACTACTGCCACATCTTAAACACTGTTTAAACACAGTAAAAAAATATCTACTACTGCCACATCTAAAAACACTGTTTAAACACAATAAAAATCATTTACTACTGCCACATCTAAAAACACTGTTTAAACACAATAAAAATCATTTACTACTGCCACATCTAAAAACACTGTTTAAACACAATAAAAATCATTTACTACTGCCACAACTAAAAACACTGTTTAAACACAATAAAAATCGCTTTATAAATGATAAATCGCTCACCTGAGATAAAGAAAACCTATCTTTTCCCAAATTGGAGATCTCACATCCTCAATGATTTAATTCATTAGTGTTATGAAATTAAACAAACTACACCGTTTCCTGTTTAGCCACAGATGTAAAAGTCCAAATAAAAACAGCAGTTTTGCATAAGTGTGATGTTGTAGGTTCTGTATTTATTCCTTTCGAATATTTGTTTCACAGTCTGAGCATTGTTATTTAGATAGCTAGTTTACCCATGGTGCATTGAGACATGGATTATTACTGCTCAGTTGTTTGAGAGGAGAAATGATGGCATCGTATTGCTATCGGTGGATACTCAGTTTGCGGTATCTGTATTGGACATAAAAAAGTGGTATCGAGCCAGCCCCACATTTAAGCAGTCATTTTGTTATGCTGCAACATAAATGAAGTAACAGAGAGGCTAAACTCATCAAAGACTCAGCATTTCCTGGATGCTGCTTTTGTACCAAACCTTGATTACAATCACCTGTTGACATCACCTGTTTGGAATAACATTACTATTTAGTTTTTTTCCACCTCATTACTAGCCCTAAATTGCCCCTGTATCAACTTTTTTTGGAATGTGTTGCAGGCCTGAAATGCAGGAATGGAGGTATATTAATAAATGAAATGAAGCTGAGCAGACAAAACATGAAATATCACATGTTCAAACGGTCTGCAATCAAATAAAAGTCAAAGTAAATGTAAGGAACACTGTGTTTTTATTTTATTTGCCACATTTTCCATACTGTCTCATCTTTTTCTGATTTGGGGTTGTATTATCATGGGTAAGATGGGTGTATTTTGCATTTAAACACAGTAAGTTGATAGTTTGCAGTTTTTGGGATGACCAAGTGTTCATATTTACAATTATATTAGCCAGTATGCCAACAAACTAATTAAAACAAATGTTAGAAGTAAGCATATTCCTACATCTACTAAGAACCTAAGCACCAGAGTTCAATACATCTTTTTGGCTTCATTTAAGGTGGTTTTGGTATAAAAAAAAAAAAAAGATAAAAATGATATTGGAAAATATACCAATACTTATGATTAAGTATACTAAAGGATCTGTAATGTTTTATGAATGTTTTTCTCCTTAAAAAATACCTAGGGATCATGTTAGAATACATGGCATCATGGACTTCATAAAGAACCAGGAGATATTAATTACATTGACAAGAAGCAAGTAAAAACCATTTGTTATATTACACGTGTTAAGCTATTTACATTGTTTTTATTTGATTGGTTTATTTCAAATATCTGAAAGTTTGCTAATAAACCACATTTTCAATGCTTTGCAACTGTATGTAAAGTACATTTTCACGTATAATAATCTGCTATAAGCTGCTTTATTTGCTATAAGCTACTTTAAGACCACATTTTTAGATTACTAGTGCAGAAATCCATACAACTGCAATATTATCTTCTCAGTGAATTCAAAAGTGTAGTAGATTCTAGAAACACCTTCATATACCTCACAGACCAAAGCGTCAAGTTAGCATAAATTTAAAATCCCCACACTGGTGCATGCTGCATACATTTCATCCATGAGCATCATTCATCCTTCATGCTCTGAACTTTAATCATGGTATCCTATTGAAGAAAATTTTCAGCCAGATCTTCAGTCTGTAATCTCTGCCTCAGTAAGAAGGACCAGTGGGAGTCTGATAAAGTTCGGTCAAAGTATCACTGCCTTTCAGGACGGAGGGAGCAGCTATGGAGATAAGAAGCACTGCCATGAAGCCAGCCTGACTGCTTTATATGTCTGTGCAGCACGAGTTAGGGATCAGAATGATTAAAGCCTGACGGGAATTACATATTGTTGCCTTGACTACTTTCTTCAAGGTACATCAGTGTACCTTTCAAATGCTGAGAAAGACAAGCTATAAGCTGGTAGTGGTGAATTAAAAAAGAAAGAATAATAAAAAAGTAGAAGCTTTATGCCAGATCTATGCCATTATTTAAGTGTTCCTGATTTTGTCTGATAAAACATGACTGGAAGTCCTTTCTTTTTCTTTAAATCTCCTCTACGGTGCCTCCTCCAGGCTTCCTCTGCTTCCCTGCATCCTCGGAGGTCTTCATCTGTTTCTTTGCTCTTTCTCCACTTGTGACTTTGTCGCATCTCCACTCTGATAGGATTTTTTGGAACTGGCTTTAATTTAAATGCAAATGTCTTCTACCCTCCCATGTCGCTCCTGAGTTTGCACCATTGTCTACCCATTAACTTTGGAGTGGTCTTCAATAGTTTTAATAAAACTGCAGGATCATTTTCTCCAATCTTACCCACCTTTCCACTCCAAATGAAATCCAATTTGCTACTTTACTACTACAACCCCTGGCAAAAATTATGGAATCACCACTCTTGGAAGATGTTCTTTCAATTGTTTAATTTTGTAGAAAAAAAAGAAATCACAGACATGCCACAAAACTATCATTTCTCAAACTGTCAACCCTCTGGCATTAAGAAACAATAAAAAAAAGAAACAAATATAATAGTTGTGGTCAGTCACAATTGCTTTTTTTTAGATCAAGTAGAGGAAAAAAATATGGAATCACTCAAATCTGAGGAAAAAATTATGGAATCATTAGAAAACACTGCACCATTATTACTTTGTTGCACCACCTCTGGCTTTTATAATGGTTTAAACTCTCTGAGGCATGGAGTTAACTAATGACAAACAGTATTCTTCATCAATCTGCCTTCAACTGTCTCTTATTGCTGTTGCCAGATCAGCTTTGCAGGTTGGAACCTTGTCATTGACCATTTTCTTCAATTTCCACCAGAGATTTTCAAATGGATTGAGATCCGGACTATTTGCAGGCCATGCCATTGACATTATATGTTTTCTTGAAGGAAAGTTTTCACGTCCTTTGCCCTATGGCAAGATGCATTATCATCTTGAAAAATGAAGTCATCATCACCAAACATCCTTTCAACTGATGGAATAAGAAAAGCGTCCAAAATTTCAATGTGGACTTTGGCATTTATTGAAGACCATCTTCCCTGTGCCTTTACCCGACATGCAGGCCCATATCATCAACAACTGTGGAAATTAACATGTTTTCTTTAGGCAGTTATCTTCATAAATTTCATTGGACAGACACCAAACAAAAGTTCCAGCATCATCACCTTGCCCAATGCAGATTCGCGATTCATCACTGAAGATCACTTTTATCCAGTCACCCACAGTCCACGATTGCTTTTCTTTAGCCTACTTTAACCTTGTTCTTTTCTTTTTAGGTGTTAATGATGGCTTTTGTTTGGCTTTTCTGTATGTAAATCCCATTTCTTTTAGGTGATTTCTTACAGTTCAGTCACAGACATTGACTCCACTTTCCGGCCACTTGTTTCTCATTTGTTTTGTTGTACATTTTCTGTTTTCAAGACATATTGCTTTAAGTTTTCTATCTTGATGCTTTGATGTGTTACTTGGTCTACCAGTATGCTTCCCTTTTACAACCTTCCCATTTTGTTTGTACTTGTCCAGATTTTAAACACAGCTTACTGGGAACAACCAACATCTTTTGCGACATTCCACAATGATTTATCTTCTTGAAGGAGTTTTATAATCCTCTCATTTGTTTCAACTGACATATCTTGTGTTGGAACCATGATTCATGACAATCTGCTTTGTGCAACAGCTCTCCGAGGTGTAAGCACTCTTTTTAAACTGAAGAATAATTAGCAAATCTAATCTGCTGCAGATGTTTTGTTTTTAAACTGCAAATTACAGAGTGATTCCATAATTTTTTCCTCAGATTTGAGTGATTCCATATTTTTTTCCTCTACTTGATCTAAAAAAAGCAGTTGTGACTGACCACAGCTATTATATTTGTTTCTTTTTTTAATTGTTTCTTAATGCCAGAAGGTTGACATTTTGAAAAAGGATAGTTTTGTGGCATGTCTGTGATTTATTTTTTTTCTACAAAATTAAACAATTGACAGAACATCTTCCAAGAGTGGTGATTCCATAATTTTTGCCAGGGGTTGTATGTGACTTGATATGCTGCAATACTGTAACACCCCACCCCACCCTTCTTTTTATTTTTTGTTTTTTTTTTGTTTTTGAGGTATTGAAGAAGGGGACACCAGAGAATATAATAAGCATTGTTTCCCATCAGTATAGATTACATCACATAAGGAACAATAGGATGAAATTACCCAGTAGGCTAATCTATAGTTCTTGGAGCTTGGAGTTTAATCTAGAGACCATTGTATCCTGAATTCAAGTCTATATTTTCTCACGCTTGCATGATCAAAACATGCAAAACCATTAACTAATTTTACTGCAATAATGTCTGACATTTCTTTACGTAATTGATTTGTTAAACTCTTAGTTCTGCATCCTTATACACTGATCAGCCATAACATTAAAACCACCTGCTGGTTTCTACACACATTGTTCATTTTATCAGCTCCACTTACAATATAAAAGCACTTTGTAGTTTTACAGGTATTATTTAGGTGGTGGATGATTCTCAGCACTGCAGTGACACTGACATGGCGGTCGTGTGTTAGTGTGTGTTGTGCTGATATAAGTGGATCAGACACAGCAGCGCTGCTGGAGTTTTAAAATACCGTGTCCACTCACTGTCCACTCTATTAGACACTCCTACCCAGTTGGTCCACCTTGTAGATGTAAAGTCAGAGATGATCGCTCATCTATTGCTGCTGTTTGAGTTGGTCATCTTCTTCATCAGTGGTCATGGGACGCTGCCCACGGGCGGCTGTTGGCTGAATGTTTTTGGTTGGTGGACTATTCTCAGTCCAGCAGTGACAGTGAGGTGTTTAAAAACTCCATCAGCATTGCTGTGTCTGATCCACTCATACGAGCACAACACACACTAACACACCACCCCCATGTCAGTGTCACTGCAGTGCTGAGTATGATCCACCACCCAAATAATACCTGCTCTGTAGTGGTCCTGGGAGAGTCCTGAGCATTGAAGAACAGCATAAAAGAGGGCTAACAAAGCATGCAGAGAAACAGATGAACTACAGTCAGTAATTGTAGAACTACAAAATGCTTCTATATGGTAAGTGGAGCTGATAAAATGGACAGTGAGTGTAGTTATGATTGGCAAAAGAACAGTAGGGAAATTGCAAAAGACCACTTTAAGTCCATGTCCATGTGTCTATTACTGGATTGCCAAAAAATGTGTGAAAGGGCAGGTGTACAGGTGTTCCTAATAAAGAGATCAGTGTATATATTTTCAGCCTAAAAAATAGCAAGAACTTTTGTATCCTATTGGGACAACACATAATTTCCCCTAATAGCTCTATTTACTGCAAGCTATCAACTGACTGAATGCTATGTTTTATGGTAGACCAAAACCGATTATTGAAGCTGATCTCTACTACTTAGCATATAGATAAGGGTTTTACTTTAATGCATTTAAATGCTGGCATGTGCAAAGTAGTTCTGCACTGTAGCTGGAATTCTGGCTTGAGTTCATTCGAGTGCATGATGAGCCTGCAATTAGAATCGGGTGTGTTAAGCAGGTTGACAACATGACAGGGTGATGAGTAATTAAATAGACCTGATGTCTGTTCCTGACAGATCGTGGAACTTTATGAATAGACACAGTGACTGATAACGTTACGGGGATATGATATCACACTGAGGTATAATATAGCTCGAAGTGTGATGATGGGCAACATGGGCAAAGCTGACATTAATACTAGCTTTTTGAAGACTTTATTATTACCAGTTTAACTAACAATGTAGGGACAGCGAATGATGTAGATTATAGCATCCAACCAGTGACTTTGTTAATAATGTTACTGTTTGTTCATGTCCACTATAAAACACACATTAATACTGAAAGACCACTATGGGGAAAACAGTTATAAACAACCATTAATATGTTTATTATTAATAGATTTTAATAATCTGATGTCATTAGTTTACAAAAGACAAAAAAATAGGAAAACAGATCCCAATAAAAAAGATCAGATTCCAATAAAAAGTAATGTATGGGTGGACAAGGGATGTGTGAAATACCTTAATTATTTTTTGCCTCTGGTTGATGTATTTTAATCAGAGCTGGGCGGTTTCTGAATCACCTGGGTTAATGATTCAAATCTTTGTACTGAATCAGGAATCACGAGTCCAAGGTGTCAATTACCCCGGATGAGTCCTCTGATTGGCTGCTGCTAAGTACACAAGGCGAGTGAGCAGACTCACCGGAAACACCGCAGACTGTGATTTGGCTGAACCGACTTCACTCCAGTCTGTGAATCTAAGTAATAAGTTAAATATTCCAATAAACAAGCAGTTAAACACACTGGTGTTTGTTATGTGGCTGATTTTACGCACATGCTAATATTATTGTTATTATTAGCAGTAGTCAGGTATAGATTAGTAATGCAGCACATGTTCTTGTAAGCAAAACAACATAAAAAATATAGTTATATTATAATTAAAATGCAAATGCTTGCAGGGTACTTTACGACTGTACCACTTAAGGAGTATCATAGCCCTTACCCATGGTGCCACTATGCTGCCTGACTGGGTCAAGTTACCATGGCAATTTGTTGTTGACCATCCCCCTTGAACCCTTGATCCATTAATATACCCATCTGATTGGTAGGTGAGTCCCTCCTCCTTGTCCCCATCCCCCATGATCAAGATTCCACTTAGAAAAAAGTGTCAACTTGTCACTGACAAGAGGTGCCAAGAGAATTAAGAGAGGATTTATTTACAGAAGACAAGTGATATTTGGATGCATTTTCATGCAGTAAGTCAATCGCAATCAAGTATCAGTACAAGTGACTCAAGTGACTTAAGTGAACCGGATCACATTACTGAGTGACTCAGATTAACCCGAGTCCATAAAATGAACCGAATTTACCACCACTAATTTTAATACCTGCTTTTTGATGGTATTTTTGATGGATGGCATTCTATAGACTAAAATAGTCTTTAAATGACTTGTTTTTAAAAACGTACACAACTGATACATGTAGACTGATGTCATTTTGTAGCATTTGCATGTCAGTGATTTCTAAAACTTAAAAAGCGTAAACGCTTATTTTTATTGTTTGTATTCATGTATGATTACATTTAGTTTGGCTTTCTATTAATATGCACAATATGAGTCATTCAGTGTTGGCACAAAGATAAATGACAGTACAGAAATTTGCACGTTATTAATTCTGATTAACCACAGCTGGTAACTTCTTTGAGTCCGTTTTAACAGGGCTGATTTAATTGTACCCATTAGCTACAAGCATTACAATAGTAAAGTGCAGGAAACTGAATCACACACAGTTGATTTTACAGTACAAAGAGTTGCTAAAAAAGGCCATTTTAACATAAAAGTTTATGATCCAGGATATGAGATCTGTATAAGGAGAAAACAACTGTGGCTTTATGCTAAAGAACATTATCTGGACAGGGAGCTGAACACAAGTGAGGTTTTATGCTTGGCAGTTATTTGGCCACAAAGACCAAGGAGATGATTGGAACAGAAAAAAAGTGAAGCATTCAAACCCAACAATACTAAAACTACTGTCAAGTTCGACGGTAAAAAATGGGATGTTTTGCTGTATAATTAGTTCTAGTTGCACACAAGCATTTATACAAATCAGAACAACGAAAACAAAAATAAAACTCGTTGGAAATAATTGTGCCTTTTATGTTTGGAAAATGAAGTGTTTTAGAACCCTGTATCATCCCCGCTGTGAAGTACAAAAGTAATATGATCACTACCTTTAGCTGCTTCTCTGTAAAAAGTACTAAAGTATTACAAGCCATAAAAAGGCAAATTTAGTCTAATTAGCCATGAATATAAATTTGTCCTTTTCGACAAGACAACAAAAGCCAAAACCACAAAACCAAAACATTCTGATGTCTTCAACTGAATTATTATATACATATTTTGTTCATATACACTGATCAGCCATAACATTAAAACCATTTTCTTGTTTCTACACTCACTGTCCATTTTATCAGCTCCATTTACCATGTAGAAGCACTTTGTAGTCCATCTGTTTATCTACATGTTCTTCAATGCTCAGGACCCCCACAGGACCACCACAGAGCAGGTGTTATTTGGGTGGTGGATGATTCTCAGCACTGCAGTGACAATGACATGGTGGTGGTGTGTTAGTGTGTGTTGAGCTGGTATGAGTGGATAAGACACATCAATGCTGATGGAGTTTTTTTAAACACTTCACTGTCACTGCTGGAGTGAGAATAGTCCACCAACCAAAAATATCCAGCCAACAGCGCCCCGTGGGCAGTGTCCCATGACCACTGATGAAGGTCTAGAAGATGACCAACTCAAACAGCAGCAATAGATGAGCGATCGTCTCTGACTTTACATCTACAAGGTGGACCGACTAGGTAGGAGTGTTTAATAGAGTGGACAGTGAGTGGACACGGTATTTAAAAACTCCAGTGGCGCTGCTGTGTCTGATCCACTCATTCCAGCACAACACACACTAACACATCACCACCATGTCAGTGTCACTGCAGTGCTGAGAATGATCCACCACCTAAATAATACCTGCTCTGTAGTGGTCCTGACCATTGAAGAAACTTTTGGACATCTCATTCCATTGTTATGGGCACTAATGTGGAGTTGCCTTTTTTACATGTGTAATAACCATTGAAGTTCCTTTACACCAAACATATCAAACCATAGGGACAGTTTTACTGGAACAGAAACGGTTTTCTCAAGTTGTTGCCACAGCATTATCAATTATTTTGTGTAACTGATTTCATACAGATGTTAGCATTACACATGAAGCACAAATGATTGGGGGGTCCAGATACTTTTGGCCTTTGTAACTTCTTGATATATGAAAATGTATGACTTGAAGTCAAACTAAGATTCTAACACATACATTGGAGGATAATTAATTTTTCTTTAAACACTTGGCGTGATACCTCCCTACTCAGCAGTTATTGTTAGAAGTATATAATATGAACAGAGATTAAGTAAGTGTACCGTGATAGCACCGCTACCAGAGGAGTATGGATTACAAATAAGTGCATAAGCATATTAGGCTTCATCCATCAGGCACGATCGACTCAACTCTGACAGTACAGAGATTGATGTCACACATAACAAATGAATATGCATATGAATCAGGAGTGTATTAAAGACGCCGCAAATAATTTGACTGCTGACATATTACACATTTTCACCTGGAAAGACGGAAACTCTGTGCAGCCATGCATGACTAAAGAACAGACAAATGTACATGCTTTAAATGAAATTCTGTCTGAACAATGTGGGAAATTGTTCAGGAAAGGTTTCACACTTAATAAAATACATGTTCTAACTGATTAGAAAGGGGTTAGAAGTAGTGCGGTCTCATTTTCATTGATCATTTTAAAACAGGTCATTTAGGTCAACAAAGATTCCCTAAAAAATGTGGCTTTTTAATCGTCTGAGGATACTAATTGTTGCAGGAACCCTTTCTTGCTTGATACACGACTTCAGCCGTTTATCAGTCTGTGGTCACTGTTTGATTCTTCTCCTCAGAATTTGCTACTTTTTAAATGGGAGACAGATCTGGACTGCAGGCAGGCCACTCAAGCATACATACTCTCGGTCTATGAAGTCATTGGTTGTAGTGCATGCAAAACAAGGCCTGGCTTTGTCTTGCTGAAATAACTATGGACTTCCAGATAAACACTACACTCTGATGGGGGCATGTGTCTCTCTTAAATCCCAAAATAGGCCACCATGTCAACAGTACCTTCACACACATGCAAATCACCAATACACTGATGCACCCACAAATCAAGACAAATGTTGTCTTTTGCATCTTCTGCTGATAACAGTCTGGAAACCCCACAATGGCTTGGTATCCTATCTGGAGTGCATCACTGCACTGGACCCATTGCAACCTTGACCAAGATATAGTGGCGGTAAACGATAAAAATGAAATATATTGTGTCATTCATTCATGACAGATTTATAGACATCAGCACAATAGCTTAAGCAATTAAACACAGCCTGACTCAATTATGGGTAAATTAGATTTATATAATTACAGCTACACTATATGGTCAAAAGTATGTGAACACAACCATAAGCTCGTTACAGATCCCATTTCAAAACCCCTTGCAGTCATAACAGTGGGGCAGTGTAAGCTCAGTGGTTAAGGTACTGGACTAGTAAACAGAAGGTTGGTGGTTCAATCACCACTGCTGCCTAGTTACCACTGTGTGACCCCTGGGCAAGAATCTTAACCCTCACTTGCTTTAACTGCATTTAAACACAATTTTAAGTCACTGCAGAAATAACAGGCTTCACTCTCAGGATTTTACAGCCTGTGGAAATGTGTAAGTCCATTCTCACGGTTTGATGAAATGGCCTGACTCACAATCCACATTTTAATTAATCTCAGGAGTGTTAACTGTGGTTAAGCTCAGGGCTCTGAGCCAGTTACCAGAGTTTCTACATGTCAAGAACCTGGCATTGCACACACATGATAAAACCAGTGCCACATTGTTTGAAGCATATACACCAATCAGTCATAACATTAAAACCACCTCCATGTTTCTACACTCACTTTCCATTTCATCAGCTTCACTTACCATATAGAAGCACTTTGTAGTTCTACAATTACTGACTGTAGTCCATATGTTTCTTTGCATGCTTTATTAGCCCCCTTTCATGCTGCTCTTCAATGGTCAGGACCCCCACAGGACCACCACAGAGCAGGTATTATTTGGGTGGTGGATCATTCTCAGCACTGCAGTGACACTGACATGGTGGTGGTGTGTTAGTGTGTGTTGTGCTCGTATGAGTGGATAAGACACAGCAGCATTGCTGGAGTTTTAAAACACTTCACTGTCTCTGCTGGACTGTGAATAGACCACCAACCAAAAATATTCAGCCAACAGTGCCCTGTGGGCAGCGTCCCATGACCACTGATGAAGAAGATGATGAACTCAAACAGCAGCAATAGCTGAGCAATCGTCTCTTACTTTACATCTACAAGGTGGACCAACTAGGTAGGAGTGTCTAATAGAGTGGACAGTAAGTGGACATGATATTTAAAAACTCCAGCAGCGCTGCTGTGTCTGATCCACTCATACCAGCTTAACACACACTAGCACACCACCACCATGTCATTGCCACTGCAGTGCTGAGAATGATCCACCACCTAAATAATACCTACTCTGTGGTGGTCCTGTTGGGGTCCTGACCATTGAAGAACAGAATGAAAGGAGGTTAACAAAGCATGCAGAGACACAGATGGACTACAGTCAGTAATTGTAGAACTACAAAGTACTTCTATATGGTAAGTGAAGCCGATAAAATGGACAATGTGTGTGGAAACAATGAGGTGGTTTGAATGTTATGGCTGAATTTTGTATATCTGCAACTGGTGTGGCTTAATGGTTAGAAGGAAAATTCCTGTCATTTTTTTTATTTTTTTTATTGTCTTTTCAACAATATCAAAGACAAACATCAAAATCAGCCCAGATTTATTTGATACATAGTAGCTAGTTTTACTTTCTGCAAGTTGTTTTTATTTCAAACCTGCACAAACAAGTAGCTTAGTAACGAACCATAAGGGAAGAAGTTCAACTCCATGCCCATAAAAGAATTCTCTTTATTCCCCCCTCAGGCTAGTCAGACAACAGATCATTCACACAACTGCACGTTCTTCAAAATGTTTTATGCAATCACTTCCAACACGGTGCAAGAAAGGTAGGCCAAAATCTGTTGATAATATTTTAGCTATGCTTCTGTGTGTCAGGAGTTTCAAATATTTTTAAATATTACCCCTAAAAGGGTCAAGTATGTACTTTACTGCATCTATTTATGAACATGGGACACTGCACTGAAATAACTGGATATGTAACAGCTTAAATTGTGCAAGCATTTGAGACACTGTATGGCCAGAAGTGTATAAAAGTGTTTCCAAAAACTTCAACGTTGTATCAATTCAACTTTGCTTCCAACATCATGGCAACCTTTTTAGAAAGGCCGTCACTTTAAAGGAGACTGTTATGGTCACAAAGAGATGCTAACACTAACACAAGAAAGACTCCGGAACAGGAGAAATCTGCAAACCCAGTTAGAATGAACCAAATTACACAAAAACTCAATGAAATATCTGAATTATTGGGAAACAAACTTAAGTTCAGAGTAAAATGCAGTGTTATTTGGCCCTAAACAGACACTACAGTGCAGCAGATTATCTGAGCACAGTATTCGACCCTAAATGAAGAAACACCCTGACGAGGTACAGACTGAGCTGGCTGTGGAGACGGGGCGACACACCCGGTCCTGGCTGCCCCGATATTTACATATGGATATTTACACAGAATAACCAGTACAATTTGAAGTATGGATTTCAAGATAAATAAACTAAATTATTGGTTAATATGACTATATAAAGTGACTGTGCTATGTGGAGATACCAGTTCAGTTTCAAAAATGATGATTTTATGCTTGAGTGAGAGAATGGTTGTATGTAGATGTGCAAATACACAGTGTTCAAGCCTATAAATTCACAAGATTTAAAAAAGTAGACTGTACGATTACTGACTTTTTATTGGTGCCTTAAGTTATGTGTTTAGCACACCTATTCATCTCATTTTCCATTATGAAACACCACAGATTCGGTAATCAAGCACTGCAGTACTGAAACCTGACCCTCAAAATAAATCTGGTTGGGAATATCACATGAAATGGATTTGATTGTATAACATTCACTAACATTATATAGCGTTATGTAATAATATTTCTTAAACAAATTTAGTCTTTTTAGTCATTATGCAGACATTACAATCTGGACCATTCCTTAATTCTAATTCCATGGTGCCTCTAGTGCCTACCTTTCATAACATAATCAGTTTGGTCTAAAATAGTAGAAGTGTGTTACTTTAAAGAAGAAATATAATAAAATCTACTAAATGGCCAAAAGTAAAGCCATATCCATCGTGGAAAGGTTTATAAAATCATTTCTACGTCTATGGTTTACAAATCAGAGGTTCAAAAAGCTCATGGTAAGGTATCTACATATGTTTGACCACATAATTTAGTTCTTCGTCTGAAATATCTTTTTTGGTAATAAGAATACAAGATAATTCTGATTGAGATGCTACTACATTCTTACTACATTGTAATAACACTAAATAACTTATTTACTAAAAGTGACATTCAGTTAGTTAAACTGCTGATAATTAGCAGTACAAGCACCAGGTATTAGAACATTATTCTTTTGTTAGGTAGTTTTTTTAGTATTTATGATCCTCTGTTGTAATTCTAACAATATCAGTTAGAATTCAGAGTTTGTATTAAAACAGCTGTAACTCATTACTAGTTGAATGGATTTTTAAACTTGATAAACATGTTTAGGGCCTATTTCTAACAAAATTTGTTTGCTTTATTAGGATTTTAACGTCATCTTTTACACTCTGATTACATTCATGACAGGAACGGTAATTACTCATTACACAAGCTTCATCAGTTCACAAGGTTATATCAAACACAGTCATGGTCAATTTAGTATCTCCAATTCACCTCACTTGCATGTATTTGGACTGTGGGAGGAAACCGAAGCACCCAGAGGAAACCCACGTGGACATGGGGAGAACATGCAAATGCCACACAGAAAGGACAAGGGGATCAAACAGGATCAAACCCAAGACCTTCCTGCTGTGAGGTGATAGTGCTACCCACTTAGCCAACGTGCCACCCCATTTCTACAATTTGAACATTGTTGTTAATAGGGGTGCTATTTGCATACATTTAGAAAACTAAAAATGTCAATTTTTATTTAAAAAACTGCCTTCAAAATTGCAAGCCTTTTAGAGATGAATCAACCCTTCACATTAAATCCAGAGTGCAATTCATGTGCAAACTTCCTGTAATTACATAAATTCTGTTGCAATCATTCAAGATGATCAATAATTTGAGCACTTTCTCTGCTCTTTTTAAATTAGGACACATTTAGGCTTGGAAATTATTAAATTTGATGCGAGTTCCTTTCAACTTGCTGGCTTCACTCCATTTTAAATGGATGTTTGATTTCAAAAGCAAAAATTTGCTTCTTTAATTTATTTTCAGCAAATTTATCCTGGTCAGGGTTGTGGTTGATCCGGTTTCACTGTAAAACAATGGGTGCAAGGTAGGAATACATTCCCCCCCCCCACCAGGACAGAGGCAATCATGCCTGTGTAAACACCCAGCTGGCCTTTGGTGGGCTATTGTAACAGACATATGTGCCACTTGAGCACCCAACGTGCTTTTTAGGCTGAGTTATTATTTAGATTTGTATGTGTTGGTTCCTTTCTGATAAATGCAAACATCTTCATATCAGCATATCATTGTTATTGCTTGTAGTCTGCATGGCTTGGCAAGATGCTGTTCCTGCTTTCTATTCAATATTTAAAAAAGGGTAAAATACTATCAAACAGTCTCTGCTATGGCAGTTAAATTTACCACTGGCAGGACACGAATGGTACAACCTTACACATAAACCTGCCTCATGAATATGCAAGTGAAGCAATTTTCACCACAATGCTATAAATCAACAAGAATAGGTGGTGCAGAGTTCCTGAAAAGACATGAAATAAACTAGACATGCATAGCAGAACTCCTGCAATGCCAGGCACTATCTGTTTGAAAGGGTTGTCTAAACAACACACATTACAATGTGGAAATATTTTTTGTAAGCAGGTTGAGAGAGCACATGGATCAGTACACAGTAATGTACTGCATAGACAGTAGTGGAAAGCCCTTAGATTTTCATGATAAACTAAAACCGTTGACATTTTAATGGGTTTTTAGTTTGGAACATCATTAGGACATTAAACAACACTCTGCGGGGAGAATTTGCAGAATAGTAAACTAATAACTGCATATCAGGACTTTATAAATCAACAATAACTTAGATCCCTAATGCCAAGAGCTTTGATTACCCTTTTAACGTATGGACAGACATGCAGTCTTCATAGACAAACCAAAGGAGTAAAACAGGTCATACTGTACAGCTCAGGAATTTAAAGCAAGACTTTGGCATAAAGGGACATTAGAATGAAGGTCAGTAAAGGTGGCGCAGCAGTATATTCCGCTAGAACACCAGTGCCGAGATTCTGAACACCTCGGTTCGAATCTTGGCTCTGCCACGGTTGGCTGGGTGCCATCTAGCAGGCACAATTAGCAGCGCCTGCAGCAGACAATAATTGGCCACCGTGTCTGCTGGGTGGGATGACCGGACTAAATGGGTGGGGTCTTCAAATGCCGTGTAAGGACCCTGGTTAGCAGAGAAGGGGTTTGCTTGGACTGCGCACGGGTCGGAGGAGGCGTGGGCAGCAACATACCCTTCTCGAATGCAATCAGGGATCCTCAGCAGTGGATGCATAAATGCATAAATAAATAAAAAAATACATATATATAAATACAATACTAACTTGCATTAGCTGTCCCTTTAAATGTATGATGGTAAAGTGGACACATCTAGAAGCAATAACAGCTAATTAGTAAAGTGCTAGGCTGTACAATCTCACAAAACAGGATTGAAGAGAATTGAAGGTGTGTGTAAAAATCACTTGCCTTTCGATGTACATTAGCATAATGCCTGAACTCAAGGGATTTCTTTTTTTTTTTTTGCAGCTGCATACATACCTAAGTTCACTATGTTCAATGCCAAGTGTTGGACAGAGTGGTGTAAAACATCTCCCAGACTCAGCTGTGGAAACCTGTTCTCTAAAGCCTGACTTCCCTAATGCTGTGTGCTATGTTCTGAAATCTAGTAGAAAGCTTTCACGAAAGGCTTCAAAGCATCGGAGTACCATATTTATATTTATGAGATGTACATAATACTGTATGGAATAACATTTGAATGGTATGAATGTACATACCAGCCGAGTGAAACTAATAGTGCTCAGTGAGTGTATACCCTATCCTCCCCAAAGAATGTGGATGTCCAGTCATTGATCATTTTAAAAGCTGCACCTACCAAACAGATAACGTTGCCACCATTTGGTACCTTATTTATCAAAGGGACTGCAGAACCCCTACTGAACAGGTGATGTTTGGGTTCTAGACTGTTTTTAGGCCTGTTGTAAGGATTAATAAATACTGTTTAAACTTACTGGCCTTTGGATGGATGGATGGATGGATTTTAACATCATGTTCTACACTTTGGTTACATTCATGACAGGAAATGGTAGTTACTCATTACACAAAGTTTGTTAGTTCACAAGGTTATATTGAACACAGTCATGGACAATTTAGTATCTTCAATTTACCTCGCTTGCATGTCTTTGGACTGTAGGAGGAAACCGGAGCACCCGGAGGAAACCCACACATGCACGGGAAGAACATGCAAACTCCACAAAGAAAGGACCCGGACCGCTCCACCTGGGAATCGAACCCAGGAACTGTGCTACTCACTTAGCCACCGTGCCGCCCACAGACTGCCAAATGACTGCAGAGAATGCTCAACCATCTGGATATCATCTGGTCAGTGGGGTTCCTATAGGGGTCTTAATTGATAAATGCGAAATGGTGTGACAGTGTGAACAGATGGACAACAGTCAGTAATTTCATTATCACAAAGTTTTTTATGGAAGATGTCTCTCATAATTAATGAACAATTAATGAATGCATGGATCAATTGTGTACTTGATAAAGTGTTTGGTGAGTGTATAAATCTGTTAATGCATCCTATAAGTCATTGGATGTATTCTGAAAGGCTAACCCGTCCGAGACCATAATAGTGTCTTTTCTAACAATTACATTTTTGAATACAGCAAGTTGCATCAGTAAAAGCATTAAAACATAAAACCTGGGTCCAATTTCATTTACATTTTACATTTTCAGCATTTAGCAGACACCTTTTTTATCCAAAGTGACTTACATTACAGTTACAGTATACAGTCTGAGCAATTGAGGGTTAAGGGCCTTGCTCAAGGGCCCAATAGCAGCAACCTGGCAGTAGTGGGGCTTGAACCAGCAACCTTCTGGTTACTAGTCCAATACCTTAACCACTAGGCTACGGCTTGCCCTAATTTCATGAAACCTATGGCTGCCCGACAGCTCCCAAAAATTGTGCCATCTTTTGCCAATAGTACCCTGTAAAATGACCAGCGAGGAGCTTTAAAAAAGCCTACTGGATATTACCCTAAAAGAGCGAGCAAGAATAGCAAGCCAATGACTACAAAGTTAATGAATCTACGGGTGTAACATGGGGCTTGACACTGCGCTCAGAAAGGTTAGCCTGCTTCAATTAACTTCATTCATTAAAAAGGTCACCACACTGTACAAAAAGCTAGGGAAAAAAAATCCACCGGACACAGCCAGATCATTTCATAAGCATTATCAAGCCTTATTAATAAGGCACAGACGATATTTAGAAAATGGACAGTAGTCGCAATGGTGACAAGGACCAAAGGTTAAATTGTACAAACATTCACTGACAGTGTGAGTGCCTGGATTAAAAAAAAAAGAGTACTAAAGGGTAAAAGATAATGGTTTTTATTTACAGAAGCAATACTCTTACCAGGAATAAAAAAGAAAAGCCCAGTATTATTCAGAGATCTTGTTTAGATCCAACTGTGTCAGTTGAGTATTAAGTAAAGTCAGAAATCTTTATAAGAGGGATAAACTGCATGGGAATCGTTTCCACAGTTTGTAAATCCACTAAAAGCTAAGAGAAGGAGCAAGTAGTGACTAATAGATCTGCCTTTAATTGAGACTGATTAGAAGCAAACCATGCTGTGATATATTGCAAAGACTTCAGAGTCCACAACAATACGACCGTCACCGTTTCTTTTCCACTGGCTGTATTATTCAAGCCAGTTGTAAATGCCGCAAAGGGGTCAATATATGGGATCTGTCTTAAAACTTAGTGAGCTCTATGCATAAACAGCATTTAAGGTCATACCACACGCGCTCCTAAAAAGAATTCTTAGATTTAGAAAATACTGCCTTATTTTTTTTATTTTATTTTTTTTTTTTTTACCCCTTTTTCTCCCACAATAGCGCATCCAATTTCTACCCGTCAATCATCCTCTCACTAATGCTGGTCCCTGCTCCTGATTGGGGAGGACGAGGCTGCTCAGACACGTGCACAGCAATCGAACATCTTCTGCACGGAGGACCACACCCTCTACTGCACTCCTTTCCCATCTCCGTGCAGGCGCCACCAACCAGCCAGCAAAAATCGTAATCGCACTAGTCTGAGAGAGAGTCCCCATCCGGCTTTGTCCAGTCCCTTATCTGAACAACAGGCCAATCGTTGTTCATGTAGCCACTTAGCCTCAGCCAGCAAGGCAGAGCCGAGATTCGATATGATGTATTCGAGATCTCAGCTCTGGTGAACAGCACGTGTTTTACCACTGTGCCACCTGAGCGGCTGAGATGCCTTATTTTGAGCAATATTCTGACCAAAAAACGATGGAGCTTAGCATGCTTCCTTAGCTGTAAAGGCAATCCAAGCACTCAGGATGGCACTTTTCCCACAAAATATTTCACATATGGCACTAAGGAGTTATTTTTAATTTAAACTTTATAAATGTGTAAAATTTTAATGTATTTGCAATTTTGGGTTTGTCATTGACAATGTAACAGTTTTTGGCACACAAAGAGAGATGGTAGCTGGCATACTAGTGGGTTGTGTTGCCTCAGCCCATTGATTTGAATAGCCTAAGGCTAACTCTCTTAGCTTATTAAGCTAAATTTGTGGTGGTGGGCGGGGACAACTAGTCTAACTAGAGTGGTGTCTAACTAGAGTGTCCCAATAATCTCAATAATTACATTTACATTTTCAGCATTTAACAGACACTTTCATCCAAAGCGACTTACAGCTGACAATATATTGTCTAAGCAATTGAGGGTTAAGGGCCTTGCTCAAGGGCCCAACAGTCACAGCCTGGCAGTGGTGGGGCTTGAACCAGTGACCTTTTGATTACTAGTCCAGTACCTTAACCACTAGGCTACAACTGCCCTTGATGAGAAAGAGAGAGAGGTACATATGTAATCTATATGAGCCAGATAAACTTTGTAGGTATACAATAACCAACTGAAGTCCATTTCTTGCTTTACACACTGCGCCACCATTCTGCACCCCATTTATTAATGAAAAGGGACGCTTATACAACACACATGACCAGAATGATGTTTGGGTTGTGCACCCCTCTCAACCCTGCAATGACACCAACATAGTATTGACATGCTAGTTTGAATTGTTCTATTATTAGAGTATCAGGTGCAGCAGTGTTGTTGGGAGTTAGTGCTGTTTAGACTTACTGGCCACTTTATTAGGAACACACAGCACTTATGTACGTAGGTGTATACCAGTAAAACACACACCATCATTTTTACATTAGTGGCACTGCTGTGCTGAGAATGGTGCAGTTTGAAAATTACCCAGGTCGCTGGAACTACACCTGCCCACCTCCTGGTTTCTACACACACTGTCCATTTTATCAGCTCCACAGTTCTATAATTACTGACTGTAGTCCATCTGTATCTTTACATACTTTTTAGCCTGGTTTTACCCTGTTCTTCAATGGTCAGGACCACCACAGAGCAGGTATTACTCGGGTGGTGGATCATTCTCAGCACTGCAGTGACAATGACATGGTGGTGGTGTGTTAGTGTGTGTACAAAGGTAGAATGACACTGTTTTTCCATCTACAAATTATGCACTTTAAATTAGGCATCTTGAGACGTGAAGAATGAGAAGCAAAGATCAAAGGTCAGCACCATGGATAATTACAACCTAGTCCACAGCGTGGTTTTGAAAATGAATCCATCACAAGGCAAGTGCTCAGCCATAAAGCCGTGCACTGTGACACGGACCTGAAAGAATGGGTGGATTTTCTGGAAGCTCATTTCAAAAGCACTGATGAAAATTGAACAGGCAATTAACAACAAAAATGCTAATGACTGGTCAATTAAGCACCATTCATCTTTTATTAGTGATTTAGATGTCACCTGGTGCCCTTTAGTGAGCTCTTGTTTGTTGGTTAATGCAAATGGAAATAATATCATTAAGCTTTGACGTGAAGGGAATTCAAGTAAAGATGTTAATATAAAATTATAAAACGGATAGTTCCGGTTCTAAAATCTGATTGGCTGAGCTGCGTTTGAAGCCGTTGTAAAATCTCCAATAAACGCACACCTATGACCATCTCACATCATTCCATATTAATACGCCACTGGAAAGAAAAAGTGAATGTTATGTTCGCCCTCATGTTGCCTAGCAACAGTTAACGAACTACCTGGGGTCACGGAAGAATGCTTTTTGTAAGTGTTTTTGTAAATAAAAACAGTTATAAATTGAACATTGTTGTATTTTATTATATTTTATGTTGACCGCCATTTTATAAAAGCAATAAGCCACTCGAGACCGTGCATTACTGCTATGATTTTATCACGGGGAAAGACGTGCCAAAACAACCTTCCCCGTGATAAAATCGCAGTAACGCACGGTCTCTCGGGTAACTTATTGCTTTAATTAACAAGCCAAATGCAGCAAGTGAATGCTTCATTAATAATAAAAAAATAAAAAATAAAAAAATAAAAGAACTGTGAGCTGGTGTGGTGTGGTGTAATGGTAAGAGTCACGCTGTTGGTAACAGGAGTGCCTGACTTCCTGGGGTTTGAACCCTGGGCTGGGCTCACAAATACAAAAGGAGCAAAACTGTGTGTGTCCTCTCAAAGGAAGGATTCGCATCAGTGCACACATAGTGCTGGTCCCAAGCACTAATAAACAAGAGGGTTGCATCAAGTAGGGCATCCAGATCATATGCAAAGGAATGATCTGCTGTGGAGACCCCTAACGGAAGCAGCCGAAATGAATAAACATTGTCTCAAAGCAACTTTACAGAATCCAGGACCAACAGACCAAAAACCCCTACAGAGGAAGCCGAGGGCGACAGTGGCAAAGAAAAACTCCCTTAAAAATACAGGAAGAAACCTTGAGAGGAACCAGACTCAGCAGGGACCTCCATCCTCCATGGGTGGCCTGAAGCATAATTTGAATAAATATGATTTACACAAATCATACATACACACAATTAAATTAAACTAAAAGTTACAACTAGTAAAAAAAAAAAATTGTTCTTCATTATTTGTTTGTGATAAAGTCAGTAGTGAGTTCTTGACATTTTTGGTGCAAATGTCAGGCTTCCTTTCTCTAAAGCAGCCTCTAAATTGTGGTAATATAGAGCTTGCCTGACTGTGGGCAGTGTCTTGTGTTTTAACAGCTTCTATTTCATAGACTTTTTTGTGGTTCTGGACAGTTTTGCTCTCCTGGTCAAGACCTTGGCTATAGATCACACTTTTAATGGATGTACTGTAGTTAAACTAGTCCTGTTCTAATGTACACAGAGAAGTCACCAGCCATAATCAATCATAATCAGCATCAAGAAAACATGAAGGCAATATTTGGGACAAATAATTAAGTGTTCCAGTTATCCAGTTACAGTAAAAGACCAGCTTTACAAATTATTAAGGTTTCTAGACTTAGCTCTGTCACCCATACATTTATTTAGCATTTTGTTATGATCAGGATGGATAAAGTGGGGAAAAATACTTGGGACAAGGCATAAAAACAGGTACATTAACATAAAAAAAAAGTTGGCCCAGACTTAATGTAATCTAATAGCTACTAATTACTGAAGTCCAGAAAGGTTGTAATCCTTAATCTTGAGGTCACAAGATCTTATGATCAAGAGAACACAAGTTTTTTTTTGTATTTTTGTTTATGCATTTTCTCTCCTTTTTCTCCCGACTTTTAGCACGTCCAATTGCATCACGCTCTTCCACTAATGCTGATCCCCGTTCTGATTTGAGGAGAACGAAGCTCACCCACGCCCCCTCCGACATGTGGGCAGCGGCCGTATGCATCTTTTCACCTACACTAGGTGAGTGCTACTGCAGATCAGCCCTGTATACGGAGACACACAGAGGTCATAGTTGCATCAGCTACGAGGAGACCCAATCCGGCTTACTACTACCCCACCTATTTGAACAACAGGCCAATCGTTGTTCATGTGGCTGCTCAGCCCAGCCGGATGGCAGAGCTGAGATTCAATACGATGTATTCGAGATCCCAGCTCTGGTGTGCTAGCGTGTGTTTTAACTGCTGCGCCACCTGAGCGGCCCCAAAAGTTGTCTCTTCAGATCACAAGATAACTCAATTTCCATCGTTACCGGACCTTCATACCTAGCAGATTTTGGGACATCCCAGAGTTCATCCCACAGGTGTTGGATGTGGTAAAAGTCAGGTCTCACCATTTTCCTTAATGCCATTTCTTTTTTATGCCATTTTTCTTCATTTCTAGCCTGTATAATGTACCTGTGTGCATAATCCATACTTTGAATAACTCAAATCTACTACGTAACATAAAAAAGCATGTTTGTTTGTTTGTTTGTTTATTAGGATTTTAACGTCATGTTTTACACTCCTTGGTTACATTCATGACAGAAACAGTAGTTACTCATTAAACAAGATTCATCAGTTCACAAGGTTATATCAAACACAGTCATGTACAATTTTGTGTCTCCAATTCACCTCACTTGCACGTCTTTGGACTGTGGGAGGAAACTGGAGCACCCGGAGGAAGCCCACGCAGACAATGGAAGAACATGTGAACTCCACACAGAAAGGACCCAGACCGCCCCACCTGAGGATCAAACTCAGGACCTTCTTGCTGTGAGGCCACACTTAGCTACCCACTTAGCCACCGTGCCGCCCTAAAAAAGCATGTAGACTCTTAATTTATGTACACACAACATGTAACAAAAATGATAGTCATTTTTGCTCTAACAAATATCATGTTTCGCAAAAAAAGAAAAAAACACATTGCTATTTTTTCCCCAGAAACACAAAGTTGAGCCTGACAGTAAAAGCTGGTTTACAGTGTTATTTTCTATAGTGAATAAGGTTTTTTTTAGTCAGAACAATAATGAGGAATTGTGTCTTGATCATTTGGTCTGAACCTTTTAGTTCTAAAGAATAGTTCTATATTCATGAATAGTTCTTGTTCAGATGCTCTTTGAACTGCAGTAAGATGTACTCACTGCACCTAAAGCGATGGTGGATAAAGATAATATAATGGTCACATCTTGGCTGGCATCTTTGTACAGGCCAGTCTCTGTGGTAAATTATCCTTATCGAGAGCACTGATGGAAGGAAATGAAAGTAAAAAGGCAGAAAACCAATAAAGTAAATGTAATCACCATGGTAAAGAGAGACTCTGTGGGTGTGTGTGTGTTGGAAAGACAGTGGTGGAGAAGTTGTGTAGGATACCTAATTGCTGTGTTCAGTTAAAACAGTAACTACAAAATACATTAAAAGGATCGAAAAAAGGGAAAGAGGGACAAGATGTAGATTAAAGAAGAGACGACATACTATAACAATGGTTTTCAACCTTACTGCAGAGATGCACACACAGCGACTTCAGACTCGACTCGGACTCGTTTCAAATGACTGGGACTCGACTCATGACAAACAAAAAATGACTCGTAAACAACGAGTCGCAATGGGTAAATGTTACAGCCTGCTTCCATAGTAGTGATGAAGCATCGCTCCCTACTACCTTTCAGTTTGAAGTTTACTTCATTTGAACATTTTCATTACCTTCGGATTGTAATCTCACTTAATATGGTGGAATATCCTACATAGTGTACTTCACAGGAACAACTAGGGTGAATGGAATGCTCCTACAGAATAGCTGATGGTTGAAAGACCGCTTTCTGAACCAATCAGACTGATTTTAAGTTTTAGTAAGAAATGTTGTTATTTGCATTTATTCAGTTTGCGTCACACAGATGATGTGTCAATGAAACGCTTGATTGGCTTTCTAACGAGTTAGTGTTTTACTTCACAACCGGGAAAAGTTTGGAGGTTTTTAATTATACATTTACAAAATAACTAATTATATTCCTAATGGGACAACACACAGTTATAAACTTAATAGCATCTGGAACAACATAAGCTAAGGTAAGCAGTGGTTATGATTTTTTTGCTGTGTTTTGGATTTTGGCCACTGTGCCATGATTTATCGTGCCCTTTTGTTTTGCAATAAAAACAAAACGTATCAGTTTAAGCTTTTAACTGTTACCTTTTTGTTATGGAAATTACATTCATTTGCACAATGACTAGGAAAGTAAAGGCACTAAGTTAAAAGGCAAAATACAGTCGCTAATCTGTTGTTTTTTATCTAAACTTACAGATTATGTTTTTATTTCTACGCTACATTTCCAATATATGTTTTGTGTATATTATATTGACTCGGACTCTAGCCTAAAGACTCGTGACTTGACTCGAACTCTAGCCTAAAGACTTGTGACATGACTTGACTTGGACTCTAGCCCAAAGACTCGTGACTTGACTGACTCGTATTTTGTGACTTGTGAACATCTCTGCCTGCCTGTAATACAGTCTTCTATAAACACCTTGATATTTATATACACACAATTTTAAATGTATAATTCTGGTGTTCTGGTGCAGTTTTAGCCACATGCATTATTAACAGGTGTAAACAACAATAAATAAAAATCATCATGCTTTCTACTTTGACTGTTTTATTCCGTTTCATGTGTTGCACCCATTCACACTGATTTAATGCTGTAGTGATGCTCAATGAGCACACAGTAAACAAAAAAAGCCATTTATGCCATGTGGCAGAAGAGACGGGGTTCAATAATAATGCTGCAAGTTTAAAAAAGGGCTCTACTTTCCTGTGTCATAAATATTTATGGCTCAGCATGAATATCAACAGACTTCATGTTTTTCTATCTTCTGCCTCTCCAGTTTTCTTTATTCTGACTATATTTTACTGAAAAGGGTGGGTTGATCAATTCACACTCAACTCACTCATGAAAAGAGACAGACTCAAAACCAGATCTGTTTTGAAATGAGAGCTTGAAAATGGCAGTGATATTTTAGAAATTATTAAAATTAATAAAAATAGTTTAGAAATAATTATATAATTGCCTGATGAATTGGAAATAGAAATCAGGACTGATCAGGTCCATCCCATCTCCACTACCTGTGATCTGGTTATACTATTAGGCAGCAGTCATACTAGTGTCTTTCAGCTTTTAATAGCCAAATTGTGCTAATAATTAACCATAAATAATGCAAAACAGATTTTATCTATATGTTCAATGATAAAAGAAGATCTGGGCTACATGAAACAAACAGTGTTATGCATTTTCTCCCTTTTTCTCCCGACTTTTTAGCGCATCCAGTTGCCCGATGAAGTCATGCTTCCTCTCCACTAATGCTGACCCCTGCTCTGATTTAAGGAGAACAAAGCTAACCCACACCCCCTCCGACACGTAGACAGCAGCTGTATGCATTTTGTCACCCACACTAGGCGAGTGCATATATGTGAATCAGCCTTGTATGTAGAGAGACACACCCTGATCCACACTCTTTCCCCACCTCTGTGCAGGCGCCATCAATCAGCCAGCAGAGGTCGCAGTGCATCAATTACGAGGAGTCCCTATCCGGCTTAATACCCCACCCCTATATGAACTACAGGCCAATTATTGTTCATGTCGTCGCCCAGCCCAGTCGGATGGCAGAGCTGAGATTCGATATGATGTATTGGAGATCTCAGCTCTGATGCGCTAGCGTGTGTTTTTACAAACAGGTTTTAAATCTGGATTTTAATTCCTAGTGTAATTTAAATCAACATTCCACACCATTGAAGAACAGGGTGAAAGCAGGTGAAAAGAGTATGTAGAGAAATAGATGGACTAGAGTCAGTAATTGTAGAACTACAAAGTGCTTCTATATGGTAAGTGGAGCTGATACAATGGACAGTGAGTGTAGAAACAAGGAGGCGGTTTTAAATGTTATGGCTGATCTTTGTATTTTGACATTTGGCACAGTTTATTCTCTTCATTCTGTGATTTTAATGAATGCACTTGCCATTTTTAATCAATCTAGAATTAACAAGAATAATTAAATCAAACAGGATGTAGCTAACCACAATTAACAACACAATTATCCATGTGTAACATTTTTTATACACAAGCAGCTTTAAAATACTCAATCCTGCACACCAACAGTCCTACTGTCATACATTTTGTCTGGAAACCTTTCAATCCAAGGACGAGTGAAAGAGACACAGTGAAGGTCAGTTGAAATGTACTGTAGAGAAATACTTTATAGTGGAAATAGACTCCATGAGAGAAGAACTTTAAAACCGGTTGTCTGCACAGCCTGCCATTAGGGTCATTTATGTTTTGCTTTCCCTGCTGTTTTGTCTTTCCCTGCCTGACTGTGTTTCTCTCTCAGCAGTGTTACTGGAGTGAGGGAGCATGATGTTGTCCTTTCAGAGGCAGTCACTGTGAAAGAGTTGCCTTGCTTTCGCTGCTGTCGAAAAACGGGCGATAAATAATTCAACAGCTCGAAATAACACCCTTCCACTCCCCGCCTTCTATCTGTAAACTCAAGGCGGAGAGCAAAGACATATAAACAAGAAAGGCTGGAATTATGAACATTTCTTCCAGTGTGGATAAAAAAATTACTTCTGGAAGTTTTTGAGTTAGTTAAAAAGTAATTAGTAAAGTACATTCTCTGTGTGTGTTTCTGGCTGTCAGTTTCTAAATGCTGGGAGGAAAAAAAAAAAAGAAACATTTAGGAACTTAAAATGGTTAATCACTTGCAATATGATAAAAATACCCAAACAGTTCAACTCTAATTACAGACCTTGGGTGGAAGTGAAAATAGAAGGAGCCCAAAATGCCAGTAAAATACATGTACCTGAGTACAGTCACCTCTTCTGTAGGCACAATCATTTTACGACTCATTTACAAAAATACAAAGGACATGAATGAACTCTGATTTTAAGTACAATACTCAAATCAAACACAACTAAATCTTTCTGTTCCCATGTTTTCTGGCACTATAAATACTGTAAATAATCCCTGCTGAGCATCATTTGCCCTTGTAAAGAAAAGCCAAGTCCAATTCTATGAAATAGCCATTCTATGTACTGCTAATATGGTTATTAAAGTACCTCAAATGGGACTATCAAAAACAAAATGATCCATGTAAAATATTTTATTCAAATTTTGATAAAATGCACATAATGCCATCCTATAATAGTAGGCAAGGAAAAATAATTGATAGGTAAACTGTAACATCCACCTGGGTCAAAATATACATACAACTGTATTGAATATTAGGTTAAATGAATTCACTCCACAGTCCCTGTGCACAGTACACCGATCAGGCATAACATTATAACCACCTTCCTAATATTGTGTTGGTCCCCCTTTTGCTGCCCCATACAAAACCTTTCTATCAGAACCATCATCAACATCTTCAGCAATTTGAGCTACAGTAGCTCATCTGTTGGATCAGAACACACGGGCCAGCCTTCGCTCCCATCAGTGACCCTTGGCCGCCCATGACCCCGTCACCGGTTTACCACTGTTCCTTCCTTGGACCACTTTTGATAGATACTGACCACTGTAGACCGGGAACACCCTGCAAGAGCTGCAGTTTTGAAGATGCTCTGACCCAGTCATCTAGCCATCACAATTTGGCCCTTGTCAAACTCGCTCAAATCCTTACGCAGACGCTTGACCATGTGCTTGTCAGTGCTTGTCACACAATGTTAGACGTGGAGGTGAACATGACTGCACCACCATGTAACCCTCAACACAGCCTATTATCAAACTATTTATAAAGTGTATCAATTGTATCAAAAGAAGAACAACTCAAACCTGGGGCTTTTCCAAACTAAGCTTGTTTAATATCATGTTTTAAGTAGGTTGCCTTTTGTTCTGGAGTAGCTTTTCCACTGACATTTAATCTCCCAGTGTTTAATGACAGTCTTATTATGCATGTTTGCTCACAGAAGCATCTTTTGCCTATCAATAAAGAGTATATTACAAGAGCTATTCCACTTACAAGAGCTCTTCCTAATCCAAATAATACTACTTTCTTCATAAGTTTAAAATGGCCAGTTCTATTAAGTTAGCGTAGCTGGAAGTTGAAACAGGCCCTGGGGTCATTAGATGGATGATTTTTTTCCCCTCAGAAACAACTAAGCCTGTGAGTACATTTTCTCTGAGTCAGCTAATAGGGATCCTGCCAGGCCTTTGAGTTCTAAAGTCCGAACCCAGAATTAATGTGATAATCAATAGACCAGATACTTGCTCTATTTTGTCCCATTGTGCCAGTGTAAAACTCCAGAGCAATTTGCTGCAGCCACAATTACAACCTTCTAAAGAATGAGCTTTGCTGGGTGTTAGTCTGTGGACTCGTATGGTGCTAAAAGGATGTGAGCCAAAGTCATGTTGTTACTGAGACATAGCTGTAGTTGCAACCCAGACTGTTTTACTAGCTGTTTATATAATGCTTATAATGCTTGCTTGAAAGCTTACTAGGTTGGATGTACAGTTAAAAATACACCGATCAGCCATAACATTACAACCACCTCGCTTCTACACTCACTGTCCATTTTATCAGCTCCACTTACCATATAGAAGCACTTTGTAGTCCATCTGTTTCTCTGCATGCTTTGTTAGCCCCCTTTCATGCTGTTCTTCAATGGTCAGGACTCTCCCAGAACCACTACAGTGTAGGTATTATTTGGGTGGTGGATCATTCTCAGCACTGCAGTGACACTGACATGGTGGTGGTGTGTTAGTGTGTGTTGTGCTCGTATGAGTGAATAAGACACAGCAGCGCTGCTGGAGTTTTTAAACATCTCACTGTCACTGCTGGACTGAGAATAGTCCACCAACCAACCCTGTGGGCAGCGTCCTGTGACCACTGATGAAGGTCTAAAAGATGACCAACTCAAACAGCAGCAAAAGATGAGCGATCATCTCTGACTTTACATCTACAAGGTGGACCAACAAGGTAGGAGTGTCTAATAGAGTGGACAGTGAATAGACACTGTATTTAAAAACTCCAGCAGCGCTGCTGAGAATGACCCATCACCTAAATTATAAATTATACCTACTCTGTAGTGGTCCTGACCATGAAAGAACAGGGTGAAAGCAGGCTAAAAGGAGATGTAGAGAAATAGATGGACTACAGTCAGTAATTGTAGAACTACAAAGTGCTTCTATATGGTAAGTGGAGCTGATAAAATGGACAGTAAGTGTAGAAACAAGGAGGTGGTTTTAATGTTATGGCTGATCAGTGTATGTTTTTCAGAACTATTTGAACCTCAGAGCCCTGAACCTCACTGAAGTCACAATATTAAGCATTTTATATTTTGCCTAAACCGAATGACGTAACACTATCCACGCATCCCTCTACGAGAAATGAACGATTGTGTCTGCATAGTGGTCAACCATGCCAATGGCATTGCAGAGTTTCAACCGGGGTGGTGGGATAAAATAATAAACCTCTGCACCACTTGAGTGCATCAATTCAAGTCTGAAAAAAATGGATAAGGCAACATAACAGTTGCTCCAAGCACACAAATAAATCAGCAACAGAATGGCTTAAAATTGAGATAATTTGTGGTTTCCAGGCCTCAAGCCAACTGCAGCCTAATGAGAGCTGTCCATGCAAGTCTGATGAGCTGCTACAGGAAACATTATTGCTGCCAAGAGATTCTACCACTTATTAAATACAATGATTCACACACTTTTTTAGTCTGGACTGTTAATGATTAGTCAAAGTGTTTAATAAAGATGTGTCAAATCGAATCTTGTTTTGTTATTAGTTTAGGCAGACTGCGTTTACCAGTCCTATGATGAAAAAGGGTAATTTTAGGAATTTTTAGGATTTAGGATTTTTTTTTTTCCTCAACTGAGGTTTGAGCTGGAACATTGTATTAATACTTGGTGTTGTGCTATAATGTGCTGCATTATAATTGGTCTTCAGGTTGGTATTGTTTTTTCTAGTTTTTGCTACAGCTTCTTATTAATCATAACTCATTGTGCCAAAACCAGTGTTTCAAGCTAATAAAAGAAGACAGAGGTAATAAGCTGACGTACTTTTAGTTATGCTAATTTAAGACATACATCAAATAGTCAGAAATTTTTCTTTTGTAATATTAAAGTGAAAATGAAGCAAAAATGCATGAGATTGTGGTAGCTAACCTATAAAATTACTTAACTTGTCCAAATGAAACCTACTGTACTTTGCAGTTTTTATTCATGAGCCTGTGAATCAGAGTGATTAGAAAATTATTACCCATCGATCACATCGAAGGGAACGTTTGGGGGTTACTTTTAAACCTGAAATACCTCCTGTTCATGATATTTAGTGTTATTAAAGTTTTTCCTAATCTGGTAAAACTGCTTCTTTTACCTTAGGGACTGAATTTTGTAGTGCCCTCCAAAAAAAAAAACTTCTACAAATCATAGTCAGTTCAGATATATGGTTTATTTAACTTGTACTTTTTTGTTCAGAGTAAAAATGACCCTTTTTATTTAAAAAAGTCATTGGTAAACATATCCACACAGCAATTAAGATTATTAACTTGGTGCTGTAGAAAATTCTATAATTGCAGTTTTCAGCCTTGGACTCAGGTCAGATAGAACTCCTGTCAGGTTAATAAAACCAGCTATGCGAAATGTGTCATTTTCCTATTTGATATACACTATTATTTAAATTATTTAATTACATAAAAAAAATCTGCATGTGTGAAAATACACTATATGCAAGTATATTTAAAATCACATTGTCAGGGATAATCACTTAATATTGACTGACAGTTATGTTTCTTAAATAATATCTTTAAGAAAATTATTATAATAACGTTCTGCATGATATAGGTAGAGCCAGCATGTTCAATGTGTCACACAACTTAACTTCTT
The DNA here is from genome assembly GCF_030014385.1 of Trichomycterus rosablanca. Classification (NCBI taxonomy): domain Eukaryota; kingdom Metazoa; phylum Chordata; class Actinopteri; order Siluriformes; family Trichomycteridae; genus Trichomycterus; species Trichomycterus rosablanca. Next base: position 7,573,158 of record NC_086002.1, on the reverse strand, counting down.
TACTTTTTAACAATGTATTGTAATAATTTGGAAGCTGGTTACAAGGTCACAAGCATTTATGGGCATGGGTTCCTCTACGGTAGTACACAATTTTATTCTTATAATGATGAATAGTGTAAGCTGGAGGGTGATTGAGGTTCTTTATCCATTTGAATAATCATTTGTTGCAATGTTCCATCTTTTTTTCTTCCTTAGATCTACGTCCAGGAGATCAGCTAGTCACATGGGCTATAAACTTCTTAATGATGTTGTACACAGTAAAAACAGAGCTACAAGTCAATCTTCAGAGTTTAGTGTTCCTTAGATTGCACCTGCTTTTGAACAACTTTGGTTCTCACATCCTCATCTTTAAGACAATGCAGCATTTCTTCCGGAAAATTCTAAAATTACAAATGATTGTTTTTATTGCAAATAGAATAAAATGTGCATACAGATTTTGCTTACTGACATTGACAATTGACGATTCATGTACTAGACTAGTCACTGGTTATTCACTTAAGATTACATGGAGTTAATACATGAAGATCAAAAATTGGTTGTGTAGGGTATTTAATGTGCATTTAATTATTAACCATAATTTCACAAAACTCACAGAGAATCTACAAGTAAAATTATTCAACATGAACTCTGGATAAACAGATTCTGAGTCAGTAACCATTGGAAGGACAGACAGGTCCTCAGACTTTGTTTATTGGATTTGTATGTTGACTTTTGTCTTTAATTTAAAACGTACTGAAAGATGAGAAACGGTCCCCTTCAAGGTTGGCTTGTTAGAGCCCATCAAGGTCTTGATTGTCTTGTCAATATTATTAACATAAAAACTGATGGGCAGAGACTGATTCAAATTCTGCTGCTGATCTGCACGGCAGTGGTGAAGATTTTTTTTCCACTTTTGTTGACTAATCTATTTTAATTAAGAATTATGAATTACAACTATGGTTTCCATAGAGTTGTTACTTGTAATGTCTGATTGCTAATGTTTTTATAGATTACAGTGATACCTTGAACCCCAACATCAATTGGTTCTATGAGTGGCATTGAGTTTCAAAGTATTTTTTCCCCATTAGGATGTATGGGAAACCTGTTAATGCGTTTTTTGGTCCTGTGGAACTACATACATTTTAGACTAATGTAAAATAATGGGGTTGTTTTTGACACTTATACACCAAAAATAACACAAATATAATATAAAAAACAGTTAAAAATACAAATACAAATGTCTCCAAAGCTTTCCAACACACACAAAAAAAGATTATACTGCAGAAAAGAAATATGTAAGATAAATTATGTACTTTGAAGTGTCAATATTCAATACATTTGTGCCTTTTTTGGTTCTAAAGTTCTGTCAGACTCTGTCCATACACATGAAATTGATCCCTCCCCCATTTCATCACGTCAGTCTGTGAAAAAGCAAACTGAATCACCAAGTAAAAGTCACAAACGACTCTTTTCAAATGAATCACTCATTGTAATCAAATCAGGGAGCTGTGCTCTTATCTACGGTAAAGATTCATTTGTTTTTCTCACTCTGTTTCATTATGGTGTCATGTGTAAACGACTCCATGAATCAGTGTGCATTTGATTCAGTAACTAATTCGTGATTGAGGCTTTGATAAACAGCTGTATGAACCAATCAGAGCTTCTGAATTCAGATTTTGGGCGGAATTTCAGTTCCTCTAATTCAAAACGCTATATGCTAATTTTTGCTAATTTTAAGTGAAAGCTCAGTTAACGAATTACCAGTTTCAGCTTTTAACTGCTAAAGCTGAGAGAATAAATTATCCGATTTAGACGGTTTTATGTTAGTTAGGAGGATAAACACAGTTGGAAATGGATTCATATATTCTGGAATATTCTGGAAACATACAAGATGGCCACCAAGAAGAAAAACAAGTGGATTTTATCCCTAATAAAACAACACACTGATAGACATTTTGTCTCAATTAGAAGAAGAAAAGCTCAGGTAAGAAGCTGTTATGATTTTATGCTGCTGTGTGGTTGTTTTGGGTTGCAGTGCTGCTGTTTACCCTGCACTTTAATTTTGCAATGATAGCAAAGCATTATCAGATATTGAAGTTTTTTGGGATTATGCATGCTCATTTATTTGAAGTAAAACGAACAGCATACATGTGATTGTGAGGTTCTGCTGATTTGTTTGACATAAATATTGTCAGTGTTCTTATATTAGTTCTGTTCTACAGGGCTGCACTAAATCACAATGATTTTATGAGGTTTAGCCTGTCTGGTAACGCCTGCATCTGATAAACGCTGCCTCGGCAACTTGGTTCAAATGAAGCAACTCTGTTTGATCTCATGTGTTAATACATGTCGAGTTTAAGGAAAACGTCGAGTTTAAGGGTACAAATTTCTAGACCAGCTTTTACAGCACTGTTTACCCATGTCTGATCTGAGTCCCTGGTTTATCTATTTATTTATTAGGATTTTAAGGTCATGTTTTATACAATTTGGTTACAATCATGACAGAACAGGTCATTTTTTTCTTACACAAGATTCATCAGTTCACAAATTTAAAGTCAAACACAGTCATGGATAATTTTGTATCTCCAATTCACCTCACTTACATGTCTTTGGACTGTGAAAGGAAACCCACGCAGACACGGGGAGAACATGCAAACTCCACACAGAAAGGACCCGGACCCTGGTTTTTCGATATGAGCCAAGTCAAAATGTCAGCTTTTCTATATTAATTTACAGTACATTTTTTTTTTCTTTTGCTAAACCTATTTGATGAATTTGAATCATCAGTTATATTTAGGCGAGATTTATTACTACTTGTTTTGTAATAAATAGAAATGATTGTGTTTAGAGAGTTTTGGGCAGAAGTACAGATCAAACAGAGTTGCTTCATTTGAACCGAGTTGCCGAGGCAGCGTTTATCAGATGCAGCCGTTACCAGACAGGCTAAACCTCATAAAATCATTGTGATTTAGTGCAGCCCTGTAGAACAGAACTAATATAAGAACAGATTCTCTAAACTAACTTCTACATCTAAGAGCTGGGAGAACATATTTGGCCATATTAAATGTAAAATAATGCATGAACAGTCTCTATTAATGTTCTCTTGATAATTACCTCCAAATTATCTTTTGCACTTCTCACACTAAATCTAAGGTTTCCCAGGTGTTATCCCTGACCGTGGCCAAGGATAATTAGACCAGAGCACTGGACAGTTCCTTTAACTTAACCAGAGGTGGCACAGATAAGGTCATCTTCTGCTGAAATGAGGAAAACAGACTTTTGCTAAACTTGTAGCCAGTGGTACTTTCACTGCTTGACAGAAGAAATAATTAAAGTGTTAGAAAAAGTTATCCTGCTTAATCCTTTCAGCACCTTTATAATATAATTTTATTACAAGTAACTTATTAACATAACCATGTTGTTTTAAGAGCATCCAAGCCAGGGTGTATTTTAGCTAATCAAATGTTTCTCTTCAAAAATAGATAGCGTCTAATGTGTTAACAGCACACGATTAATGGCTAAAGATATGATTTAAAAATATGATTAAACAATAAAAACAATATCTCTTAACTGACTTTTCCCAACCCTGGAGCTGTCCGGCAAGAACACAACCAATTATTTATTTATTACAAAATAAGTAATAAATAAGACACTAGCATGAGAAGTCTATTGAAGCAGAGTATCTTGCTTTTACCTGCACTGCCAGATAAGGAGGGCATTGCCCATCAATCACGGTGACATTTTCTATTGCTGCAGAGTCCATAGCAATGTACTTTTGACCAGCCCAGTTCACAAGCTTGGGATTACTCTGCAAGATGCTACATTTGTGAGGCTGCTTGCCATGGAAACAAATATATTTTAGTGACTTTTATGGATTTGTGCTAAATTTGGTTTTGGGGAATTTGGGGACCTGGGAGGGACTTGCAGTCCTGCGGTCTTGAGTGTCCTAACTTTTTGCTACTAAGATGTTGCTGCTTCTTGACATTTGTACTTTATAGTAAGAAGCACCATTAGTTGACTAGAGCTAGTTCTAGCTTAACCATTTTATAACCATACAATGTAAAAAGCACTACAATCTTTAATATGACCCATTAAACAGCCATTTTTTATTCTGTAAATACTATATAATTTAAGACAGTAAATGTACTTGAAATAGTCAAACACTAATTCATTTAAGTGTAGAGCGTCTGCCTACGTTTGTCTACATGGTTTATTAAGCAAGCACAGGAAAGCTCTGAGATTGTCTTATTCAAAGCCACAAGATTATAAGAATATTACTAATGACCAAAGAGTTATGGCTTTGTATAAGGTTTGTTATATAATAGCATGTCTTAATAGATCACTAAATCACACAATCTAAATAAAATAGAATTGTGATTACATTGTCTTCTGTGCTGCTTTAACTTTGTTCAAAATCCAATAACAAAGTTTTTAAAAAAATGAACCGTCAAGACTCTCCCGCAGCACCTGAGCGATGGTCGATTTCAAACTGCACAGCAAGACTGATTTATCGTCATTTGGGTTAAAGTAAATTCAGTCTGAGCATAAATACCCGCCACCTCATACCACGGCGGGTGAAATGAAATGAGTTTTGTGAGCGGCTAAATAAAAAGTCTTGGAAGTCGAGGTGATGTGAGGCTTAGTTTGGATAATCTAGCATTAGCTTTCTCATCTTGTGTCGACATTTGCAAGCGTCATTGAAATTCTGGATCTGGGAGCAGTGTGAACGGATGATTTCTGCTGTGACTGGGAAGGCCAGGAGTGTCTCTGCAACAGGACATGAAAAATCTATTGCACCATTAATTTAAATGAGGTATAAATCATATACTAAGCCTCTTGCAGTAATCAATACGTCTCCTCAATTTCCTCTGGGGCTGAGAAAGCAAGTGTGTGTGTGTGTGAGAGAGAGTGTGTGAGTGAGTGTGTGTGTGAGTGTGTGAGTGAGTGAAAAAGAGGGAAATAAAGCTTGCTGAAATGCCACTAAATGATAACATTGTTTCATGCAGTTATAATAATAATAATCTGCATAGCGGGTTATAGATTTCGATTTAGCAAGATAAAACTGGGAAACGCAAAGGTTGAAATGTCAAAAAAATTACATTTAGCGCCCAAGTGGCGCAGCTGGATATTCTGCTTGCACACCAGCACCGAGTTTCTGAACCCCCCGGTTCGAAACTTGGTGTTGCCACCGGTCGACTGGGCATCTATCAGCAGCGGAAGACAAAACTGAGTGCACTAAATCGGGAGGAAAATGGGGAGAAAATGCATAAAAAAAATTACATTTAAATATCAAAAATAATGACAAAATATATATGAATATATAAATTACATCGATTTTTAATTATTAAAATAAATAAATAAATATAATCCTAAAGATTTGGGTGTTTTCAGACATTTGCTTTGGCCTTTCAACACATGACAAAATCTACATGATTAAAAAAATTGACATCAGTAAATCAATCCCAATTATTAATTTGGTTGTGTAACGTTTTAAATTGTTTTAACTTGTCATGGCTCCAATTCTTTGTTGGGTATTGATTGACTGTAGCTGTTGACCACAAATAGGGCTAGTTTTACTGCAGCCTTTAATCTGAGCCACAATTATTACAGTGGGAAAGATAAACAAGCTCAAAGACCATCTGGGCCACAGGCAGTGGTACCTCAATGGTTAGGGTACTAGACTAGTGTTTAAAAGGATGCCAGTTCAAGCCCCACCATTGGCAAGTTATTCAGTCGTAACTGTGAGTCGCTATGGATAAAAGCGTCGGCTAAATGCTGCAAATATAAACAATGTTTCGTTGGTACAAATTGTATGAAACAATGGTTTCTTTGCTAAGGTTGATATGAAACTGTCACTTGCCTTAACTGCCATCTTGTGTTGAGAGAAACTTTCCGTATGGTCAGATGTACTCTAATCATCACCGAAAAAGGGTCTGCTATTAATTTAAAGCTGCTAAAAGTCTAATGTGATGTAAAGCTTGCTTAATCTTAATAACATGTGTCAAAATGGTACATATACTGTACACTGATCAGCCATAACATTATAACCATCTCCTTGTTTCTACACTCACTGTCCATTTTATCAGCTCCACTTACCATATAGAAGCACTTTGTAGTTCTACAATTACTGACTGTAGTCCATCTGTTTCTCTGCATGCTTTGTTATCCCCCTTTCATGCTGTTCTTCAATGGTCAGGACTTTCCCAGGACCACTACAGAGTAGGTATTATTTGGGTGGTGGATCATTCTCAGCACTGCAGTGACACCGACATGGTGGTGGTGTGTTAGTGTGTGTTGTGCTGGTATGAGTGGATCAGACACAGCAGCGCTGATGGAGTTGTTAAATACCGTGTCCACTCACTGTCCACTCTATTAGACACTCCTATCTAGTTGGTCCACCTTGTAGATGTAAAGTCAGAGGCGATTGCTCATCTATTGCTGCTGTTTGAGTTGGTCATCTTCTAGAACTTCATCAGTGGTCACAGGACGCTGCCCACAGGGCGCTGTTGGCTGGATATCTTTGGTTGGTGGACTATTCTCAGTCCAGCAGGGACAGTGAGGTGTTTTAAAAACTCCAGCAACATTGCTGTGTCTGATCCACTCATACCAGCACAACACACACTAACACACCACCACCATGTCAGTGTCACTGCAGTGCTGAGAATGATCCACCACCTAAATAATACCTGCTCTGTAGTGGTCCTGGGAGAGTCCTGACCATTGAAGAACAGCATGAAAGGGGGCTAAAAAAAGAGAAACAAATGGACTACAGTCAGTAATTGTAAAACTACAACGTCCTTCTATATGGTATGTGGAGCTGTAATATAGCTCATATATAAGCTACACTTATAGATAGACTTTGTGGAAATGACTGTAGCCCATCTGTTGCTCTATACACTCAGTCATCCCCCTCAATCCCATTTCTCAGTCAAAAGGGGCGCCTATAGACCACCCACTAATCAGATGTTATTCAAGTGGTGCACTGCAATGACAGTAATACGGTAATGACATGGCGTGTGTTGTTCTTGTCCGAGTGCATCATGTGCAGCAATGTTCTTCATTATAAATGATTCAATGTGGATTGATTGATAAAAAATGACAAGTGTGCAAGAGTCATCGAGTCTAATTAAGCTACTGTACGGTTGGGATGTTCACCCTCTGTACTTTGGGGAGGAACGTAATGTAAAATTAATTTTATTGTAGTGTTGAGTTCACTTGAAGCTATGCAGAATAATTTCACACACCTCATCTATTTCTAATACATTCATGTGACACAAAACATTACCATCGTGATAGGGAAGGGAGTACAATTACACCGTTTCATGGTGCCTTTTATAATTTTGTAAATGATTAAGAACGGTCAGGACAGTCCAATGGCTTTTCTTGCCTAGGTACTTCCCAGTCTAAACAACCCTTTGTGTTGAACAGCAGATGTAGTTGCAATGTGTAGTTATGAATTCAGGATGCACAACAACACACCTTAATGCCGGCTGATGTTAATTTATGTTAATGAAGATTATAAACACCTTAATGCTTGCTGACATTGTAATCCTTCATCTAATCTTCATAATTGTTCAACACACAAGGATTCCTGCTGGGAGTTTCTGCGACTACAAATTCCATAAATTAAAAAATATAAATAAATTATGATTTAATTAGTAATATATATATATATATATATATATATATATATATATATATATATATATATATTAAAATAAAAAAAATTCTACCTATTTTTATTTTAGTATTATTTAGTACTTGTTTTAAAAATTAAAAATATATATTACATATACATTTATTCTAATTAAGTATTTTAGTTTTGATAATGCATTCATGTTTTAGTTACACTATTTACTTTTTTGCATCTAGTCATGTTAACTGAGGAGGCTTTGCACTACTTAATAATCAATCAGTTCAAGAACAACATTTCTTAATGAACAATCACAATAATTTCAGATTTCACCCTCTACATTCATATTGATATTAGTACGAAGTTCAAAAGCCAGGGTCTGCCACAGGTTTGTTTTAATGCCCATGGGATGAGTATGTTGCACAACTGTAAGTTCATTAAGAAGCAACATATGCTACTTTTTAGGCCAATCATGCTTATTTTATCACAACACTACATTTTCACAATTCTTTGGACTGTGGGAGGAAACCGGAGCTCCCGGAGGAAACCCGCGCAGACATGGGGAGAACATGCAAACTCCACACAGACAGAACCTGGACCACTCAACCATGAAATCAAACAGAGGACTTTCTTGCTGCGACGGTGCTACCCACCAAGCCATCATGCCACCCCTTTTATTAAATTATTAGGATTTTAATGTCATGTTTTACACACTTTAGTTACATTCATGACAGGACATGTACAGTGTATCACAAAAGTGAGTACACACCTCACATTTCTGCAAATATTTTATTATATCTTTTCATGGGACAACACTATAGACATGAAACTTGGATATAACTTAGAGTAGTCAGTGTACAACTTGTATAGCAGTGTAGATTTACTGCCTTCTGAAAATAACTCAACACACAGCCATTAATGTCTAAATGGCTGGCAACATAAGTGAGTACACCCCACAGTGAACATGTCCAAATTGTGCCCAAAGTGTCAATATTTTGTGTGACCACCATTATTATCCAGCACTGCCTTAACCCTCCTGGGCATGGAATTCACCAGAGCTGCACAGGTTGCTACTGGAATCCTCTTCCACTCCTCCATGATGACATCACGGAGCTGGTGGATGTTAGACACCTTGAACTCCTCCACCTTCCACTTGAGGATGCGCCACAGGTGCTCAATTGGGTTTAGTCCATCACCTTTACCTTCAACTTCCTCAGCAAGGTTTTCGAAGGGAGGGGATCATGCTCTGTTTCAGAATGTCACAGTACATGTTGGAATTCATGTTTCCCTCAATGAACTGCAGCTCCCCAGTGCCAGCAACACTCATGCAGCCCAAGACCATGATGCTACCACCACCATGCTTGACTGTAGGCAAGATACAGTTGTCTTGGTACTTCTCACCAGGGCGCCGCCACACATGCTGGACACCATCAAACAAGTTTATCTTGGTCTCGTCAGACCACAGGGCTTTCCAGTAATCCATGTTCTTGGACTGCTTGTCTTCAGCAAACTGTTTGCGGGCTTTCTTGTGCATCAGCTTCCTTCTGGGATGACGACCATGCAGACCGAGTTGATGCAGTGTGCGGCGTATGGTCTGAGCACTGACAGGCTGACCTCCCACGTCTTCAACCTCTGCAGCAATGCTGGCAGCACTCATGTGTCTATTTTTTAAAGCCAACCTCTGGATATGACGCCGAACACGTGGACTCAACTTCTTTGGTCGACCCTGGCGAAGCCTGTTCCGAGTGGAACCTGTCCTGGAAAACTGCTGTATGACCTTGGCCACCATGCTGTAGCTCAGTTTCAGGGTGTTAGCAATCTTCTTATAGCCCAGGCCATCTTTGTGGAGAGCAACAATTCTATTTCTCACATCCTCAGAGAGTTCTTTGCCATGAGGTGCCATGTTGAATATCCAGTGGCCAGTATGAGAGAATTGTACCCAAAACACCAAATTTAACAGCCCTGCTCCCCATTTACACCTGGACTCTCAATCGCTTACAACTGAAGAAGTTGCTTTTGGATAAAAACGTCTGCTAAGTGCCGTAAATGTAAAAATAAAGTAAATGCTGTTAATTTATTTATTTATTTATTTGATTTTTAACGCCACTTTCTACACTTATTTGTGTTATTTATGGCATGACAGATGTTATGTTTAAATCATTTTTTTTTTCCGTTTATATTTTTGTTTTCATTTTTGTTACTGCCAGAAATTTTAAGATTTTTCTTGTGTTTTCTCGGTTTAGGCTTCTTTAACAGTTCCAGGTATGTGTAGTTTTTGTCTCTCTCTGGTGTATTTGGGGCATTCGATTAAGATATGTTTTATTGTAAGTTGTGTTTGACATCTTTCACATGTTGGGGGATTGTCTCCTTTTATTAGGTATTGATGGGTGATTTTTGCATGACTTATTCTGAATCTTGTGTATATAATCTGATCCACTCGTCTTCCTTGGTGAGTTCTTGGATTATTGTGTATATTTGGCTGTATCTCATGTAGTTTGTTTGTTGTCTGTGGGTCCCACTCAGTTTGCCATTTTTCTTTGATGTATTTATTTATTGATGGCTTGATATCCGTTTCAGGGATTTTTGTGTTTGTTGTATTTTGCATCATAATCTTTCTAATTTATCCGCCTTTTCATTTCCCACATGCTGTAAAATAAAAAAAAAAGATAGAAAAATCTAAACATCTAGTACTCTAGCTCTCTCTCTCTCACACTCACTGTTACTCTCTCAGCCTTCAGCTCCTCCCTCTGTGCTGCTTTACTTCATCAGATAGCTGAACGTGAACAGTTTAGCTTAGGAGAGACACTCGCCTAAAATTCGAGAGGAAGCGCACCACACACGCTGGCAACTTGGAGTTCGGTTTAACAAGGAATAAAAAGGAGTAAATTATCTGGTTGTTTTAACCATGTACTCATTTTCGTTTTTTTCCTTGGCTCTATTCTCCTGCCTAATTTGTTCTTTGCATGTTGGCACGGCGGAGGTAACTTGCGCTTTCTGCACATTCCCGACGCCCGTGAAACCCGGAGGCGGTCAAACGAACGCACGACGCGGTCCATCACACGAGATCGGGAAGTCACTAAACAATTTCCCACGTTCCCATTTCAAACCCTTGGATGTTGTTTTCGATATGGATGGAGTTGAGTTAACTGGGAAAGCTGGGGAGTTCGGGAGCGGCGCGCAAAACTCCAAAGCGGAGTCGGAGAGCGCGGGGTTTGAGAAAGTGCGCAAAAAAGAAACAGACGCGCCTTTTACAAGGAGAAAAAGAAGCGCATCGGGTCGTGGAGAATTTGGCTTAAATGCAAGGAGTTCGGATTCCCCTGAGTCCTCAGAATCCCTGCTGCTGGACGGGCAGAAACTAAGGCGCAACCGCGAGGATGCAAAAGTGCCCAATTCCAGATCAGAAGAGCCGAGAGCGAGCAGCAGCACTTTCGCCTTGGCTGGAGACTACGCGCATAACCATGCGTCTGTTTACTGGACCGGTCAGAACAGCAGCGTGAGTGTGATGCATGCAATCCTGTCCTTGTGTAATCTGTTGCTATTGTTTCTGGCTGGTTTTGTATACGCGCTGATGTGTGTGTGTGTGTGGATGGGATGAGATCTGGCGGTGCGCCTTTATTTATGCAGCAGGTGCGCTGTGTTGCGCCAACACACTTAAAGAAATTCCAGCTGAAACGTGTGAAACAGTACAAGTTTCTACTGATTCCTGGTGCACTCGTGTATATAAATAAATAAATATAGAAATATAGAAAATAAAAATGTTCCTCCTGGGTACTTTGGAGCGCAGATCAATCCATACTTGGACACCTAAAAGACAAAGGATCTTTCTTAAGTCTAAGAATAAAACTGTGTTTAGCTGAGGGTGGTTGGTACTGTATACAACAGGTAAATAATAAACCAAGAGACCCAAACAAACAGAAAACTGAAGCTCAGTTTTCATCTTACAACTTTAATGACATACCCTGTTTAAAATTGGTACGTTTTTGGGTTGTGCATAGTTTTGCAGTGTACAGGTTCTGAGGGTCATGAACTGCACACCAAGAACAATGAACCAACACATGAAAATGTTTTATTTAACCAAACTGATTTTAAATCAAACAAATTAGATTCATGTTCAAGTTTAATCTCTGGCTTAAATAAACAGTGATTATTTTTAAAATGTACACATTTATATTAATTGCATATTAATAAATTTCTTTATCCACACTACATTTCCCAAGAAGTGTTGTGGAATATTTAGGTCGATCATTAATTTAGGCTGATCAAGGGTAAGGTACCTTTACAACCCACAAAATATAGAACATATAAAATGATGGGTTATATAGGCTTATACAGCAGATACAATATAATTTATAAATAATACCTGTTTAATTATTAATTATTTATTATATATTACTAAGTTTAGGTTGATCAAGGGTAGGGTACCTTTACAACCCGCAATACATACAATATATATATATCATATAAAATGATGGGTTATAAAAGTTTATATAGCAAATAAAATATTCTTTATAAATAATAATGTTCAATTATTTATTATTTATTAAGTTATGTCTTTTGGTACAGTACTATTGGCTGATAGTGACAAAGTTTCAAGAATTTGATAATCTTAATAATTTGATTATATTTTCCCTATTGAGAAACACAATAAAACACTACCCATCTAGCACTGCACTGCAAATGCACTGAGAATCCCAACAAGAGTGTATTTCAAACGATTTTAGTTGTGTGGTATCATAGTAGTTTATTATAGTACTTATCCTGTGTTTTCCATATCAGTTATGCACATGGGGTTGTTACTGACAGTGCACAAAGAGTTTCTGTTGCCAATTTGTGCCAAACCCCATATACAGACTTTAGGGGAACCTGCATTTTATTCACATAGAGAATCATACTACAAAACAGAGCAAATGACTAGGTCAGAAAATGTCAAATCCAACCTGATAAACCATTTAGAGGACCACTGTAATAACTTCTGTGGAGGTACAGAATAATTATAAGGTCTTGATATCAGAATACTGGTTTGGCTGATTAACAGGTGACCTTTGACTAGTGCTAGAAGTGTTTTGAATGACTACAGATATAAAAATCCATGAAGGGTCCAGTGAATTACCATTAAACCCCATCTTATTACCATAAGGTCTCATCAAAGGCCATCACAGTAATGACCCTGTTTTTTTACAATCTGCATAAAAAGCAACAATCCACACACACACACACACACACACACACACACACACACACACACACACACACACACAATACAGTCTGATTTAAAATGCAGACAGAAGTTAGTGGTCTAATGTTGGTAGAATAAGAGATAATGATATTCACAGTAATAAATTACATTTTAGTTCATTGTAAAGCAAAGCTTCCCTGATATACACCGATCAGCCATAACATTAAAACCATCTCCTTGTTTCTACACTCACTGTCCATTTTATCAGCTACACTTACTACATAGAAGCACTTTGTAGTTTTACAATTACTGACTGTAGTCCATCTGTTTCTCTGCATGCATTGTTAGCCCCCTTTCATGCTGCTCTTTAATGGTCAGGACTCTCCCAGGACCACTACAGAGCAGGTATTATTTGGGTGTTGGATCATTCTTAGCACTGCAGCGACACTGACATGGTGGTGGTGTGTTAGTGTGTTGTGCTGGTATGAGTGGATAAGACACAGCAGCGCTGATGGAGTTTTTAAACACATCACTGTGCCTGTTAGACTGAGAATAGTTCACCAACCAAAAAAATACCCAGCCAACAGCGTCCTGTGACCACTGATGAAGGTCTAGAAGATGACCAACACAAACAGGATCATTGGATGTAAGATTACATCACACAGTTCCTTGATACAAACATAGATGCTTATGATGTGGGCAGTGCTAAAAGAGCATACTAGGATCAAACCCCTTCAGCTCGCAGATGTCTGCTTTTGTTTCCATCGTATTGATTAATCCAGTGAGGCCTGGTGCCTTCTGGTCAGAGTATTTCTGACAACTAGCAGTTTTTAAAGTCTGAGCTCTAAATAATTCAGTAATTCTTCAGCGTGATTACTTTCAAGCTAAAGGCAGAGCTAGCTAGTCAACAAGAACAAAGTCAGTGATGAAGAAAGTGAAACGGCTCAGATTGGATTAGAATCGCACTTGCTCCGACACACTGTCAGATTCTCACTGGCTCTCCGGCTACTACTTTTCACTCTCACATATGGCTTTTCAGAGGATGCTTCAAAAACAGCCCTGCTTGTGCTCTGCTAACTCATCCTAAAACCTTCTTTTTTATCTTTTAAATCTTTTTTAAAAACTCAACACCCATTTTTATTATGATTTCTTGGGCAAATGTAATATGAATAATTTAAATGCACGTGTGGAGACCTGACTGGTCATTTTAAAGAGATTGACCACCACTTCTATACAAACCGTCTGTCCATGCAGCATAATTTGACAGAACTGGCCAGGTGCTAACTGGCCTCTACCTTACACAATGTCTTGAACTCCTCTCAGAGATGTCATTAGGCCTCCAGATGGAATCAGATTTGTAATCTAACAATGGAGCAAGTGCTTTTCTGTTGGGTCACTCAGGAACAAGCTGTAATCTGCTAATTAAAAAGTGTTTTTTTTTTTTAAGTCGTTGACTTTTTCTAAAGCATCTGACAGACGTTGGTTTACCCTGATGCGTTTAAAATGCACAGTGTGATCCTTTAAAGTCTGCTGATGTTAATTTATGTTAATGATGATAAGACAGCTTAATGCAGGCTGACATTGTAATCTTTTAGCTAATATTCATAATATTTATAACACGACCAGAATTTCAGAAGGAACAAAGAGTACACAGCTAAAGTTCAGTATTGTCTGGTATAGCTTTTTTTGGACCCTAATCACATAATTTCTCTTGTATATCCTGTAATGAACTTTTAAGGTGCCATACTCTTAGGCTATTCATTGGGTAGACCTACCTTATAGGTACACATTATTGACTTAAAATTGCGGACTGTAGCACATCTGTTACTTTAAAGGTCAAAAGTGTACATGTACTTCCGATCATCCTTGTAAGGGGCATGGAAGACTTTTTCTGACCAAATGATTGAACTAACACAGCATTTTGTTTTAATAGAAATACTCTACATATAGCAACTTGATATAGCACATCTGGTGGTGTATAAAATCTGTTACAGTCATGGGGGTATCTATTAAAAAGAAAATAAAAACATGTCACTTTATGCTGGGAGGCAATTGGACTGGTTGTTCACATACAGTATGAACCACAAAACCAGGAGCAGGGGCTTCATGCACAGGGGTCTTTAAGTACATATCTATGTAAAGCTTGCTGGATCATGAACAGAAAAACCCATGTTCCAGCAGCTTCTAATTTGTGCCTGACCTTAATTTTCCTTGGCGATGGTTACAGATAGGTTTAATAGGTCTATAGTCAATCATCACTACTAATAAGGAATTTGAAGGCTATGCTTCATTCATTTGGTGGTGTGGACAGTCACACGACTTTCAGAACGGTCAGATCGCTTTTGTATTGTAATCAAGAGTCTTTTAAGTCGTTGTGGTTTTCACACTACACAATTGATCAGTGATAGGGGGCAACGCATCACACGATTCATCACCAAAAGGAATCACAAGCGAGTCTATCTGGTCTCCCAAACGAAGTGACAAGGGGTTTGATGGTAAGCAATTAAGCAAGTTGTTTGTGCTCTGATGTGCAGCGTAAAAGCAAGGAGGAAAAAAAAAAAAAAAAGAATCCGAGTGGACTGGGCTACACTACCAGCAGGGATTGTCTGTTCTGCAGACAGTTGGAGGTTAATAAATATTTTTTGCAGTGCAGCATTGCTATTATGGTTTGGCATGGGCGATTATGTCACAAATACTGTAAGACTTGTGTGTGTGCTGATGTATTCTGATCGAATACCCTGAGTTTCCAATCACTCTGTATCTTACTCTATAATCACTTTATACACACAGTGATCAAGAGCCTAGTTTCAAGCCCTGAGTAAACGCCGATTTGCCACATCTAGCAGCGACCTTGTCAGCAAGCGGAAATCAGGGCAAAAAGCATGTGGTGTGAAGTAGGCATTATGTAATGTGCATTGACATGTTAATTGTTTGATTCAGTAGATTTCAAAAAGTGTAAGAATAAACTCAGTTCATGCAGATGATAGTCACAAAAATAGTTGCAGAAATTAGCCAATACTGCCATAAAATACATCCAGTCTCCAGTATCCTTCAGTATATAGGTGTATTTTTCCCACACACACAGTCACACCTAGTAATAATTTCCATTTTTCACCTCCATACTGAATGATAAATATGCTCCATGGTAATACGAACATCCATCTGCAGTTACAAGACAGTGTGCTCACATCTGTTAAAAAGCAGAGTAAAAGAATTGGGCTCAGTAAAGTGTATTACACGGATTTTACTGATTTTACAAAGCAGCTTCAGAGTTAATTAGCACTAGAAAAAGAGTTCTGTCACATAGAAATTTTTATGCCGCTTGGAAATTAGCATTAGCCATTTCTTTGACAGGAATTTGAATTGTGATGAGCTGGCAGAGTAGAAATGATGGTCAAGCAAGTAATATTTTATTTTTACGATGCAGCAACAGAAGCAACAGAAGCCAGAATATAGTTTGAACCCTGCTGGGCTTAATTTTACTGCCATATACATTTGAACAGAGGAAGAAGATAGCTAGCAGCCCAGCTAAATAAATAATAAAGATGCAGCCAGTATCATATGGCTATTATTGACATTAGTGAATATTAGTCATCAAATTATTTCCTTACATATCCTCATGCTAATTTTTGCCGTGAAGTTTAATATAATCTGCACAGCTCTGTATTATCTACCAGCAATTCTGTGTGGACGTAAAACACTGCAAAGACTGCAGACAGAATCAGAAATGCAACCACATACCAGTTTAAATAACAGTTCTGTGTTTTAGTAATTCAGCAAAGACAAAAAAATGCTGGCATGCTAGCCACCCTGCAAGCACGGCAGCATATTTAAATATAGCAATTAGCTAACTGTAACAGTCACACCAGAGCTTCATTACACACATTCATTTTAGTTGTTTTAATTTGTCCACAGCGAGGTAGCAATCAGCAAAACATGTACAGTATGTCTTATGAAACACAGTGGTACCTTGTAACTCAACGTCTCCTAAACTCAAAATCTTTGAAACTCAATGCCCTTTATTGAAAAATTTGTACTCTTAAACTCAATGTTTCCCTTAAACTCAACGTGTTTAATTTGTTTTTTAAAAATGTATTTGTTTAATTTCAAATTAACAATGAACAGTTGCTTTGTTTAGCGCTTGGCTTGAGCGGTGTGGTAATGGGTAATACATCATCAAAGACAAAGCTGCATTTGTGTGAAATAACCGTCAGATTCACTCTGAAAGCTTCCACATGTGTGTGTTTAGCTGAATTTTCCTCCTGTTTCACTTTTAAACTTGTGTTATAGCTCGAGGATCTGAGAAATTGTGAGAATCAGCTTTGTATTTCAGTATTTTTTCTATTGTATGTGGTATTTTCAGTGTATAAGTGTCAAACAACCCTATTATTTTACATTAGCCTAAACTATATGCAGTTCCACGGGACGCATTAACAGGTTTACCATACATCCTTATGGGAAAAATACCTTGAAACTCAACGCCAGTCACAGAACCAATTGACGTCGTGTTTCAAGGTACCACTGTAGTAAGAACAATGTGTTAGCAATGAGTGTGGCCAATATATCTAAACTTAATAATTTGAAATGTGTCCACATACTTTTGGCTTAATAGTGAATCTGATATTTTCCTGATATGGATCCATAGTCTGATGTTTTATATCAGTATTTAGCTCACTTTGTTTAGATTGTGCCGGTCACAAATATCTACCTGTTAGTCATGTTGAGTATATTGGAAATTTTCACTTGACAGAATGCACTCAATGTTTTTATGAATGGTTCATTTTATTGTATATAATGCTACAGCAGTGGGGAGGTATGCTTAAACATTTGTACCTTTTTCTTACTGTATTCATATTGCTTAATTATACTCTGCATGACTGTACTGGCATCAATCCTGTAATTTTAAAGCATGATGTCTGTCTAATCAAACTGCCAATGGCTTACCTGCGGAGAATAAAATGGAACATCTACGATCACAATAATAATTTAGGTAATTTAGTGAATCACTGGTCAAAAATTTCATGCTTTTATCTCCGCTAAGAAACCGTAATAATTGAGGGTTGAAAATGTAGCAGTACAAAACAAAGGAGGTCATTTAAATTCTGAATAAATTGCTCTGATTCAACAGTTGAAAGACTTGCAGAGCTGAACAACTTATAACAACAATGTATGTGTTGAAAACCATTTCTTTACCATGGGTATAAAAAAGCATATTTATTTATTATTATGATTTTAACGCCATGTTTTATACACTTTGGTTACATTCATGACAGGACAGGTAGTTAAGATTCATCAGTTGAAGTTTTAATGTCAAATACAGTCATGGACAATTTTGTATCTCCAATTCACTTCACTTTGATGTCTTTGGACTGTGGGAGGAAACTGGAGCTCCTGGTGGAAACCCACACAGACACAGGGAGAACATGCAAACCCCACACCTAGGTACCGAACCAAGGACCTTGTTACTGTGAGGCGACAGCACTACTTACTTAGCCATCAAGCTGCCCACTACGAAAACATATATGAGACAGGTACGTACTTTTTTAACTCTATTTATTACGAATTTCACAAACAAATGACATCACGTTTTTGACGTCACCCTCCAATGTATTTTTCCCAGCGTTGTCGTACCAACTTTTTAATGCCATCAGCAAAAAAAAATTTGATTGAGTATGAAGCCACTGAGCGTGATGCACTGCTGCTTTCACATTATAATCACATGAAACTCTTCCCCTTAGAGCTTCTCTGAGCGTCCAAAAAGGTGGAAATCAGATGATGCTAAATCTGGACTATAAGCTCTCTCTCAGTCTCTCAGACACGACTAATTACTCCTCTTACCCTCACCGTTTCCACTGAAAATATGAAAGTGCAAAAACTTTTTGAAGATCCCTTGTAGTTTTGGATCACTGGAGCTCCGTTATATTAAACTTATTGATCAATGTATTTATGGAACTTGCTTTGTGCACGGGGCCACAGTCTTGCCAGAACAAGAAAGATCCTTTATTAAACTGTTTCCACCTAGTATATCATTTATTTAATATAATCATTTTATCCATGTGTAATCAAATGGTGTGGCTGATAAACCTGATTTCAATAATAAAAGGTTTGTTTATACCTCCAGCTGTAGGGTGTATGTGAATTCCACACAAAATTCTACCCTCACAAAGGCATTTCCTGGCTGCCACCCGAACTACATGATTTACACCGACCAGGCATAACATTATGACCACTGACAGGTGAAGTGAATAACACTGATTATCTCATCATCACGGCACTTGTTAGTGGGTGGGATATATTAGGCAGCAGGTGAACATTTTTCCTCAAAATTGATGTGTTAGAAGCAGGAAAATGGGCAAGCGTAAGGATTTGAGCTTGAGTTTGACAAGGGCCAAATTGTAAAGGCTATACGACTGGGTCAGAGCATCTCCAAAACTGCAGCTCTTGTGGGGTGTTCCTGGTCTGCAGGAAGGAACAGTGGTAAGCCGGCGACAGGGTCATGGGCAGCCAAGGCTCATTGATGCACGTGGGGAGCGAAGGCTGGCCCGTGTGGTCCAATCCAACAGACGAGCTACTGTAGCTCAAATTGTTGAAGTTAATGCTGGTTCTGATAGAAAAGTGTCAGACTCCATGCCTTGACGGGTCAGGGCTGTTTTCACAGCAAAAGGGGGACCAACACAATATTAGGAAGGTGATCATAATGTTATGCCTGATCGGTGTATGCTACATAGTGTGTAACTATACCATTACTTGGCAGAGTAAGGGGGGAAAGGTGGCCAATACCCAATACACCCCCCAAGAACCAGGGGGTTGGCCAGCCAAAAATCACATTTGTACATTTCTTTTTCCTGCACATCGTCTGCAGATGTTTGTGTAATTACAGGTTATTTATTTATTTTATTTTTCCCCTTTTTCTCCCGTGTAATTACAGGTCCTATGATCCTCAGAGTAACATGACCACCATGTTCTATCCTAATTTGTTCCCTTGTCAACACTTCACTATTTTGGACTCCTCTTGCATTTTATCATTTGCGCTCTGTGTGATCCAACTACACGCGCTCCGGTGATCCTGTCTCACTTTGTCTCCTTTTTCATTTCCTTCACCACCTTCACTTCTGCTCCTATGTGGACTGTTAGTTACTAAGGCCCTCTGGCGTCTCGTGATCTTGACAGTTTACGAGCAATATTTCAGCTTCAGTCTTTCTGATGGACATGAAGTGACAGCCATTACCTCGCTCCTGTTCTCTGTCATTATCGCCAAGTACTGGTGTCATATGCTCTCTCTGGCTCCAGTTAGTTTGGAACTTAGTGTAGCGTAAGCTAAAGGTCCCTTTTATTCAGAATAGCAGAAAGAACAGCAGCGGGGAAGGAGATGATCAATGGAATTGATGTTGCGGCTCAGATGTCACAAAAATCCCTCGATGGTTTGATGTCACATTTTCAGGGAGAAATGAAAACCTCTGATTTGCATACGAGGCAAGGTGATGCACCGGCATACATGAATAAAGCTTAATGCAGACTCACTTCAGAGATGCAGGTCATAGTCATATTCTACCATCCTGCTCCTGAGAGTTTTTCTTTCAGCTCTGATATCTCAACAGGAATGCTGAAGCAATGCCGGAATATCAGATGCCTCATACTTATCAGCAAGGCTCATCATGGATTTAGGGTAAAACGTTTTTACTGAAGGCAGTTTTATAATAGTGAAAAGACATGTGACTCGTATAGAAGAAGAATAGAAGACTAGAATAGTTTAGAAGAGAAGAATAGATATTCTCTAGGGTGTTAAGGATCAGTGCTGAGCATACAGTGGTCTGGATGTTGATAGTGCAAGGTAAAGTAATTAGCTTCATGTTTAACACATCACAAATTCCTTCTGCTGAGCGTTTCGCAAGAGCAAATATTTAATTGTCTGGATTCCTTTAATTGCACAAGAACAAATTTCAAGGTCAATTTACAAATGGATTCATGTTAGCATGGTTTCAGCATTTTCATTAAAATTGCATAAACTAATCAGTCATTATTAAGTTATTTTTTCCTCCCTTTTTTGGAAAGTATAAATAAATAATAGGGCTGGCTTGATACCACTTTTCTTATGTCCAATACCAGTACTGCAAATTGAGTATCTGCCAATACCGCTACCAATCCGATACAGTCATTTCTCCTATTAAACAACTAAGCAGTAATAATTCGTCTCAATGCACCATGGTTTAACTAGCTATCTAAATAACAACAAAACAGACTGTGAATCAAATATTCTAAAGGAATAAATACAGAACCTACAACATCACACTTATGCACAACTGCATTTTTTATTTTAACTTTTACACAGAACATTTAGCAGCGTTTTTGGTTTCACTTACGTTCGAGCAATCAAACGCGATGGATCAATTAGAATTGACGCAGAGCTTGGTTTTGTTTTGTCACGTTTTTAGATGATTAAACCCTGCTGGATTTTGAAGAGGACATTTGTGGCTAAACAGGAAACGGTGTAGTTTGTTTTATTTTATAACACTAATGGATTAATCATTGAGGATGTGAGATATCTCCAAGCCGGGACAAGATAGGGTTTCTTTATCTCAGGTGAGTGATTTATCATTTATAAAGTGATTTTTATTGTGTTTAAACAGTGTTTTAGTTGTGGCAGTAGTAGATGATTTTTTTAAATGCTGAAAGTTTAAGTAGATCAGTGTGTTGTAATTTCTGAAAGGCTGTTGCGGATGAGTTGTAGATCAGTGGCACATGTTAATGATGTAATTAAGATTAACCTTGTTATGACAGTTGCTGAGTGAGCTGGCAAACAGCGCTCTGTTGAAACGTATCTTTGTGTGTTATTTGCTTTACACACAAACAATGGCCTTATGTACATTAAGCAACAGTATCAGATCGGATTACACATTTTTTTCCTTCCGATATCCGATCCAGTGATTTGGGCCAATATCGGACCGATACCGATACAGAGTATCGGATAGGTGCCAGCCCTAATAAATAAATGAATTAATTAAAATAAAACTGATTAAATATTTTTTTTCCTTTGTTCATATGGTCATGAGGCACGGAAAAGAAAGCTAAATGTTGCCGAGCTAAACATGCACACAATTGAGCAGACCAAGCATCCTCAGCCATAATTTGTTGCCGTTATAAACTGTTGGATTTAAAGCTCCCCAGCGGGAAATCAGAAAGGCAGCAAGACGCCATAAATAATGCACTCACCCAAAAACCTCACTCTACCCCCCACTTTCACTAATTAGTGTTTACAAATTTACTTCCCAGCCCACTCGAGCTCTCCTCTGCAGTGTTAGCAACAGCACGTGGCTCAATGCCACCCTCAGAATTAGAGGATTTATCTCCGAGTTGGCCTGGAACACAAAACGTTGGCTTTGTGAAGAAATGTCAAGGAAAAAGTCTGCGTGCAGGTACCAGCTTTCTTGAATTTCTTCCTTGGACCACTTTTAATAGATACTAATGACTGCAGACCGGGAACACCCTACAAGAGCTGCAGTTCTGGAGATGCTCTGACCCAGTTGTCTAGCCATCACAATTTGGCCCTTGTTGAACTCGCTAAAATCCTTACGTTTGTCAATTTTTCCTGCTTCTAACACATCAACTTTGAGGATAAAATGCTCACTTGCTGCCTAATATATCCCACCTACTAACAGGTGTTGTGATAGAGATAATCAGTACAGATAAATTAACATTATACATTGTTTAGGTTTTTATCATATCGTGAAGCATATTGAGATATGAGATTTTTAGTCATACCGCCCAGCCCTAATTGAAGATAAATACTGCGTTACTTATGATATAGGAGGCAGAATTGTACAACTGCATTGAAACACCTAAAATAACTGAATAAAATGTTACAAATTTCATGGCTTGTTTGAACTGGTCACAATTGATTCAGATTCTTCTCAGTTGTGTTTAACTAATTATTTTAATCAACTGTCTGATTTTAGCTAGGTTAGTACACTAAATGATCAGGACATCTGACCATTATAGAGAGAATTACTGAATTTCCAGGCTTAGATAACTCTGATTACTTCTACTCATTCATCATTATCAACAGCGTCAGCAGCATCTTTGGCCCATAATCGCAAGTGCCCTTGGAAACCGAAGCTGCATTTATTATCATTGCTACTGCTGCAACTGCTATTACACTGGGGTAATGGAGGGTCCTACTACAGCCAAGAGCGAGAAGGCACAAAGATGTGAACATTTTTTAATCATCTTTGTGGAAAATTTAAAAAATGTTATCGGTACAAAATGTGGTTAAGGAACTACAAGAGAAGAGAACACGATCAGTGATCAGACCAAAGTGCTATATTGAGAGACATCAAAACTTCAGGACACTTACACTGATCAGCCATAACATCAAAGCCACCTCATTGTTTCTACACTCACTGTCCATTTTATCAGCTCCACTTACCATATAGAAGCACTTTGTAATTCTACAATTACTGACTGTAGCCCATCTATTTCTCTACATATTTTTAGCCTGCTTTCACCCTGTTCATCAATGGTCAGGACCCCCACATGACCACCACAGAGCAGGTATTATTTGGGTGGTGGATCATTCTCAGCACTGCAGTGACACTGACATGGTGGTGGTGTGTTAGTGTGTGTTGTGCTGGTATGAGTGGATCAGACACAGCAGCACTGCTGGTGTTTTTAAATACCGTGTACAATCACTGTCCACTCTATTAGACACTCCTACCTAGTTGGTCCACCTTGTAGATGTAAAGTCAGAGACGATCGCTCATCTATTGCTGCTGTTTGTCTGACTATTCTCAGTCCAGCAGTGACAGTGAGGTGTTTAAAAACTCCAGCAGCTCTGCTGTGTCTTATCCACTCATACCAGCACCACACACACTAACACACCACCACCATGTCAGTGTCACTGCAGTGCTGAGAATGATCCACCACCTACATAATACCTGCTCTGTAGTGGTCCTGGGAGAGTCCTGACAATTAAGGAACAGCATGAAAGGGAGCTAACAAAGCATGCAGAGAAACAGATGGACTACAGTCAGTAATTGTAGCACTATAAAGTGGAGCTGAAAAAATGGACAGCAAGTGTAGAAACAAGGAGGTAGTTTTAATGTTATGGCTGATCGGTGTATAACTACATAGTTTTGATTGGATTACAAAACTTGGCGCTCCTTGAATCAAATCTCCCAGTTTAAGAACCATGTCTGGAAACACAAGGAGCACTATCCATCACTGACCACTGACAGCAGAATCATATGGACAATGTACTCCAGCTCTGCACCAGGGCCAAGCAAACCTCAGTACAAATGGGTAAATGCCAAAGACAAGTCACTGAGGTTATGATGCCGAACTTGTTTCCTCGACTGCAGTCCCTCTGCACTTACACTTCACCTTTATTGCAAGGACCCTTACTCTTCCATAGAACCACTGAAGAGGTTCACTGTTCCCCATGAACTAGCCTGGGCAGTTGGGCCCAGGCTAAGGGCAGTTGTAGCCTAGAGGTTAAGGTGCTGGACTAGTAATCAAAAGGTCACCCAGGACCTTCTTGCTGTGAGGCGACAGTGCTACCCCCGAAAAAAGGTCAGTAATGATCAAATGTGAGGAAATATAAATAAATAAACAAATTAACCAACAAAATGTTCAATTACATCAAGTTTATAGATGCACTCAATGATACACTTCAGCATGGACTCCACAGCCATGTTCAGTTACCCTAATTATATACCCTTTGCATAAACCATTCAACAAAAATATTAATTATAAAATCTAGACCTTATTTCTCTTAACAATTATAATGTATTTATATCTCTTATAAGAATCTGTGACATTACTAGCATAATATAAAAGCAGTACAGTATAGTATCTGTACAGTATTTACATTTTAACATTTTCTATGAAATACCCCTTTCACTGCCCATGAGAGATGGTATGCACCACACTATAGCTTCCAGTATATGCACAGTAAAGTTTATTCAAAGCATGCCGTGAGACTTTGAGTGTTTTTTTTTTTTCATATGTAACGGACAACAGCTCCATTACAGAGTGAAATAAAAAATGAAATACAGAAAGGAGACAGAAAACAAGTGCAGTATAAAAAGCATTGATGTTTTTACACACTTGTTGAATAAGAGGTGTATGTGCAGCATCTGACTCACATTAACAGTAAATAATAAATTAATGAATAAAAAAAAAAGCCAGAAATGGAACCAGTGTTTAAAAGCTCCTAGGCAACAGGGACTACAGTCTGCCTGAGGCAGGTTGTGAGGGAAGACAAAGAGGAATAGAACAATCCAGCATGTGTGTTTGGGGTCTTTGTAAGAATCTGCTGCTGGCTAAGATAAAGAAGCCTGACGGAACAGGAAAGTCGTGTGCTAGCCTGTGGCCCTTCTTGAAAATTAAGGGTGTCTTGCTCAGGAGAATTAAATATGAAGGATCTTCAAAAAGTTTCCAAACTTTTATAATTTGGTTGGAAGCGGTGAGGGTGGGAGGAGTAGTAATTGTTCGTGTCAGAGAGACCACCTTTTTGGAAGAAGAAGCTTTAAGGGGAAGAAGATTGTCATGTGGTGATAATGTGAAAGCAGCTGTGCATCAGTGGCTATGCACTCAACCAATACATGCTGATGGCGTTAAAAAGTTGGTACGATGCTGGAAAAAAATGCATCAGAAGGTGATTATGTAGAAAAGTGATTTTGGAACCCTCATGTATCCAAATCAGGACAATTCACAAGCTTAAAATACTGTGTATGTTTTGTGTATTGCTTTAAGATTTAAGATAAGATTTACATACAGTAAATAATGCTACTTAAAAATGTAATGTAATTATCTTTTTTATGTGCTAAAACAATACAAAGCTTAGTAAGCTGGTAGGTAGTTTTTATTATTATTATTATTATTATTATTATTATTATTATTATTATTATATTAAAGTGGACTTTTGTGCCAAAACTGTCACCTGATAACCTGCCAACAGCAGCCACGTTTATGTGCAGCCTGATAATTCGTTAATTAATTAATTAATTAATTAGGATTTTAATGTCATGTTTTACACACTTTGATTACAAATGGTAGTTACTCATTACACAATAATTTAATTAATCAGTTCACAAGTTTTAATGTCAGTCATGGACAATTTTTTATCTCCATTTCACCTCACTTGCACGTCTTTGTATTGGTTTCCTCCAGGAGCTTTGTTCCCCCCCTTCCCCCCCCCCCCCCACAGTCCAGACACAGGAAAAACATGCAAACTCCACATAGAAATTTTCATAATTAAAGTCTCATTTTTTATTAGCGTGAGTTCGTCTGCCCATCATTACCACTTGGGTGGGTTCTGAGTTTCAGCTTTGAATGAGTAGTATAAATAATAAAGCAGAGGGCTAGAACTTTGCCAGTGTGGTTATTGCCTGTCTCCCAGAGCTCAATATGAGCGGGAGGAAATTACGCATCCCATTACTTGACTGTCTGTGTGTGTGTGTGTGTGTGTGTGTGTGTGTGTGTGTGTGTGTGTGTGTGTGTGTGCGCACTGAAGTTCCCCTGTCTGACTCCGAGTCAAAACTTTATGAAAAAGAAAAGCTGGATCCTAGTGCATTTTTAATGCATGTTTTAGATGTGCACGCACATATGAAAGCTTGAAAGAAAAAAAATTGCAAGAAAAGGGTGCCAAGGTGGGAAATACTTACATACTTATTTTGTGGTGGTGTGTTAGTGTGTGTTGTGCTGGTATGAGCGGATAAGAGACAGCAGTGCTGATGGAGTTTTTAAATACCTCACCGTCACTGCTGGACTGAGAATAGTCCACCAATCAAAAAAATCCAGCCAACAGCACCCCGTGGGCAGCGTCCTGTGACTACTGATGAAGGTCTAGAAGATGACCAACTCAAACAGCAGCAATAGATGAGCGATTGTCTCTGACTTTACATCTACAAGATGGACCAACTAGGTAGGAGTGTCTAATAGAGTGGACACTGAGTAGACACAGTATTTAAAACCTCCAGCAGGCCTGCTGTTGGGCACTTGTAGCCTAGCGTTTAAGGTACTGGACTGGACTAGTCTAGTAAGCAGAAGGTTGCTGGTTCAAACCCCACCACTGCCGGGTTGCCACTGTTGGGCCCTTGAGCCAGGCCCTTAACCCTCAGTTGCTTAGACTGTAAGTCGCTTTGGATAAAAGCATCTGCTAAATGCAGAAAATGTAAATGTAAATGCTGTGTCTCATCTACTCATACCATCAAATTAAAAGTGAAGATCTTGCTCAGGGGCCCAACGGTGACAGTCTGGTGGTGGGAGAACCAACATGTTAGTTATTAATCCATTACATTGACCACTGTTCTTGTAATAGTGAGTTTTGGCAGTAGTCCTAGGTGATAAGGCCTCACTTGCAGTCTGTTTCCGTTTATCCCAAAGATCTTGGACAAATTATTCAACTTCTATCTCTACACACATTGCAAACCATTTCTGTATGGACAGTTACTTTGTGAAAGGAGGTATTGTCAGGCTACAACAAAAAAAAATCATGTTTTACAAACTTTCCCCTGAGTTAACTTAGCCACAGGGAATTAATAGTTGTTTTTTTTTGTTTAATTTCTAACTGAACCACACAGTGTCCATTATCTCCTCTCAAAACCCTTCTTTATTCCAAGAGGCTTTTTTGCCAAGCTTCTCAAAACACTGTATTATTTGTATTTTGATTTTTTTCCAGTCCCTTATTATAAACAGCCTATAATTTAAGACCCTTATAATTCAGTCTGTTTTGTTTGCTGTTGCTTTTATTAAGCACCCCAAGGCTGTGCTAACGGTTTAGAGACGACGTTGGTGGATTGAGGCATTATTTGAATTATTTAATAATGTTTTTCTCTGGCATTGTGGCTGGCGTCTGTTTATTTCCAGTGTTCCTCGAGCAATTTGTTCTGTTAGCAAATAAGATCTAAAATGAGTTGCATTATCTGGGTTGCCTTGGCAAATTGAGGTCGAGTTTCAGCTGTCAATTTGCGATATTCAAATATCCATAACTGTTATTAAATTAGGCAATCTGAGCCTGACTTTTTTGGGGGGAAAAATAAAAACTCTACAAACTGTACAGAAGCAGTTATGTTTCGACCTGAAGGTGTAATTTTCTAATTTAGAACATAACTAATTGAGGATACAAGATTAAGATTGCAAAATTAACATGCAGCCTTCAAAGCCTTTTATCAATATTTTTTATTATTATTTTTTAAGAGCTTCACAGTGGTATGAAAATTGACACAGACCTACTAAAGTGTAGTCACATAACAGTTACATAACACACTACAGTTTCCATCTGTTTGACTGGCAGTTTGACAGTTTACATTATATTACATGTCATTATTACATCTGCTTCGATACCTGCCATTCCAATCTTGCATTCCAATGCGAATTTCATTGCGGTCATGAAAATCGTAAATGATCACAGCGCACAATTAACAGAGCTACTGAAGAGCGGCATTATGATGAATGCTCGCTCTTCAGTTACCATGGCGATGCCAACAGTATTTGCCAAAGGAACCCAGGCTCTAAAAAGCAGAGTGAAATAAAGTGGGGTGAAAGGACACTCGTTCTGCAGAAAAGAGAACTGTCTACACTCGCTGTGTAGTGGATGTAAACAGACATTAGACTCGCTTTGAACATCCAAGAGGTTATTAAAACAGTATGCACAGACACTTTACACGTGGCGTGAACGATGCAGTCGTCTCAAGTGGACATGCATACGGCTAATAAAGTTCATTGCCCATTCTATAGGGAACAGTCACCAGACTTCATGCTATTAGGTATGATAAACTTTTCAAAGTCTGCTTTTTTTCAGTCAGCACAATCATTGAACAGTTTAATCATTTTAAACCTAATTTATAGCCTTTTAGTTTTGAGTAAAGAAGGAAGTAGTACTGTAAAATACAATTCTTGCACCCAGGTGGTGCAGCAGGATATTCTGCTAGCACACCAGCACCGAGATTCTAAACTCCTCTGTTCAAAATTCAGTGTTGCCACCAGTCGGCTGGGCGTCATCTAGCGGGCATAATTGGCCACCGAATTGAATCGAACTATGTGGGTGGGTTCTTCAAATGCTGTTTAAGGATCCTGATTAGCAGATAGAGAGGCGCCTGTGCATGGACAAAAAGAAGGGGTTCGCTAGAACTGCGCATGTGTGGGAGGAAAAAGGAGCTCCAGAAGGAAACCCACACAGAGACGGGGAGAACATGAAAACTCCACACAGAAAGGACCCAGACCTCCTCACCTGGAGATCAAACCCATGACCTTCTTGCTGTGAGGTGACAGTGCTACCCACCGAGCCACCATGCCGCCCCCTAACGTGGTGTAAATAGCTTGAAACAGACTAAAGAAATAGTAATGTACAGTAGACCCTTGAGTTACGAATGGTTTACCATATGAACATTTCGGGTTACGAACGATCTTTTTCAACTTGACGTACGAACAAATTTCGGATTACGAACAGAAATTCGCGAAACACGTGACGTCACAAACAAGTTGACTCCAACCGTCTCTGTCTCTCTCTGTCTCTCTCTCTCTGTCTGGTGTTCTTTATATTTTGTAAAATTCAATATTAAAATGTCCCCAAAGAAGGTGCAGAGGAAGTGCAGTGGTGAGAAAATGAAAAAAAAAATCACTATTTGTTGTTGTATAATTACTCCTGCCAGTAGTTTTCACTGTGTATAAGACAGAGGGGACAGTGAGTGAGAGAGAAGAAGGAATTTGGCTCAGTAAAGTATTCTTTCTTTCATGCAATTACACCTACAAAATACAACACTATTAAAATAAAGAGGGAAATAATAGAGAAATATGAGAGTTGTTGTTGTTTCTGGTAGATACATTTTATATAAAAAGGACATTTATTATGATGTATGGTACAGCACATGTACTGTACCGAAATGTGGTGTGTGTTTTATGTACACTACTACTGTGTATTGTTGTTAATTATTGTTTATTACAGTAATGTCTATTCTATTATTTAAGATTAAGGGAAAATATACTTGTATTTATAACAAAAAAGACCTTTTAAGACATTAGAGAGGTTAGGGGGGGGTTTGGGAGGTCTTGCATGGATTAATTCTATTTACATTATTTCTTATAGGAAAAATAGGTTTAACTAATGAACATTTTGACTTAAGAACAGCCCTTCAGAACCAATTAAATTCGTAAGTCAAGGGTCCACTGTACATTCAAATCCACGTCTTCCCAGTTCTTATTTAGTATAATATACTGTACAAGTATGTTTTGCAGACAGATATAGCCTTTTGATTAGAGAGATCAAAGTAGAACGTCTAGACTGGTAGGATCTGCACACCGAAAGGACCCTGGATGTCCGGTCGTGGACTTTTCTTTCTATATGGTGACAGAGCTACCCATACACAGACATTCTAACCTTATTTGACCAACTGTTTCAGCTCATCATAACACAATTTTTACCAACAAATATCTAGACTTTCATAATCCTTTCATATGTATACTTTCACACTTTACATCTTTTTCTTTGAATTTTCTTAAAATGAGAAATAAAAAGTGAATGTTTACGGTTCAAATTTTAGCACTTCAAAATTGAGCCCATTAGTCATTTCATCACTCTTTAAAGAAAATGTGTAAAGGTCAGGGTTTTTAATGTTCGTAAAGCTAGAATAGGTTATGACAAGCTGGTGGGAGGCTTAACGTGAGTCACTGATGTCACCAGAACTTTCGGCGCTTTCCCAAAGGCCCTGCCACAGTTCATCTTTTACGAGGCTCCTGACAGAAGCAGAATAAAAAAACAGTGATTGTCAGTGAGGATAAGGGGTCAAACCATGTTTTATCTGGTACAAAATGGCTATTAATTTTTAGTAGCTCAGCAGAACCTTGGACTAGATTAGGCCACAGGTCATCGTAAAGTAAACGCTTTTACTTTATACACCCTTTCTATATACACTGATCAGCCATGACATTAAAACCATCTCTTGGTTTCCACACTCACTGTCCATTTTATCAGCTCCACTTATCATATAGAAGCACTTTGTAGTTGTACAATTACTGACTGTAGTCCATCTATTTCTCTACATACTTTTTTAACCTGCTTTCATGTTCTCCAATGATCAGGACCACCACAGAGAGCAGGTATTATTTAGGTGGTGGATCATTCTTAGCACTGCAGTGGCACTGACAATGTGGTGGTGTGTTAGTGCGTTGTCCCCATAAGAGTGAATCAGACACAGCAGCGCTTCTGGAGTTTTTAAATACCGTGTCCACTCACTGTCCACTCTATTAAACACTCCTACCTAGTTGGTCCACCTTATAGATGTAAAGTCAGAGACGATCGCTCATCTATTGCTGCTGTTTGAGTTGGTAATCTTTGAGATCTTCATCAGTGGTCACAGGACATTGCCAACAGGACGCTGTTGGCTGGATATATTTTTGGTTGGTGGACTATTCTCAGTCCAACAGTGACAGTGAGGTGTTTAAATACTCCATCAGCGCTGCTGTGTCTTATCCACTCATACCAGCACAACACACACTAACACACCACCACCATGTCAGTGTCACTGCAGTGCTGAGACTGGAGCTAAGTGGAGCTGATAAAATGGACAGTGAGTGTAGAAACAAGGAGGTGGTTTTAATGTTATGTCTGATCTATATATATATAAAATTGGCTGTGTAGAATCTGTATATATTTGTAGAAATTATAGGAATTTAGTTTGTTTTTTTACAATTCTATTGGATCTACACATTATTAATACAGCTTTTACTCTTAGTGCTTGTCAACTAGCCAGCAAAGAAAGGAAAAAAAGCATTAATAGCATTAAAAGCATCACAGAAATCTGTGTGTACAATAATTTTCATAATATTTTGGAGTTAAGTGCACTTTCCCATTTACCAGCAATTTCCCTGAGCAAGTACTTCATTTGCATGAGCATGTCAGTCACAGTCCACACACAGGCCATCTAAAATTCTTAACTTTAATACTGGTGAAGAACAGTTCATTGCTGTGAGGGTAAACAACAACCCACATTTTAATTTTGAACTGGAGATTCACAGCTGCGAAATCTCTGCATAAACAGAATAATCCGTAAAGCTCTTATTAGATGTAAATAATTAATCTTGTTTGTCAAGATCAACAGTTGCTCTGTGGTCTGCTCAATGTATTTTACGCATATTGTAAGCACCAAACTTTGTCTGGAATGTGTGTCTCAAATACACAGATGAGGCATAACATTCTGACCACCTTCCTAATATTGTGTTGGTCCCCCTTTTGCTGCCAAAACAGCCCTGACCCGTCGAGGCATGGAGTCTGACACCTTTCTATCAGAACCAGCATTAACTTCTTCAGCAATTTGAGCTACATCTGAGCTATCTGTTGGATCAGACCACACGGGCCAGCCTTCGCTCCCCCCGTGCATCAATGAGCCTTGGCCGCCCATGACCCTGTCGCTGGTTTACCACTGTTCCTTCCTTGGACCACCTTTGATAGATACTGACCACTGCAGACCAGCAACACCCCACAAGAGCTGCAGTTTTGTAGATGCTCTGACCCAGTCGTCTAGCCATCACAATTTGGCCCTTGTCAAACTCACTCAAATCCTTACGGTTGCCCATTTTTACTGCTTCTAACAGATCAACTTTGAGGATAAAATGTTCACTTGCTGCCTAATATATCCCGCCCACTCACAGGTGCCGTGATGAAGATATACTCAGTGTTATTAACTTTACCCCCTCAGTGGTCATAATGTTATGCCTGGTCGGTGAATATGTGGTGTATGAAGCACTTTGACTTTTTAAACTTTTTTACTACCATTGATCTGATAAATTGAGTGTAGCAAGAATATAATTGACTTATAATTTATGTATACACCGATCAGCCACAACATTATAACCACTGACAGGTGAAGTGTTTAAAATTGATTATCTCATTACAGTAGCACTGGTCATGGGGTGTGATATATAAGACACCAAGTGAACGGTCGGTTATTAAAGTAGATGTGTTGGAAGCAGGGGAAAAAAGACCAAAAATAAGGATTTGAGCTACTTTGACAAGAGCTTATGATGGAGCTCTTCTAACTCTACACATTCAAGAACTATTACTTCCCCTGCCTTGTCTATAAGCTATTACCAGAGTTTACAAACAGAGTGGTACCTTGAAGCTCAACATCAATTGGTTCTGGGACTGGCGTTTAGCTTTAAAGATGCTGAGTTTCAAGGTATTTTTTTCCCCATAAGGATGTTTGGGGAAACCTGTTAATGCATTCCATTGTCCCGTGGAACTGCATATATTTTAGGCTTATGAAAAATAATGGGGTTGTTTTGACACTTATACACTGAAAATAACACAAATACAATATAAAAAAACACTGAAATAAAAAGCTGATTCTTACGGTTTCTCAGCTCCCCGAGCTGTAACACAAGTTTAAATGTGAAACAGGAAATGTTGAGTTTAAGGGTACAAATTTTCCAACGAAGCGTGTTGAGTTTCAAAGATTTTGAGTTTAGGGGACGTTGAGTTACCACTGAAGGTACTACTGTATAGCAAAGATGAATCCTTTCCACCCAGACGATTAAATTATGCTTAAAGTCCGTAAAACTCACAGCCATGGATGGCTGTGGCATCGGTAGGAGGAAAAAAAAATCTGATGGGACTAAGTATTCATTGCTGTACCACATAGGAACTGATCGATTGTATAAGTAAATGGCTGCTTTTACTTCACAGCTTTGTCTTTTTTGGAAGCCACTTTGGGTAAAAGTGTCTGCTTAATGCATTCACGTAAAATGGAAATGTATTAGTCTAAAGTTAAACTGGGTATATTTTCCTTTTTATCTTGGTATTTGTCACAGTTAAAAAGCGTACAACCACTTAGAGATCTCAGCTGTGATCAGTGAGGAATCTTTGCTCTTTGTGGCTTGGTATTGATGGTGAAAAAATAATTATCTTGTAAAAATGTAACTGCTTATGAACAGAGGGCACAGTGCCTTGGTAACAAATGTTTGTGCCTTGACTTAAAATCTACAAACAGTCAAAGTTTGCTTCACCAGATGGATGCAGGAATGAAAAAAGAGAAATAAAGAATTCTAAAAAATGCAGCGTTATTGGCTAAGGATAAAATAAGGATAAATTAGCATTTTGAATGCACTTGGGTGGCATAGAATTAAAGTTTTTCAGCCTACTACTGCTGAGATATGGGGTTCTAAAGTGTGGTTTAAATCCTACTAGTGTTATCAGCCGGTTGGGCGTCTGCGTGGACATGGTTGGCTAACATCCTAGAGGGAGGGGGGGTGGCTGAAAGAACATAGCCTTTAAGGGGTGCACTTGTCTGTGTTCCAGTCCCAAGCCTGTGTATGGAATTTGTACCTATTTTCTCTGAAAAGCATGGTGGATGCTGGATCAGAAGGCATGGCTCTTGATTAACAATCCCAGTTCATTACAGTGGTGTTAAATGGGGTTGGGATCATGGCTCTGTAGAGGCCACAATTATTACTAATATACATACACTGATCAGCCATAACATTAAAACCACCTCCTTGTTTCTACACTCACTGTCTATTTCATCAGCTCCACTTACCATATTGAAGCACTTTGTAGTTCTACAATTACTGACTGTAGTCAATTTGTTTTTCTACATACTGTTTTAGCCTGCTTTTACCCTGTTCTTCAATGGTCGGGACCCCCACAGTACCACCACAGAGAGCAGGTGTTATTTGGGTGGTGGGTCATTCTCAGCACTGCAGTGACACTGGCATGGTGGTGGTGTGTTAGTGTGTGTTGTGCTGGTATGAGTGGATCAGACACAGCAGCGCTGCTGGAGTTTTTAAATACAGTGTCCACTCACTGTCCACTCCTATCTAGTTGGTCCACCTTGTAGATGTAAATTCAGAGACGATTGCTCATCTATTGCTGCTGTTTGAGTTGGTCATCTTCTAGACCTTCATTAGAGGTCATAGGACGCTGCCCATGGGGCGCTGTTGGCTGGATATTTTTGGTTGGTGGATTATTCTCAGTCCAGCAGTGACAGTGAGGTGTTTAAAAACTCCATCAGCGCTGCTGTGTCTTATCCACTCATACCAGTACAACACACACTAACACACCACCACCATGATAGTGTCACTGCAGTGCTTAGAATGAACCACCACCCAAATAATACCTGCTCTGTGGTGGTCCTGGGAGAGTCCTGGCTATTGACGAACAGCTTGAAAGGGGGCTAACAAAGCATGCAGAGAAACAGATGGACTACAGTCAGTAATTGTAGAACTACAAAGTGCTTTTATATGGTAAGTGGAGCTGATAAAATGGACAGTGAGTGTAGAAACAAGGAGGTGGTTTTAATGTTATGGCTGATGAGTGTATGGCGTATAGATTAGTCTGAGTATAAACCACTGGTAACCTCAACAAGCCACAATGGTTGCAGGCTCACCCAAGTCCATGTGTTTAATTAGTTTGATGTGGTCTTCACACTACTAATAAGATGCATCACGTGACACTTCTGTCTGGTTGGTATAAAGACGTGCAGCCTCTGCAGATCTTTGTGGATAACAGGGTAGCACTGGTACAAATGTTAGTGATAATTAATCATTATGCAAGTTGACCTTCTGAAGGCTTTTTTAAGGTCTTAATTTTTAAAGTCTCACAAGATCAGCATTGCTGCTGCTAGATACCGAAAGAGTGACCCGATTGCTAGATTAAATAAGGATTTCCTTTCAGCGAAGGATGTGTTAAAGCTGCCAATATATCATACATGGCAGACTGACCACTGACCTTTTCCTTTTTAAACCTAACTCCTGATTTTGGTTAGTGGAAACTTTTTCTTGCTGCCCTTGTGTCACAGTCAGCAACTTTAACAGCTCTGTGCTTGAATTGAATTCTGCCGTGTTTGCAAGTTGCTTCGGATAAAAGCACCTGCCAAATGAGTAAATGTAAAAGTCAATGGTAAATGCAGCTTCAATGCTTTTAGGCAGACAGCATTTCTATAGAATGTTGCAATGTCATTGCCTATAGTTGTAGCTTTTGTCAGTCCTGGACCTCATTTTCCATTAAAAACCTCCAACCATAGGAAGTCACCAGAAGACTATTGTCTCTGATCTGTTGTTTTCAGCTTGTCAGTTATGCCCTCCCGATGCAATATTTATGAGCTTTTTCTGGCCCTTGAAGTGCCGGGAGTTACAGAGGCGACCGAGCTATGTGGTCCCCCTTCCACACATCCAGTTTGACAAACTCAAAGAGCACGAGTGGAAGGTTCAAGCAACCTCCGACACTCCCGGGGGGATCTGAAGTATGCTCTTACTATTATTCTCAACACAGTGCCTGTGATGGAGCCAACTGCAGTGTACAGCTTTAGTGAATCCTTTTTTTATTTACAGTTTTTACTTTCAAATATGGCTCAATATGGCCCAAAGTATGTGGACACACCTTTGAAAAACTTATCATACCACTCGTATTGCTACTAGGTATATACAACTAGTTAGATAAAGTACATGATGCACTTCCAACTTCCAAGGTAATTCAAGGTCACCAGGATCTGGTACCAGGCTGTTAGTTCACACTCTTACGTTTACTCACATCGTAATCGTTTACAGAGCAAACTTCCCCTGTCTGTTCAAAAATCTGAGTCACAATTTTCAAAAGACAATTAAGACCCACCTCTTTACTAAGCACTTAAGCTGAGAACTGCACTTTCAAATCCTTTATAGCATCTTATTCATTAAAAAATAAATAGATAATGTGTATTTTGATTTAATAAAGATGTGTATCCTTGTACTGTTTACTTAAACTAGAGTGGGAAAATGTTTACTGTGGAAGCAATAAGTAAGTCGCTCTGGATAAGAAAGGCTGTTAAATGCTGTAATAATAATATAAATAATAATAATAATAGTCAATAATAATAAATAACAATACTTCTAATAATATAATAATATAAATAATAATAATATAAATAATAATATAAATAATAAAACTACTACTACTACTACTAATAATAAAAATAATAAATAATAATAAATAACAGTACTTCTAATAATATAATAATATAAATAATAATAATAATATAAATAATAATAATAAATAATAATAATACTTCTACTACTAATAATAAACATAAAATAATATAAATAATAATAATTTCAATAATAATAATTTTAATAGTAGTAATAATTAATAATAATTTATTAATAATACTAATTATAATAATAATAATTAGTATAAGTTAATAAGGTATAAGTTCATAAAGACAATCATTTAATAGGTAATGTCACAAAATTATTAGCTTATCAAACAGCAGTGTGCTTAATAACATAAACTGATTTTCATTATCACCAAATTTTACAGCTTCATATAATGAATTAGATGAATGTACAGTGTATCACAAAAGTGAGTACACCCCTCACATTTCTGCAAATATTTCATTATATCTTTTCATGGGACAACACTATAGACATGAAACTTGGATATAACTTAGAGTAGTCAGTGTACAACTTGTATAGCAGTGTAGATTTACTGTCTTCTGAAAATAACTCAACACACAGCCATTAATGTCTAAATGGCTGGCAACATAAGTGAGTATACACCCCACAGTAAACATGTCCAAATTGTGCCCAAAGTGTCAATATTTTGTGTGACCACCATTATTATCCAGCACTGCCTTAACCCTCCTGGGCATGGAATTCACTAGAGCTGCACAGGTTGCTACTGGAATCCTCTTCCACTCCTCCATGATGACATCACGGAGCTGGTGGATGTTAGACACCTTGAACTCCTCCACCTTCCACTTGAGGATGCGCCACAGGTGCTCAATTGGGTTTAGTCCATCACCTTTACCTTCAGCTTCCTCAGCAAGGCAGTTGTCATCTTGGAGGTTGTGTTTGGGGTCGTTATCCTGTTGGAAAACTGCCATGAGGCCCAGTTTTCGAAGGGAGGGGATCATGCTCTGTTTCAGAATGTCACAGTACATGTTGGAATTCATGTTTCCCTCAATGAACTGCAGCTCCCCAGTGCCAGCAACACTCATGCAGCCCAAGACCATGATGCTACCACCACCATGCTTGACTGTAGGCAAGATACAGTTGTCTTGGTACTTCTCACCAGGGCGCCGCCACACATGCTGGACACCATCTGAGCCAAACAAGTTTATCTTGGTCTCGTCAGACCACAGGGCATTCCAGTAATCCATGTTCTTGGACTGCTTGTCTTCAGCAAACTGTTTGCGGGCTTTCTTGTGCGTCAGCTTCCTTCTGGGATGACGACCATGCAGACCGAGTTGATGCAGTGTGCGGCGTATGGTCTGAGCACTGACAGGCTGACCTCCCACGTCTTCAACCTCTGCAGCAATGCTGGCAGCACTCATGTGTCTATTTTTTAAAGCCAACCTCTGGATATGACGCCGAACACGTGGACTCAACTTCTTTGGTCGACCCTGGCGAAGCCTGTTCCGAGTGGAACCTGTCCTGGAAAACCGCTGTATGACCTTGGCCACCATGCTGTAGCTCAGTTTCAGGGTGTTAGCAATCTTCTTATAGCCCAGGCCATCTTTGTGGAGAGCAACAATTCTATTTCTCACATCCTCAGAGAGTTCTTTGCCATGAGGTGCCATGTTGAATATCCAGTGGCCAGTATGAGAGAATTGTACCCAAAACACCAAATTTAACAGCCCTGCTCCCCATTTACACCTGGGACCTTGACACATGACACCAGGGAGGGACAACGACACATTTGGGCACAATTTGGACATGTTCACTGTGGGGTGTACTCACTTATGTTGCAGCTATTTAGACATTAATGGCTGTGTGTTGAGTTATTTTCAGAAGACAGTAAATCTACACTGCTATACAAGCTGTACACTGACTACTCTAAGTTATATCCAAGTTTCATGTCTATAGTGTTGTCCCATGAAAAGATATAATTAAATATTTGCAGAAATGTGAGGGGTGTACTCACTTTTGTGATACACTGTATGTGGGGAAGTAAATATAGGTCCAATTGCGACAAAGATTAACGATGTGGTTCAAAACCCAGTGTAATAATCTGTTCTTAATCCTAAAAGTATTAAAAAAAAGCCATACTGAATAGGGAAGGGGGGTGTTAGGGATGAGGTAGGGAATATGAATATAAATATTCTTTTTAAAGCCCTATGCAGCAGTGCTTGTTGTACAGTACAGTATATCTCTCTGGTAATAATAAAATGCTCTTTGGAGAGCCAGTGAGAGAGAAGCTGTATTCCCAGTGGAGACAGATGTGTAGGTAGACACAAATGCACAGACACGCTCGCAGACAGACAAGCTGACGAGAGCCGGGGACTTATCTGCATATGCTAGTGAGTAAGTTATGGAACCATAATTTCTTGCTTCATTACCTGAGAGCAGCGGGGGAGTGGTAGTGCAGCGAAGTGAAACGTGAACACACACAGTTAGGGCTGTGTGGGTCTGTGTCAGCATCTGTCTGTGTCTGCATTTTTGACATTTGGTACTTGTACACTGGTTAAGCACAGGTTAGGAGGAGGGATTTTGAGGTGTAACATTTTCACTGTATAATCTTCTTCTCAAAAAACTTTACTGCGGTTTTACAGCATCCTGGTATTAAGCAGTCATTCAAGACGACACCAGAAGGTGGTGAGAAAAAAATTTGGAAGCATATCCAAACATTAAAAGGGAAATGTAGGGCGTTTTAAAGTACAAACCTGTAGAATGCAGTGCACACCCCTGTACTGTATGTACACGTGAAATGTAAAGAAACAAATGGATCTGATGTTCTACCACCTGTAGTAGGGATTTTAAGCTCAGGAAATGAGCTTGTTGTTTAAGGAGTTTAAGCAAGAGGAAGAATATCAAGATGTGTCTAGTTGTTGAGGTGTTTACTGCATTTCTACTAAATGTAGGTGAATATACACCGATCAGCCATAACATTAAAACCACCTCCTTGTTTCTACACTCACTGTCCATTTTATCAGCTCCACTTACCATATAGAAGCACTTTGTCGTTCTACAATTACTGACTGTAGTCCATCTGTTTCTCTACATGCTTTGTTAGCCCCCTTTCATGCTGTTCTTTAATGGTCAGGACTCTCCCAGGACCATCACAGAGTAGGTATTATTTCGGTGGTGGATCATTCTCAGCACTGCAGTGACACTGACATGGTGGTGGTGTGTTAGTGTGTGTTGTGCTGGTATGAGTGGATCAGACACAGCAGCGCTGCTGGAGTTTTTAAATACCGTGTCCACTAACTGTCCACTCTGTTAGACACTCCTACCTGGTTGGTTCACCTTGTAGAAGTAAAGTCAGAGACGATCGCTCATCTATTGCTGCTGTTTGAGTTGGTCATCTTCTAGACCTTCATCAGTGGTCACAGGACGCTGTCCACGGGGCGCTGTTGGCTGGATATTTTTTGGTTGGTGGCTTTTCTCAGTCCACCAGTGACAGTGAGGTGTTTAAAAACTCCATCAGCGCTGCTGTGTCTGATCCACTCATACCAGCACAACACACACTAACACACCACCACCATGTCAGTGTCACTGCAGTGCTGAGAATGATCCACTACCCAAATGATACCTGCTCTGTGGGGGTCCTGGGAGAGTCCTGGGAAGAACAGCATGAAAGATGGATAACAAAGCATGCAGAGAAACAGATGGACTACAGTCAGTAATTGTAGAACTACAAAGTGCTTCCAAATGGTAAGTGGAGCTGATAAAATGGACAATGTGTGTAGAAACAAGGAGGTGGTTTTAATGTTATGGCTGATCGGTGTAAGGTGTATACAATGACCGCTGGGAGCCACTTCAAGGGGTCTTTGAAAAGTTGCCACACTTTTATATTTTAACTGGAAACAGTGAGGGTGGGAGGAGTAGTAACTGGTCGTGTCTGAGAGTGCATCTAAATGATCTGCTTTGTACATTCTATGTCTTATTAGAATCCTCTCTGTTTAGGCAGCTGCCCAGGTAGGCAATAGGCAGCAAGGCAGCTTACTATATACATAAGCCTGTTTTGCCAGGTCCAGAGTGAATTTGGACTAAATTGTTTTCTAAATAGTTTGATTGAGAACATTTGCATAGTTACTATGCACGGTTAGCATCATTGCTTGCGTACGCTTTTTTAAACACCTATAAAAATCATGGGTAAGAGAGTAAATGTGAGAGAAATGACTGCGTCTTTGTGTGCGAAGACGAGCAGACAGCGAGTAACTATGTTAAAACGGTTCTGTATACATTACTGCAGCATCTAGCTGCTGAGTGAATCCACATAATGAGAGTGAGTGAGTGTCATTACTGTGACTGTTCCCATCTCACAGTCACTTTGCTGTACTGCTCGCTGCGCTGACATCTCAGCACTATTACCAGTCATTCCTCTTGATTTTGGTACGGTTTGCCTACCGGCTGCTCTTACCCTTGACTAATACAGAGTTTAGATCAACAACCTGCTAATTAAAATGCTGCTGACGGGCACAACTGGCTTCGGCATGCCTGTCTCTGCTCATTCATGACCGCAGAACTCAAATCTATCTCCACGACTATCCATGGCAACAGGACAGCTACTAGGCTACCTCTTATTATTTTTACCCTCAATCAGTGCACTACAAAAAAATGAACAAAAATGAAAATTTACAATTTATTTCCTTCCTTTTTCCTTCCATTGTTGAAATTTAGGCAGAACTGAAGGCACACACACATTTCCCAAAAGGGATTAGTTATAGCTGAGAAGCTCCAACTCGTTAGCTGATGGCAATGCAGCCTTATCGAGGGACTTTGGGTGGGCGGAGGGGTCGAGCCAAATATTTTGCCGATAGCATATTAAAACATTTTACCTAATCCAGTTCTCCTTTTGAGAAATTCCTACTAAAATGTGTAAATTCATATTGGTTTTTTTTTCAGATGAGGGTGAAGTTAGACCACTGTAGGCATGCCTGTCCCGAGGGAGCTGTGAGGGACAAGGATGAATAACTTTCCCTCATCTGGCTTTCAAATGGTCCTTTTGTAGGCAGAGGGAAGAAGCTATTACATAGACGCTTCACCCCACAGAAGCTAGATTTGTAAAAACGTTCTCTCTTTTTGTGACAAGCTTTATTCTGCAGTGCTCTACGGTCCAAATAAATTAATGAATAAAAGCCTGAACAATGCATACATACTTGGCAAATGGGTGGTGCAATGCTGGGCATTGTATGGCCTCCAGGCCACATCCAGCCCATCGTGTGTCTCGGACCGGCCTGCATGAGGTCAGTGGTAATTAGAAATGAGATGTAAATAAGTGTACATCATTAATTTTCATTTTAAAGCAGGGGTGTCGAACTCATTTTTATCGAGGGCCACATCTGCATTATTGTGATTGTAACGTATCCTGCTGTGATTGCAGTCTGCATTTTAAGTCTTGGACAGTTTGTTGTTCTTGGAGGCTAAATTCTGTTTGGTGTCAAATTTAAACTGTATATTCATAATGTATATCTACATTCATATTGTACTCCTTTACCACAGACACGGCCCCATAACACAAGTGACGTACCGGTATTCACTTTCCCATCTTTCATTAAATTACCTTCCTTCTGCTTTAATTTTCTCTTGCAGTTTAAGTATAATTTTACAGTGTATTTTAAGACAATCAAAAATGTTTTAAGCTCTCGCAGGCCACAGAAAATGACGTGGAGGGCCGGATTTGGCCCATGGGCCTTGGGTTTGACACGTGTTTTAAAGGGACTGTTATTTTTCCAGTTTACCTAAATTTGTTAGTGCGAGTGTACCCAGCTTCACCGTAACGTGTCGGTGAATTGAACTGTAAGTGCGACTGATACAAAGTGTATGAGCTTTTAACAAGACGTGGATGACTATTTTTATTTTTATAGTATTTATTTATCCAAGTCAGATGTAAAGTCGTGTATTTAGTTTGTGGCGACCAGATCGCTGTGTTCAAGGTTTACAATTTAAATTGCCATTACGGTACTGAACACACAGAGAACCACAAGAACTTGTACGATGCCGAGCGCTCACATCTGTACTGCATCTATCCTGATCTATTCTTCCAGTAACGGCTTATAAAAACATAGGATTTACTGTTAATGTTGAGCAGAATTAAGCTCAGCCTATTGGTTCGACCCTCCACAACAGACCCAGTTTCTCATGTGGTCCCATGCAAAATTTAATTGCCCATCCCTGGTGTAGAACTTGGATTAATACATGTCTTTGGTTCCTGCTAGTAAGGAGTTTAACAGTTTGTGTGTCTGCATTTACATACGCCACATACCGATGTCTCCTAAATACATGCAGATGGTAGACTGACTGCTATACACTATCTCTAAGTAAAAGAG
Organism: Trichomycterus rosablanca; assembly: GCF_030014385.1. NCBI lineage: Eukaryota > Metazoa > Chordata > Actinopteri > Siluriformes > Trichomycteridae > Trichomycterus > Trichomycterus rosablanca. Next base: position 7,530,134 of record NC_086002.1, on the reverse strand, counting down.
AGTCAATGTGTGTCAACCCTGCTATTGATTGGCTCCCTGTCAAGACTCATTGTGAATAAGACGCCCATCTACCCATCTAAATAAGATGAAGCAGTTAGTTTAAATATATACACACTGTAAGCTCTAGGTGAGTTACACAAGTATGCTATTACATGCTACATTTAAAAATCATAATTTGTCTAAATTGTAATAAAATTTAACAATGTGTTAAACCAAATCAATGGTTCCTCATGGACATTAATCCCTTTCAGTCATGCTGAACACAGCATATTCATTTCCCACTTTTGCTTCAATATACGTCAATACGGATCAGCGTTCATCAATGGTTGAATGACAGCTGGCTGGATCAATAATCAGATGGGGGCTGTTGGAATGCCCATCTCGTCTGATTAGATTCATTCCTTTTAAGGAATGAGAGGGAATCAATTATAATATTGCATAGAAAGCAAGATATGGCATGCCAGCCCAGGTCCGATGACTGCCCAAGTCTACTGTGGGCATGGGTCCAAGCTGAAGGGTATTTAAGTAAGCTAAACGGGGAGTAACTGATGGAATAGGTAGATTGACAGAAGGATAAGTAAGAAATGACTAAAGGAAGAAGAGGTTAAAGCAAGGTGAAGTTGTTTGGGAGATTATAGAGTTTTAACATGGGTATCAAACTGTGCTCGTCTCATTTCAGTGCACTCCAAATAAAAGGTGATTTCCCTAATGCTGGCAGTATAGGTGTAATATGCTAGCCCATAATCACAGACCCAGAGAATCACCTCTTTGCAGCAGCAACTGTGACATTTACTATCTGGCTGAGGCACCAGCATGAGGGACTAAGTAACAATACAAAGAGCAAAGTGTTTCTCTGCAGCAGTTAATATAATAATGATGCAATGCTAATGTTGTGCACCTGATATAAATCCAAATTTAGAGGTATATACCCAATATGGTCTTAATGAGCATCACTGCTAATTATAAAGTTCAAGGGTTTAAGCCACATTGCAATCAATGTTTGTGACAAACACGTCAACATAATCATTAGGATGGCTGTCCACATATTTTTTGCCATTCGAGGGATCTTCAAAAAGTTTCCACACTTTTATATTTTGGTTGGAAACGGTGAGGGTGAGAGGAGTAGTAATTGGTCGTGTCTGAGAGACAGAGAGCTTATAGTCCGGATTTACCACCATCTGATTTGCAGCGTTTTGGACGCTCAAAGAAGCTTTAAGGGGAAGAAGATTTTCATGTGAAAAGCAATGGTGCATCAGTGGCTATGCGCTCAACAAGAAAAAAAAATTGCTGATGGTGTTAAAAAGTTGATACGACGCTAGGAACAATGCATCAGAAGGTGACTATATTGAAAAGTGATGTAATGTGGTTTTAAAATTCTTAATAAATACAGTTTAAAAAAGTGCGGAAACTTTTTGAAGAATGCTCATATTATAAACTCCCCTATTTACATTGATCTTTGATTTTTGTGACAAGCTTTATCCTGCAGTTCATTAATTATTTTTAAATTGACCAAAAATTAATGAATAAAAGCCTGAACAATACATAGTAGGTAAGTGGTTAGTGCAAAGCTACATAATCCTGTAAACCTTGGTTTGATCCTGTTTAACAGATTTTGTGGATGCATTTACATACGCCACATAACAGTCTCCCAAATACTTCATGGGCATCCCTGCTAATTGTAAAGTTCAAGGGTTTTAGTCACACACTCATTGTTAGAAATTCTGGACAGTCACACACTTATTGCTAGTCATGCACATTGCTAGAAATTCGAATAATACAAATCAAAGGTCCCAGAGCTCGAACCACAGCTCTGCTACCGGTCTGCTGTGCGCCCATTAGCGGGCATAATTGGCATAAACTGTCAATTTGTGGCAACAGTTAAAATAAAAAAATAATAATAATAAATTACTGTTCTAACATCAGTAAGCTCCTGTACACAAAGGCAGGTTTTAAAAAACACAGTTTAATTATTTTGCTGCAGAGGAGCCCCGTTAAACAGCCCTGACCTCAACTTTACTGAACACTTTTGGGATGATTTAAAAGTCGACTGCAATCCAAGCCTTCCTGGTCAACGTTAGTGCCTTAGCAACAAATGCTTCTTGGACAGAATGGACACAACTGTTCACAGACACTATATATAGAATATCTTATGCCAAACCTTCCAGGAAGACATCAACTTAATATTACTATCCATCGTTTTGGAATAGTATGTCCAGGAAAATAATGGTGCACATACACTTGGTTCATCTCAGAGCTATAAGCCATCAGAGTAAAGAATTCTGTACACTGTAGAGACTATTCTTGTCGACCGTGTAATTAGTACACTATGAAATCCACTTCTGAGCTTTCTCTGTCCTTTTCTGACCATATTCCTAATTAACAAGTGGAATCAGAAAGTAGGACAAATAGAAGAACAGAATCCATCTGTTAATTAAAGATACTGCAAGAATTTCCCTCCAATATTTGACATGGTTTCAAATTAAACCAGCCAGCCCATCTACACACATACTGAAAATTAACTCTTAAAAATCATTCACTTTTCCCTACACTGTCTTCTTGGTGTCAGAACACAATGCAAATTACTACAATTAAAATAAGCTGACCTTTCACAGAGTGAGGTTTCCAATTTCAGGTTTAAAATGCTATAATAAACACTTATATTTCAAAAACAGTATAATAGGCTAGGCATCTTTGATATTCACAGGGTTCTGCATTCATGGATTTGGTTATTTGTAGATTTGTCATCAATAATTAAATGCACATACTGGGAAAATTCATGGATGACAAGATTAGGTAAAAAAACACAATAAATAAAACAAAACAAAAATATTTATAAATGCATATATATATATATATATACAGTGTATCACAAAAGTGAGTACACCCCTCACATTTCTGCAAATATTTTATTATATCTTTTCATGGGACAACACTATAGAAATAAAACTTGGATATAACTTAGAGTAGTCAGTGTACAACTTGTATAGCAGTGTAGATTTACTGTCTTCTGAAAATAACTCAACACACAGCCATTAATGTCTAAATGGCTGGCAACATAAGTGAGTACACCCCACAGTGAACATGTCCAAATTGTGCCCAAAGTGTCAATATTTTGTGTGACCACCATTATTATCCAGCACTGCCTTAACCCTCCTGGGCATGGAATTCACCAGAGCTGCACAGGTTGCTACTGGAATCCTCTTCCACTCCTCCATGCTGACATCACGGAGCTGGTGGATGTTAGACATCTTGAACTCCTCCACCTTCCACTTGAGGATGCGCCACAGGTGCTCAATTGGGTTTAGTCCATCACCTTTACCTTCAGCTTCCTCAGCAAGGCAGTTGTCATCTTGGAGGTTGTGTTTGGGGTCGTTATCCTGTTGGAAAACTGCCATGAGGCCCAGTTTTCGAAGGGAGGGGATCATGCTCTGTTTCAGAATGTTACAGTACATGTTGGAATTCATGTTTCCCTCAATGAACTGCAGCTCCCCAGTGCCAGCAACACTCATGCAGCCCAAGACCATGATGCTACCACCACCATGCTTGACTGTAGGCAAGATACAGTTGTCTTGGTACTTCTCACCAGGGCGCCGCCACACATGCTGGACACCATCTGAGCCAAACAAGTTTATCTTGGTCTCGTCAGACCACAGGGCATTCCAGTAATCCATGTTCTTGGACTGCTTGTTTTCAGCAAACTGTTTGCGGGCTTTCTTGTGCGTCAGCTTCCTTCTGGGATGACGACCATGCAGACCGAGTTGATGCAGGGTGCGGCGTATGGTCTGAGCACTGACAGGCTGACCTCCCACGTCTTCAACCTCTGCAGCAATGCTGGCAGCACTCATGTGTCTATTTTTTAAAGCCAACCTCTGGATATGACGCCGAACATGTGGACTCAACTTCTTTGGTCGACCCTGGCGAAGCCTGTTTCGAGTGGAACCTGTCCTGGAAAACTGCTGTATGACCTTGGCCACCATGCTGTAGCTCAGTTTCAGGGTGTTAGCAATCTTCTTATAGCCCAGGCCATCTTTGTGGAGAGCAACAATTCTATTTCTCACATCCTCAGAGAGTTCTTTGCCATGAGGTGCCATGTTGAATATCCAGTGGCCAGTATGAGAGAATTGTACCCAAAACACCAAATTTAACAGCCCTGCTCCCCATTTACACCTGGGACCTTGACACATGACACCAGGGAGGGACAACGACACATTTGGGCACAATTTGGACATGTTCACTGTGGGGTGTACTCACTTATGTTGCCAGCTATTTAGACATTAATGGCTGTGTGTTGAGTTATTTTCAGAAGACAGTAAATCTACACTGCTATACAAGCTGTACACTGACTACTCTAAGTTATATCCAAGTTTCATGTCTATAGTGTTGTCCCATGAAAAGATATAATGAAATATTTGCAGAAATGTGAGGGGTGTACTCACTTTTGTGATACACTGTATATATATATATTTATTTATTTTTTTCTCCCTATTGGCGCGACCAATTGCCCGATTGCATCATGCTTCCTCTCCACCAATGCGGATCCCCACTCTGATTGAGGAGAATGAAGCTAACCCACGCCCCCTTCAACCCCCTGTGGGTAGCAGCCGTATGCATTTTGTCACCTACACTTTGACGAGTGCGATGCGGATCAGCATTGTGTGTGTAGAGACACACCCTGACAGCACTCTTTTTCCCGTCTCTGTGCAGGCACCATCTATCAGCCAGCAGAGGTCGTAATTGCATTAGTAATGAGAGAGTCCCTATCGGGCTTTTAATATCCCACTCCTATCTGAACAACAGGCCAATCATTGTTTGGCAGGCTCGATACGATGTATTCGAGATCCCAGCTCTGGTTCCAGCGTGTGTTTTTACTGCTGCGCCACCTGAGCGGCCATGGATTGGCAATCTTTGTATTGTATTCCTGCCTTGCACCCATTTTTTCCCACCATGACAGACAAGAATAAAGCTGTTGATAAAAATAAATATAAACATAGTGTATGCATTATGAATCTGATTTACATTTTCGGCATTTAGCAGACGCTTTTATCCAAAGTGACTTACGTACTGTGACTATTCTGTCTAAGCAATTGAGGGTTAAGGGCCTTGCTCAGGAGGTGGTATTAATGTCATGGCTGATCAGTGTATACAAGAAATGATTTGTCCTACTGGTCCAACCTTTTTGGAACTGTGTTTGTAAAACCCTCTGATTAGCCCTAAGTGTATAAAATATATTGTACCAGAAATGCCAAAAGCTTAAAGCATTGGGGAGGGGATGGGGTAATTACGAGGATTAATTTTATTACAAATAAGTTTGATTCTCATTTCCAACGCTTTGTACACTGAACACATATGGTTCAAGCCTGTTGCAGACATGATCCTTTGCAGCTAGCACTAATAGGTTAGCATCAGCTCGCTAAGCATGATCAAGGGGATTGCTGTGTTTAAATTCCGTCTCGCCGGCTGGTCCTCAGAGCTTTCTGGGTATTCCGCAGGCATGCCTGTCCCGAGGGAGCCGTGAGGGACAAGAATGAATAACTTTCCCTCATCTGGCTTTCAAATGGTCGTTTTGTAGTCAGAGGAAAAAAGCTATTACATAGACGCTTCACTCTACAGAAGCTAGATTTTTAAAAACTCTTATTCTTTAAGCTTGTCAAGCTGCTAAATTTGTAATCAGATAAAGTAAATATATTTACTTATTCATTAGGTCTATACAGATGTACACAGACCGTCAACCTTTCCAGCAGTTTTTTGGGGAGAACTAAGGTGAAGATTTTCTTGCAGCTGTTGATGTTCTGATGGTGTTCATCTGTTGGCATGAATAGAGGATGTGTTTAATAGAAGTTCTTGAGGTGTCCCACAAGTAAGGATTTACAGCTCTAACCCAGTAGCAGGGTGTGGCCTCCACATGAAAGCTATTATTAAAACAAATGATTATTATTGATTAGGTTCTGGTCACTGTATTGACTTGCTGCTATTGTTACTTTGACAACAGGGAAAACCATGCCATGTGAGAGTGGTGGGAGGTGAGGACTAACGACTACCCTGTCCACATATAGTATATAAGCAGGTGGTTAAAAATTATATCTGGTTAAATATTTGTAGACCTTGTCCTTGTCAAACACCCATTTTGACTCTTCTGTGTCTATTGTCTTGGGAAGAAGGTGGGGGCTGTCTGTGGGAATGTGTTGCCTGTTCAGTCCAAATAGCACTTTTCAGATCTGACCGATGTTGGACAACAAGGTTTATATGCTTAGGTTCATCCCAAAGGTATTGACTGGGTTTGAAGTCAGGGCTCCATGTAGGCCACAGGAATTTATTCACACCAAATCATTGACCTGCTTTGTGTCATACAGTGAGTCATACAGGAACTTGAAACGGCTCTTCCCATACTGTCTCCACAAAGGTGGAAGCATATGAGAACAGTCCATTAACCAAAAATATATCCAGCCTCGGCGACCCATGTTCAGCATCCTGTGACCACTGATGAAGGTCTAGAAGATGAATAACTCAAACAGCAGCAATAGATGTGCAATCGTCTCTGACTTTACACCTACAAGGTGGACCAACTAGGTAGGAGTGTTTAATAGAGCGGACAGTGAGTGGACACACCACTAGTGAGTGGACACATCAGGGGTGTCAAACTCACGGCCCGCGGGCCAGATCCGGCCTCATTTGATCCGGCCCACGAGAGCTTAAACGACTGTATGATTGTTGTGATGGTTCGAGTCGTTACAGAGACGCGCTTATAATTTAATGTGCTCCTGCGCCTTTAAGAGACAACGTGACATCGTAGTCATGGCAACTAACTTTAACCTTTGCTAACAAGCCATGTGACTTTTACTGCAAAAGAACGCGGGGTAGCGTAGTCAGTAACGTAAACAATAATAAATAAATACAGATAATTATCTTGCAATATAATACCCAAGCATTGTCTGTAAGTAGTGGGTTTTATATTCTCAGTTGTTAGTAAATGTTTAGTGAGTATATCACAGCGTTTTATTTACAAATTTACAGTAATTAAATACTGTTGTTACGTTACTATAGCAATTAGTATCTTTACACACAATTTTAATTCGTTATTTTACGTTTGGTTAAATCTCATATTGTACCAGATGTAACACTTGACTACAGCTGTGTGCTTTTACTGTATTAGGTTCTTTATTGTTTTTATTGTTTGTATTTTTACTTCATTTTGATGCACACAGCTGGGGAGCAAATAAACTGACTGTATTCTAAAGGGAGCTGTCTGTCTGTCTGTCTGTCTGTCTGTCTGTCTGTGTCTGTCTGTCTGTCTAGCTGAGAAAGGGGGATAAACTATTAGTGAGGGCAGAATGATTGTGTTAAAAATACACTGTAAAATCCTAAATAAACTGCATCTTTCAAAATGCATGCTGATTTTGTGACCTGCAAAGTGACACATCCCGCCAGTAGATGATGTTACAAATATTTTCACATGATCCTAAAATGTACAAAAAGATAATTAAGAAAATTAAGCATGAGGAGGAAATTTAATGAAAGTGAAAACAAGTTTGTGCTTCAGGAAGAGAAACCGGTGTGTCTCTTGTGTTATGAGGCCGTGTCTGTGGTAAAGTAGAACAATATAAATGCAGAATTCAGCCTCCAAGAAAAACAGCAATGTGACTGCAATCACAGCAGGATACGTTACAATCGGCCCTTTGAGGGCCACAATAATGCTGATGTGGCCCTCGGTGAAAATGAGTTTGACACCCCTGACTTAAATGGTCCTGACCATTGAAGAACAGGGTAAAAGGAAGTTAGAAAAGTATTTAGAGAACTACAAAGTGCTTCTATAATGTACAGTGAGTGTAGAAACAAGGAGGTGGTTTTAACGTTATGGCTGATCAGTGTATATAATTAATTGTGTAGACCTTCTAATGGATGTGGCTGAAACACAAACTCAATAACTAGGAGAACTATATACTTTTATAGGGCTATCACCATATGGTGTTTTCTTAAAACTAGGGAGTACTACTGTGATTTCTTTCCTGTAAGATGGACAGATACATTCAATTTGCAGTTTTGCTTCTGAGCAGCAACATATGTTTCTACAGTATCCATAGTGATTTAGTCTCATTTCATTCTCCATGTTCTGTTTTGCCCAAATCTGCCTTTTTCTTAAAAAATGCCTTAAAAAAACACCAAACACACCCTGTCACAACCAACTGTTACAGCCATCCTTTCAAATTAATCTTCTGGCAACAATATATATATAAAAATTCTCTCCAACAACAATCTTTCAGTACTGCTGGCATCTTCTTGCATCTTTATAAAATCCATTTTGCTGCAGATAAGTGATGTATTTTGCAGCATCCACATATAGTCAACCTGTTCCGATTTACTAAAACTTCTTCAAGTCTGTTCAAATACTTCATATGGCCAAGACTAATTGATACCAGTCATGAAAAATGTATTATACATAATAATGTGGTTTTCCAGCATAATTATGTATATAATATAGGGTGAAGCTAGGTCTGTAGAGTTAGGTGTAAAGGAACTCCAGTGGTCAAAACAGAGCCCTGACCTCAATCTTACTAAAACATACTGTTGGGATGAGTTGGAATGTCACTTGTGAGCCAGGCCTTCTCTTCTAACAATAGTACCCAACCTCACAAGTGCTCTTTTAACTAAATGGACACAAAGAGTCACTGCCACACTCCAAACACACAAAGGTATTAATGTCCATGGATTTGGAATAGGCTGTCCAACAAGCTCAAGGTCAGGCGTCCATATACTTTTGGCTATGCTATTTTATTTTGTGTAGATGTTAAGCAATTACCTCTAGAAATATGTGCAAACAATCAATCCTATAAAATTAAATATTGCTACATTTATACTGAACTGGCAAAAGTATGTGGACAGATGACCATAAGCTCATTGAGCATTCTATTTCAAACCATGGGCATTAATATGGAGTTGGACTCATTTGCAGCATTAACAGCCTCTACTCTTCTGGAAAGGCCTCTAGTTCTTTGGGTTTATGATGTTTAACAAAAATGCCTGGTTAACAATCGCTTCTCGATTCAATGTGTTCAGTGGGGTTGAGGTCAGGGCTTTGTGCAGACCTCTAGAGTTCCTTGGTTTGTGGACAGGGTACACTCATGCTGGAACTGAGCCTTGCCAAACTGTCAACACATGATTTATTTTCTATTGATTTATACAACCCATGCTTTGGTTATGGGGATAGTTTGGTTATGCCAAACTATTTACAGATGGTGACATAAGGTGAGGTTTAAACCCAGGCCCACAGGACCCTGAATCCATGCTGCACATACTCTATTGTTCTAGGGAAATAAGGTGTTAAATGATCTGGAAATCATTTATTTTTCCTCACTTCATCTGGTTTAGGATCGCAGTGGGTTTGGCGTGTACCCAGAAATACTGGGCACTAAGTGAGAACACACACCGGATAGGTTGCCAACGCATCGCAGGGCATCACATTTACCTAATCAGAGCAAAATAGGAGTAAATTAAAACAGCCAATTTCTTTATTCATATTTTTGTGGTATTGTGGGTAGAAAGAAAACCAACAAAACAGGGTCACATATACAAGCTTATAACAGGACCAGGGGTATCTCAGTGAATAATGTACTGGTTTAGTATTTAGAAGGTTGCCATGTTTCCACAGTTACACCCCTATAGCCCTTAATTGCTTACACAGTAACAATTCTAATTTGCTTTGTAAGCTGAGACAAGGTTTAAAACCAGGATCTAGAAACTGTGTAGTGTAGAAAACTACACTGCCAGCTGTGTCACAGTATAGCCCCAACATACTACTAATAAAAACAATACACCAATCAGCCATAACATTAAAACCACCTCCTGGGTTCTACACACACTGTCCATTATATCTGCTCCACTTACCATGTAAAAGCACTTTGTAGTTCTACAATTACTGACTGTAGTCCATTTATTTCTCTACATACCTTTTTAGCCTGCTTTCACCCTGTTTTTCAATGGTCAGGACCCCCACAGGAACACCACAGAGCAGGTTTTATTTGGGCAGTAGATAATTCTCAGCACTGCAGTGACAATGACATGGTGGTGGTGTGTTACTGTGTTTTGTGTTGGATGAATGGTTCAGACACAGCAGCGCTGCTGGAGTTTTTAAATATCGTGTCCACTCACTGTCCACTCTATGAGACACTCCTATCTAGTTGGTCCACCTTGTAGATGTAAAGTCAGAGACGATCGCTCATCTATTGCTGCTGTTTGAGTTGGTCATCTTCTAGACCTTCATCAGTGGTCACAGGACACTGTCCACAGGGTGCTGCTGGCTGGATATTTTTGGTTGGTGGACTATTCTCAGTATGTGACAGCATTGCTGTGTCTTATCCACTCATACCAGCACAACACACACTAACACATCACCACCATGTCAGTGTCATTGCAGTGCTGAGAATGATCCACCACCCAAATAATACCTGCTCTGTGGTGGTCCTGTGGGGGTCCTGAGCATTGAAGAACAGGGTGAAAGCAGGCTAAAAAAGTATGTAGAGAAATAGATGGACTACAGTCAGTAATTGTAGAACTACAAAGTGCTCCTATATGGTAAGTGGAGCTGATAAAATGGACAGTGAGTGTAGAAACAATGTTATGTTATCATAATCATAATGTTATGTCTGATCAGTGTACATTTATTCACTTTTTTTACTAGTCACTTCATCCCACCAAGATACACTGCGTGCAAGGCAAAAAACAAACATAAAAAAAAAGTGATGAATTGGTGCCGTGGACAGGGTACTACACTCATTTACTTAGTCATCTCCATACCTAGGAGCAATATTGATTAACCAAATTACCCACATGGCATGTAGTAATCCACACATAGTAGGATGGGGAAAGTAGGTAAAGACCCTAAAGCTGTGCAGTGCCCACACTACCCATTGTGCCACCCTAGATAAATAAAAACAAACAGGTTTTAAATATATTTTGAATCATTAAAAGCACATTATATCTCCTCCAGCAACACTGCGTTCAATTTACACAGAGCAAAAACAAACCGGGGGTGCTATAAAGGACGTTAGCGGCATTTAATTCCAGCCTTGTTCTGTCGCCCAAACAAAATGAGCGCTCCTGTGGGAGAACGTTTGCCAGCAGAATGCGGCTCCTCGGGGGGTTCGGATCTAATGAGCTCCAAATAAATATATAATTTCCCCCACATCATTAATTGTAGCAGCGTCCCCGTCGAGATGGATCCTCTCCCCCACCGCAGTGACCCTCTCTTACTGCGTCACTATTCGATTAGGCGCCGCGGCTGGTTCTTGCCATGTGGATTTTACAGGGATGGAGGTGTAATAAAGGTGGCAATCAAACTGTAATTTGCTTGCAAGTGAGAAAGGGGTGGGGAACTAGAGAAAAACATCAGCTAGATGGAGATGATGAAGTTTTAAAGCACATTGGGAATGCTTTACAGTGTAGTTACATTACAGAATGTATACAGAGTCATTACAGTTCTGACAAGACCAAAAAAGTAACAACAAATATTGCCACGCTTATTTGCCAAGTTACTATTGCCAAGTTTTTAGCCACGCCCACTGGTAAGACGGGTATACAATAATTTTTATAAAATCCAAAACCTTTTTTTAAATAATTTGGGACATTTTAAATGCAAATTATTGCAACAAGAACCTGTGATGTTATTTGTAAACCTTCATTTAGCTAATAAAAGTAAATAGAACAGATTTCCATTGTTTTCACCCGATCGTATTTCGTAAATAAAAGCAAATTTGATGCCTGCAACATTCAAACGTTGCCCAATCATGCTTGATACAAGACTTCAGCTGCTCAACAGTCCATAGCCACAGTTTTCTGATTCTGCTCTTCATGATGCACCATATATTATTAATAAAACACAAATCTGGACTGCAGACAGGCCAGTCAAGCACATGCACTTGGAGTCTACCAAGCCACATATTCGTAGAGATGTCAGAATAAGGCCTGGCATCATCTTACTAAAATTGCAAAGAACTTCCAAGAAAATAAAAGGATTCCTTGATGGAAGCATCAAAATATTCATGATATTCTGTATCAAAGGTACCTTCACTCATATGCAAGTCCCTCATGCTGTGGGCATTGATGCACCCCCATATAATGACAGATGTTGGCTTTTGTTGCTCTCGCTGGTCTTACTAAGATGAGCTCTGGCTCAGAGCGTTCAGTGGCATTTTTGCATATGATTGATGTATGGATTTTTGCTTGCATAATAAAGTATTAGGTTGCATTATTTTCTCTGCATGTGCTTGACTGGCCTGTCTGCCATCCAGATTTGTGTTTTATTAAAAATATATGGTGCATCGGTTTAGAAAACTGGCTATGGACTGTTGAGTCTTGCATCAAGCATGAATGGGCAATGTTTGAGTGGCCAGTCACATTAGTACCAAAGAACAAAGGGAAAAAGAAAACATACAAAACAGATATTATATATATATATATATATATATATATATATATATATATATATATATATATATATATACTGTATATATATGTATATATATATATATATATATATATATATATGTATATATATATATATATATATATATATATATATATATATATATATATATATATATTTTTTTTAGCAATATGATGTCAGGACCAATTCGGAAAGCTCTACAAATATGTGGCTTTGTAGACTCTGACTGCATGTGCTTGACTGGCCTGTGCGTAGAAACTCTTGCTGTGTTCTTTCTGAATGAAGTGACTGTTCACTCATGACTCACTTGCAAAGACTGAGCCTTTGGTAGATCCTCATTTTAGATCGTCATGGTTCCCTCACCTGTTACCAATTCACTTGCTTATGTGGAATGTTTCAAAATGATGTAACTTGAATGTTTTGTCAACTTTTAACTCTTATTTAGCAAATTATGAGGCTTGTAAATTATGTGCTTGCAATTATATGCTTTTTCCCCTCAGCATCCTGTGGACAGTGAGAAGCATGCAGGCATGACTTGACTACTTTGATGCACCAAGACCAGACCCTAACCCTAGAAACACTTCCAGGATGAATTGGAACATTAATTGTGAGCCACGCTAAAATCAATGCCTAATATTACAAATTATTATTTAAATGAATGAGCACAAATTCCCCTTATAATATCTAATAAGTGAGCAAATGCCTCCCAAGATTCAATATCAAACATTTGAGTGCATCATACACATGCCAGGCCAGTCTTATTCCAGTACTAGAACTTAGATATTGCTTTTCACTAAGCAGCAAATGAGGCTAATTTGTATTCCCCTGATATGTGGACAGCGATACTTGGCATTGGATCTGACCAGCTTGCCTCAGTCCCTTTCATTTTGAGCCTGGGCGCCGCCGCTATGGGAACATGTAATCGGTATGCAAAAAGTGTATTGCCTGATTAAATATATTCACTTATCTTCTGTAACTGCTTCATTTTGATCAGGCTCACAGCTGATCTAGTGCAGAACTGATACATTAGAGGAACTGGCAGGAAAGGCAGGATCTTTTGGCAAGTGGAAAATAAGTGTACCAAATTTTGGTCACCATAAGAGTTGCAAATATTTTAATTGCACTACCTATACCTACTGCCTTAAAAAAAGTACTCCACTCAATCAGCCCTATTTTCCCCAGATTTAAAATCTTCACAACTTTGATTAGCATCAGTTTTAGTGTGGTCTTTTGAATTCAGTTGAAATTGTTTTTTATTTTACTATTATTATTTTCTTTTGTTAGTAAAAAGCAGAAAGAAAGCACCATATAGTGTATACAAAATACATAAGCATTTATCCTCATTGTTAGAAGAACCTTTATTTGTCATACATACAGATACACATGTACAGTGCAATGAAATTATATTTCCACATATCCCTGCTTGTATGGAGGTTGGGGTCAGAGCACAGGGTCAGTCATTGTATGGCACCCCTGGAGCAGACAGGGTTAAGGGCCTTGCTGGAGGACCCAACAGTGGCTGCATAGCAGAGCCTGGATTTGAACTGACAAGTCTTCCAGCTGATAGCACAAAGCACTACCCACTAGGCTACCACTGTCCCACTGTTCACAATCTGGTTAAGCCGTGTTCAGCAGCCATAACTACAGATTGTCAAAGTCTAATTTCTGTATAATAAATTTTTTGCATAATTTATTTTTTCATAATTTTTTGTATTATATTGTTTGTTTGATTATTTTATATTATTTATTTTTGTATTATATTGTTTTTGTTTGATTATTTTATATTTTTTATTTTTGTATTATATTGTTTGTTTGATTATTTTATATTATAATTTATTTTGTATTATATTGTTTTTGTTTGATTATTTTATATTTATTTTTGTATTATATTGTTTTTGTTTGATTATTTTATATTTATTTTTGTATCATATTGTTTTTGTTTATTTTATACTATTTAATATACAAGTAATTATTTTTTACTTTATTTTATTTTTTATTTCAGTTTTTTTTAAACTTTTTTATTTATATTTATTTAATTTTTATTTATTAATTTATTTTATTTTTTTAATTTCATGGTAGTTAATATGACTTGGGCTTTTGCTTAAATCATTTTGCCAAATTCACATATTAGAAAATTCTTGGCCTGTGGTGCACAGCAATCTCAAGGTCTCTGAGTAGATGTTTGACAGTTTTACAACCAGGGCTGTGACTAGGCAACTCAAGAACATTAATATTCTTTTTAAACCACTCATGTATTGCTATAGTAGGCCGCTTTGAATCATTGTCTTGCTAAAAGACAAACTTCTTTAAGCTGTCTGTTAGATCACCTACTTACATGCTTTTGGATACAGAAGGAAATATAGAATACAGAAAAAAAACCTTCATGGACATGGGGAAAGCATGCAACATTTTACAGGATGTGAGGTGAGGATTAAACCCATGTCTCAAGGAGCAATGTTGCTAAGCTGCACTCGTTCTACTTTACACCACCATGCCACACTGTTTGTGCAGTAGAAAAAATGTTCATAGTAACATAACGGTGTCAATTTAAAAAAAAGGATTGGCATAACCTGAGTGATTGTAGTTAAATGCTCACATGGTGTGATTCAATACAGTTTAAATATAACAAAAGGAGTTAAAAGAATTATAGACCAGACCACCTACTGCACACCATCGCCATCGACTCTAAATCCTTTAGTCCTGCTGAGTTCAGTGAATATCGACTATTGTTTGCTTCAGCAAAATGTTTGCATGGCAAAAAGTCAGCCAGCCACAGTAATTTAAACCGGATTATTCCTCTGCCCACGCAAGATCACACTGCATCACAAACAGAAATGTAAATGTTGGCTTATGTAAAATTAATGATCCTGGGGAACACTCGGACTGTGTGTCATTATTGAGAGAAAGGACAATATCTGCATGCACTCACATTGTGTTTCTCTTTGCTTGTTGTTTACTTAATCACAATGGCCTCAATCACAGTGGCCTCACAGCGAGATGATCCTGGGTTCGATTCCCAGATGGAGCGATCTGGGTCCTTTCTTTGTGAAGTTAGCATGAGCTCCAGTTTCCTCCCCAAGTATCGGAATTGGAAATTTACATTAAACTTGAACTGGTGAATCAAACTGTGTAACCTGTAACTACATGTCCTGTCATGAATGAACCAAAGTCAAGTGTGTTGGGAATTTTGGACCTAACTCTAGTCTAAACTAGGTTTACTTATTTGGCTTTTTCTAGCCTACACCTTCCTGCATATGTCACCAACTCCTAGATACAGTGGTACCTTGAAACTTGACCATAGTTGGTTTAAAACTTAACTTGATTAATTGTACTGAATCAATAAGTGAGGAATTCCATTAGTGAAGAGAACTTATGAGCAGTAATAATTAGTTCAGTGTTCCTGTGTTGTTCATTTAATACATTTTACAATTTCTCAGCACCCCGAGCTGTAACACAAGTTTAAAAGTGAAACAGGAGGAAAATCCAGATAAACACAGATACATGTGAACCCTTTCAGAGTGGATTTGACAGTTATTCCATACAAATGCAGATTCGTCTCACATTCACACTTTGATGATGTTCAGCGCTGAACAAAGCAGCTGTTCATTGTTAATTTGAAATGAAATAAATAAATGTAAAAAAAAAAAAGGAAAACTGTGAGTTTGAGGGTACAAATTTCTCGACGAAAGGCGTCGAGTTTCAAGATTTTGAGTTTAGGGGACGTTGAGTTACAAGGTACCTCTGTACATCCAATCATTAAACCTTATTAGATACTCATTCCATATTAGGGAATAACTCTCTCTGATTCTCCCTGACCAGAATATGAAAACCACCTTACCACTCTGAAACAAGTTCAAACAGCTTATCGAACATCATTTCTTTGACATTTGACCTTTCAATGTGTAAAACATGACCTTAAAATCCTAACAAACAAACAAACTTAATCAGAAGTCGTATCTAAACTCCTCTGGCACTATGCATCTAGCTTATACAACAAATAAAACGATGATTTGCACTACCACTATTGTAATACTGAATTACCATAGTCTTTACACAACCATTTAACCTCTTGAAAACTACAGACAGAGATTAATGGTTATAAAATTATATTTTGTATGTAAAAGCATATTTGAAGAACTGTGGGTCACATAGACACATGATATACAGCATTTCTTTATCTAACTCATCTGCTTTAGCTTTTATTTAATTAACAAATGCATGGTATAAAGACCAAGTTTGTTTTCTGGTCTGTTTGTTTTTATAATGCCACATTGTCATATTTATGATATTCATGGCAGGAATCAGTGTTTTATGCTAGTTTTATTGGATTATTGTCTTGCATTATGTGTGTGTTTTCAGTCTCATTAAGAAACTGTTGTCCTTTGGGCATTCGTTCAGGATGTGTTTTATGGTGATTGGTATTCTTCGCAAATGATGGTGTCTTTTCCTAGTATTAAATGTTTGTGGGTCAATCTAGACCACAAATGTGTTAATACTTTAATCATGAATCTAAAACTAACACAATCAATAAAATGAACAAATAAAAAATTTCATATACAGTATGTTCTGAAAAGCAACTAGGAAATGAAACTGCTCCATAGCTTGAATTAAAAACCTATAACAGCAAAACGATGTGGATCTCCGTCATGCTCCAAATTAAATCTGTTTCTGAACATAAACCACTCATGCTGATAAATGGCACTCATATAATTATTCTCCCAGCAGGAAAATAATTCGGTCAACAGCTCTTCGGTGTATACTTGTTCAGAGACCGCCGAGTTATAAATCCCCATTTCCACTTGATGAGTCCTCAGCTGTAATTGACTGCAAAGCTCCAAAGTAGTAAGACGAGTGCAATATGTTTTCATTTCACAGCCCAAATGTTGATTGAGTTAAATGCATAGCTCGAGTAATTTTGAGCATATGCATGCTCATCTGTTGCTGTATACAGTTTGTCCACCACCCTCTGCTGCGTGAATCGACAAAAACGGGACCGTCACTGAACCGATACTATTGTGTTATGGATCATTCATTCAGCACAGCAGAAGCATGGATGTGGTAGTGGCATGCTAGATTAACTACAGCATAGGTTTAAATCTAGTGGAAAACCGAGGTGGGGTGGGGTGGAGGGGGGGTAGATGTCAGGGGTTAAGATTTAAAAATGACCCTGAAACTAAAATGGCATTAAAATGCATGGTGTTTGCCATCGGTCGGCTGGGCACCATCTGGCGGGCATAATTGGCCACCGTATATGCAGGGTGGGGGACGGACTATGTGTGGGTGGGTGGGTCTTCATATGCATTCATGTAAGGACCCTGATTGGCGGAAGAGACGCCCGTGCAGAATGCAGGGGCGAGAAGAGGAGGGCTGTACACGTGTCGGAAGAGGCGTGTACAGTGACGTGCTCTCCTCGGATGCAATCTGGTATCTCGCAGCGACGGAAGACAAAATTGAGTGCTCTAAATCAGGAGCAAAATGGGAAGAAAGTGCATGCAAAAAATGCATGGTGTTTACTAGTTTAAGAGGATTTAGGATGTTTGCATGTATGATTGTCAGTTAAGATTGGATTTAACTGGCTGTGCTATTGTTTCTCAGCGATTAAGGTATTAGACTAGCAAGCAGTGAGAAAAGGCTCACCTCTGTTAGTTGCCTCAGGTGTGCTTGGGATGAAACATATCAGATACTTGGACTGGCTAGGGGGTTGGTTGACTGGGACATATTATTGCATGTCAGAATTGTCAAGAGTGTCCAAAGCATTAAGAGAATAGATAATTGTCTTGCACAAACAATAAAATACAAAAAGATAGCAAAGTTGCACTAATAAACCTTGATTAATTACAAGTGTACACGTTTGTACAAAAATACAGTGTGTTAGTACTTTAGCAAACAAAGAAATAGCTGACCACAACAGGAGCACGCCAAGCTAACTAAAGGATAGCGCCAAGCCTACACACAGCTTGTAACATGGAGCTTCCACTGCACATAATGAACTTATTTTATATGACCCATACATGCTACAGCTTGAATACAGTGGTTTTAAGAACATTAGCAAGATAAGGATAAGGTGGGAGCAAGCAGAGCACTTTGAAAGCGATCTTGTGAAAACAAACAGACCAATTGCAACCGAATTACTTTAGTAAAGACAAAATAAGCCATCAAAGGTAAATAATGAAAAAAAAATATATACTAATAAGTAAACTGTGAGTAAAGCACTACACACACAGAGAATAGGATCTTTCTAAAAGTACTTTACGTGTTTAAGCCAGTATACAGAGCAACCAAACAGCTGCTGGCACAGGGAATTGCAACTGGCAAACTGTGATTGATGATACACTCACCCCACAATAACATGATGCGTTTAAAAATATTAGGTGTACGAAGACATGAAAGTTTAGGACAGACAGGATAAGCTAGACTTGGGAAAATAACTACGGATTTTCAGGGAGCAAATTGTGATTGATCACACACAGGACAATAGCATAATGCATTTACTAGTACTGTGTACAAGCTACAGTGCTACATAACTTAGCAAAGGCTAAATAAGCAGGCCCAGGTAGATTCTGATTAAATCAGCACAAAATACATTGACATTTAATTAATTTATATAATATTTTTACACAAAATATGCACGTTTGAGGTGAAGTACTGGCAGCATATGGGCTAGCTGGGAAAGCAACCAGATAACATCGTCAAATGCTAGTGCTTCATTACTCAATCAATAAAGAGTCAACGTAAAGGAAATCTATTAGAGAATTCTGAACTTGATTGGTAACGGTAACTCTGAACCTATTACAGCCAAGTGGAACATTATACAGAACAAACGATCATTTATAATCAAGCAGATTTGGTTAGCAACTGTTAGCTCATAAGCAGTGATCAATTTCTTACAATAAACTTCACTAATGTATACAATAAAGACAGCATACAGCTTTAAATACATCTAGAGCATGTAAATTAATAAACTTATATTTTAAAAAATGAGGCATCTTCAGTTTGCTGCTGATAGCCAGTTAGCATGCTAACACAAGTAGCCAAAAAAGCTAATTCTCTTACCTTAAACTAAATGCAAGTTTGTTTCCATGTAGGATAAGCTAGCCATGGAAAATAACAGGATTTGATAGGAGCAACACAGGATGATAACATAATGCATTTACCAATACTGTGTACAAGCTACAGTGCTAACTAAATTAGCAAAGACAAAAGCTAGTGCTTCATTACTCATATCAATAAAGAGTCAACGTAAAGTAAATTGACTGCAAGTTTGTTTCCAAGTAGGATAAGCTAGCAGTGGGAAAATAACTGAGGATTTGCAAATGAATCATCTTCATTTTGCTGCTGATAGTCAGTTAGCAAGCCAACACAAGTAGCCAAAACAAGCTACAGTAATTTTCTTACTCTAGGCCGACTGCAAGTTTGTTCTGAAGTAGTTGAGATGCCAGTGGAAACTCTTGACTTGTGTTTGATTTCATCTTCTGAAAACTACATTGAATGTAAATGGCAGA
This sequence comes from Trichomycterus rosablanca, assembly GCF_030014385.1. Taxonomy (NCBI): domain Eukaryota; kingdom Metazoa; phylum Chordata; class Actinopteri; order Siluriformes; family Trichomycteridae; genus Trichomycterus; species Trichomycterus rosablanca. The sequence goes on along the minus strand of NC_086002.1, from coordinate 7,510,196 downwards.
TTATTTGGTATTTTTGTTGTTAATTGTGTATTTTCACTCAGTTTTCACACAGATCCACAGTGTTAACCATGTTACACCTGTATAGGTGCCCCCAGGTGAGTGGGTGTCTTAAGTACCTTACGGATGCATTGTGGGAGTTGAGATTTTTATAGTTAAAGCTCAAGGCAGAAATAAATGTTAACTTTGAAGGCTTTGTTGCACTGTCACTAAGTATTTAGACTAAATAGAAGTGAATTGTGTGATTTGTGTGATATATATATATATATATATATATATATATATATATATATACAGTATATATACAGCCGCCGAAACCTTGATTCATGCTTTTATTACATCCAGAATTGATTATTGCAATAGCATCCTTTATGGTACATCTAACAAAATCCTAAAAAAACTTCAGTATATCCAGAATTCAGCTGCTCGCCTCCTTACTCATACTCGCTCCCGTGATCATATTACACCTGTTCTCCAAAAACTTCATTGGCTTCCCGTTGCTCAACGCATTCAATTCAAAATTCTTCTATTCACTCACAAAGCTCTCCATAATCAGGCCCCATCCTACCTCACCGACCTGCTCCATCAGCACATTCCCTCCCGTAGCCTTCGCTCTTCTGAGGCTAACCTACTGTCCATACCCTCTAGGACCAAGCACCGGACCTGGGGTGACAGGGCCTTTTCCATAGCTGCTCCATCTTTATGGAATGCTCTCCCCAAACACCTACGAGATTGTCCTGACCTGTCCAAATTCAAGTCACTTCTCAAAACTCATCTATTCAAAATGGCATTTAACTTGTAACAACACGAAATAAATGCTTTTATTTTTGCTATTCTTTTTAATAGTTTTTATACTTAGATCACGACAAAAATGTGAAGTCCTAGATCCTAAAACTTGTAAAGTTTTCAGTTTCCTGATTGCATGTGAATCTGTCCTGTTTCTGTCTAATTTTAAGAAATTGTTCTATATTTGTTGTTCTCTCTCATAATTTAGCTAATTTTTAATGAACTGTCTTATGCTGCTCTCTTTGTTTTTATCTTAATTATTCTTGATGTTGATGTACTATTTTGTATAACAGAGCCTGTTATAAAGCACCACTCTCATTAGGAGGATGTCTTTTTCCTGTTACAGCAGGTCAATAAAGACATGGTTTGATATGTTTGGTGTAATGGAGCTCCAGTGGCCTGCACAGAGCTCTGACCTCAACCCCATTAAACACCTCTGGGGTGAATTGAAATACTGAGTGTGAGCCAGGCCTTCTTGTCCGACAACTTACCAATGATTTTTAGACTAAATAGGTGTAAAGCTTTACAGACACAGTCAAACAAAGCGTGGAAAGTCTTTTAAATAAAAGAGTAATGCATGTTAGAAATGCACAGAGGGGTAAAGTCTGTATAAATGTTCAATCTAACCCAGTCCATCAAACCCAGGTTCTTCTTGCCATAAGCAGCACTACCCAATAGCTCTACCCACTGTACCACTGTCCATATGCTTTAAACAATAACCACAATAAAGAAATAATATAAATAATTTAATTTGAGGAACTAGTCACAAAAAAGGAACAGTTGTAGTAATTAAAGTAATTAATAATAATAATAAATAATAAAATCCAGTAATTAAGTAATTAAAATCCAATCTGTTTAAATTCCAACTAGGGCTGTCGCGCTAACCGCAATTTTGAAATATCGCGGTATAGACCAGCCAACCGCAGGGCATGCTGGACAACCGCAACACCGCGATATTCACGTTTTTTCTTTCTTTCTTCTCCTTTTTTTTATTGTTGCAGGTCCATCTTGTTTTATACGCTTACATTCGTGCGTAATAAATGTTAAATAAATTCATAATGAAAATGAGCTAGGAGCGACATTTTCCCGCAACCTGTTCTCATGCGTTGCTGCTGAGTGTCAGGCTTTGTGTTTTAAAATGTAAACAATCGCAACAGGAATTATAGGCAAGTTTATTAATGATTAAATTGAGTTCACACTCAATAAATACTTGTAATTTAGACTATATTTAAACAGCCTTGGCAAACTAAAACACTTAATGACGGTTAATATGGCATTGCAGCCTGCAGATTCTCTCTTGCTGGCTTGCTGGAATGATTTAAATGCATTTTTTCGTTGAATAAAAATGTATTGAAACGAATAATAACTTGAAACGTAGTATATATTGTTATGTTAATTATACCTACTAAATAGATGGTTAATAGTGGCGCGATAACCAGGCTAGATTTTCTCTGATCTCTAAAGTCGCATGCAGGTTCAGTACATCTACAGTGTATTAATGCAACGAGCACCATCAGAGAGGGTTTTAGTGCCGAGGGGAACATCTCTACCCCACTCAGATCCTCTCTAAAACACATCAGGTGAACATGTTGGTTCGTCTAGCGCGCATGATAACGCAGGTTTAAACTCTTACAGACTTTATTCTTTATTCTATTTTTTTACCATATTTTGATTAGATGTGCATTTAAAATATTTAGCCTAAACACTTTTTTTTTGTTTCACAGTGTATATCTAACCTAGGCTAGAAGCTAATTTAAACCTTTTTTTAATAGAGAAAAGACGCGCATCCCTGCTCTGTTCTGTATTTAACAATAGCCTAAACACGCATTTCATTGGTCTTAAAGCTGTCTCATCTTTGTCATTATAAAGCAATAATATATCGAATCATAGCCTAACAATAAAGCTTGTTTATATAGCTCTAAAATCCAGATCAATTAAGTAATTTTCAAAAACAACAAAAAAATGGCGATATAACCGCATACCGCGATATTGAGACAGGCTGAATACCGCAAGGGGAAATTCTGTCACCGTGACAGCCCTAATTCCAACCTTAACTACATCTAACTAACTTAAACTTTAAATGCCTCAAACGCAGCCAAAATGTGCTCAGCAAATGTTTGAGCTTTTTTCATAGCTAGCTTATTAATGCTACTCTTTTTATATACTGTTTTTACCTGTCTGTCTGTCTGTCTGTCTGTCTGTCTGTCTGTCTGTCTGTCTGTCAGAGTACCAGTTAAAACTCAGGCTCTAGGATTTCTTTGTAACTTTTGAAAAAAAGGTGTGTGAATCGGAGAAGAATAGCGAGAGAGAGCGTGAGAGATGAAGCGGCACAGAGAACTGAAGCTAAAGTCTAGTTCAAGCAGAGTCTATGTAAGAGAGATTCTGAGCAACACGAGTGAATCAGTTCTTTTTCTTCCCTCTCCGGTTGAAAGCCGCAAGAAAAGACTGTCGTGCTGCTGACAGCATCCATCAGAAATGATGCAAGCCTGAAGGCACTGTTATGCACACTAAAACTATCCCCGTTAATTGGCTGTGCAGGATGAGTTCTAGCTCTGCACATGGGGATTTACACCCTCCGTTAGCTTGTTGTCTGGATTTTGCAGTGAACGCAGGGCGAGGTGCTGAGCAGCAGGCCGTGTTTTATCTGCCAATGTCAGAAGCAGATCGCAAAGTTTTTGGGAAATAGTTTTTATATAAATAATGTCATAAAAAGTTTTACTGTTCACACAGACAGTGACGTGACACGACAGAGCACCTTCTTTTACTGATCTTTAATTAAAGCTGACATATTTTGGCAATAAGAGTCAGCTTGAATGTTGGCGATGTAAAGTGGGCAGAGTCATCAATGCAACAAAGGTTTTTTTTTTTTTTTTTTTCAACCTTTTTCCCCAATTTTCTTCCCTAATCTAGTCGTGTCCAGTTACCCTGATTGCATCCTCCACTGATTCAACCCTCCACCGCTGACTGAAGATGCTTCCCAACTGACAACACGCCCCCTCCGACACATGCTCAGTACAGACTGCATTTTTCACCTGCACGAGTCGAGTGCATATATACCGATCAGCACTGTGCACGGAGAGCCACACCCTGATCAGCATTATTCCTTAGCTCTGTGCAGGCGCCATCAATCAGCCAGCAGGGGTCATAAAGTTATGAGGACCCATGATCCGGCTTGCCCCTAACCCTATGAACAACAGCCAATCGTTGTTAATGCAGCCGCCTGGGTCAGCTGGGTGGCAGAGCTGAGTTTCGATACAATGTATTCTAAAACCCAGCTCAGGAATGCTAGCGTATTTTACTGCTGCGCCACCTGAGCGGCCTGCAATTCAACAAAGTTGAGCAAAGTTTATGCAAATTAGGAGCGAATTGATGAGGCATTTACTAATAGGTAGGGCCCTACTAAATTTGCTTAATTTAACAAACCTAATTTTTCATAAATCACAAATTTCACAGATTTTTAAAGAAAAGAGCCACATTTCACAGCAGTCATTAAATAACACTCATAAATTGAAGGGCAGAATCAATGGAGACTACAATACACGACACAGCTACAGTTGAAAGACGAAAATACTTGTCCGTGTTTTGACACTCCCAGTCTGCATTTACATAATCGGTTGGGAGTTTTCCAAACTCGCTTACCTGAGTCGTGTTTTTAGCTGCTTTATTTATTTTGGCTGTGCCCGAAATCGCGTACTTAAACACTTACTCACTCACTCACTTCCTTAACCGCTTATCCAATTAGGGTCGCGGGGAGGTGCTGGAGCCTATCCCAGCTTTTCACTGGGCATAAGGCACACAGTAACACCCTGGACAGGGCACCAGTCCATCGCAGGGCAGACACACATACACACACACATACACACACCCATTCACCTATAGGGCAATTCTATGTTTCCAATTAACCTGACTGCATGTTTTTGGACTGTGGGAGGAAACCGGAGCTCCCTGAGGAAACCCATGCAGGTTTAAAACTTTGTTGGATCTATGAGGCTTGTTTTTGAATTTCCTGCTGTAGTTATTAAGAATAATGAAGTCATTATTTCATCAAGCAAATGAAATGTCTGTCAGGTGAGGTCAGAATAAAAATCAATGCACCACATCGACTCAAAGATTTCCCAGTAGGTAGTACAGGATGAGTCAAATAACTTTCACTTATTGGAAGATGGTCGGTGTCAGGGTCTCGCAGTGTGTATCTGCATGTTGACTGATTAATTCACTGCAATTTTAAGCCATACAAGCTGTCAGGGAAAATCGACCTGCTGAGGATTCTTTTCTGTAAACAGTGACCTGCTGTGGTAGGGAAAAGAAATGGAGAACTTTGACTCTGCACAGATTTGTTTAGTGGTTTAGTGTGGGTGTGGGGGTTTTGGGGAATGAAATGTTTGAAGTATCTAGGGTGGATAAGTCACCCATATACCAAAAGATAAGGTGTAAAAAGGTTCACAAGGTTGATTCTCTTTTTTAAGCCTTCCAGCTATTGAATGGATCATTTAGTCAAACACATAATGGTGGTTACTGGACTTCATTTTTCAGACACGTGCCCTTGGAGTGAACCAGCAGAGCACCATGAATGGTCATGAGTACCATGCAGAGAGCCTGGCTGAAGGTTCATTTGCTTGACTGATGGCTAACACTTGCAGTTATGGTGTATTGTCTTATCAAGCTGCTGGCTCAAATGGATGCTGCTGGACTTTTTTTTGCCTAAAGCATTTTTTTTTTCCAGTATTACATTGTACCTCCCAAAAGCATGACTCCAAGGAAGAATAGAGGAAAGAAAGAGAGCTCAGCAGTAGAAATTAGTGTGTTGTGTTGAATATACCCTTCTGACTACTAATAGGTAGCTTGGGAGGAAAGACTTTCATAGAATGAGCAGTGAACTGGCACCAGTAAAACAGTATAGCCTTTGAGCCACTGTCAGAGCCTTTGAACTTTCTGTTTAGTCCAAATTTAAGCTCCAAGAACATGTATGCAGCGTTTTTGTGGCTTTCCTTCCTTATGTCTGTCTGTCCGTGGCTCCCTTAATTTTGTCCCTCTGTGGCTTCCTTCTGTTTGTTCGTCTGTGGCATCCTTCCTTGCGTCTATCCGTGGCTTTAATCTTTTCCTCTGTCCGTCCATGGCTTCTTTTTTTTTCATCTTTCCATCTGTCCAGCCATGGCTTCTTTTTTTTTTTATCTTTCCATCTGTCCAGCCATGGCTTCTTTTTTTCATCTTTCCGTCTGTCCGACCATGGCTTCTTTTTATTCCTTCCTTTCTTCTTTCCTTCTTTCCTTCCTTCCTTACTTACTGACTGACTGACTGACTGACTGACTGACTGACTGACTGACTGACTGACTGACTGACTTACTTACTTACTGACATCCATTTGTTTGTCCGTGGCTTCCTTCCTTCCTTCTGGTGATTTTACAGTGAAAATAAATGTGACCAGATCTCTACACACAGTTCAGACTGCTAATTTAAGACTCACCCTCACCCACCCTCAGTGCACATGCACCAGATATCTAACCAATGTCTTTCGAAGAAAGTGTGCTGCAAGTCTAATACAAGCATATATATATTTTTTTTTTCAGTATTACATTGTGCCTCCCAAAAGCATAACAATTATATAAAAAAAAAAAGAAAAATCAAATATGGAGCGTAGATTTTCTTAAATAATGACATGAAATACAATTTACTAACTAGCTACACACTTCATCATGTAACAATAATCCCAAAATTAAATTTGAGCGTCCTTGATGTTCATCTTGGTGGTACTCAAGCAACATTTGTCCGGTTATTCTGAACATAAAAGTCAAGGTTTTTTAGATGGTCTTAATTAAACTGAACATTTTCATCTCTGTTTGTCTTTCTATGCAGCTCTTTTTTAACTCTAATTAAGCTGCCAGTCGGGATTCCCTAGTTAAATCAGAGCCTTCAGGGGAGTGTAAATGGACCATGCCCTCTCACAGCATCTACATTATACAGTATTTCTCTTGGTTTAGGGCGCTGTCCTTGGTACTGAATGTCCAGACTGCTTCATGTTCTTTGGTACCACTTTGCGAGGTCTAGCATTATGAAACATACTATGTAGCTGAAAGTATTGTTAGAAAGTCCGTTCCAAGTCCATTCCAAGTCCATAGGCATTAACATGGAGTACCAACCCACCATGAAGTAAAAAATACATCCACCATTGTAGTGGACACTCACTTACTTTCTAAGCTGTTTATCCTAATCAGGGTTCTGGGGGGTGCTGGAGCCTATCCCAGCTCTCAATGGGTGCCAGGCACACAGAAACACCCTGGAAAGGGTGCCAGCCCATTGCAGGGCAGACACACAAACATACTCACACCTTAACACACACACACACACACACACATCTACAGGCAATTTTAGTATCTCCAATTAACCTAACAACATGTTTTTAGACTGTTTTTGCACTCATTTATTTTTTTTATGTTTATAATTCATACACCGATCAACCATTAAAACCACCTCCTTGTTTCTACACTCGCTGTCCATTTTATCAGCTCCACTTACCATAAAGAAGCACTTTATAGTTCTACAATTACTGACTGTAGTCCATTTGTTTCTCTACATACTTTTTTAGCCCCCTTTCATACTGTTCTTCAATGTTCAGGACCCCCACAGGACCACAATAGAGCAGGTATTATTTAGGTGGTGGATCATTCTCAGCACTGCAGTGACACTGACATGGTGGTGGTGTGTTAGTGTGTGTTGTGCTGGTATGAGTGGATCAGACACAGCAGCACTACTGCAGTTTTTAAATACCGTGTGCACTCACTGTCCTCTCTATTAGACACTCCTACCTAGTTGGTCCACCTTGTAGATGTAAAGTCAGGGACGATCGCTCATCTATTGCTGCTGTTTGAGTTGGTCATCTTCTAGATCTTCATCAGTGGTCACAGGACGCTGCCCACAGGGCGCTGTTGGCTGGATATTTTTGGTTGGTGGACTATTCTCAGTCCAGCAGTGACAGTGAGGTGTTTAAAAACTCCAGCAGCGCTGCTGTGTCTGATCCACTCATACCAGCACAACACACTAACACACCACCACCATGTTAGTGTCACTGCAGTGCTGAGAATGATCCATCACCTAAATAATACCCGCTCTGTGGTGGTCCTGACTGTTGAAGAACAAGGTAAAAGCTGGCTAAAAAAGCATGTAGAGAAGCAGATGGACTACAGTCAGTAATTGTAGAACTACAGTGCTTCTATATGGTAAGTGGAGCTGATAAAATGGACACTGAGTGTAGTGTTATGGCTGATCGGTGTAAGTTCTGCACATGTGTTTGTGTGTGAGTTGGGGGGCGGGGGTTGTTTGTGCATACTCGTGGTTGGACCACAGTGTTCATGGCCTGTTTGTAGGGGAACATGCCAGTTTAAACGCCATCTGTGTTCCATGCCTGAATTTCCTCAAGAGGCAAAAAAACAAGCAAGCAGTAAAAAAGGTGCCAAAAAACTGTTAAACTGGTTATATAATTACAATTTTATGAAGTTTCTGACACTTTTGCCAAGTTTATTTTGTGCAGCTCTGTGTTAAAAAATAAGGGCAGAAAGGGTTCGGTCAGGAAACATATTGGGTGGCATCATCATTTCACCGTCTGTCATTTAACTGTTCATTACTAAGAGTGATTTGATTAAACTGAAGGTTGAATTGACGCTTCATTGGCTCGAGCAAGCTGTGTGCTGCGAGCATCCTGTTCAACCTTAAATCCCTGATGATGAGTTTTTGAATGCACACAGTCCAAGAAACCAATCAATTTGATCCTAATAATAAAATACATGCTTGATCCGTGTCACAGTATGGGTTTACGCGTGTTTTTAATACATTACGGGTCTAGGGTTAGGGTTAGGGTTAGTAATGGTCAGTGATGGCATAGTTACCTTTAAAAAGTAACTCAGTTACTTTATTGATTACTTGATTTTAAAAGTAACTTAGTTACTTTATTGATTACTTGATTTTAAAAGTAATTAAGTTACTTTATTAGTTACATTCAGCAGCTGCCGTAATGCAACTGGAGCTGCGTAGGCGATTGAAGCGGAATAAGAAACAAGAAAGACGCGGAAGACGGAGTCCTCTGTTCACAAGTGTAAGTAAGATAAATAAAATAAAATTTTTAAAGACAAATAAATAACAAAAAGACGATAAATATCCAAAATTTTGGCGAGTGGGGTTTGTAATGAGTCTGTAACTATGGTGATATTACGTCATCACGTCCCCACGTGTAGTGCGTAGCGGTGTTGTGTGCATACTGTACACTTCTGTACTGAAAGTATGTACTTCTTTACCGGCCGAGCAGTGCATACTTCCTCCAATCTAGTGCACACTCTGTAAGTATGCGATTTTGGACGCAGCTCGTGACTTAATTGTCGCATAGGCCAGACGTCACTCCCCGAGTTGCAAAAATAGTAACGCACAGTAAGTTGGATAAGTAACTTTAATTGGATTGAGTCATTGAACAGTTTACACATAGCGATCGAGAGCCGAGTTTCGAGCCCCAAGCGGCGACTAGTCGGCGAGTGAAAATCAGGGCAAAAATCGTGTAGTGTGAACCAGGCATAAGTAGTGCGTCTAAATAATCTTCATTATGAATTTGATGTCTTATTAGAATCCTCTCTACTTAGGCAGCTGCCCAGTTAGGCAGTAGGCAGCAAGGCAGCTTACTAGGATTGAACCATGTTAGACGTCTCATTTTCAAAACAAATGCTACTGCTAGAGGGACCAGCCATTCTTTTGAAAGGGTTGGGTCAGTGGTAGCCTATTGGGGAGAGCATGTTTATAAGTACTGTATGTGCACACCTAAGCATTTACTTGTGGATCACAGTTTGCTGTGAATGTGGCTGTGTAGTAGCTAAACTGCTAAAGTGACCATTCTGTCCCCTGTTCAGTGCCAAAAGTGCTAAACTGCCCATATTGTCATTCCTCTTTTAACACTATAGCAAACTGTATATAGTACTTGTATGACGTCTTGATAGATCGTTGTGCCTCTAAGCCCATGCAATGATAATGCCAGGGTATAAACCAATGGGTATCACACTATATGGCCAAAAGTATCTGGACACCCATGCTCAATATTACATTTGGTAATTTCAGCATCATTCTTTATGACTGCGTGCATAAAAGCAAGTATATCATATAAATGATTAGCTTTTAGGTTTGTGCCAACAGTTTGACGAATGCCCTTGTCTGTTTCTGCATGACAGTGCCTCTCTGCTCAAAGCCAGCTCCATAAAACATAATTTAACAGATCCGATGTGAAGGAACCAGTGGTCCATACAAAGCCCTAAACTAAGGCCCATTAAATATCATTACAATAAACTGGGATGTTAATTGTAAGCCTGACAAATTCCCACAGACACAACCTAAAGTCTTGTAAAATACCTTTCCAAAAATGTGGAAGCTTTTATAGGTACAAGGAAGCGGTCCATTTAATTTTATGAGCAGTAAGAGCTTAGCAATTAGGCTACTGGAGAAGGTAATTAAAAGGTCACAGATTCAGTCCCACCACTGCCAGGTTGCCACTGTTGGACTCTTAAAAATAACCATTCACCTTCAAATGCTTAGGCTGGTTTTGGTCAAAATTGTAAGTCACATTGGATAAAAGCATTCTTTAAATGGTATGATTTAAATGAGATGTCCACATACACTATGTGGCCAAAAGGATTTGGTCACCTGGCCATGAGCTTGGACGTGTTGGATCATGTTGGACGTCCCATTTCGAAAACAAATGCTATTGCTAGAGTGACCTCTATGTGGGCTATAATAACAGCCATTCCTCTGAGAATGTTGGGCCAGTGGTAGCCTAGTGGGTAGAGATGTGGGATACCAACTGGAAGGTTGTGGGTTTAAATCCCAGCAGACATTTGAGCAAGGCCCTCATACAAATTATACATGTGTGTTTGGGGGGGGGGGGGTGTTTATGCATACTTGTGATTGGACCCAGGGCTGTTCAGTGGGGCTGAGGTCAGGGCTCTGTGCAGGCCACTGGAGATTCTTTAAACCAAGCTTTGCTTCTTGTCTTTATAGAGCTTGCTTTGTGCACAGGGACAAAGTCAGGCTGGGGCAGTGAGGACCTTCCCTAAACTGTTGCTGCAATATTTAAAGCATATTATTTCCATTATGTAATTGCTGCAGGGCTGCACAGTGGCTTGGTGGGTAGCACTGTCTCCTCAAAGCAAGAAGGTCCTGGGTTCAATTCCTAGGTGGAGCAATCTGGGTCCTTTCTGTGTGGAGTTTGCATGTTCTCCCCGTATCTGTGTGGGTTTCCGTCTACAGTCCAAAACATGCAGTCAGGTTTACTAAAAATACAAATTTGCCCTAGGTGTGTGTGTGTGTGTGTGTGTTTGCCCTGTGATGGACTGGTGACTTGTCCAGGGTTTTCCTACCTTTCGTCCAGTGAATTGCACCCACTGTGACCCTGACCAGAATAAAGCGGTGGAAATACAGTTAGTGAATGAATAAATAATGATTAATAGTGGCAGTTATTGTGGCTGAAGCATATGAGTTCAGTAATTATACATTATATTGTGCTGTTGATTATATAGTGAGGATTATGTTTTGTGTTATATGTGGTTATAATAACAATCTGGACTGAATGTGGTGGACAATTATAGACCATGAATAAGGAATAAGAACTTATGATCAGAGAGTGATGTGCAAGTATATTCTGTGAGGAAAAAGTTGAGAAATTGGGACTTTCGTTGGTTTTGGACCCGTTGATCTGTGACGAGACAGGAGAAGACACTGACTCTGATTGAATTCCGCCTTGGGATGCTGCAGAATGCACCACCGGTCAGCTGAATGTGTGGCACAGTGATGAAGGGGATGAAGGGCTTTAAACGCTAAGTGTTTTGTAGAGCAAGCAGTCGACGCCAGCCGTTGGTGTCGATGTGTCCTGACATTATGGGAAAAGAGCATAGAAAACAGAAAATGCAGTTTTGTAGAATAAAACATTAAGATAACATTAAGGCCTCATATTAGTCAGCTTCAATTCCGGGTTTGAATCACTGGGCGAAGAGCAGGAAACTCCCTGGACAGGTGTGTGTGTGTGTAAGTGTGTGTGTCTGCGATGGACTGGCGCCCCCCCCATCCCCGCGATCCTAATTGGATAAGCGGATAAGACAGTGAGTGAGTGAGTGAGTGACAGACGCCTTTATCCAAAGCGACTTACAGTAGTGTGACAGTATACTTTCTGAGCAATTGAGGGTTAGGGGATTTGCTCAAGGGTCCAACAGCAGCAATCTTGCAGTGGTAGGGCTTGAACCAGTGACCTTCTGATTACTAGTCCAGTACCTTAACCGCTAGGCTACAATTGCCCTAAACTATATGTGTATATGTAACTATAACTAGACTATAACATAACTATAACTGTAAACTATGAACTATAACTTTCTAAACATGTGGCTTTTAATTAGTCAATTTATTACTTTATTTTTGTCAGTACTTTCCCTTGTAATCTACTATTAAGAGCCCTCAGTGCAGTACAATTTATTACAGAACAGTCTGTGGATTCCTTATCTTTTTTGTCCAAGCAACAACTTTAGGGCTATTAGGCTAAAAAGAAAAAGGGACTCCAGGGCATCTCAGCTAAACATTAAACATTTAACTTATGTGGGTGCATGTGAAGGTAATGGGGTCATTACCATTCAGCTCAGAAACAAGCCCAGGGCTATGTTTAGTCACTTCATTAATATCGGATACGGAATGGACAATACCTTAATTTTGGCTTAGATTGAGAGCGGAATTCAAAAGGGCACTTAAAAGTTGGAACATTTAGCCAGGGCGTAAGGTAAAGGGTAAAAATTCTAGCATAGTAAATTGTTTATTTTTGCACATATGTGTAACCTATCACTACAGGGCTGATGGGCTGCCTGAAAAAATTAAAAGCAGCACTATACAACATTATGACTGCCTCCTTGTTTCTACATTCACTGTCCATTTTATCAGCTCCACTTACCCTATAGAAGCACTATGTAGTCCTACAATTACTGACAGTAGTCCATCTGTTTCTCTGCATGCTTTTTTAGCCCCCTTTCACCCTGTTCTTCAATGGTCAGGACCCCCACAGGACTAAAGAGCAGGTATTATTTGGGTAGTGGATCATTCTCAGCACTGCAGTGACACTGACATGGTGGTGGTGTGTTAGTGTGTGTTGTGCTGGTATGAGTGGATCAGACACAGCAGCGCTGCTGGAGTTTTTAAACACCCCACTGTCACTGCTGGACTGAGAATAGTCCACCAATCAAATACATCCAGCCAAAAGCGGCCCATGGGCAGCGTCCTGTGACCACTGATGAAGGTCTAGAAGATGACCGACTCAAACAGCAGCAATAGATGAGCGATCGTCTCTGACTAATAGAGTGGACAGTAAGTAGTCACAGCGCTGCTGTGTCCTACCACTCATACCAGCACAACACACACTAACACACCACCACCATGTCATTGTCACTGCAGTGCTGAGAATGAGCCACCACCTAAATAATAAGTGCTCTGTGGTGGTCTTGGGGGACTATTAAAGAACAGCATGAAAGGGGGCTAACAAAGCATGCAGAGAAACAGACAGACTACAGTCAGTAATTGCAGAACTGGACAGTGAGTGTAGAAATCAGAAGGTGGTTTTAATGTTATGGCTAATTAATTGAAGATGATAGACAGTGTGGGTATAAATATGATTTAATATGAACATGGGAACGTCTCCGTCCATATGAAATATTAATAAGTAGGTGTTTACAAATGTCTGAAAATTTATAAAATATTTACAAGTCTATTTCTAAGTTCTGCATATTACAAATACAGAATAATTAATGGTAAAAAAAAGAAAGTAATTTTAAACTTTGAAAGAAAAATCATCTGGTTTAGCTTTAGATTTGAGCTAAAATTTGCTAAGGCTGAGCCTGAGTGACAGTCTAAAACCTTGGTAAACGCTTCCACTATCCGCTTCCAAATCCACTGGATTTACCTTTCTAGAGAACGTGTGCAGAAATGCCTTGAGTCTACTTTTGTCAGTGCTGGTTTCCACAGTTTTCCTTTCACACGCTCTTGGCATGGATCACTAAAACTGGCGTAAGCATGCCAAACGTCTGTTTGCAGTTTCTCGTTGGGGTCGATTAAAGGGCAATGCAAAGAAAGCACGACTGAACATTACTAAACATATTAGACTAAACACAAGACTCAGACACATGGATTGGATCATCTTATACACCGATCAGGCATAACATTAAAACCACCTCCTTGTTTCTACACTTACTGTCCATTTTATCAGCTCCACTTACTATATAAGAGCACTTTGTAGTTCTACAATTACTGACTGTAGTCCATCTGTTTCCCTTCATACCTTTTTAACCTGCTTTCACCCTGTTTTTCAATGGTCAGGACCCCCACAGGACCACCACAGAGCAGGTATTATTTAGGTGGTGGATCATTCTCAGCACTGCAGTGACAATGACATGGTGGTGGTGTGTTAGTGTGTGTTTTGCTGGTATGAGTGGATCAGACACAGCAGCGCTGATGGAGTTTTTAAACACCTCACTGTCACTGCTGGACTGAGAATAGTCCACCAACCAAAAATATTCAGCCAACAGCGCCCCGTGTGCAGCGTCCTGTGACCACTGATGAAGGTCTAGAAGATGACCAACTCAAACAGCAGCAATAGATGAGCGATCGTCTATGACTTTACATCTACAAGGTGGACCAACCAGGTAGGAGTGTCTAATAGAGTGGACAGTGAGTGGACACGGTATTTAACAACTCCAGCAGCGCTGCTGTGTCTGATCCACTCATACCAGCACAACACACACTAACACACCACCACCATGTCAGTGTCACTGCAGTGCTGAGAATGATCCACCACCTAAATAATACCTGCTCTGTGGTGGTCCTGTGGTAGCAGGAGGTAGAATGGTTGTCATATCGGATACTCTGATTTCCTCAAATCAGAAGGTCTGTGTCTTTAGGGTAGTTTTAAACATGAACAAATTTATCTGGCCTTACTGGGGCTCTGTACAAGTGTATTTAACATCAAAAACTATCTATCTTCTTCAGCAAGAAGTGAAAAAAAATCTGCTGTGTTAGATTATCCTTTGTAAAGGATTTTGGAACGAGACCCACTGACACACAAGGCCAGAAGATCCCAGATGAGCTGGCTGTCGTTAAAACCAAATTCAATTTTGTGGCTGTTCAATGCCACATCAAGTCAGCAGGGCAAACCAGCAGAAACTCCCTCAGAATACAGATGTGCCAAATAACACGATACAGAATAACATGGAACGAGGTGCAACAATGCCTTTTAAGATTTAGAGATCAGTGCCATTCCTATTTTATTCCTCCTGAGGTTCCAAATTACTGCTAGTTAACAAACTGCTGGAGCATGAAGTGAAAGTACCTTTAGCTTAGCCATCAGTCAGGTTCAACCTTTCATTATGAGCTGAAAAATGTCTGCTGTTGTTTACACTAAAATACAGGGCTTGTTAACCATAGGCTTGTTAGATAGCCTATATATACTACTATTGTTTCTCTTTCTCTATTTTTGCATTTGTCACATTAAATAAGTGGTTTTCATCAGCTGGCCAGAAACAGGCCATATATATACAGTATATATACACAGTGTATCACAAAAGTGAGTACACCCCTCACATTTCTGCAAATATTTTATTATATCTTTTCATGGGACAACATTATAGAAATAAAACTTGGATATACTGTAACTTAGAGTAGTCAATACAACTTGTATAGCAGTGTAGATTTACTGTCTTCTGAAAATAACTCAACACACAGCCATTAATGTCTAAATGGCTGGCAACATAAGTGAGTACACCCCACAGTGAACATGTCCAAATTGTGCCCAAATGTGTCAATATTTTGTGTGACCACCATTATTATCCAGCACTGCCTTAACCCTCCTGGGCATGGAATTCACCAGAGCTGCACAGGTTGCTACTGGAATCCTCTTCCACTCCTCCATGATGACATCACGGAGCTGGTGGATGTCAGACACCTTGAACTCCTCCACCTTCCACTTGAGGATGCGCCACAGGTGCTCAATTGGGTTTAGTCCATCACCTTTACCTTCAGCTTCCTCAGCAAGGCAGTTGTCATCTTGCAGGTTGTGTTTGGGGTCGTTATCGTGTTGGAAAACTGCCATGAGGCCCAGTTTTCGAAGGGAGGGGATCATGCTCTGTTTCAGAATGTCACAGTACATGTTGGAATTCATGTTTCCCTCAATGAACTGCAGCTCCCCAGTGCCAGCAACACTCATGCAGCCCAAGACCATGATGCTACCACCACCATGCTTGACTGTAGGCAAGATACAGTTGTCTTGGTACTTCTCACCAGGGCGCCGCCACACATGCTGGACACCATCTGAGCCAAACAAGTTTATCTTGGTCTCGTCAGACCACAAGGCATTCCAGTAATCCATGTTCTTGGACTGCTTGTCTTCAGCAAACTGTTTGCGGGCTTTCTTGTGCGTCAGCTTCCTTCTGGGATGACGACCATGCAGACCGAGTTGATGCAGTGTGCGGCGTATGGTCTGAGCACTGACAGGCTGACCTCCCACGTCTTCAACCTCTGCAGCAATGCTGGCAGCACTCATGTGTCTATTTTTTAAAGCCAACCTCTGGATATGACGCCGAACACGTGGACTCAACTTCTCTGGTCGACCCTGGCGAAGCCTGTTCCAAGTGGAACCTGTCCTGGAAAACCGCTGTATGACCTTGGCCACCATGCTGTAGCTCAGTTTCAGGGTGTTAGCAATCTTCTTATAGCCCAGGCCATCTTTGTGGAGAGCAACAATTCTATTTCTCACATCCTCAGAGAGTTCTTTGCCATGAGGTGCCATGTTGAATATCCAGTGGCCAGTATGAGAGAATTGTACCCAAAACACCAAATTTAACAGCCCTGCTCCCCATTTACACCTGGGACCTTGACACATGACACCAGGGAGGGACAACGACACATTTGGGCACAATTTGGACATGTTCACTGTGGGGTGTACTCACTAATGTTGCCAGCTATTTAGACATTAATGGCTGTGTGTTGAGTTATTTTCAGAAGACAGTAAATCTACACTGCTATACAAGCTGTACACTGACTACTCTAAGTTATATCCAAGTTTCATGTCTATAGTGTTGTCCCATGAAAAGATATAATGAAATATTTGCAGAAATGTGAGGGGTGTACTTTTGTGATACACTGTATATATACGTATATATATTTATATATATATATATTTATATATATATATATATATATATATATATATACAGTGTATCACAAAAGTGAGTACACCCCTCACATTTCTGCAAATATTTCATTATATCTTTTCATGGGACAACACTATAGACATGAAACTTGGATATAACTTAGAGTAGTCAGTGTACAGCTTGTATAGCAGTGTAGATTTACTGTCTTCTGAAAATAACTCAACACACAGCCATTAATGTCTAAATAGCTGGCAACATAAGTGAGTACACCCCACAGTGAACATGTCAAATTGTGCCCAAATGTGTCGTTGTCCCTCCCTGGTGTCATGTGTCAAGGTCCCAGGTGTAAATGGGGAGCAGGGCTGTTAAATTTGGTGTTTTGGGTACAATTCTCTCATACTGGCCACTGGATATTGAACATGGCACCTCATGGCAAAGAACTCTCTGAGGATGTGAGAAATAGAATTGTTGCTCTCCACAAAGATGGCCTGGGCTATAAGAAGATTGCTAACACCCTGAAACTGAGCTACAGCATGGTGGCCAAGGTCATACAGCGGTTTTCCAGGACAGGTTCCACTCGGAACAGGCTTCGCCAGGGTCGACCAAGGAAGTTGAGTCCACGTGTTCAGCGTCATATCCAGAGGTTGGCTTTAAAAAATAGACACATGAGTGCTGCCAGCATTGCTGCAGAGGTTGAAGACGTGGGAGGTCAGCCTGTCAGTGCTCAGACCATACGCCGCACACTGCATCAACTCGGTCTGCATGGTCGTCATCCCAGAAGGAAGCTGATGCACAAGAAAGCCCGCAAACAGTTTGCTGAAGACAAGCAGTCCAAGAACATGGATTACTGGAATGCCCTGTGGTCTGACGAGACCAAGATAAACTTGTTTGGCTCAGATGGTGTCCAGCATGTGTGGCGGCGCCCTGGTGAGAAGTACCAAGACAACTGTATCTTGCCTACAGTCAAGCATGGTGGTGGCATCATGGTCTTGGGCTGCATGAGTGTTGCTGGCACTGGGGAGCTGCAGTTCATTGAGGGAAACATGAATTCCAACATGTACTGTGACATTCTGAAACAGAGCATGATCCCCTCCCTTCGAAAACTGGGCCTCATGGCAGTTTCCCAACAGGATAACGACCCCAAACACAACCTCCAAGATGACAACTGCCTTGCTGAGGAAGCTGAAGGTAAAGGTGATGGACTAAACCCAATTGAGCACCTGTGGCGCATCCTCAAGTGGAAGGTGGAGGAGTTCAAGGTGTCTAACATCCACCAGCTCCGTGATGTCATCATGGAGGAGTGGAAGAGGATTCCAGTAGCAACCTGTGCAGCTCTGGTGAATTCCATGCCCAGGAGGGTTAAGGCAGTGCTGGATAATAATGGTGGTCACACAAAATATTGACACTTTGGGCACAATTTGGACATGTTCACTGTGGGGTGTACTCACTTATGTTGCCAGCCATTTAGACATTAATGGCTGTGTGTTGAGTTATTTTCAGAAGACAGTAAATCTACACTGCTATACAAGTTGTACACTGACTACTCTAAGTTATATCCAAGTTTCATGTCTATAGTGTTGTCCCATGAAAAGATATAATAAAATATTTGCAGAAATGTGAGGGGTGTACTCACTTTTGTGATACACTGTAGAAGCACTTTAGTAGTCCATCTGCTTCTCTACATATCTTTCCAACCTGCTTTCACCCTGTTCTTCAATGGTCAGGACCCTCAAAGGACCACGACAGAGCAGGTATTATTTAGGTGGTGGATCATTCTCAGCACTGCAGTGACACTGACATGGTGGTGGTGTGTTAGTGTGTGTTGTGCTGGTATGAGTGGATCAGACACAGCAGCGCTGTTGGAGTTTTTAAACACATCACTGTCACTGCTGGACTGAGAATATTCCATCAACCAAAAACATCCAGTCAACAGCACCCTGTGGGCAGCGTCCTGTGACCACTGATGCAGAGAAACAGATGGACTACAGTCAGTAATTGTATAACCACAAAGTGTTTCTATATGGTAAGTGGAGCTGATAATATGGACAATGTGTGTAGAAACAAGAAGGTGGTTTTAATGTTATGGCTGATTGGTGTGTATGCATTCAGGTTTTTGTTTTCTATTGAGATTGACCACTTTTTAAATTTTTTACCATTATGGCTCTCATTGTGGTTTGGTAGAGTCCTAAAGCCTATTATACTGTCTTTTATTGTTTTATTTCTTTTAATATATGCATCTGGGTTTTTGTTTTTTGACTTTTTGGATGAATCATAAATGCACACTTAGACTGATTTTTGTAGGCTGATCACTTCTGAGGAAAGTTACCACTATTTTAAATGTTCTCCATTTAGTAACAATGGCTCTCATTGTGGTTTGGTGTAGTCCTAAAGCCATAGAAATGGTTACTGAAACTCATTTTATACTTCAGTTATTATTTGATAACTTTCTTTTACTTACATCTGGAATTTTCCTTTACGTTGCTGGAAGGTTCTTAATGGTTTACGTGGTGTTTGGATTACTGATAGTAATGAAGCTTTTACTGGTTTTATTGTGGTTAAATTGTGGTTAAAATACATGATCAATTACAAGTCTGGAGCATTCAGACAGTGCTAAGCTGTTTTACTAGTTGGTTTATTGGGTAAAACGTTGTCTGCAGGGCAGGAATACCTTGGACTCCCCACCCTACCGCAGCCAGATATAGCCCATCATGTCTGTGTGGATGCTTGGTCAGCTGATAGCACTACTGAAATTCGAACACAGATCTCACAGCGGTGGTGGGATATCGTAATAGATATAACTGTCATTTCTTTAAAGAACTTTCTTTTTTTCCACTTTTTTTGTAAATGTGGTTTAATAAACAAATCAGCACCTACAGAGAGCTTTCATTAATAATCTACACACTCGCTCTGTCTTTCTTACCACACTGCAATGGTTGACTGCTTCATTTACCAACTCTGTTTACAATTTATCTTCATAATGAGGGTTTCTTTAAAATTTTAGTGCTTCTCAAACTGAAAAGAATGAGACAGAGAGGAGAGAGAGAGTGAGGAGAGAGAGAGTGAGGAGAGAGAGTGCAAATTTCTCCACTTGGTTAGACAGCGTGTACCCTCCATTAGGTTTGCAGTCAGAATTTTTAGTATTGAAGCTGAATATATGGTCTGAAGTTCTCTTCATGTTTCAGCTCACAAACCCTCCATGCTCAAGTCATCCTGAATGAACCATCCAAGCTAAAACAGGAAAAAAAGAACTAAGCATGTCAAAAAATATGTAGACACCTGACACTAGTTTGTAAAAAATCCCATTCCAAAACCACGACTATTAAAAAAGTTCTTCTTCCCCAATCTGTGGTCATAACAGCCTCCACTATTTTAAAGAGCTTTTTAGTCATTTTGGAGTGTAACTGTGAAAACTGGTGACCATTTAGTCAACAAGCATTTGTGAGGTTCCAGACTTATGTTGGAGAGGAAGATTAATTGAAGTTAGTTAATGCATTTTTGTTATATAGAAAATGTAATGTCTTGAATGTTTTTAATTTAGTAAGACATCAGTTATAAACACAATATGGCCAAAAGTATTTGGACACCTGACCATAAGCTTGTTAGACATCACATTTCAAAAACAAATGGTATTACAACGAATGCATTATTCATATTTTAAATCTTGTACAGTGTATAGTGCTTCTACAAAGAACTAAATGAAGAGTCTGAATACTTTTGTAAATTAGATTTTAATTAAAAAATAAATAAAAATAAATAAATATGATGCTCTTTTAATAACATGAATTTTGAATAATAATGAATAATAATAATAATAATAATGATGATGAATATTATTGTTGTAATTATTATTGTTATTAATAATTTTATTATTAATATTAATTGTATTATTATTATTTATTTATTTTTTATTATTATTATTATTATTGTTGTTATTGTTATTATTATTATCATTATTATTATTAATATTTAGGGTGCTTGGGTGGTGCAGAGGTAAATTGCTTTAGCCCACTATTACGGGGATCCACATTTTAAATCCCCAGTGGTGTCATAATTGGCTATGTCTGAGGGAGAGGGGCCAAGTCCTGCAATGGATTGTACCCCTGTCTTGGGTGTGTTACTGCATTGCACCCAGTGATTCCGGGAAAACTGGACCCACAACAACCCTGACCTGGTCGGCCAATAGAACCGCTGTGATTAAAACCTATGTCGAATTATTTTTGAATTATTATTATTATTATGAATGTGTGTGTTAAAAATACATGTTTTGGAGTTTTTTGGATAATTCACTCTTTAATAAAATCAAAAGTGACTGGTCCACTTTAAGTCATTATTTCTCTTAATTAATAATCAGATTTAATTTCAGTTAATATTGCATGACCTGACTGTGCATTCCCTCGTATTGCAGTTGTGATTTAAAATGGCCAGACTTGCTTTTTCTTTTAGCAGAAAAGACTGAATGGCCTTGATTTGCATAGAGAGAGCGGTGTTTCCCAGAGGCATTACACCACGAGAGCTGTAGAGCTTCACATAAAGAAGGCCGAGGGATGGATATGCTCCAGGACACATTAAAGCCTTGCATTGAAAAGCTCACTGGGAATTTTAGACAGCATTTTGTAAGGTTTTATTCTGTTGCTTTACATAAAGGGAGTTTTTGGTACATGACACAGATCAGGAGGTCAGAAGGATCCCAAGCAGAATAAATCATTGGTTACCAAAATTCAACTCAAAAATAATATATAAATATACAGTACACTGATCAGCCATAACATTAAAACCACCTCTTTGTTTCTACACGCACTGTCCATTTTATCAGCTCCACTTACCATATAGAAGCACTGTATAGTTCTACAATTACTGACTGTTTCTCTGCATACCTTTTTCACCCTGTTTTTTAATGATAACCCCCACAGGACCACTACAGAGCAAGTATTATTTAGGTGGTGGATCATTCTCAGCATTGCAGTGACAATGACATGGTGGTGGTGTGTTAGTGTGTGTTGTGCTGGTATGAGTGAATCAGACACAGCAGCGCTGCTGGAGTTTTTAAACACCGTGTCCACTCACTGTCCTCTCTATTAGACACTCCTAGCTAGTTGGTCCACCTTGAAGATGTAAAGTCAGAGACGATCGCTCATCTATTGCTGCTGTTTGAGTTGGTCATCTTTGAGATCTTCATCAGTGGTCACAGAACGCTGCCCACGGGGCGCTGTTGGCTGGATATATTTTTGGTTGATGGACTATTCTCAGTCCAGCAGTGACAGTGAGGTGTTTAAAAACTCCAGCAGCATTGCTGTGTCTTATCCACTCATACCAGCACAACACACACTAACACACCACCACCATGTCAGTGTCACTGCAGTGCTGAGAATGATCCACCACCCAAATAATACCTACTCTGTAGTGGTATTGTGGGGGTCCTGACCATTGAAGAACAGCATGAAAGGGGGCTAACAAAGCATGCAGAGAAACAGATGGACTACAGTCAGTAATTGTAGAACTACAAAGTGCTTCTATATGGTAAGTGGAGAAACAAGGAGGTGGTTTTAATGTTATGGTTGATCGGTGTATATTTTTTCAATGTAACCCAACAATCCGTGATTTACCCAGACTTCGGCATAAAAAAAACCCTGAAATTGTTCTTTCCTTGTTTACTAAGACCTTTCATAAAAATAATTATGCAGTATATCAGCTGGCTAATCGTGCTTGGCTCGACAATATTTTAGCATCATGTCTTTTCATTCATTTTAAAACCCTGCATCAGACGTTCACAGTTTTAGTGCCCCTGGGCTGCCTTAAGCTTGTTAAAACCTCAGCGCGGTACGGTTAATGACAGAATAAGAAAGCATGAGGGATGGACATTTTAATAAGAGATCCGAGCGGAGGGTGGCAGAGCCGCAAACGCTGCTGGCGACGTGCCACGCTAAATTAGAGGAAGTGCACTTCAGTGTTCTGGAGTGTACTAACAAGAGACCGCTTTATGAAAGCAAAGCTCGATCCATGAGAGACTGGCCCAGGCCCAACAAAACATCAGCTATTCAGAATCCAAACCGGTACGGGCTTCTCTAAAGTGCCGCCCCCACGGAGCAGTGAAGAAATCAGCCACTGTAGGAAAACCTCTCACTCGGTAATCTCACGTTCTCTTCCACGGGGAAATTAGAATCTGGTGCCAGGGTGCTGCGCTCCACCATTCAAAGTTGATGATGCCACTGCGGCAAACGGGGAGCGGAATAGAGTGGGAGCAGGGGAACAGTTTACAGTCTGTTACAGACTGTTACGACCCATTTGAGAGTTGAGACTTGGGTGCAGAAGCAACCTACACATAGGGACTCATCAAAATCTGAGCACCGTTCTGGTACCTTTTTATGACTGTAATCCTGCTCCAGAACTTTTATTTTCATCCATTTCCATCTGCATTTCAGCTTATCAAACATGAGTGCAGCTTTGCAGCAGCCTTTCTTTAAAGTTTACATAGGTAAAAGCTGTCTACATCATCATATACACTGCCTGGCCAAAAAAAAGGTCACACACTCTAATATTTAGTTGGACCGCATTGTTTCCACAAGCTTCTGCAATGTCACAACATTTATTTCTGTCCAGAGTTGCATTAATTTTTCCCCAAGATCTTGTATTGATGATGGGAGATTTGGACCACTGCGCAAAGTCTTCTCCAGCACATCCCAAAGATTCTCAATGGGGTTCAGGTCTGGACTCTGTGGTGGCCAATCCATGTGTAAAAATGATGTCTCATGCTCCCTGAACCATTCTTTTACAATTTGAGCCCGATGAATCCTGGCATTGTCATCCTGGAATATGCCCGTGCCATCAGGGGAGAAAAAATCCATTGATGGAATAACCTAGTCGTTCAGTATATTCAGGTAGTCAGCTGACCTCATTCTTTGGGCACATAACGTTGCTGAACCTAGACCTGACCAACTGCAGCAACCGCAGATCATAGCACTGCCCCCACAGGCTTGTACGGGAGGCACTAGGCACTTCTTACCCTGATGCGCCCATCACTCTGGAACAGGGTAAATCTGGACTCATCAGACCACATGACCTTCTTCCATTGCTCCAGAGTCTAATCTTTATGCTCCGTAGCAAATTAAAGCCGTTTTTGACGGCCTCACTGACAAGTGGTTTTCTTAAGGCTACACAGCTGTTTAGTCCCAATCCCTTGAGTTCCCTTTGCATTGTGCGTGTGGAAATGCTCTTACTTTCACTATTAAACATTTCCCTGAGTTCTACTGTAGTTTTTCTATGATTTGATTTCACCAAACCCAAAAATAATAATAGTAATAAACAGATAGAAGTGTAAGTCTGAAGCTCAGGGTTCCTCAGAAATGTAACGTTTTAGCCTGGTACAGATACTACACCTGTTCCATGTCTCGCCTATAGCTCAGCACAACCAGCTGTAGATCTTGTCAAATAAACGTAGCGCTGATCATATCTCACTGCCTTTTTACACCCATCCTTTTATTGCTCTTTTCTTGGTTCAATTTGCTCCAGTCTGCACATTTGTACTATAAAATGGATTTCATTCCTA
The DNA here is from genome assembly GCF_030014385.1 of Trichomycterus rosablanca. Taxonomy (NCBI): domain Eukaryota; kingdom Metazoa; phylum Chordata; class Actinopteri; order Siluriformes; family Trichomycteridae; genus Trichomycterus; species Trichomycterus rosablanca. The sequence goes on along the minus strand of NC_086002.1, from coordinate 7,485,674 downwards.
CAAAAGAAGGAATCATATGAGAGATCATTGTGGAAGAAAGACTCAGGAGCGAACACACTTACCAGAATCTTACATTCCTAAAGGATTCTGTAAAAAAACCTGTTTAATTTTTCAGCTGTGGAGGTTAATCAAAACAGGAAGAGGTGGCATTTGAGGAGGAGGCACAACAAACAACATTAAGTAAGAGAAAGATAAGAAAGAAAAGCAATTATTAGATTTTTTTTATTGTTCTTTATTCAGCTTTTTCATTCATTGAGATGCACTCTTGCTCTATTTTGCCTTATTCCATCAAGCCCTCAAAGAAGCATAATCTTCCGGAGTCTATTTCTGAAGGTTATTAGTGTTCACAGCGTCATCAAGTCAATTCTGACTCATGTTGATTATATACTCGGTCTTTATAGATAACCCTGCATTCACACTGAGAGCTGAGAAGTCACTCATATTGTTGTGGTTTGTCTCGGTTGGGTGCATCAAGAGCCACTGCTGTTTTTTGATTGGATACATTCAGTAACTTGGAAATGATTGTGGCAGGAAACTACAGTCTACTAATCATAGTCAGTTTCAAATGCATTTAATGTATTGATACAGGCAGCACAGTGGCTTGGTGGGTAGCACTGTCACCTCACAGCAAGAAGGTCCTGGGTTTGATCCCGAGGCGGGGCGATCCGGGTCCTTTCTGTGCGGAGTTTGCATGTTCTTCCCGTGTCTGTGTGGGTTTCCTCCGGGAGCTCTGGTTTCCTCCCACAGTCCAAAAACATGCAGTCAGGTTAATTGGAGACACTGAGTTGCCCTATAGGTGAATGGGTGTATCTGTGTGTGTGTGTGTGTGTGTATGTGTGTCTGCCAATTTTGCTTAATTTGAATCTCTGTTCTAAAAGCACGGCTCTGGACTTTTGACTGAAGCCATATTAAATGTGATTTGATGCCCCGGTGGGCTGTGAATATTCCCACAGCCGGGACAGCTGTCTCAGCCACACTGCAATTGTGATGAATGATACAAACGAGACATGGAGACATATGGAAATGAACAAGAACTAAATGACTTCAGTGAAAATCTGCAGCGACCACACAGAGTCATTTGTTTCTTTTGACGGAAAATGTACAAGAAATAAAAGAACTACGAGGGTTCTTTTTAAACTCTATTTATTAAGAATTTCAAAAACAAATGACATCACTTTTCTACATAGTCACCTTCCTTTGTGATGCATTTTTCCCAGCGTTGTATCATTGTAATGCCATCAGTAAAAACTGGTTAAACGCATAGCCACTGATAGACAGACAGACAGATAGATACAACCCCTGGCAAAAATTATGGAATCACCACTCTTGGAAGATGTTCTTTCAATTGTTTAATTTTGTAGAAAAAAAAGAAATCACAGACATGCCACAAAACTATCATTTCTCAAACTGTCAACCCTCTGGCATTAAGAAACAATAAAAAAAGAAACAAATATAATAGTTGTGGTCAGTCACAATTGCTTTTTTTTAGATCAAGTAGAGGAAAAAAATATGGAATCACTCAAATCTGAGGAAAAATTATGGAATCATTAGAAAACACTGCACCATTATTACTTTGTTGCACCACCTCTGGCTTTTATAATGGTTTAAACTCTCTGAGGCATGGAGTTAACTAATGACAAACAGTATTCTTCATCAATCTGCCTTCAACTGTCTCTTGCTGTTGCCAGATCAGCTTTGCAGGTTGGAACCTTGTCATTGACCATTTTCTTCAATTTCCACCAGAGATTTTCAAATGGATTAAGATCCTGACTATTTGCAGGCCATGCCATTGACATTATATGTTTTCTTGAAGGAAAGTTTTCACGTCCTTTGCCCTATGGCAAGATGCATTATCATCTTGAAAAATGAAGTCATCATCACCAAACATCCTTTCAACTGATGGAATAAGAAAAGCGTCCAAAATTTCAATGTGGACTTTGGCATTTATTGAAGACCATCTCCCCTGTGCCTTTACCCGACATGCAGGCCCATATCATCAACAACTGTGGAAATTAACATGTTTTCTTTAGGCAGTTATCTTCATAAATTTCATTGGACAGACACCAAACAAAAGTTCCAGCATCATCACCTTGCCCAATGCAGATTCGCGATTCATCACTGAAGATCACTTTTATCCAGTCACCCACAGTCCACGATTGCTTTTCTTTAGCCTACTTTAACCTTGTTCTTTTCTTTTTAGGTGTTAATGGTGGCTTTTGTTTGGCTTTTCTGTATGTAAATCCCATTTCTTTTAGGTGATTTCTTACAGTTCAGTCACAGACATTGACTCCACTTTCCGGCCACTTGTTTCTCATTTGTTTTGTTGTGCATTTTCTGTTTTCAAGACATATTGCTTTGTTTTCTATCTTGATGCTTTGATGTCTTACTTGGTCTACCAGTATGCTTCCCTTTTACAACCTTCCCATTTTGTTTGTACTTGTCCATATTTTAAACACAGCTTACTGGGAACAACCAACATCTTTTGCGACATTCCACAATGATTTATCTTCTTGAAGGAGTTTTATAATCCTCTCATTTGTTTCAACTGACATATCTTGTGTTGGAACCATGATTCATGACAATCTGCTTTGTGCAACAGCTCTCCGAGGTGTGAGCACTCTTTTTAAACTGAAGAATAATTAGCAAATCTAATCTGCTGCAGATGTTTTGTTTTTAAACTGCAAATTACAGAGTGATTCCATAATTTTTTCCTCAGATTTGAGTGATTCCATATTTTTTTCCTCTACTTGATCTAAAAAAAGCAATTGTGACTGACCACAACTATTATATTTGTTTCTTTTTTTTTTATTGTTTCTTAATGCCAGAAGGTTGACATTTTGAAAAATGATAGTTTTGTGGCATGTCTGTGATTTATTTTTTTTCTACAAAATTAAACAATTGACAGAACATCTTCCAAGAGTGGTGATTCCATAATTTTTGCCAGGGGTTGTAGGTAGGTAGGTAGGTAGGTAGGTAGCAGTGGCGGCTGCTGGTCTTTCCAAGAGGGGAAGCTCATTGTCGGCTTACATCATAAAATTTGTCAATTTATTTATATATAAATGCATAAATTCTCCCCTTTGTTAGTTTTCAAGAAAATGGCATGAAATGGGTTGCAGTTTGTCTTCCGACTTCACTCGCAAAATCCGCGATGGTACTGAAGCTCCCAGCGACAGCTGTCAATCAAAACGGGATTCAGCCTTTCGACTGATCCTCCAATCATCTTGCAGAAGCTCAGCGTCCAGACCCGCCCACAGCACCATTCACCCGCAGAGACGCTCAGCGTCTGGGGGCGGGACAAAATCGTGGCATCCAATGACCGGCGAGTTTCGAAGTCCCGCCCATGCAGCCCCATAGAAGCAAAGAGACGCTCAGCGTCTGCGGGTAAATGCATTGACGCTCCGGGAACGTATGAGTTAAGTTAACAAAATCGAGTCGATTTGTGATAAGAAGCTGATTCTGAACAAACTCGTCTTCAAGATGAACGTGTTCTAACGCATTTGTAGTCAATGAAATGTAAACACAACTGTACATATTTGACCATTTAATTTTTGACATTTTAGGGGAAGATGAGCTTCCCTTGCAGTCTTAGAGAAATCGCCACTGGTTGGTTGGTTGGTTGGTTGGTTGGTAGGTAGGTAGGTAGGTAGGTAGGTAGGTAGGTAGGTAGGTAGGTAGGTAGGTAGAAAGATAGGTAGGTAGGTAGGTAGGTAGGTAGGTAGGTAGGTAGGTAGATAGATAGATAGATAGATAGATAGATAGATAGATAGATAGATAGATAGATAGATAGACAGACAGACAGACAGACAGACAGGTATTTACATAGATAGATAGATAGATAGATAGATAGATAGATAGATAGATAGATAGATAGATAGATAGATACTTTATTAATCCCGAGGGAAGTTATTGATGCACCACTGCTTTCTCATCATAATCAGACTATAATCGGACTATAATCTCTCTCTCAGACATGACCAATTACTACTCCCTCTGCCCTCACTGTTTCTAATGAAAACATTAAAGTGCTGAAACTTTTTGAAGATCCCTCGTAGTATCTTAAGCTTTTCCTGTCTGGACCGGTTCTGATAACTATGCTCTTGCAAACTGAACAAAACATTACATGTGACATCTGTAAACCAGTATAACAGCACAGCTAGATTGCAGTATTATTACTGTCTTACTGGTCAAAAGACGCTGGTTAGTTCTGAGCATTTTCTTTTCTTTGCAGAAAAGCAGAAACAGTGGTGCTACACAATTTCTACACTTTGCTTCCCTTGCACACAGTTGGCATGCTCCCATTGTAATAATGAGTCAAATTTAAAATTGATTATGGAGTTTGTATCTATTCTGGGCCACATTTTTCTTTAATTGTTTCCTCTTTTTTTCTCATGGATATTTTATCTCTACAGAAGTGCACTTGGAGCTTTAATAAGCAGATATTGAGCATGTTAATGCATCGTATTGAACTTTTTTTCCCACAGACTGGGGAATGCATTTCATTCAAGTATATGAAGAAAGAAAAAATAATAGGGCAAGAGAGTGAATGTGACGTGGTGTATTATAGAATATAGACATACACTGTTATAGACATAACATTAACACCACCTCCTTGTTTCTACACTCACTGTCCATTTTATCAGCTTCACTTACCATATAGAAGTACTTTGTAGTTCTACAATTACTGACTGTAGTCCATCTGTTTCTCTGCATGCTTTGTTAGCCCCTTTTCATGCTGTTTTTTAATGGTCAGCACCCTCACAGGACCAACACAGAGCAGGTATTATTTAGATGGTGGATAATTCTCAGGACTGCAGTGACAATGACATGATGGTGGTGTGTTAGTGTGTGTTGTGCTGGTATGAGTGGATTAGACACAGCAGTATGTAGTATGTACACAGCAGTACGTGTATGTACACTTGTTCAGTTTTAACTTGTATTATTTGTTTGGTTTAAAATGAACACTTACATTTTTGGCATTTAGCAGACGCCTTTATCCAAAGCGGCTTACATTACAGTTACAGTATACAGTCTGAGCACTTAAGGCTTAAGGGCCTTGCTCAAGGGCCCAACGGCAGCAACCTACTAGTCCAGTACCCTAACCAGTAGGCTACGGCTTGCAGATACAATGTATGGCCAAAAGTATGCCCTGACCAAGAGCTTTTTGGACACCACATTATAATTAAATATGTATGGAGGATCATGCTAGCCAGTGCCCCCTGCTGAGACTCAAGTCTAGTAAGACTGCTGTGCCACCCAAGCAGCATGAATCCTATTTTTAATTAGTTTCCCTGTAGTGGAACCATGAACATTGACCGTGCTGATCTCAGTGTAGGGAAACATGCTGTAAAGCAATCAGAAAGGTGACACTTCCAGTGCTGATTCACATTTATACTGGAAACAATTTGACAAAAATTGCATGTGACAAAATAAAACAGTCTGTGAGATTTTGACAGATGTTGAGGTCAGACAGAGGTGAATTAAATGTCAGCCTTAAACTAAATCAAATTAATTTTGTTTGATCCACAGTGCTCACCCGAACCAGCTGTAAAACCCAGAATGGTTGAATTACACCTTAAGCTGAATTGCTATCAGTTTAATCTGACCTGAAACAAAAAACCTTGACTGGTAATGACAGGAAGTGAACGAGGGGAAGGAAGATTAAGAGGGAAAAATGTGTAATCCATTTGAGATGCGATACGTTAACTATAACTGTCACTTTTGATCACGGTTTCTGACAGCTTTATTAACCTCTGTATGTCGAGGATTACGTACAGAAAGATAAAGTGAACATTCAGAGAACAGACTGTATTCTTCAGTGTTTTGTCAGTACGTCATTTCTTTTTCCTGAATATTTTCATGTTCGCAGCCCTCCAGGGTGACCACTCTGGGTTAAGCTTTTCTGATGTGCAGTTTTTATTGTTGCGCTTTGACAGTCCCAGTGTACTTTCTACAGATCTACTGATCTGACGGGTTTCATAAAGATGTGGTGCGAGGTGGGAATACACCTAGTCTACTACAAAGAACCACGGTATAATACAGGCATGTTTTTGAGATGTTGGAGGAACCCCGCTGAAGCTCCCTGTGATCATGTATTAAAGTGTCCAGGCATCATATTTACTCTCCATACACTGGTTTTAGGCTTGGGTTAACCTTTAGTTTCCATCCATCAGGTAGCAGAGAGAGGTGGTATTGTGGTATGTGTCAAAAAGAAAAGCAAGTGGACCTTTAGCATGAGGGGAGCTTAATAAATTTGAATTATGTCCAAGGGTAAAATGTCTGAGGAGATTCCTCATAACTGCTGCAATTACAATTACAATATTTGCTGGTTGATCAATGGCAGCTGCACAGAGACAGGGTATAATAGAGATCAGTGCATGGCTCTCTGTGTGTAATAAGGATCTCAATATAAAAGCACCTTGTGTAGGTGAAAAGAAGCTGTCGGCTACCGCGCACACTGGGGCGTAACTACTAGGGGGCAGGTGCAGTGGGGCCCATGGCGGGAGGGGGCCCTCCATGACATGAACTCAACCCCCCACCACACTGGCCTCCATTGGCAGCACTCGTCAGGTCGTTATTATTATATTACAATATTTTTGTTAAGTAAAATATTAAAATAACTTAAAGACAATGAAATATTAGAATATATATATATGTATATATATGTATATATACGTATATACAGTGTATATATATATATATATATATATATATATATATATATATATATATATATATATATATATATATATATATATATATATATATATATATATATATATACTGTATATATATATATATATATATATATATATATATATATATATATATATATATATATATATACTGTATATATATATATATATATATATATATATATATATATATATATATATATATATACTGTATATATATATATACAGTGGGGGAAATAAGTATTTGATCCCCTGCTGATTTTGTAAGTTTACCCCCTTACAAAGACTTGAACAGTCTATAATTTTTATGGAAGGTTTATTTTAACAGAGAGAGACAGAATATCAACAAAAAAATCCAGAAAAAAAACATTAAATAAAAGTTATAAATTAATTTGTATTTAATTAAGGGAAATAAGTATTTGATCCCCTACCAACCAGCAAGAATTCTGACCCCCACAGACCGGTTATGTGCCCATGAGGCACACAAATTAGTCCTGTCCCTGTATAAAAGACTCCTGGCACAGAATCAGTTTCTTCCGTTCAAATCTCTCGACCACCATGGGCAAGACCAAAGAGCTATCAAAGGATGGCAGGGACAAGATTGTAGACCTGCACAAGGCTGGAATGAGCTACAAGACCATCAGCAAGAAGCTTGGTGAGAAAGAGACCACTGTTGGTGCGATAATTCGAAAATGGAAGAAATACAAGATCACAGTCAATCACCCTCACTCTGGAGCTCCATGCAAGATCTCACCTGGTGGGGTAAGAATGATTCTGAGAAAGGTGAGGTCAGTCCAGAATTACACGGGAGGAGCTTGTCAATTATCTCAAGGGAGCTTATTTCCCCCACTGTATATATACTGTATATACTGTATATATATATGTGAAATTTGTTGAGGGGGCCCATGAGCTCCTAGTTACGCCACTGTCTCTTCGTACACAGTGCTGATCTGCATTGCACTCGGCAAAGTGTAGGTGACAAAATGCATACGGCTGCTGCCCACGTGTCGGAGGGGGCGTGGGTTTGCTTCTCAATCAGAGCGGAGATCAGCATTGGTGGAGAGGAAGCATGACGCAATCGGGCAATTGGATGTGCTAAAAAACTGACAGAAAGGGGAGAAAATGCAACAAAATAAACAAAAAAAAGTGTTAGTCATTGCTCTCCTTGGTCAGGAGTGGAGGTCTGCAGTAGTAGATCAGGTAATTAGGTATGAATGAATAAAGATTGGAAATAAATTGTAATAACTGAATGAAAATAATTAACATAATAAAACAAACACAAATTAAATAAAGACAACAGAAATTTATAAAAACTGAAAGGAAACAAAGAAATTCAAAAAAATCTATAAAATGACTATAATAGACTCACTCATTAACAAAAAATTAAACTAGTGAACACTCAAAAAGTGGACAAACATTTTAAAAATAAAACATAAAAAGTGAATGCAACAGAAAAAGGAATATAAGGTAAAAAAGGGGGGAAAAAACTAAATGGGAAGAACAGAAGAAAGAAAGCGAAGTCCTTAATGAAACCTTCCATGAATGCTTTTGTGATTGACAAATGTAAGATGTATATTTTATTTTCCATAAATGTTTTCTTCTCATTTAGAAACCTTGGGGCTTGGATTAAACTCAGTCTATTAAACACGAGCACCGAAGCGTGGAATAAACAAAAAGGTGTATTACATATTTCACACAGCTAGAGACAGCTGTAGTGGGTTATATACTGCAAATTTGTGTAGCTTTTATGAAAATACACGTGATAAAGACTTTGCATACCTATGCATGAGTGCATTTTCCAATAATGTAAGTGGTGGAATGTTTCGAATAAATGTTCTCGGTGCATGTGAGAAATTCAGTTCTCAACGAAAGTTCAATATCTTAACCTGAAACTCGAAACCATAAGCAGTTAGCAAAGTATATTATTATATGTAGTGCTGCTTTAATATACATAACCCTGTATACAGATGAATCATCTGCTTTTTCTTCTTTACTTTCTACTAAAGCAAATCCCCAGTTCATATACACCGAACAGCCATAACATTAAAACCACCTCCTTGTTTCTATATCCACTATACACCTGTCATCCCACCTCCATCAGTGATTTTAGCCTGTCAGATGGTAATGCTTGGCACACCGCATCTCCTGTCAGGTAATGTTGCATCGTGTTGAGTAATGGAGAAAAGTCCACTGTGCACCTTAAGAAGTACGAATGCTGAGAGCTGTTCTAGTTCCCCATGACTAATGGCCGGATGCTGGAGTGCACAAGTCTTCGTTTTTCTTTTTTGAGGCTGCATATTCCAGGGCTCACAGGATCTGAGTGTAAATGGAGGGGCTTAATTAGGAAAGCAAAAGATGACTAGGTGTTAGTGACTAAGCTTACTGAGGGGGAATCTGAATACATGTGTCTATATCTTAGTCTCTCAGAGCAGAATGACCTTGATAAAGCTCATTTGAAAACAAGGACACAAAGTGCAGTTTATGCAAAGCACCAGTGAGTTATCTAGATACAGAACCGGCACAAGTTAATAGCACTAGTAGTTCTTTTTTTATGCATTTTCTCCCCATTTTCCTCCTGATTTAGCACAATCAATTTTTGTCTTCCGCTGCTGAGAGATACCAGATTGCATCCAAGGAGAGCACGTCGCTGTACACGCCTCTTCCAACACGTGTACAGCCCTCCTCTTTTCACCCATGCATTCTGCACGGGCGTCTCTTCCGCCAATCAGGGTCCTAACACAGGGTATGAAGAGCCACCCACCCACACATAGTCTGGCCCCCACCCTGCAGATACAGTGGCCAATTAGTACCTGCTGCAGGCACTGCCAATTATGCCCTCCAGATGGCACCCAGCTGACCGGTGGCAACACCAAGTTTCGAACCGAGGAGTTCAGAAACTCGGTGCTGGTGTGCTAGCGGAATATCCCGCTACGCCACCTGGGCACCCTAGTAGTTCTTTTTAATGCATTGTGGTCAGTTCCCTAAATTACATCTGATTTTCTTTGCAGAGCCAGAGTAGATTGATTGATTAATTGATTTATTTTGACATTTGCCTCCGCTCTCAATCTGCACCATCCATGCACCAACCCTGCAATTTTAAAACCCTGTAAATTTGTGTAATTAAATTCAAATAGGGAGATACAAGCATTGTTAAGTCATAAAAGTACCTTTTTCCTAAATTTTTTTTTATTTATATTTCTCTCTACTGATGCCGATCCCCGCCCTGATTGAGGAGAGCAAGACTGACACACGTGTGCAGTAGCGGACTGCATCTTTTCAACTGCATGAGGCGAGTTCATATGCAGATCAGCTTTGTGTACAGAGAGCCACACCCTGATCAACACATTATTCCTCGTCTCTGCCCCATCTCCTCAGCCAGCAGAGGTCGAAATTGCATCAGTTATAAGGTTTATTAGAAAGAAGGTGAGGGTGTATCCATGGTCTAGTTAATCTAGATCCGAATCTCTTTAAAATGTATATAGGTTTTTAACTTGTCCATTAGAGGGACTCTGTTAACTGAAACTTAAGATGGTTTGTCTGGAGGAAACACAATACTCACTCACTTTCTTAACTGCTTATCCAATTAGGGGGGGTGCTGGAGCCTATCCCAGCTTTTTTCAATGGGCACAAGGCACACATTAACACCCTGGATGGGGTGCCAGTCCATCGCAGGGCAGACACACATACACATACACACACACACACACACACCCATTCACCTATAGGGCAATTCAGTGTCTCCAATTAACCTGACTGCATGTCTTCGGACTGTGGGAGGAAACCCACGCAGACACGGAGAGAACATGCAAACTTCACACAGAAAGGACCCGTACCGCCTCGTCTGGGGATTGAACCCAGGACCTTCTTGCTGTGAGGCGACAGTGCTACCCACCAAGTCACCATGCCGCCCTGGAAACACAATACTGCAAAATAGAAATCCTTTTTCTTTTTCACAGTTTAAAAACAGTTGAACATAATTTCATGATAACAATATGGCATTAAAACTGAAATATTACAGGCAAAATATACCCTCAGTTGTGATCGAGGTCCCCAGCAGTGGAAGACTGCTAAGCTAAATTGAGAGAGGAGAAAATGCATAAATAAAACACATAATGCATAAGTGGAAAAAATAATTTACCATATTTTACATCAAATCACTTAATTACAACATTAGTTTGGTTTACACTTTGGTTCCACTAATGACAGAACAGGTAATTACAGGTTACCCATGATTTATCAGTTTAAGTTCAGTCTTAAACACCGTCACAGAACATTTAGTATCTCCAGTTCACATAACTTGCATGTTTTTGGATTGTGGGAGAAAATTGGAGCTTCCAAACCCCCGCAGACACAGGGAGAACATGTCTTCAAGCAGCAGGTAGATGCATTTAATTTCATTTCCATTTTTCAAACTTGATGTAAATTAAGTGTGAATAATGGGCATTATAGAGCCACCTCTGGTGTAACCAAATGTGTCTCAGGGAGAAAAATTCATTTATACTTGTGTAAGACGGGTATGATGAGCCTCAGACCTTCTAAAAGTAAAAGTGAGTGAATTTAAATTCACAGATGCAATTTCATGTGGCTAATCCTCTGGATCTAATCCTAATACGCAAGATACATAAACAACCAGGTGTGAACTCGTGGATTGTTTGTACCTGCGCCTTTGTTTATTCACAGTTGTATGTAGTCATTAATCTCAGTGTGTCTTTATTCCCCTTGGTTTGGTTCTGGTCTTGCGTAAGGCTTGATATTTTTCTCAATGTGCAACACGCATGGTGCATTTCAATCTAGTTTTGAAAACATAATAATAGTCTAGAAATTGAACAGTCATCTACAATCTAATGTTTGAATGTTTTTGTTTTAGTCTAAAAGAGTGCAGTTTGGTACCACAATTACAATTACTTATTTTACCCTCCGCTGCCCTGACTAGGATTAAGTGGTGGTAAAACAGACAATAATGATGAATAATAATACAACCCCAAATCAGAAAAAGTTGGGACAGTATGGAAAATGCACATAAAATAAAAACACAGTGTTCTCTACATTTACTTTGACTTTTATTTGATTGCAGACAGGATGAACCTGAGATATTTTTCATCTAGGATGGACCATCACACAGTGAAAACTGTGTATTGTGTTCAGATGAATCAGCATTCCAGGTCTTTTTTTTTTTTTAAATGGACACCATGTGCTCTGGAATAAAGACGAAAAAGACCATCCAGACTGTTATTAGCAACAAGTCCAAAAGCCAGGGTCTGTCATGGTATGGGACTGTGTCAGTGCCCTTGGCAAAGGTCATTTACACTTCTGTGATGGCAGCATTAATGCAGAAAAGTACATTGAGATCTTAGAGCAACATGTGCTGCCTTCAAGACGTCGTCTTTTCCAGGGACGTCCATGCATTTTTCAACAAGACAATGCAAAACCACATGCTGCACACATTACAAAGGCATGGCTGTGGAAGTAGAGGGTACGGGTACTGAACTGGCCTGCCTGCAGTCCTGACCGGTCCCCAATAGAGAATGTGTGGAGAATTTTGAAAACTGTACTGTTGCACATCTTAAGACGTGTTTGCAGGAAGAATGGGACAAAATAAAAGCTGAAACACTGAATCACTTGGTCTCCTCGGTGCCAAAACGTCTTTAAAGTTTGGTGAAAAGGAATGGCAACATTACAAAGTGGTAAATGCTTTACTGTCCCAACTTTTTTGGAATGTGTTGCAGGCCTGAAATGCAGGAATGGATGTTTATTAATAAATGAAATAAAGTTGAGTAGATAAAACATGAAATATCTCCGGTTCATCCTGTCTGATATCAAATAAAAGTCAAAGTTAATGTAAATGTATTTGCATTTTCCATGCTGTCCCAACTTTTTCTGATTTTGGGTTATAACTCTCAGCTGCTCAGCTAGCCCGATGGATTAATTGTTTTTTTATTTTATTTTATTTTTTGTAGCAGCCCTGTCGCAGAGAGTCTGAAAGTCTAATCACAGTCTGATAATAATCAGTGCTAAGTGCGTGTGTGCATTGGCTCATACTGTTGTGTGCATTGTGCTCAGTAATTACAAATTATGCCTTTTGATTATGCCCCCTGTTTGGATGTTAGACTACAATTTTGTGCAAATCTTACAAAATTGCAAATGTAGAGCAGCACTTTGTCTTTAAATATGTTTTTTTTTTTCATCTTTTTTCACATCTACATTTTAACAGATCTTAAATTTGCAAACATAGAAAAAGCAAGTTTTTTTCTCAGTAATAATAATAATAATAATAATAATAATAATAATAATACACCCTGGACATTACAGCAATATATCGTAATCCATCCATTTCAGAGAGGGTGCAAATGTAGAGTAGTATTTTGTCTTTCAATATGCACTTTATGCGTTTTTCTCCCATTTTCTCCCATTTTCTCGCAATTTAGTGTAGTCAATTTGTTTCACTGCTGGGAATCCCAGATTTTTTGCAGTTGAGGAGAGTATATATTGCTGCTTACGCCTCCTCCGACCCGTGCACAGCCCTTAACGGAACCCTTTTCCACCCATGCACTCTGCACAGGCGCCTCTATCCACCAATCAGGGTCTTTACACAGCGTTTCCGGTATCCCTCCCTGCACTGCCAATTATGCCCGCAAGGCAACTCCAAGTTTCGAACCGAGGAGTTCAGAATCTCGGCGCTCGTGTGCCACCTGGGTGCCACATTTTAATACATTTTAAGTCAAATTTATTCGTACAGCGCTTTTTACAATAGACATTGTCTCAATGCAACTTTACAGAATAGAGGACCGACAGACCAAAAACCCCTGTTGAGCAAGCCCAGGGTGACAGTGGCAAGGAAAAACTTCTTAAAATTACAGGAGGAAACCTTGAGATGAACCAGACAAACAGATCTTGAATAGGCAAACATAGAAAAAGCAAGTTTTCTTCAATAATAATAATAATACTAATAATAAGGATGTGTGTAATGCATGAATAAACCCTGGACATGACAACAATCCATTGCAATAAATACATGTTAGAGGGGGTGCGTGACGTCTTGGCCCTCCTCGATTGGCTGTGGGGGATTGTGTCAACGACAAAAGAGAGATAAGCTTCAACTGGTGAAAAAATCCCATTAATTTGGGTGAAAAAAGGGGGAACACCAACGTTCTCTGTTACCAATGTATGGCGCGTTATAAAGCGAAATATACACATACACATACTGTGGACTATTAATTAGTTCAAATATTAAATGTTACATTCTTATTATAAAATTACAAAGTGGAATATACACATAAACATACTGTGGACTATTACTCACTTACTTTCTTAACAGCTTATCCAATCAGGGTCGGGGGGGGGGGGGGGGGGCTATCCCAGCTTTTCAATGGGCGCAAGGCACACAGGAACACCCTGGCTAGTCCATCGCAGGGCAGACACAGATAAACACACACCCATTCACCTATAGGGCAATTCAGTGTCTCCAATTAACCTGACTTCATGTTTTTGGACGGGACGCCAGTCCATCGCAGGGCAGACACACATATACACACACACACACACACACACACACACACACACACCCATTCACTTATAGGGCAATTCAGGGTCTCCAATTAACCTGACTGCATGTTTTTGGACTGTGGGAGGAAACCGGATCTCCCGAAGGAAACCCACCCGGACACGGGGAGAACATGCAAACTCTAAACAGAAAAGACCAGGACGCCTGGGGATCGAACCCAGGACCTTCTTGCTGTGAGATGACAGTGCTACCCACCAAGCCACTGTACTGAGCTATTAATTAATTCAAATATTAAATGTCTTTTTTTATTGTTTTAAATTGACTACAGAAAACAAATGATTTGCCTGTGCTACCTGCATCATACCCACTATCCCAACTTTTCTGAAAATGAGTTAAAGTTAAACTTAAATAAAAAAGTGTAAATTTTTAAGAAGGAAATGGCATTTTTTTATCCTTACTGTCTTCTTTTACTCACATTCCCACGTTAGCTCAGGTAACAAATTGGCTCTCGGGTTGCGGGATGACATTTACAAGTCTTTGGATGTGTAGAATTACCTCTGGTTTTTATTGCTCTATAAAGAGCTTCTTTTATTAGCAGGGCTTGTCTGAATCAGCCACTGATTTATCTTACCAGATTAAAACTGTTCCGTGCGCTCCTGTTCTTAATGCATGCTTAATATAGCATGGCAGATCTTCGGTCAGACCAGCGCTGACCCAGCGGGAGACACTGGCAATCAAGACTTAACAAAATTAAAAGTACAAAAAAAACAGTGTTAGTTACGTTTGAGAAAGATAGAGAGGAGATTTTTTTTGGAATAAAAGTAATTAGCCTGTTCATTAGTAGCAGGGCATGCTGTCTCACACCCTGAAATTGTGTCTGACACTTTAAATTAGTCTTTGTAGACGTGAAACATTGAGTTGTGCTAATTGTGTTTCTTTGCACCACGGTTGCTTAATTAAGGTCCAATGATGACAATTCAAGTCAAGCATAATTGACATTATTGATATTTCAAGCGTTAATTGTGGGTCAATTGGGGTTTCAGTTAAAAGGCCTTGTGTTTGAGATGTACCGTCTGTCTCCTTGCATTATGTTTTGTTGGTCTGCGATTTTAATGTGTTGTGTTGATTAACATCAAAGCAGAGTGTTTATAAACTCACTTAATTGTAAGGGTGCATTCACATGAGAAGCACTTGGCACTTTGCTCACCGCAAGCCTCAGCACTTTGCTTGGGTGGTGGGTAAAACGTCATCAAAGTGCTAATATGACACGGACGAACATGTATTTGCATGGAATAACCATGAAATCCACTCTAAAAGCTCCACATGTATCTGTGTTTAGCTGGATTTTCCTCACTGTTTCACTTTTAAACTTGTGTTATAGCTCAAGGTGCTGAGACATTGTGAGAATCAGCTTTTCCGAAAGTCTTAAAAGCTTAACATGGTTTAATGTATTAAATAAACGACACAGGAACACTAAACCTCCCTTAATTATTATTGGTCATAAATTCTCTCCACTAATATAGTATAGTAAGTCACGTTAAGCTTTGTTCCTGTTAAGCATTGTTTTTACTGCCTGAGTCCCTTTTTCTGCGTCATATCAAACAGTTCGTCTCATAGCAGGCGCTTTCAAAAGGTCAGTGGCAAACAGGTTCAAAATTCAATCAGGTGAACGAATGCAGCAAAATTGTCACACTTCATAGGAAATAACAGCACAGCCAGCACAAAAGAAGTTTGAGGCGCTGCCTCAAAAGTTGACATTGTAAAACACCATAAATATACACTGATCAGCCATAACATTAAAACCAACTTCTTGTTTCTACACTTGCTGTCCATTTTATCAGCTCCACTTACCACATAGCAGCACTTTGAAGTTCCACAATTACTGACTGTAGTCCATCTGTTTCTCTACATACCTTTTTAGCCTGCTTTCACCCTGTTCTTCAATGGTCAGGACCCCCACAGGACCACCACAGAGTAGGTATTATTTGGGTGCTGGATCATTCTCAGCACTGCAGTGACACTGACATGGTGGTGGTGTGTTAGTGTGTGTTGTGCTGGTATGAGGGGATCAGACACAGCAGCACTGCTGGAGTTTTTAAATACCGTGTCCACTTACTGTCCACTCTATTAGACACTCCTACCTGGTTGGTCCACCTTGTAGATGTAAAGTCAGAGACGATCCCAGGTCATCTATTGCTGCTGTTTGAGTTGGTCATCTTCTAGACCTTCATCAGTGGTCACAGAACGCTGCCCACAGGGCGCTGTTGGCTGGATATTTTTGGTTGGTGGACTATTCTCAGTCCAGCAGGGACAGTGAGGTGTTTAAAAACTCCATCAGCATTGCTGTATCTTATCCACTCATACCAGCATAACACACACTAACACACCACCACCATGTCAGTGGTACTACTGTAGTGGTCCTGGGAGAGTCCTGACCATTGAGAAACAGCATGACAGGGGGCTAACAAAGCATGTAGAGAAACAGATGGACTACAGTAGGTAATTGTAGAACTACAAAGTGGAGCTGATAAAATGGACAGTGAGTGTAAAAACAAGGTGGTGGTTTTAATTTTATGGCTGATCGGTGTATAATTGAAAGGGTCCACGTTAGGGTATAAAGCAGTGGTCCCTAACCACTGGACCGGTACCGAGATCGCTACAAGAGCAATGAAAACACTGCTTCAATTTCCAACACACTTTGGGTGTTATTGTCTCGTATCACCTCTAGGTGGGAGTGTCTCATTGCTGCGAAAAAAGCTCAGGGTCTTACTGATTTTTCATCATTTGTGAGTAGTATTTTTATTCTATTTTAAATCCCCCCACCCCTGCTGGTCCGTGAAAGTATATCTTATATGAAATCGGTCCGTGGGGCAAAAAGGGGGCTGTTGTACGTGTAAGGACACAATCTAATTTCAGGTAAAAAGATGATTTTTAATAGGGCTATGAATGAAAAAAACAAAACAACTTTTTTACTTGTAAGAAAACAATTTTTGATCTCCCTCATTGACCTTTCCTTCAGTACAGAGCTTGTATCAGCGCAGACTTCAGGTCTTCATGTGGAGTAGCTTTTTTTTTTTTTTTTTTTTTGTTTCAGCCATCTGCTCACATTTACGATTCAAAAAGACATGCAAGCTGTGGTGTGTGTGTGTGTGTGTGTGTGTGTGTTTTGTCTGAGAATACAGTGGTACAGTCCCCTGCAGCAGAACAACCCACGTATGCCACACAACTAAGGACAATTGGGAGTGGATACTCACACACACAGGGTCACATGAGCACATACACCGATCAGCCATAACATTATGCAGTGACACTGTCACTTAAAACCACCTCCTTGTTTTTACACTCACTGTCCATTTTATCAGCTCCACTTACCATATAGAAGCACTTTGTAGTTCCACAATTACTGACTGTAGTCCATCTGTTTCTCTGTATGCTTTGTTAGCCCCCTTTTATGCTGTTCTTCAATGGTCAGGACCCCCACAGGACCACCACAGAGCAGGTATCTTTTGGGTGGTGGGTCATTCTCAGCACTGCAGTGACACCGACATGGTGCTGGTATGAGTGGATAAGACACAGCAGCGCTGATGGAGTTTTTAAACACCTCACTGTCACTGCTGGACTGAGAATAGTCCACCAACCAAAAATATCCAGCCAACAGCGCCTCGTGGGCAGAGTCCTGTGACCACTGATGAAGGTCTAGAAGATGACCGACTCAAACTTCAGCAATAGATGAGCGATCGTCTCTGACTTTACATCTACAAGGTGGACCAACTAGGTAGGAGTGTCTAATAGAGTGGACAGTGAGTGGACACGGTATTTAAAAACTCCAGCAGCGCTGCTGTGTCTAATTCACTCATACCAGCACAACACACACTAACACACCACCACCATGTCATTGTCACTGCAGTGCTGAGAATGATCCACCACCCAAATAATACCTGCTCCGTGGTGGTCCTGTGGGGGTCCTGACCATTGAAGAACAGTGTGAAAGCAGGCTAAAAATTATGCAGAGAAACAGATAGACTACAGTCAGTAATTGTAGAACTTCAAAGTTCCTCTATAGCTGATGAAATGGACAGTGAGTGTAGAAACAAGGAGGTGGTTTTAATGTTATGGCTGATCAGTGTACATACACCACATGTCATGTTCCAAAATTACAGTTTTTTTCTGCCCTATTTTTGGTACCTAGCTTTTACTGACCTGAACCATCTGCCCATAAAACCATTTTTTCTTAAGCTCAATGTCTCAGACATTTTTTTTTCCTATTGAGTGGCAAATCTTTACCTCCGGCTTTTCAAAAGCTACAGAAGCTGTACGAACAGCCTGACTGTTAGGGAAACCTGATGGGAACAGGTCAAGGAAAACTGCCAGAATGTTGATCATTTTTTAACACTGCAGAAACAAATTCCCACATTTTATCACTTTCAGATGCTGAAGCAACCTCAAATTGTGACTCGAACGCTGAACCTGTCAGTTCAGTTTAAAGAAGCGGTCCGTGTAATGGTGGTGGACCTCAAAGAAAGGGAATGATGGGGGATATGCAAATGAAGGCAGTCTATTTTGCCTGTTCAGTTCCTGAATTTTAAGACAGGGCAGCACCTGGGGGAGGAAATTAGCCATGATTATGTAAAATGCCTGCAAGCGAGGTTGTGCATGGCAGCCATGACTAATAAGCATTCCAATCCACTGTCAGCTGTTTGCTCAGTGTTTTGCTTTTGGTGGGAAAATGTAAGCAAAAATACCGACATATAATCTCATTGTAACGGCTTCCACTTTTGTTATATAAAGATAATCAAAGTGCTGCGATTTTAAAACGAATTTATACATAAACATGTCACTACTTCTTGTTAGAACGTTTTATATCTACTTTTATAATTTGGTTGTGAGGGTGGGAGGAGTAGTAATCGGTAGTGTCTGAGAGACTGAGGGAGAGAGCTTATAGTCCGGATTTAACACCATCTGATTTCCACCTTTTTGGACGCTTAAAGAATCTTTAAAAGGAAGAAGATTTTCATGTGATGATGTGAAAGCATGCGGTGCATCAGTGGCTACACACTCAACCCAAAACAGCCATTTTTGCTGATGGCATTAAAAAGTTGGTACGCGCCAGTGGAGGCTGCTGGTCTTTCAAAGAGGGGAAGCTCATTGTCGGCTTACATCATAAAAATTGTCAATTTATTTACACATAAATTCTGCCCTCTGTTCCTTTTACAAGAAAATGGCCTGAAATGGGTTGCAGTTTGTCTTTCGACTTCACTCGCAAAATCCGCGATGGCACTGAAGCTCCCAGTGATTAAGTGACTAATGAAGTGTATTGCTTTGGCAATACGAATGTCCCTATTTGTCATGCCAATAAAGCTTCTTTTGAGTTTGAGTTTGAGAAGAAGGTGTAGCGCTCAAACTAGCTGTCAATCAAAACGGGATTCAGCCTTTCCACTGATCCTCCAATCATCTTGCAGAAGCTCAGCGTCCACACCCGCCCACAGCTCCGTTCACCCCCAGAGACGCTCAGTGTCCAGGGGCGGGACAAAATCGAGGCATTTAACCAATGACCGGCGAGTTTCGGAGCATAAAAAAAAACCTCAACGCAGTCCCATAGAAGTGAAGAGACGCTCAGCTTCTGCGGGCAAATGCATTGACGCTACGGGAATGTATGAGTTAAGTTAAGAAAATCGAGTCGATTTGTGATAATTAGCTGATTCTGAACGAACTCGTCTTCGAGATGAACGTGTTCTAACGCATTTGTAGTCAATGAAATGTTAACACAACTGTACATATTTGACCATTTAATTTTGGACATTTTAGGGGAAGCTGAGCTTCCCTTGCAGTCTTAAAGAAATCGCCACTGGTACGCACCCAGGTGGCGCAGCGGGATATTCCGCTAGCACACCAGCGCCGAGATTCTGAACTCCCCGGTTTGAAACTCGGCGTTGCCACCGGTCGGCCGGGCGCCATCTAGCGGGCACAATTAGCAGTGCCAGCAGCAGACACGTTTGTGCTAGGGCGGGATGACTGGACTATGTGGGTGGGGTCTTTAAACACTGTGTAGGGACCCTGATTAGCAGATAGAGAGGCACCTGTGCAGAGTGCATGGGTGCAATCAGGGATCCCCAGCAGCAAAAGACAAATTGACTATGCTAAATTGGGAGAAAATGCATAAATAAAATAGAAAAAAAATGCATCAGAAGGTGACTATGTAGAAAAGTGATGTCATTTGTTTTGGAAATTCTTAATAAATAAAGTTTAAAGAAGTGCAGAAACTTTTTGAAGAACTCTTGTATATCTTTTTTTTAGATTTTAGAGAAAATCTAAATGAAAATAGGATGCCAAATAGAGTAGTCAAAATAATGTTGAAAAAGTTTTGGGCCACTTGTTATTATTGACAGTAAGGGCACAGGTTCTCTCTCCTTCCTTCCTTCCTTCCTTCCTTCCTTCCTTCCTTCCTTCCTTCCTTCCTTCCTTCCTTCCTTCCTTCCTTCCTTCCTTCCTTTTCTTTCTCTTTATTTAAGTACAATGGCACAGTGGTTTGATTATATCATTATTGTATTTTAACAAATACATTTTAATCTTTTGTACAACAAATATATGTTTCTAGTTTCTGTAATAATTAATACATCTATAATGATGGAGATGGTTTTACCTAAGTGAACAGCATGTACAATTTTCTTCCTTTTTTGTGCTAATGCATGAATTATCATAATGTGTGAGTTTAAATAGAGCTTATTTATACTGACCAGTGCAGATGTACCTGCTATTATGTAAGCACAGATTTAGCACAGATATACAGGCATGATCTGTTTTCATGGCTAGCTATTGTGTGAGGTATTTTAAGCCTAAAGGCCAACTCACCCACAGAACGCATTCAGATCAAACAATCCATTCAGATCAGTCACATCAGAATCAAAGCTACAGCATCAGATCAGCCTGTAAGCGCTGGACGCACAGCGGTAGGTACAAAAACACATTTGGTCTTGCTAAAACTTTTCTCTTTTGTTACTTTTTGAGGATCAGAGCATAGTTTGTTGTATGGTCAGTACTAATTTTGCTAAAATGAAATAATAATAATAATAATAATAAGCAGGAGAAGAAGAATAAAATGTTTAAATCAATGACTCTAAAAACCACAATACCATCAAACACTATTTTATTTAAAAATAATAAAACAATATAAAAATAAATTAATTAATTAATTAAAAAACAGAAAAAGAAGTCACTGACACTACTGCCAGTAATTAAAAACTACAATACCATCAAACACTATTGGTTCTCCACTTAAGATGTGAAGAAAGGGATAAAAAAGTTTGTATTAAAAAATTATATAAAATTTTTTTATATATAAAATAAATACATTATATATAAACAATAATAATAATAATAATAATACATTTTCAAAATTTATTTTAT
This sequence comes from Trichomycterus rosablanca, assembly GCF_030014385.1. Taxonomy (NCBI): domain Eukaryota; kingdom Metazoa; phylum Chordata; class Actinopteri; order Siluriformes; family Trichomycteridae; genus Trichomycterus; species Trichomycterus rosablanca. The sequence goes on along the minus strand of NC_086002.1, from coordinate 7,464,077 downwards.
TTTATTCAGTAAAGGAAATTATCAAATACCAAGAAGGCCTGTGTAAAATAAATAAATAACAAAAACAGATACCTAATAATTGTTCCCTAATATTATAAGCTTTTTGTGCACACTATAGCAGTAACAAATATAATCATACCTTCAATGACTAATGATTAATCTTTGGTGAAAATTTGGCCCACTCTTTTGACCTGAATTATTTCCATTTAGCCAAATTGGAACGCTTTCTAGCATAAACTGTCAGACGTGGACTAACGCTTATGATTTGGATTGTTGCCGTAAAGCAGCAAATCTTCCACACTTTATCACATATCTACTAGCATTTAATAAAGACAGACAGCTTAGTTGTGTTTATTTGGTGGAGCTACATAATGGCATCCACATCCTCCAAAAAGCCATGAATAATTACCAACTTTTTATGGTAAAATCATCTTTAAAAAAGTCAACTGGCATATCTTTAAGAGTTTTTCTTGGTTCCCAGTCAAATAAAAATATTAACACATGAACTCAGGAGAAATATGTACTCATATTTGATAATCTGTTTCATTACTTTCATATTTCAATCTGTGTGGAATTAAAAATCAAACTGCTATTTGGGAAACATTAATTAAACTGCTTGTTACTTCTGAACTTGTTAATTTTACTGCATATTGGGTTAAAAAATCTAATTAGTTTGTTTTTCAGAGCTGTTTCAGAGTTTAATATTTCATAAGCACCACTAAAAGCTTCCTTTCTGCCTTTTTTTTCTTACAGGTGATTTTGATTTTGACCAAGCTGTATGACTTCCACTTGGGCAGTGTGACAGAGAGTTCCCTATGGAGGTAAGATATATCTCACCTTTACTCCATTTCTATTTAGCTCTGTCCTCTTTTCACTACAGCATCACCTTTTAGAATCTGTAATAGTATCTCAGCTGTAGATAAATAAGGGTAAAAAAAAGCGCCCTTGTTGGAGATAAATAGGCTGCTAGGTTGCTGTCATTACATCACCTTTGGGAAAACAGACAGAGCAAGAGAGAATTAGATCAGACTTCAACCAGCAGTGAGACCAAAATAACAACAAGAGTCAAAAAGTCATTGATGTCTCACAGCGAGCTCCAGCCGACTGGTATATCTGAAATCCAGGACACAGAGACACTTGTACAGTAAAAGATTTGTCCTCTCATTTATGGATTATATTGCTGGTTTTGTAAAGACAAGCAATATACATAAACTACTAATTTAAAATTTACACTATTTGGACAAAAGTATGTGGACATCTGACTGTTAGCTTTATGGACATCCTATTCCAAAACCATAAGCATCTACATAAACCCACAATCCCATTTCCAGATCCTTGTAGCTTCTGGAAAGGCTTTCCGCAAGATCTCTGGTGGAAATGTGTGCTCATTGTTTGAAAAACAGCATAAATAAGGCAACTAATGTTGTATGAAATGGACTGGCTTACAAATGACATTCATTCCAAATATGTTCAGTGGGCTTGAGCTCAGAGCTCTGTGAAGACCAGCAGAGTTCCTCTACTTTAAAAAAGGGTCTTCAAGAAAACAGCCTACAATACTGGTTCCAAAGAAGACAAATGTTGGTCACTCTGATTGCATCTGTCAAAGGAAGTCTAAAAGCATAATAATAATTACAAAAATAAATAAATAAATAAATAAATAAAAATAATAAAATCATAATAATATAAATAATAACAAAAACATAATACTAATACTAATATTAATAATAATAATAATAATAATGTAAATAATAATAACATAATAATAATAATACTAATAATAATACATTTAATAAAATAACAAAAACATAATAATAAAAATACTACTACTACTAATAATAATAATAATAATAATAATAAAATAACAAAAACATAATAATAATACATTTAAAATGAATAAATAATAATAATAAATGTAATAAATAAATAAATTAATTATTAATAATAATACTAATAATAATAATAGTAATACTTTTAATAAATTAATTAACACTACTACTACTAGTAACAATAATAATAATAATAATAATAAATTTAATAAGTTAATTAATTAATACATAATAAAAACAATAATAATAATGATAATAATAATAATATAATAAAATAATAAATGAATTAATAAATACTAATAATACTAATAATAATAGTAATATTTTTATTAAATTAGTTAATGTATTAATAATAATAATAATAATAATAATAATAATAATAATAATAATACTTAACCTAAAAGCCAACCAATCAATCAATCAATAAATACATTTTCACCAATTCACATAATAATGTTACAATGCATAGCAATAGCAGATATTTTCTGTAAAATAGTAAATGGGTACAGTCAGGCAAATTACCAGGATGTATTATTTAAATGAGAAGGAAGATATACCTGTAGCAATGTCTACCTTGGTTCAGTTCCCAGGTGGAGCAATCCGGGTCCTTTCTATGTGGAGTTTGCATGTTCTCCCCGTGTCTTTGTGGGTTTCTTCCCACAGTCCTAAAACATGCAAGTAAGGTAATTGGAGATACGAAATCGTCCATGACTGTGTTTGGCATTGGGCTTAAACTGATGAATCTTGTGTAACTGTCATAAATGTAACCAAAGTGTAAAACATGACGTTAAAATCCTAATAAATAAATACATAAATGTCCACAAGCCAGTTATTTCTACCACTAAAATATCAATAAGAAATTCCTAAGTGAAAATGACATGCATGTTTAGAAAATGTCATTGCTTGATTTGAATATCAAGCAGAATGTTTGATCACAGCTCATCACACACTGTGTTTATTTTAATTCAATCCCTTTTCACAACTGTACTGCTGTCGGCCTGGTTACTGCAGAGCGATGTTCACCAACACGCCATATATTTCTACTGATAACGTCTTAATTATATACGAGCTGTGCATTTTTGCACCATAATCATAAAAACTGGGCTTTATCGTATCTACGATTATGTCCTCTCTCATCACTTTGCAATTTATGCTGGTGCTGAGCCCGTTCTTGTGTCAGCAGAGTAAAAGTTTAATGGATCTAATGCATTGGGTGATTTTATAAAAGTGGCCACAGTGGATTTCAGAGAGCGCAAGATCATGATGGAGCTTGTAGAAAGAAAACCTGAGCTGCTAGATGACACTTTTCCAGACCTGATTGTGTAAAATGAAACTTAGAAGCAAAGTGGTGGCATTTCAGATAAAAGACAAGTTCCAGCTCCAAAGTAAATTATAACACAGACACGTTTGAAAGCCTAAGAAAGATCTAGGAGACTTTTTATATAGAACTGGCCAGTTTTCAAGCAAGGGCTTTTACACACAGTGATAATCGAGTGCAATTTTCTTGCTTTAACACACTATATACACTGATCAGCCATAGCATTAAAACCACCTCCTTATTTCTACACTCACTGTCCATTTTATCAGCTCCACTTACCATATAGAAGCACTTTGAAGTTCTACAATTACTGACTGTAGTCTATCTGTTTCTCTGCATGCTTTGTTAGCCCCCTTTCATGCTGTTCTTCAATGGTCAGGACCCCCACAGGACCACTACAGAGCAGGTGGTGGATCATTCTCAGCACTGCAGTGACAATGACATGAGTGGATCAGGCACAGCAATGCTGCTGGAGTTTTTAAATACCGTGTCCACTCTATTAGACACTGCATGCTACCTAGCTGCTCCACCTTGTAGATGTAAAGTCAGAGACGATCGCTCATCCTTTGCTGCTGTCTGAGTTGGTCATCTTCTAGACCTTCATCAGTGGTCACAGGACACTGCCCACAGGGCGCTGTGGGACTGTAACTGATGACATCTGAATGTCCTTTCATATTTACTGTGGTTTAAACAAAAGTCCACTTATAGGATCTACCACTATAATCAACATTAAGGCCCTAATGTTTGTACTTAATTCACAAGAGCTAAAATGAGCCCCTTGTTTGATATCCTATTTCAAAATCATGGGCATTAAAATAGTTGCATATGGGAATTTGTGCCTGTTTAGTCAAAGGAGTAGTTGTGACATTGGTGTTGGATGAGTTCTTCATTTAAAAGACAAAAGTAAAATTGTTCTAATAATAAACAAGCAAATTTTAAATTTGATTCCTGAAGCACACTCCAAAAAATGGGACGGGGGCATATTTACCACTGTTCTGCATCATCTTGTCTCTTATTCCTGCTCGATACAAGACTTCAGCTCCACAACAGTCTGTGGTTGGCAATGACTGAGTCTCCATTTCGTGATGTGCCTTAGAATTTTATTAGAAGACAGATCTGGAGTGCAGGCAAGCCAGTCAAGCATACACACTCTGTGTCTACAAATATATTGATTTTAGAGAAACGTGTGTTGTCATTAAGACAACATCAAATCTTTTCACACACACGATGTGGCAATTAGAGTGTGTATGCTTGACTGGCCTGCCAGCACTTCCGATCTTATTTACAGAACATTCACACATTCAATAATAACAGTCTGGATGGTCCCTTTTATCTTTGGCATGGAGAACCTTACATCCATTTTTCTCAAAAACAAGCTGAACCTTCTGACTGCAGCACACATATCAACCATCCTAGTCTATCTGAGATTAGCCAGAGCCCAGAAAACCCAGCTGTGTTTCTGCATATTATTGGCTTTCTCTTTGTGTAACAGAATATCTGGTTGCAAATATCGATACAGCGGCGGTCTGTTCAGAGTGACAACTGCTTTCTGAAGTACTCCCAAACACATTTGGCTATATTTAGTAAGCACATTCAACAATGATTTCCAGCCTTTCCCTACACATACTGAGACTGAGACTTGAATCTCCTCACAAAATGATGTATGGTTGATTAATATTTTCAATTCTGCACTGACAAATGTTCTGATTGAACTGATTTACGAATCAGCACAAAGTTCATCCTAAAATGGTGACAAGCCACAAACCCATCTTTGGGTATAAAAGAAAGATCCACAAAAGGCTCAGTTTTTGCGAGCAATCATGATACCGTCACCACTTATCACTTTCCATTGTGGAATGTCTCAAAATGGTGTAACTTGAATACTCTATAAACTTTGAGTGTGTTGCAGGCATCAAAGTTGTGTATGTGCCTCTAAGCATCTTGTCAAAAGCCTTTTAGAGGTGAGTATTCCCCGCATCCAGAGGCAATTACAATTCAATTAACTTTTCACCTCCACGCATCAACAGTGTCAAGAAGTATTAGCTTAAGGCAGTCAGAAAACTGGCCTTTGGCCAATTGGGCCATTGTAGATAGGGAGAATTGACATGTTGGGGTGAAAATAAATAAAAAATGGGCCCTGGATGTTGGGCAAACACAATTAAAGCACTTATTAAAATATGTGCACTTGAAAGGGATAAAAAGGGGTGTTTGTTACTGACAGATTTTACATCATGATGTCACCTAGCTTGGGAAGATAGGACACATTACATGGCTAGGTCAAGAAAAAAACATTGCCATTTTAGTGATAGTGTCCAAAACTGGATAAAATGGATGCCAGAGTAAGAATTATTGTTTTAAAAGACTGACAATTTGTATTAAATGTGTCTTGTGTTCAGGTATAAGTCTTACAAAGTAAATCGAAGTAGTACAACGTTTCCATTCATATAAGCATTCATATGATTTCCCTCAGCACTACTTGCTGCGTACATGACCTAAGTCAGATTTGGTCCAGTCACTGGTTGGTGGCATTAAGCGCAGTCTTAAAAAATGCCAGTAAGAGACTGATTGTAGAGAGCTTTCAAAGAAAAGCTAAAAGTTTTCCAAGACTCAAATCATCAAAAGTTTGGGAATACTTACAACTGGCACAGAACAAAAAGGTGGTTTGTACACTGTGCATACCTTTGTATGTATACCACAGCAGCACTAGCATGATGTTGCACGACTATATTGTTTCATTACGCTCCCTAATCACGGAGATCTCTGAATACTGTATTTCTTAGAAAGTTCAGTTAGACCGCCGTGCACTTCGCTGCGTTGGGCTCGCGATTTTTGCGGTTGCCCTGGCGCTCAAAGCGCACAAAAGTTCTCATGTGAAACACTTAGCACTTTGTTTACATCGCTTAGAATGTGAAGTCATTTTTGAGTGAATGTGTAGGTTAGAATCTGGACTCATTCTGTCGTTACTGTACATTGGACTTAATGAGACGTGCCGACCTTTATTTTATTTCTGCTGTAAGTTTAAGGACATGCTGCACTTTGTTTAATATGGAGCACTTGAGAATTTGATAATAAGGACATAAACCCTTACATTTAGGGTAAGACTGTGAATTAAATATTTTGAAGGAAAGTTAATCGCTTAGATTAATTGACTAATTGATAAAAAATAGTTGTCAGTGGCAGCCCTAAATTCAAGCGTACTTTTGAATCTATGCTAGTGGCTAAATGTTTTCACAATCTTGCTGTACTTGATATCAATTGCCAACCATAACTGCATTATTTGAATGGAATTTGTTAAATGTTAAGATGATAGCAAGGTCATTGCTCATTACTATATATTACATCATGTTGGTGTACGATACCCTCATTGGATTAGCCCAATGCTTTTTTACAGCACTTGAGAGCTTGTTAGACATCAAGGTTAATGCTTTTTCTCAGGTCATTTGAAATAGGACTGATTCATATCTGCGTCTGCAATGGCCTGGTTTAATTGCATTTTAATAAACCCAGACTGAATTATTAAATTAAATAGATCATATAAGCATTATATCATTGCTATAATTATAATTGGCTGCATAGTATATGTTCAAAGCATATTCTGTGCATCATCAGTACCTGTGAAACACTGATCTAGAAAAGGGAGGCATTGGTTCTTAAAATCTGTTTATGTACAGTGGATTTAGCAAGTATTCAAAATCAACAGCCTTAATATAGTACATATATAATATAATTAATTATATACACCTGTTAGTAAGTGGCTAAAGTACTCACTTTCTAAACCGCTTATCCAAATAGGGTCGTCGGGGTGGTGGAGCTATCCCAGCTTTTCAATGGGCGCAAGGCACACAGTAACACCCTGGACGGGGTGCCAGTCCATCGCAAGGCAGACACACACACACATACACACACCCATATACCTATAAGACAATTCAGTGTCTCCAGTTAACCTGACTGCATGTTTTCGGACTGTGAGAACAAACCGGAGCTCCCAGAGGAAAGCCACACAGACACGGAGAGAACATGCAAACTCAGCACAGAAAGGACCCAGACCGCCCTGCCTGTGGATCGAACACAGGACTTTCTTGCTGTGAGGCGACAGTGCTACCCACCGAGCCACCATGCCGCCCTGGCTAAAACACCTCAGCTATAAATAGAAAGGGTTTTTGCAAGTCCCTTAGGCTGGTAGGATTATGAGAAGTGGACAGAATGGTGAATATTTACACCCATTGTTTTCAGTGGGGTTTTCTCACTGTCATATTGCCCACCAGTGTTAACGATAGGCTCTTGTTGGTAGCATCTTGGGTTCATGATAAGTTGGGCACCTTGGTGGCAGGACAGGTATTCAGTGACCAAGGTTTGATCCTTGCCTGAGTGCACTTGTCTGTTTGGAATTGGGAATATTCAAGTCCCATGTCCACCGGGTTATCTTAGAGTACTCTGATCGCCTTGCACTTCTAAAAACATGATATTTTGTGTATTAGCTGCTCCTAATTGTCTCTAGGTATCAGTGACTGACTGTTTATGGCAAATAATTGGCATTCTACCCAAAGATTAATTCAAACTTTCCTTTTCAGATGTAAACACTGGCACTATAATGCTATTTTTTCTAAAAATCAAACAGTATAAATCTAGCTTAAGTCAATAGAACTATAAAAACAGAACTAGAAGTGTAGTTTGGAGTTTTGACCAAGTTGAAATGGCTTATTGTGTTCCCTTTTAATATATACATTTTACATTTTCAGCATTTAGCAGACGCTTTTATCCAAAGCAACTTACAATTATGACTCAACATGATTTTTGAGCAATTGAGGGTTAAGGGCCTTGCTCAGGGACCCAACAGTGGCAACTTGGTGGTGGCGGGGCTTGAACCGGCAACCTTCTGATTACTAGTCCAGTACCTTAACCACTGAGCTACCACTGCCCTTGGATTGTTTATATGGATTGTTTAACTGTCTTCCAAGTATCACTTTGTTTTTCTTTATACCTGCCAGGTATTATAATACAAGGTAAAATAGAAAGATGTACTGCAGCCACAAATAAAAGTTAAAGTAAACAGAAGCATTGTTTTACTTTGTGACATCCGGACAGCCTGAGGGCTACAAAGCCCCCGAAATCCTTAGTCTCAGTGCGTCCAGAACCGCAATACATCACACTGAAGGTTGCCGCTGTGCTGGGATTCTGTATTGACAAAAAGAGGGCGGCCATGATAATATTCAGCTTTCCACAAATTAGACCTGTTGGGACTCAGTCGGCCTCCTTCTCCAGCACATGCATCACAGAACAACTGAACTCAAATGCACTGCTTTTTTTGCTGTTTTTCCTTCTGGCCCAGTTGTTAATCGAGATTATTTTTGTTGTTACGCTAACAGAGTACTGGTGCAGTTGTTGGAGCAGCCTAGTAACGTCTAGACAGCTGCTGACTTTTGGAGAAAGGTCAGAAAAGTCCCGCTAGCCTGAGAGAAGTTTCAAGAAACAAATGTGCTAATTTTAATGAAGGGTGTGAATATGGATCAGTTATTTTATAAATATTTGTGGCTTTTTTAAGGTGGACGTTAATAAAAGTGAAATAGCTGGTCTGCCACACTTAGGAGGAAATGTAGTCATGGGGGACAGGTCATGATCTTCAATAAGATTAGGTTTAGCACATGCATGCTGTTATGTCCACAAACATTCTAAAGCCCACTGGTTTAATAACACAAGCTAACATCAACTTAAAAATAAATGCTATAGAAATAGGCTTACTGTTTGATTCAGTTTTATTAAAGTTGTTTTCTTAAGCACTGGTACATTTTGCATTCTAGCTTATAGGCAACAGTTAAACCATTTCGCCTGAATGCAAATACAGTAGCTGAAAATTCCTTTTTAGCACATACAGTATATATACTGTATATATATATACTGTATATACAGTGTATCACGAAAGTGAGTACACCCCTCACATTTCTGCAAATATTTCATTATATCTTTTCATGGGACAACACTATAGACATGAAACTTGGATATAACTTAGAGTAGTCAGAGTACAACTTGTATAGCAGTGTAGATTTACTGTCTTCTGAAAATAACTCAACACACAGCCATTAATGTCTAAATGGCTGGCAACATAAGTGAGTACACCCCACAGTGAACATGTCCAAATTGTGCCTAAAGTGTCAATATTTTGTGTGACCACCATTATTATCACTGCCTTAACCCTCCTGGGCATGGAATTCACCAGAGCTGCACAGGTTGCTACTGGAATCCTCTTCCACTCCTCCATGATGACATCACGGAGCTGGTGGATGTTAGACACCTTGAACTCCTCCACTTTCCACTTGAGGATGCGCCACAGGTGCTCAATTGGGTTTAGTCCATCACCTTTACCTTCAGCTTCCTCAGCAAGGCAGTTGTCATCTTGGAGGTTGTGTTTGGGGTCGTTATCCTGTTGGAAAACTGCCATGAGGCCCAGTTTTCGAAGGGAGGGGATCATGCTCTGTTTCAGAATGTCACAGTACATGTTGGAATTCATGTTTCCCTCAATGAACTGCAGCTCCCCAGTGCCAGCAACACTCATGCAGCCCAAGACCATGATGTTACCACCACCATGCTTGACTGTAGGCAAGATACAGTTGTCTTGGTACTTCTCACCAGGGCGCCGCCACACATGCTGGACACCATCTGAGCCAAACAAGTTTATCTTGGTCTCGTCAGACCACAGGGCATTCCAGTAATCCATGTTCTTGGACTGCTTGTCTTCAGCAAACTGTTTGCGGGCTTTCTTGTGCGTCAGCTTCCTTCTGGGATGACGACCATGCAGACCGAGTTGATGCAGTGTGCGGTGTATGGTCTGAGCACTGACAGGCTGACCTCCCACGTCTTCAACCTCTGCAGCAATGCTGGCAGCACTCATGTGTCTATTTTTTAAAGCCAACCTCTGGATATGACGCCGAACACGTGGACTCGACTTCTTTGGTCGACCCTGGCGAAGCCTGTTCCGAGTGGAACCTGTCCTGGAAAACCGCTGTATGACCTTGGCCACCATGCTGTAGCTCAGTTTCAGGGTGTTAGCAATCTTCTTATAGCCCAGGCCATCTTTGTGGAGAGCAACAATTCTATTTCTCACGTCCTCAGAGAGTTCTTTGCCATGAGGTGCCATGTTGAATATCCAGTGGCCAGTATGAGCGAATTGTACCCAAAACACCAAATTTAACAGCCCTGCTCCCCATTTACACCTGGGACCTTGACACATGACACCAGGGAGGGACAACGACACATTTGGGCACAATTTGGACATGTTCACTGTGGGGTGTACTCACTTACGTTGCCAGCTATTTAGACATTAATGGCTGTGTGTTGAGTTATTTTCAGAAGACAGTAAATCTACACTGCTATACAAGCTGTACACTGACTACTCTAAGTTATATCCAAGTTTCATGTCTATGGTGTTGTCCCATGAAAAGATATAATGAAATATTTGCAGAAATGTGAGGGGTGTACTCACTTTTGTGATACACTGTATATATATATATACAGTGTATCACAAAAGTGAGTACACATTTCATTCTCACATTTCTGCAGATATTTAAGTATATCTTTTCATGGGACAACACTGACAGAATGACACTTTGACACAATGAAAAGTAGTCTGTGTGCAGCTTATATAACAGTGTAAATTTATTCTTCCCTCAAAATAACTCAATATACAGCCATTAATGTCTAAACCACCGGCAACAAAAGTGAGTACACCCCTAAGTGAAAGTTCCTGAAGTGTCAATATTTTGTGTGGCCACCATTATTTCCCAGAACTGCCTTAACTCTCCTGGGCATGGAGTTTACCAGAGCTTCACAGGTTGCCACTGGAATGCTTTTCCACTCCTCCATGACGACATCACGGAGCTGGCGGATATTCGAGACTTTGCGCTCCTCCACCTTCCGCTTGAAGATGCCCCAAAGATGTTCTATTGGGTTTAGGTCTGGAGACATGCTTGGCCAGTCCATCACCTTTACCCTCAGCCTCTTCAATAAAGCAGTGGTCGTCTAAGAGGTGTGTTTGGGGTCATTATCATGCTGGAACACTGCCCTGCGACCCAGTTTCCGGAGGGAGGGGATCATGCTCTGCTTCAGTATTTCACAGTACATATTGGAGTTCATGTGTCCCTCAATGAAATGTAACTCCCCAAAACCTGCTGCACTCATGCAGCCCCAGACCATGGCATTCCCACCACCATGCTTGACTGTAGGCATGACACACTTATCTTTGTACTCCTCACCTGATTGCCGCCACACATGCTTGAGATCATCTGAACCAAACAAATTAATCTTGGTCTCATCAGACCATAGGACATGGTTCCAGTAATCCATGTCCTTTGTTGACATGTCGTCAGCAAACTGTTTGCGGGCTTTCTTGTGTAGAGACTTCAAAAGAGGCTTCCTTCTGGGGTGACAGCCATGCAGACCAATTTGATGTAGTGTGCGGCGTATGGTCTGAGCACTGACAGGCTGACCCCCCACCTTTTCAATCTCTGCAGCAATGCTGACAGCACTCCTGCGCCTATCTTTCAAAGACAGCAGTTGGATGTGACGCTGAGCACGTGCACTCAGCTTCCAACGCGAGGTCTGTTCTGAGTGGACCCTGCTCTTTTTTAAACGCTGAATGATCTTGGCCACTGTGCTGCAGCTCAGTTTCAGGGTGTTGGCAATCTTCTTGTAGCCTTGGCCATCTTCATGTAGCGCAACAATTCGTCTTTTAAGATCCTCAGAGAGTTCTTTGCCATGAGGTGCCATGTTGGAACTTTCAGTGACCAGTATGAGAGAGTGTGAGAGCTGTACTACTAAATTGAACACACCTGCTCCCTATGCACACCTGAGACCTAGTAACACTAACAAATCACATGACATTTTGGAGGGAAAATGACAAGCAGTGCTCAATTTGGACATTTAGGGGTGTAGTCTCTTAGGGGTGTACTCACTTTTGTTGCCGGTGGTTTAGACATTAATGGCTGTATATTGAGTTATTTTGAGGGAAGAATAAATTTACACTGTTATATAAGCTGCACACAGACTACTTTTCATTGTGTCAAAGTGTCATTTTGTCAGTGTTGTCCCATGATATAATATCTGCAGAAATGTGAGGGGTGTACTCACTTTTGTGATACACTGTATATATATATATAAAACAACAGTACATACTTCTTCTGTGGTATACGTGAACTCCAACAACCCCCAAAAAAACAACAACACAGATGTATGGATATTCTTATGCTACATCAGAAAAACACCTACTAGTCTGGGTGAAATTAGCTGTCATATAAGCAAGTGCCCAAGTGGTGCAGCAGGATATTACACTAGCACACTACTTTTGAACTCCCCGAGTTTTAATCTCAGCTCTGCTACCGGGTGGCTGGGCGCCCCCTAACAGGCCCAATTGGCTGTGCCTGCAGCACACAAATTGGCCTCTAATCTGCTGGGTGGGAAAATTCTGGACTTATCTTTGACACTGTGTAAGGACCCTGGTTAGCAGCCCATGGTGCTTGTACACAAGTTCAGGAACAAAGAGATCAGTGTGTGTGAATCTCCATGTGCAAGACTGGCCTCACACACGAATCTACAGAAGTATAAGCAAATAAGAAGGGGTCTGTGAACTGTGCACACATTAGAGGGAGCGTACGTCAGGCAAATATACCCTCATCAGATGCGATCAGGGTCCCCAGCAGCGGAAGCTAATTAAATGCGTATATAAAATAGTACAAAAATTGGATGAGCTTGAGTTGGCAACTTGATGAAAACATTTCAGTTTGTTACTATTAAAATTCCATCTTTTTTGTAATCAGTGCTTTTGAAGCATTCAAGCTAATAAACAAGTCATTAATAATGCTATGAGAAATTCTTAAGGGCTTTGTCTTGGAAAATGATAAACTCCAGCAGTCATCTGTCTTTAAGTCATTAACTTATAACTTTGCTCATGCGTTATGACCCTAATTACTCTGATGTAATTAGCCTAACACTAGCCTTTGGGAAAATACTACATGCTTAATAAAGTTTTAAACACTAAGCATTGTTCTCATTTACTGTGCTTTGCTTTGCCAGATAGTCAAATAAATAAAATATGAAACAATGGGTGTCAGTGTTTGATGCCATTTTTCATTTAACACAATAGTTATGCAAAACTACATTAAAAACTTAATAGCTTTAGCAATTGAGCTGAACTTTACATTAACATAAACCTTAAATATTGTATACTGTAGTTTTACACTGATAGTTTTACATTGTGTAAATATTTCGAGAATTCAATTAATAAAAAGACAGTTAGAATTTTAAACAATAAAGGAATTATGTAAAACTGTGAAATAAAATGTACAATACAGCTAGTGGCAATAAAATAACGCTAATTACTGTGATTATTACACATGCAAGGCAGCAGTTAGTACTTTAATCGTTACCATTTTGGTATTTAACATAAGTGGGAGACTTATGTCAAAGTTGTTAGAAAACAATGTTTATCCCTTAATGCTGTCTAGCTTAAGGCTACATATAAAAGTAGGCTTTACAAAGCGATTATGTCGTCTTGTTCCATTCTCCATGTTATCGTTGAAATACATGCTACAACATGCTACTGAAGTCTTGTATCAAGTAAATGGACAATTTGTTAGTTGCAAAACTGCACCAATTAGTGTCCTCAGTTCCACAATGATTAAAAAGTGTAATTAATTAATTAGATATTTTTACAGGGGTAAACAAACCTCTGGCCCAACTTAGTTGCAGACATCAAATTCTTAATTTGTGACATGAAAATACTTTTTTTTTTGTAATTAAAGGTGCAAGATAAGAAATACATCTAATATTATTGTTTTTATTGTCAGAACGTTTTCCAAAATGTTCCACCTTTTTGTATTTGTACAAAAGTATTGTATTTGTGATTGCAATTTGCAATTTTCCTCCCAATCTAGAAGCATAACGCTTCCTCTCTACTGATGTTGATCTCCACCCTGGTTGAGGAGAGCTGAAACTTTCACACGCCCCGTCCAACATGTGTGCAGTAGCCGACTGCATCTTTTCACCTGCACAAGGCGAGTTCATATGTGGATCAGCTTCGTGTATGGAGAGCCACACCCTGATCAACGCATTATCCCTCGTCTCTGTGCAGGCGCCATCAATCAGCCAGCAGAGGTCGTAATTGCATTATTTATTAGTATGCGTCCGGCACCCCCTAAAACAACAGCCAATAGTTGTTCGTGTATGCGCCCAGCCTGGCGGATGGCAGAGCTGAGATTCAAACCGACAAAATGTGGTGTGCTAGCGAGTTTAACTGCTGTGCCATCTGAGCGCCATGTGGTTTGTAGGTTAAATGCTCAATTTACATTAATTAAGGAAGAGATTATCTATACTGAAAACATGTTGTATAAGAGCAATAGCACTTTGTCATAATGTTTCTGCAACCAGATCACAGCAACAATGTTATTTGCAATAGCACTCTGTGATCCCCCCCCCCCCCCCACACACACCTTGTTGGCCTTCTTCCATTAAGGTCTTCCAGAGGCGACTGTTGAAAGCACTTCAAGTCACATCGTTTCAGCAGTGGCGGCTGTCTTGATATTTCACAGGTCAATGAGTAGTAGAACAGAACAAGGGCTTTTTAGTGCAGGACGTACCTGATGTCCCTGACCTTTCGAGGACTTTAGATTCACCTGCAAGTGAGCGTGAGTGAGAAGAAAGCTGGTGCGACACTAAATTTCCCCGGGGATGTTTTCCACACCTCTTGGTTCGAATAAGACTGTCTTGTCATTTCGGGAATATTAGTTGTGCATGGCAGGCTTTACAGACTGTGCGTGATAGACATTTTTTTTATTACTTTTGGTTTGGGATTTAATGTCTGTACGTGTCAAAAAAAAAGCTAAATTGCTTCATAAATAACACAGAGAAAAGCATTCAAACTGACATGAATGGTAACTGTGCTCTGACTCTATTTCAATGTCTGTCTTCAGACTGAAATAACAGTGACATGCTGTAATTCGGCTTGAACTTGTGGGGTAATGACTGCTACTTTTCATATATAATGCCGTTTCAAAATGACAGCATATGCCCTGTAATCACCAGCTAAAATTGTGAAATGTTGGTAATGTGGCACATCTTTCATAAACACAAGCTGTTACGTGTAAATAATGTTTGAAATGATGTCTCTAGCATAAAAAATAAATATTATTTATTTCATATTTTACACTTTGGGCACAAATTCATAGCAGGTCATTACTTATTTTACATTTACGGACAATTTAGGGTAGCTAATCTACTAAATATCCAAGTATTTAGTCCAGATATGTTTTAAAAAGTGTTTTTGCACATATGTTTTATTATAAACTTTTTAATTTACTTAGTTTTTTTTTTCCTCCCTGCCTACACCCGAATTTACTCCCATAATTTTAAGCACCAAATCAAATTCTTGCATGTTTTTAGAAATGGGAGGAAAACTTAAGTACCTGGACCAGAAGTAATGAAACAAAGCGTCAGAGTTTGTTATGTCCTATCAGTCAGCCCGGCACCTACATGGACACATGGTCGTGTCTGTAGGAGAGAGGGACAATGTTCGAGCAGAGATTCATTCTCACTGCAGCAATTGCTGGCCAGTCAAGGTGTCCCCACATAGGGTGGCTGATTGGGTGGAGTAAAGTCTCAATGGGATGACTAAAACTGGAACTAGGGAGCATTTTGCTGACACGCATTAGGTGCCCCCTTAGATGAATGGGTCAATATCATTACAGTGATTGACCCAATCAACTGATCATTATGATTTAACGTTTATATCTTGATGAGAGTGGTCTTCTCCAGGTTGATCCTTCTTTTATAAGGCATAAGGAGGTTGTTTAATGATTCAGTTAGTAGAAACTTGAAGTAAACCAATTCTATTGGCTTTGCAGTCACCAGATCACAATCCTTTTGAATGTCTATGGAAGAGGCTTTTTGACACGTGACACCACCTGTGCATCTACTTTTATTATAATGATAATAATAATGATAATAATAATAATAATAATAATGATAACAATGATAATAATAATAATAATGATATAATAATAATAATAATAATATTAAAAATAATGGTAATATGATAATAATAACTATAATAATAAAAATAATACTAAATATAATAAAAATGATAATAATAGTAATAATAATGAAAATGATAATATTAATAATAATAATGATAATAATAACAATAACAATAATAATAATTATTATTATTATGAATTAATTATTATAAATTAATAAACTGCTATTAATAGTAGCTGTCTATTGAGTTGCATTACATTTCTTTGTACCTACCCTTGAGCTGTATATTATTATTATTATTATTATTGTTGTTGTTCATTATTTATTATTATTTTATTTGTATTATTAATTATTATTACTAAAATATTATTCTTGTTTTATGCAGATACTTCATAATAAATTGGAATAAACCCTACTGTACCACACTACCAATTCCTCTATTCCCATGGAAAATGTACTTAGCACTGCAGTGTTTGGTCTTTTCTTCTCACATTTATCATGTCACCAGTTGATTAAATAATCTGACTTGACATTACTTGATATTTTGAGGGTCACTGGGGGATTAAAGTTCATAAATGGTGGAACAATTTCCCATACCAATAACTAGATAGTGTTGGAATAGCGTTGAAGCAATAATTAATCATAGGGGGAAATAAACAATCATAGAGAAAACATGCCAGACATTATTTTGCAAGTCTTGTTTTCTGACTGCACCACACATTGGAACTAACAATTTCATTTTTAATATAAAAAATCATGTTAACTTTAATGACCCGGAATGTTTTTGGAAACATTTTAAGTCACCAATTTCATTACATGGCAAAGATCACAAATTATTACTTTTAATTAAAGCTGTGAAGCTTTCAGTCGTGATAGAGCAATAAGGCTCCTGTCATTACAGTAAATGTTGAACTTTATCACAAGCTTGGTGAGGAAGACAGTCGAGAGATTGTGTGAGATTGCCAATCTAAAGGCTGTCAGGAGGTTTTTGCTTTGGTTCGCCTGCAATCATGATAAACTTTCATCAACATGCCAGATGTGGCAGGATTGAAACCGAGCTTGTTTATCCCTCCTGTTGAATTGTATAAGAGACTCTGCATTAGCATGGGGGGAGGGGGTTTTCCTGGCTGTGCTTTTTCTCTTGTAGCTGTAATTAAAGATGTGATCTGTATTATTAATTATAAACAGATTATCATCATTTTAAACTCAAGTTTGAATCTCAGTTCTGCTATCGATCGGGCAGGCATCTATATGGACAATAATTGGCTTGTCCGGGGGAGGGAGGGCTGGAGGGATTCCTCATAGGTGCTGCAATTACAGCCTCTGCTGGTGCCTGCACAGAGACGAGGGATTATAAAGATTGGTCTGTAACTGTGTATGAGACAAATTCATGCAGGTGAAAAGAAGTGGTCATGTACTGCACACATGTCGGAGGGGGTGTATGGTAGGGGTGAAATATCTCCAGGTAATTGTAAGTAAGTGAGTGAGTAAGTAAATGAGTGAGAAAGTGAGTGAGTAAGTGAGTGAGTGTGTGAGTGAGTGGGTAAGTTAGTATGTAAGTTAGTAAGTAAGTCAGTCAGTGAGTAGGTTAGTAAGTGAGTAAGTTAGTGAGTAAGTAAGTAATTGAGTAAGTAGGTAAGTAAGTAGGTAAGTAAGTTAGTTAGTAAGTTAATAAGTAAGTGAGGAAGTAAGTTAGTAAGTATATGAGTAAGCTAGTAAGTAAGTAAGTAAGTAAGTAAGTTAATAAGTAAGTGAGAAAGTTAGTAAGTGAGTAAGTTGGTGAGTAAGTAAGTAAGTAAATAGAAAGAAAGAAAGAAAGAAAGAAAGAAAGAAAGAAAGAAAGAAAGAAAGAAAGAAAGAAAGAAAGAAAGAAAGAAAGAAAGAAAATGATAACAACAATCATAATAATAATAATAATAATAATAATAATAATAATAACATTATTCAATATTATTAAATTCATTAATAATAAAATTGTAAAAGTAAATAAAAGGTGGCACTACTGAATACTTACCCCAAAATATTGATATATTGGCATATACGTCATATATTGGCATATACGTCATAATTTTGACACGTACTCAATACCTCTAAAATACCCTTTACCTTTTTTGGTTAATTTTTGTCATTATATATAATATAGTAAATTAGGGCACAGTGGGCACATTTTTCTTAGACACTCTCTTGTGGAAATCTTGTGGCAAGTCTTTCCAGAACAGCCAAGGCTGTTACAGCTGCACAGGATATCTAACCTGTTCATGTTCAGATGTCCACATACTTTTGTTCATATAGTGTAAAAAAGAGGATTTTGGTTAAGCCATCTAAAAAAAAAAAAGTCGTTCATCAATCCTTCATCTTATATATCCATCACACGTCACCTCGTATCGGACATGCCACCCCTGAGGGGCACCCTCCTGCACAGATGGCCTCAAATGCTCTCCAACAACCTGAGATAACTCTCCCCATCCACTTTTCTGCATCTGTCTCTCAACATCTCCAAGCTTTCAATAATTCAGACAAAACCATTCTGCTTGTTCTGCGAGACTGCACTGAAGCAGAAGGAGCTGCCTGCCACTTAACCCAAAACGGAGCTGGCCCAAAAGGTACCTAACCTGTCTCAAATCGTGGAGCTTTCCATCACAAGGAGTCAACATCTCATCTCTCCATCCCCTTACCCTCTGCCTGAATTCCTCACAATAACAGAGACAGGAGAAGGTCCTGAGGTGAATGTAGCGTGAGTCACCATTTCAGGCCAGGCCTTGCCATTCATCTGATGTACGAATGTACGTGTTAGCATTGTATGCCAGTCTGGAAAATAAAAGAAAAGTGACATAAAAGGCCTCTGCCCTCATGCAAAAGTAATTGGAAAATTTTATACTTTTGTTTTTTAAAGATTTATTTCAGGGCAAAATGTTTTGTGAACATAAAAACACCAGACCAAGGTCAAGACAAGATCATAGGAAAGGGCACCACAGACCTTACAGATGATTTTCTAAAGGGTAGTATTTTTTTGATTTTTTTTATAGACTATTATCCTTTGTATTCCAGAATTCATGTTTTACAGAACAAATGCTTTCCAAATTAAGCATTAGTTTTCTTGAAAAGTGTATATATATATAGCTCCGCTTCCCTCACACAATACAAACACATGCAAGTGAGATTAATTGAACGTACAGAATTGTCCATGACTGAGTTTGACACTGTTTAACTAGGAATTACCTGTCCTGTCATGAATGTAACCAAAGTATACACAGATCAACCATAACATTAAAACCACCTCCTTGTTTCTACACTCACTGTCCATTTTATCAGCTTCACTTACCATATAGGAGCACGTTGTAGTTCTTCAATTACTGACTGTAGTCCATCTGTTTCTCTGCATTCTTAGTTAGCCCCCTTTTGTGCTGTTCTTTGATGGTCAGGACTCTCCCAGGACCACCACAGAGCATGTATTATTTGGGTGTTGGATCATTCTCAGCACTGCAGTGACACTGACATGGTGGTGGTGTGTTAGTGTGTGTTGTGCTGGTATGAGTGGATAAGACACAGCAATGCTGATGGAGTTTTTAAACACCTCACTGTCACTGCTGGACTGAGAGAAGTCCACCAACCAAAAATATCCAGCCAACAGCATCATGTGACAACTGATGTAGGTCTAGAAGATGACCAACTCAAACAGCAGCAATAGATAGGCGATCATCTCTGACTTTACATCTACAAAGTAGATCAACTAGGTAGGAGTGTCTAATAAAGTGGACAGTGAGTGGACACAATATTTAAAAACTCCAGCAGCGCTGCTGTGTCTTATCCACTCATACCAGCACAACACACACTAACACACCACCACCATGTCAGTGTCACTGCAGTGCTGAGAATGAGCCACCACCTAAATAATACCTGCTCAGTAGGGGTCCTGACCATTGAAGAACAGAGTGAAAGCAGACTAAAAAGGTATGTAGAGAAACAGATGGACTACAGTCAGTAATTGTAGAACTACAAAGTGATTCTATATGGTAAGTGGAGCTGATAAAATTGACAGTGAGTGTAGAAACAAGGAGGTGGTTTTAATGTTATGGCTAATTATTGTATAAATAATGTATTCATTTAAATGATGGAACCTTCTAGTAGAACCTTTCATTTTTATTAAAATTTGGACACATGACATTTACATTTTCAGCATTTGGCAGAAGCTTTTATGCAAAGCGACTTACAATTCTGACTAAATACAGTTTGAGCAATTGAGGGTTAAGGGCCTTGCTCAAGGGGCCCAACGCTCAAGGGGCAGTAATGCAGCTTGAACCTACAACCTTCTGATTACTAGTCCAGTACCCTAACTGCTGAGCTACCATTGTCCCATTTGTTGATTTAATATTCATAATTTTTCTCTGTGACCCATTTTTTGGCCTGCGACCCCTCGGGTGGGAAAAACCCTGCACTAAACAAATTCCTATCTGCTTATGTGGTACTGATTAAGTCATGTATGTTTGATTAGAAGGAGCCATCTATCTTTAAGAACGGGTTAAGCTAGGTTCATAGTATAGCTCTCTGTTTTAAGTATCACCAATCAGCCAGAACAGTTCACTACTCTGTATGTAGTCAAGTCCTCGCTCCTGCGTTCTAAACAACCTTGTTTACTTCACACATTGATCGTTACATATTCTGTATCACACTCTTCCTCTCTTGGCAGCAGTTCATCATTTTATGCGGTCATCTCGCGGGTGGAAATAAAAGAGGAGAAAACGCTATATTGTCTGCTTATACAGACAGCATTGTGTAAATGTGTGAGTTGCTTTCATTATTCATCCACACTTCGGTATACCTCTCTGTATCCCTTTCATCCGCTCAGTCACTCGCGAGCACAATGCAGCATCCTATTCTTCGCAACACCTACGAATTCACAGCCTCAACCCTTAATGTGTCAATTCTCTGAAGTCATTTTCAGCTATGCTTCGACGAGCTTGGTTATTAGAGATGATGCTGTGCTTAAGAATGAGCTGAAGGCTCTACATAAAACTCACATTGTGGCCTTCGAGAGGTTTTAGTGCAGGCAGTTTAAAACTGGAAACCTCAGCAAGGTGGGATGCACTGTCAACACCCAGATAAAGTACTAAAACCACCACAGTGTGAAATCCTGGACATTTTGCACTCAGGGGTTGTAGCCTGCACCATGTACCTGGCTGCATGAATATTCAGTTGAGGCACATTTAGGAGCAATTTACAGTTTGATATTCAGCATTTAGCATTATTGGGTGTCAAGTTTTGAGACATGGTAAAAAAAAGGAGTAAGAGTTTTTTTCTCTTATTTTTGTTAATTTATTGATTGATTGATTGATTTATTATTATTATCGTTATTATTGTTATATTATTATTATTATTATTATTGTTATAATTGTTATATTATTATTATTATCATTATTATTGTTATTATTGTTATATTATTATTATTAATTATTATTATTATCATTATTATTATTATTGTTATAATTGTTATATTATTATTATTATTATTATCATTATTATTGTTATTATTATCATCATTATATCAGTATTATTATTATTGTTATTATTATTGTTATTATTATTATTATTATTATCAGTATTATTGTTATTATTATTGTTATTATTATTAGTGGTAGTAGTAGTAATAATATTATTATTATTATTATTATTATTATTGTTATTATTATCATCATTATATCAGTATTATTATTATTGGTATTATTATTGTTATTATTATTATTATTATTATCAGTATTATTGTTATTATTATTGTTATTATTATTATTATTATTAGTAGTAGTAATAATATTATTATTATTATTATTAGTAGTAGTAGTAGTAGTAGTAATATTGTTATTATTTATTTTGTTTTTATTTATTTATTTTTTGTCATAATGATATAATAACCATACTAATGCAAATAACCAGCACATTAGTGGGTGGGTTGGTGGGTAGATGAAAAATAAAATAACATAAATAAAATAATAAATAAATACAGGCAGACAGACAGATAGATAGACATATAGAAAGACAGACAGATAAATAGAGGCAGGTAGGTAGGTAGGTAGATAGGCCTTACAATACAAAACATGTCAAGCTAACAAAATCTGTAAAAAAAAAATGTGTGATGCAGTAATGATGAACTTGACCAAAATCTCAAAAAAGCTATTTTCCCCTCTCTCAATAACACCTATTGATGTTTGTTGCTTGCACATTCTTCAAATTCTAAAAGGTTGATGGTTTCCTATTTCTTTGGTTAGTCAGTTAGTAACTATCATTTTATGGTAGAAGTATTTCACAATTTCCTAATTAACACACAATTATTAAATAAATAAACAAACAAAAGACATATTTGCAATACTGTAGTTTTACTCACACAGCATTTTGTGTAGCTACTTTGAGAGGAGAACGCTGTGATAAGCAGCCTGTACTATATTCCTGTCCTCTCTGAGATAAGATATGTTAAAGGTAGTTATTTAAAGTTATAGTTCCTGCCCTTGCTCACGACACCACGGTCACAAAAGCATAGTCTCTGGCTTTCACCCCCTTTATCTTTTATCGCTCTTCTCTTTTTATAGTCCTCTTGAAGCTTTTAGCCTTGGGCCTGTCCTCTAAGCACAATTACGGTAGGGACATGAAAAGGTGTCTCAGTCTTTTAAAGCTGGGATCAGAAGGCTTTTTGGGTTATTCGGCCAATATTTCATAGTCTGCACCTAAACTCAAAGAAAATGCTTAAGAATTGGACCGGGCAACAAGAGCTTGGTAAAGAGAGAGTTGAATTGAAACTTATAGTAGATACAGTAGGATACCCATTCAAGTTACTGCGTTCAGATGTTTCAACCAAATCATTGTTTACGGGTGTACAAACTGACAACAGTTTGGCTGTTGTAGCCTTGTGGGTAGAGCTTTGGGCTATCAATCAAAAGATTGCCGGTTCAAGTCCAGGCTCTGCTATGCAGCCACTGTTGGGTCCTTGAGCAAGGCCCTTAACCCTCTTTGATCCAGGGGTGCTGTACAATGGCTGACCCTGTGCTCTGACCCCAGCTATTAAACAACCTGGGATACCCAGGGAAAATAATTTCATTGTACTGTACATGTACACCAATCAGGCATAACATTATGACCATTGACAGGTGCAGTGAATAACACTGATTATCTCTTCATCACGGCACCTGTTAGTGGGTGGGATATAATAGCCCCAAGCAACATTTTATCCTCAAAGTTGGTGTGTCAGGAACGGGAAAAATGGGCGAGCGTAAGGATTTGAGTGAGTTTGACAAGGGCCAAATCGTGATGCCTAGATGACTGGGTCAGAGCATGTCCAAAACTGCAGCTCTTGTTGGGAGTTCCCGGTCTGCAGTGGTCAGTATCTATCAAAAGTGCTCCAAGAAAGGAACAGTGGTAAACTGGCAACAGGGTCATGGGCGGCCAAGGCTCACTTATGGACATGGGAAGTGAAGGCTGGCCCGTGTGGTCCGATCCAATAGACGAGCTACTGTAGCTCAAATTCTGTAGCTCAAATTCCTTTCTTGTGCTCCAAGAAAGGAACAGTGGTAAACTGGCAACAGGGTCATGGGCGGCCAAGGCTCACTTATGGACATGGGAAGTGAAGGCTGGCCCGTGTGGTCCGATCCAATAGACGAGCTACTGTAGCTCAAATTGCTGAAGAAGTTAATGCAGTGCATCACAGTTTGTTGTGTATGGGGCAGCAAAAGGGGGACCAACACAACATTATGAAGGTGGTCTATGTCTGATCGATGTGTATATGACAAATAAGGGTATTCTTTTTCTTCTTCTGAGCTGGCCAGGAACTCCAGGTTAATATAACCACAATTCCATATTAATATTAATGCCCATGGTTTTGGAATGCAAAGTCCAAAAAGCTTATGGTCAGGAGTTCACAACCCTTTGACCAGTAGTTTATTCGTATCCAGCAATAGAGCCCCAGACCATAATGCTTCCTCCTCCATATTTGACAGTTAGTGTCACACGTTGAGAAAGACAGATGGTAGCTGTTCCATTTTGACTTCGTAGGCTGGCGTCATCGTTTTAAATTGAATATTAAGAGCAGAATATATATATGTATACACACACAAACACACACAAATAGTGTGTATTCCCCCAATTTAATTACTCCTGTGCCCTTCATGCAATGCAATTTATTTGAACCCTGTCATATATCAGGCACACAATACTTAAACTAAACATTTTTATTCTGCCTATATATACAACAAAATCTTTCTTTTTCTCTTCTCAAATGCCAGTCATTGGTCCAGATGAAAATGCAGCCAGACGTTTGATCCGGGTGAGGGCTGGGAGCTCTGAGTCCGATTAACCCCCACAGCTCCCAGCAGCTCTAATCAGTACAAATGGAATACAGTATTAGACTGGGAGTTTCACAAGCGTGCACCCATCATCTCCTTTAACCTCAGCAGTGTGCGATGCTTAAACATGTAGAGATTACTCAGTGCCCTTTACAAAACTTTCCTGGTCTGCCCCTGACACATGGGTTTTGTGTGCTGAGAAAATGCTGTAGTTGATATTTGTTGATAAATAACACTCATAAAAGGTCTAATCCTTTACAAACGAGAATGAATCTAGCCTTGCCATCTGTGTCAAGTTTACAACAGTTTGTCAGAGTATTTCTGTATGTTGTAATATCCATCACAGAAGCATGCTGTTTTTTAATGCAGTACCAGCTGTGGCATCAAAGTTCATTCAGTAGACTATTCATCCCTGCATCCAAATATGCAAGTAAAGTTAAAATTGTCCATAAACACTGCAGGGCTTAGATTTACTCAAAATAGACTGATGTACAGTAAAAAATTGCATTGTGGAATCAACCTTTCAGATCCAAAGCTAGATTTTACATGGTATATGTGTGACAGTGCCCATGACACGTCTCACAATTAACACAGGGAAACAGCTTTACATTGTAAAACAACTGCCTTTCAGTCAGTGTCTTTTTCAGAAATGTCCATGTTTATTTAATCATGATGCCAAACTGCATTATTCAAATTAGGACGTCTTTAGATTTATATTTTCTGCATTTAGCAGATGCTTTTATCCAAAAGCTGTGGCTGTATATTGCCTAAGCAATTAAGGCGTTAAGGAACTTGCTCAAGGGTCCAACAGTGGCAACCTGGCAGTGTTGGGGCTTGAACCAGCAACCTTTTAATTACTAGTCCAGTATCTTAACCACTAAGCTACAACTGCCCTCAATTTTGCCAACATGGGTTCAAAATGTACATCTGGCGTTCTTAATCTACAGAGATGACCATAGCGGGGCGGCACGGTGGCCAAGTGGGTAGCACTGTCGCCTCACAGCAAGAAGGTCCTGGGTTCGATCCCCAGGCGGGGCGGTCCGGGTATTTTCTGTGCGGAGTTTGCATGTCCTACCCGTGTCTGTGTGGGTTTCCTCCGGAAGCAGTCAGGTTAATTGGAGATGCTGAAATGCCCTATAGATGAATGGGTGTGTGTATGTGTGTGTGTATGTGTGTGTGTGTGTCTGCCCTGCGATGGACTGGTGCCCCGTCCAGGGTGTTACTGTGTGCCTTGAGCCACTCCATGGAATACACTGTGGACAAAGTGCCAAACACATGGCACCCATGACTCCTCCATGTCTGAGACCTTGCTGACATGACCCAAACATGAAACCAAAACCAAACCGACACATCAAAGTGTTTTTTTTTTTTTTTTTTTATGTAAAAGACTTTGATCTTTTTTTTGGTAACAGTGACGGTAGACGTTTAGCGTTTGGCTCAAAACTTAATGCGCTCTCAATTCTCAGACATCCCAAAATGCTGGGTGCTAGACTTTATTGACTGCAGACCACACTTCTTTTTTTAACCAAATGGTGCATTATGAAATGTAATAAAAGTATTACATTAGAGGCCATGCAAGTTGCATTGCTTAAATAATTACTAAAATAATTATGAAAAGTTACAATAATTTCAGTGTTGTAGGTGCATGCAGTAAATACAAAAATGTAACTATATACTAGTTCATAAAATAAAACAGAAAAGCTGGGACAGAATGTGCATCTGTTTGAACTGTGAGCACCAAGTGACAGAAGAAGATTTTAAATAAACTAGCAGAATGCTGTTCCATTTTCACAGTAAGCAACATGTGAATGAGTGTTTATTGAAGGTGGCATGAGTTTTGTTAAATGTAATAAGCCATTTGTTTGGGCCTGTTTAATGTAATAAGCCATTTGTTGTTCTATTATTTAGGGATAACTATGTTAAAGAAAAGGATACACTTTGTAAAAAATTAAAAGAAAATGTATTGTTTCATTGTTTCATCTAATAAACACACTTTGTTTTAAACTTTGATAGGTTAAATCTTCTTTTGTGCTGCTGTTTAAAGGCTAAATAATACATGCTCACCAAGCTGGGCATTTGCATTTTACTGGAATTTGAAATATCGGAACAATGGTTGGATTGCCGCTTCATTTACCTCATTCCCTGAACACATTTGTCCCAATCTCATCAGAACACAGCAGCAGGTGTACAAACATGAAATTACAACAATGCCAGCCGTCTCACCATAGAGAATTCCTGCCAGAATAATACTGGATGGATAGGAAAGCCGGGGGAAGAGGGATGCATTGTAAGGGACTGATAATGTGTTCTACTGGCAGGGTTCTGTGCTGGAAGGCAAACATTCAAGCTTTTTGATTGTCATTAGAAATCTGGCTGTGATGCTGCAGAAATAAAGATTTATTTGTAAGTTTAGATCTATGACAGTGTGGTTATATACAGGGGTTGGACAAAATAACTGAAACACCTGGTTTTAGACCACAATAATTTATTAGTATGGTGTAGGGCCTCCTTTTGCGGCCAATACAGCGTCAATTCGTATTGGAAATGACATATACAAGTCCTGCACAGTGGTCAGAGGGATTTTAAGCCATTCTTCTTGCAGGATAGTGGCCAGGTCACTAAGTGATGCTGGTGGAGGAAAACGTTTCCTGACTCGCTTCTCCAAAACACCCCAAAGTGGCTCAATAATATTTAGATCTGGTGACTGTGCAGGCCATGGGAGATGTTCAACTTCACTTTCATGTTCATCAAACCAATCTTTCACCAGTCTTGCTGTGTGTATTGGTGCATTGTCATCCTGATACACGGCACCGCCATTGGATGCACATGGTCCTCCAGAATGGTTCGGTAGTCCTTGGCAGTGACACGCCCATCTAGCACAAGTATTGGGCCAAGGGAATGCCATGATATGGCAGCCCAAACCATCACTGATCCACCCCCATGCTTCACTCCGGGCATGCAACAGTCTGGGTGGTACGCTTCTTTGGGGCTTCTCCACACCGTAACTCTCCCGGATGTGGGGAAAACAGTAAAGGTGGACTCATCAGAGAACAATACATGTTTCACATTGTCCACAGCCCAAGATTTGCGCTCCTTGCACCATTGAAACCGACGTTTGGCATTGGCACGAGTGACCAAAGATTTGACTATAGCAGCCCGGCCGTGTATATTGACCCTGTGGCGCTCCCGACGGACAGTTCTGGTGGAAACAGGAGAGTTGAGGTGCACATTTAATTCTGCCGTGATTTGGGCAGCCGTGGTTTTATGTTTTTTGGATACAATCCGGGTTAGCACCCGAACATCCCTTTCAGACAGCTTCCTCTTGCGTCCACAGTTAATCCTGTTGGATGTGGTTTGTCCTTCTTGGTGGTATGCTGACATTACCCTGGATACCGTGGCTCTTGATACATCACAAAGACTTGCTGTCTTGGTCACAGATGCGCCAGCAAGACGTGCACCAACAATTTGTCTACTGTATATATATACAGGGGTTGGACAAAATAACTGAAACACCTGTCATTTTAGTGTGGTAGGTTTCATGGCTAAATTGGACCAGTCTGGTGGCCAATCTTCATTAATTGCACATTGCACCAGTAAGAGCAGAGTGTGAAGGTTCAATTAGCAGGGTAAGAGCACAGTTTTGCTCAAAATATTGCAATGCACACAACATTATGGATGACACACCAGAGTTCAAAAGAGGACAAATTGTTGGTGCACGTCTTGCTGGCGCATCTGTGACCAAGACAGCAAGTCTTTGTGATGTATCAAGAGCCACGGTATCCAGGGTAATGTCAGCATACCACCAAGAAGGACAAACCACATCCAACAGGATTAACTGTGGACGCAAGAGGAAGCTGTCTGAAAGGGATGTTCGGGTGCTAACCCGGATTGTATCCAAAAAACATAAAACCACGGCTGCCCAAATCACGGCAGAATTAAATGTGCACCTCAACTCTCCTGTTTCCACCAGAACTGTCCGTCGGGAGCTCCACAGGGTCAATATACACAGCCGGGCTGCTATAGCCAAACCTTTGGTCACTCGTGCCAATGCCAAACGTCGGTTTCAATGGTGCAAGGAGCGCAAATCTTGGGCTGTGGACAATGTAAAACATGTATTGTTCTCTGATGAGTCCACCTTTACTGTTTTCCCCACATCCGGGAGAGTTACGGTGTGGAGAAGCCCCAAAGAAGCGTACCACCCAGACTGTTGCATGCCCAGAGTGAAGCATGGGGGTGGATCAGTGATGGTTTGGGCTGCCATATCATGGCATTCCCTTGGCCCAATACTTGTGCTAGATGGGCGCGTCACTGCCAAGGACTACCGAACCATTCTGGAGGACCATGTGCATCCAATGGCGGTGCCGTGTATCAGGATGACAATGCACCAATACACACAGCAAGACTGGTGAAAGATTGGTTTGATGAACATGAAAGTGAAGTTGAACATCTCCCATGGCCTGCACAGTCACCAGATCTAAATATTATTGAGCCACTTTGGGGTGTTTTGGAGAAGCGAGTCAGGAAACGTTTTCCTCCACCAGCATCACGTAGTGACCTGGCCACTATCCTGCAAGAAGAATGGCTTAAAATCCCTCTGACCACTGTGCAGGACTTGTATATGTCATTTCCAAGACGAATTGACGCTGTATTGGCCGCAAAATGAGGCCCTACACCATACTAATAAATTATTGTGGTCTAAAACCAGGTGTTTCAGTTATTTTGTCCAACCCCTGTATATATATATATATATACACACGTGTATATATATATATATACGTGTATATATATACAGTACAGGCCAAAAGTTTGGACACACCTTCTCATTCCTGTGGTTTTTCTAAAATTTTGTAAATTTTCTACATTGTAGATTAATACTAAAGACATCCAAACTATGAAGGAACACATATGGAATTATGTAGTAAACAAAAAAGTGTTAAACAAACCAGAATATGTTTTATATTTTAGATTCTTCAAAGTAGCCATATTTTGCTTTAATGACAGATTTGCACACTCTTTGAAATTTTCTCAACCAGCTTTATTAGGTTTCCACCTGGAATGGTTTTCAATGAATGTTTGCGCCTTGTCTAGAGTGAATTTTTGGAATTTGTTGCTTTTTTAATGTGTTTGAGACCATCAGTTGGGTTGTGCAGAGGTAGAGTTGGTAAAATATAAAACATATTCTGGTTTGTTTAACACTTTTTGGTTCACTACATAATTCTTCATAGTTTGGATGTCTTCAGTATTAATCTACAATGTAGAAAATAAAAATAATCAAGAAAAAACATTGAAGAGAAGGTGTGTCCAAACTTTTGACTGGTGTGTCCAAACTTTTGGCCTGTACTGTATATATATACACACGTGTATATATATATATATATATATATATATATATATATATATATATACATACATACAGTGTATCACAAAAGTGAGTACACCCCTCACATTTCTGCAAATATTTCATTATATCTTTTCATGGGACAACACTATAGACATGAAACTTGGATATAACTTAGAGTAGTCAGTGTACAACTTGTATAGCAGTGTAGATTTACTGTCTTCTGAAAATAACTCAACACACAGCCATTAATGTCTAAATAGCTGGCAACATAAGTGAGTACACCCCACAGTGAACATGTCCAAATTGTGCCCAAAGTGTCAATATTTTGTGTGACCACCATTATTATCCAGCACTGCCTTAACCCTCCTGGGCATGGAATTCACCAGAGCTGCACAGGTTGCTACTGGAATCCTCTTCCACTCCTCCATGATGACATCACGGAGCTGGTGGATGTTAGACACCTTGAACTCCTCCACCTTCCACTTGAGGATGCGCCACAGGTGCTCAATTGGGTTTAGTCCATCACCTTTACCTTCAGCTTCCTCAGCAAGGCAGTTGTCATCTTGGAGGTTGTGTTTGGGGTCGTTATCCTGTTGGAAAACTGCCATGAGGCCCAGTTTTTGAAGGGAGGGGATCATGCTCTGTTTCAGAATGTCACAGTACATGTTGGAATTCATGTTTCCCTCAATGAACTGCAGCTCCCCAGTGCCAGCAACACTCATGCAGCCCAAGACCATGATGCTACCACCACCATGCTTGACTGTAGGCAAGATACAGTTGTCTTGGTACTTCTCACCAGGGCGCCGCCACACATGCTGGACACCATCTGAGCCAAACAAGTTTATCTTGGTCTCGTCAGACCACAGGGCATTCCAGTAATCCATGTTCTTGGACTGCTTGTCTTCAGCAAACTGTTTGCGGGCTTTCTTGTGCGTCAGCTTCCTTCTGGGATGACGACCATGCAGACCGAGTTGATGCAGTGTGCGGCGTATGGTCTGAGCACTGACAGGCTGACCTCCCACGTCTTCAACCTCTGCAGCAATGCTGGCAGCACTCATGTGTCTATTTTTTAAAGCCAACCTCTGGATATGACGCCGAACACGTGGACTCAACTTCTTTGGTCGACCCTGGCGAAGCCTGTTCCGAGTGGAACCTGTCCTGGAAAACCGCTGTATGACCTTGGCCACCATGCTGTAGCTCAGTTTCAGGGTGTTAGCAATCTTCTTATAGCCCAGGCCATCTTTGTGGAGAGTAACAATTCTATTTCTCACATCCTCAGAGAGTTCTTTGCCATGAGGTGCCATGTTGAATATCCAGTGGCCAGTATGAGAGAATTGTACCCAAAACACCAAATTTAACAGCCCTGCTCCCCATTTACACCTGGGACCTTGACACATGACACCAGGGAGGGACAACGACACATTTGGGCACAATTTGGACATGTTCACTGTGGGGTGTACTCACTTATGTTGCCAGCTATTTAGACATTAATGGCTGTGTGTTGAGTTATTTTCAGAAGACAGTAAATCTACACTGCTATACAAGCTGTACACTGACTACTCTAAGTTATATCCAAGTTTCATGTCTATAGTGTTGTCCCATGAAAAGATATAATGAAATATTTGCAGAAATGTGAGGGGTGTACTCACTTTTGTGATACACTGTACATACATACATATATACAGTATACACATAGGAGTATTTGTAAGGTCGGGCTTGCAATTTGTTTTAATAAGGTTGAGGTCAGGGTTCCCTTGAAGAATATATAAAACCATGTCTTTATTGACCTTGCTTGGTGCACAGGGGCACAGTCATGCTAAAACAGAAAAAAGGCATTTTGGCACAGAAACAAAAGCATATAAATTTACTTTATAGCATGAAAAATAGCATAAAAAAAATAAAAATAAAAAATAAAAAAAATAGCAAATTCACTCTAGTACAATGAAAAAGTTCCCTAATTTAAAACTATATTTTATTTCATTTAAAGACTTTTCTTAATTATGTGCTCATAATAAAAGACTGATGAAAGCTGAGGAATATAAACAGATTTGACTTTAGTATGCAGTATCTTTGGGAATACAGCTGACTATAAAACTTGCTTTTAACAGAATAATGACCACCAGCACACTGCAAATGCTTAAGACCTACTTGGAAAGAAGTCTGTTGGGGCACTTACACATTAAATTGGCTGTCTCAGTGGGATCACTTAGATAGAGAAAAGCAGCAGTCTTTCATAGCACTACTTCAATTGTGCATCCTAAGAGAGGCCACAGTTTTTTGTTTTTTTTCTTTTTTAAACACCAATTTACACCGGTGTCTAGTAATTACATGTAATTATTGAGAACAAAAATGCCTGTGTAACAGCCAACAAACAATAAATAAACCAGTGCTGTTAAGAACATATAATTTAATGGTTAACAGTTAATCAACCAGTCGTTGTTTGATTAATGCTGTTGGTTTATCAGCTGATACTTTATTCTACTTTATTGTCTTGGGAGGATTTGAAATGCACCAACATGAGCATGTGCCTACTCTGCTTACAAACAAATGTGGACATTTTAATCCTTTTTAGAACATCTTCATGCATTTACACTGATCAGCCATAACATTAAAACCACCTCCTTGTTTTTACACTCACTGTCTATTTTATCAGCTCCACTTACAGTTTCTCTACATACTTTTTTAGCCTGCTTTCACCCTGTTCTTCAATGGTCAGGACCACCACAGAGCAGGTATAATTTGGGTGGTGGATTATTCTCAGCAATGCTGTGACACTGACATGGTGGTGGTGTGTTAGTGTGTGTTGTGCTGGTGGATCAAACACAGCAGCACTGCTGGAGTTTTTAAATACCATGTCCACTCAGTGTCCACTCTGTTAGACACTCCTACCTAGTTGGTACACCTTGTAGATGTAAAGTCAGAGACGATCACTCATCAATTGCTGCTGATTGAGTTGGTAATCTTCTAGACCTTCATCAGTGGTAACAGGACTCTGCCCACGGGGCACTGTCTGCTGGATATTTTTGGTTGGTGGACTATTCTCAGTCCAGAAGTGACAGTGAGGTGTTTAAAAACTCCATCAGCATTGCTGTGTCTGATCCACTCATACCAGCACAACACACACGAACACATCACCACCATGTCAGTGTCACTGCAGTGCTGAGAATGATCCACCAGCTAAATAATACCTACTCTGTGGTGGTCCTGGGAGAGTCCTGACCATTGAAGAACAGCATGAAAGGGGGCTAACAAAGCATGCAGAGAAACAGATGGACTACAGTCAGTAATTGTAGAACTACAAAATGATTCTATATGGTAAGTGGAGCTGATAAAATGGACAATGTGTGTAGAAACAAAGGTGGTTTTAATGTTATGGCTGATTGGTGTACGTTGTTTAAGTCATCAAAGGTCGGGCTATTATACATGTAATTAAAAACAGTGAAGCCAGTATGATGACGTGCTTATTTTGATGGGATGGTATTCGCCTGTTGATTATTGGTTAACCATCGGCTGATGATGGTTGGTTATGGTTAAGAGAAATTGGCAAAACCATGACTTTGCTTTTTAAATAGCTTATAGATTAATAGAAATAAATATCAATATTATTGTAATAAATATTTAAATTCTTGAGGCATCCGACAATGAATCACAGCTCAGAGTATTAAGCGAAAACTACAACCAATCCATTGGAGAAAATAAATAAATAAATAAATAAATCATTCTGACCACAGAGATAGTATGTACTCCTAACTCCTGTGCATCCCTTTTGGATTGAATCGGACCCTTTTTTGATTGCTTTTGCTTTAATATTCAAGGAATGTAACTTCCCTTCATTCTGTTCTCATTGAGGCCACCTCAGAAGCTTTTGAGAATGAAAAAGATTATATTGTAATTTTACTGCCGTGCCAAGGTGGAAAAGAAAAAAGAAAAAAGACTGATGCAAAAAACGTGAGACAGAAATGGGCAAATATGCAGTGCCTTGAAAAAGTTCAGCTTTTTATACTTATTTTATTGTCTAAAATCACACATTTCCCCCTCCAGTTTATCATCTATACAACACTGGGCTTAATGCCAGTCCATCACAGGGCACACATGCACGTCGTGATATTGCAGAGTGAGACGTGGCCCTGGGTCAACAGGGGAGGTGCTTCAGTCGAAACCGTTCGAGCACAACTAGCTATGACATCACCACATTTGCCAGGGCTAGCTAATCCTAGCTAAGTAATGGGTATGCAAGCTAAAAGATCCGGCAACTGTGTAACTTTCAGTATTTGAAAGAATGTTGGAAATCATTGTTCCAAGCAAAATATTAACAGTGTGCAAAGCATGAAATAAATGTCTCAGATTTACCATTAGGCTAGCCAGCTAGCTTAACTACTACCTAGCATAGCAAAAAGCTATGAGAGATTAGCCAAGCCAAGGCTAGCTACAATATGTAAAATATTATTCTGTGTAAGAAAAAAAAAAACGGTACTACTACATGTTAAGCATGTATTATAACAAGGGGATTCAGTGTGTGCGTGGCAACGGAGCTTTTTTCTCTGGTTGAGGTTAAAAAATGAGAAAAATAGAAAAACGAGAAAAACGAGAAAGGCCCGGCAAATGTGGTGATGTCATGGCGGTGGCTAGTTTGTGATTGGTCGAACCTGTTGACCCAGGGCCACGTCTCACTCTGCAATATCAGGTTGTGCGCACACGCACACGCACACGCACACGCACACACACAGTCACCTATAGGGCAATTTAGTGTCTCCAATTAACCTGACTGCATGTTTTTGGATTGTGGGAGGAAACCGGAGCTCCCGGAGGAAACCAACGCAGACTCGGGGAGAACATGCAAACTCTGCACAGAAAGGACCCGGACCGCCCCGCCTGGGGATCGAACCCAGAACCTTCTTGCTGTGAGGTGACAGTGCTACTCACCGAGCCACCGTGCCACCCAAAGTAGAAACTTACAGCTTAAATCCTAAGTGACGTGTTATAAATGTAACTAAATAAATCTTTAGACTTTAGACATAGCCTTTTCTCATTCAAATATTGTTTGCTTAGTGGAACAGTGGCGCACAAAGTTTCTCAAGTTTCTCTCAAGTTTGAGCCAATGACCTGAAGTGCAAACGTGACAGATAACACAGTGTGACTATGGAAATATTACATTTATTATGATTATTATTATTAATTTCTCCCCTTGAACAAATCCTTGACTGAAAAAAAAAATCTATGATGATTCAGTTAGACAAAAATGCTACTGATTTCAAGTGCAAGTACAGGTGAAAAACACACTCATTAATGTCACACCGTATTTACATATTCTACAATATGCCAGGCTTATATGAGGATCAGGTTTGGGCTTTATGCAGATAAGCCAAGACCAGAACTAGCAAACAATAATCC
The DNA here is from genome assembly GCF_030014385.1 of Trichomycterus rosablanca. Classification (NCBI taxonomy): domain Eukaryota; kingdom Metazoa; phylum Chordata; class Actinopteri; order Siluriformes; family Trichomycteridae; genus Trichomycterus; species Trichomycterus rosablanca. The sequence goes on along the minus strand of NC_086002.1, from coordinate 7,428,857 downwards.
ATCATAGCAAAATAGGAAACAACTTCCTCTAAAGTGATGCAACAAAGTTGAAAGCACAATTCTCTACAATCATTTAATGCTGCAACATTAAGCTAATATTTCAATACCCCTAGTATTGGAACTTGGGACCAACTTAAGCCATCAGCAACAGTTCCAGACCATTAACTCCCCTCAAACTTTACAACTGGCTTTATAAACTTGAGCAGGTGAAATTCCCTCGTCGTTAACCAAATTCAGATTCCTCTGTCAGACTGTTAAATGACAAAGCATGATAAAGCACTTTTTTTTTCTTTTAGTATTTTTGGACAGAGCTAAACTATACAGTGTATATCATACCACCAGACTGTCGAGTGTCATCAATCAAAATCAGGACAATTTGGAGCTCCAACTACAGCGCTTGGTGTTTAAACATATGCTCAACAGCTTGTGTTTATTTCTGCAAAATACTGGCTGCTTTAGCTGTGTAAACAACAGTTACAAGCAGTGACTGAGTTACTAACTTTGTTTCTAATTCTTTCTCATCAGATCAACAGATTATGGCACCACCTATGAAAGACTGAATGACAAAGTTGGAGTGAAGACTGTACTGAGTTACCTGTACGTCTGTCCCACCAATCCAAGAAAAGTAAGTTCATCTCTGGAATTTAAAGAATATCATATACAAGAAGAAGAAAAAAACATTTACAGCAAGGACAGCGAATCAAAAAAGATATTGTGAATTGTGATTAATACGAGGGATATTCAAAAAGTTTCCACACTCTAATATTTTTGTTATTGGGTTTCCTCCAGGAGCTCCGGTTTCCTCCCACAGTCCAAAGACGTGCAGTCAGGTGAATTGGAGATACAAAATTGTCCATGACTGTGTTTAACATTAAACTTGTGAAGTGATGAATCTTGTGTAATGAGTAACTACCGTTCCCGTCATGAATGTAACCAAAGTGTAAAACATGACATTAAAATCCTAATAAATATACATTAAGGGTATATAAATATTTTCTGACTTTACAAACATCTTTTCACTGTCATTATGGGTAATTGGGTTCAAACTGATGGGTAAAAAGGCATTTTTTTCTGTTTACTGGAGATTGGGACCTGCCAGTGATTTTAACACCCATTACCACCATTAGCCAATTATGTCTGAGTAAACAAATAACTAGCTAAGTACAAAATAGCCTTTTTGGACAAATAATCCAAGTATTCACTTTTTTTGCACATTATTTATAGTATGCATTTTGTTGTATCAATTTATTTTCTAACACAGGATGGGTGTTTTTTTTATTTGTAGTAGTCACATTAAAGCCACACCCATAAAATGATTGACAAGAGTACATTTTAATTAGAATTAAAAAATCTATCATTATTAATTCTTTAGAAAGAAGAACACACACATTAATTGGCTTTGTTTCCCATGAACTTAATTACATTAGACACCCAATGTCCGACTTCTTCTCTCACCAGGCAAAGGCCAGATTGCTTCGGAAGGTTAAAGGGTGGGCTAATCACCAGCTGTGGGCTTTGACGGAGCTGCGGAGCTCTCGCGGAATAACATTTAAACATGTCTGCAAAGTGTAACAATCTCAAAGGTTAATGACTTGTTTTGCAAATAGCGGTGCCCCATGCTGGCATGCTTCCCAGTGTGATATGATACACTGGACTCCTTGGTGTCCATTTAATCCGGCTGTAACATGGCTTTTTAAACACAGAAACATATTTCAAAAACAAAAAATAAATACATTAATTAATTAAAAAAAACATTAATTAGATTAAAAACCACCTCCTTGTTTCTACACTCACTGTCCATTTATCTGCTTCACTTACCATATAGAAGCACTTTGTAGTTCTACAATTACTGACTGACATACTTTTTTAGCCTGCTTTCACCCTGTTCTTCAATGCCCCTTCCCCCCCAGGACCACCACAGAGCAGGCATTATTTAGGTGGTGGATCATTCTCAGCACTGCATTGACACTTACATGGTGGTGGTGTGTTAGTGTGTGTTGTGCTGGTATCAGTGGATCAGACCATGTCCACTCACTGTCCACTCTATAAGACACTCCTACCTAGTTGGTTCACCTTGTAGATGTAAAGTCAGAGACGATCTCTCATCTATTGCTGCTGTTTGAGTTGGTCATCTTCACCTTCATTAGTGGTCACAGGACACTGCCCATGGGGCACTGTTGGCTGGATATTTTTGGTTGGTGGACTATTCTCAGTCCAGCAGTGACAGTGAGGTGTTTAAAAAAAACTCAATTAGTGCTGCTGTGTCTTATCCACTCATACCAGCACAACACACACTAACACACCACCACCATGACAGTGTCACTGCAGTGCTGAGAATGATCCACCACCCAAATAATACCTGCTCTGTAGTGGTCTTGTGGGGGTCCTGACCATTGAAGAACAGCATGAAAGGGGGCTAACAAAGCATGCAGAGAAACAGATGGACTACAGTCAGTAATTGTAGAACTACAAAGTGCTTCTATATGGTAAGTGGAGCTGATAAAATGGACAGTGAGTGTAAAAACAAGAAGATGGTTTTAATGTTATGGCTGATCGGTGTATATCTATCTAGCTAAACTGCTTGATTGAGATAGGGCGACTAATTAATTACACTTGATATTCTTATACAGTGTACCAATTATTTTTATATTGGAGAGGAATTACACTTTATCTTTCTCATCGTTTTGTCCTTTTCTTTTTATATAATATTTCTTACCCTTTTTTTTTTGTTTCCATAACTGACCTCATCAATCTTGTCAGCTTGGCCTTGGCCTCTAATTTCCTTTCCTTTTTTCTCATTTTTCTTACTCTTTCCATCACAGAGACAGCTGGAGACTTGTGATATGGAGTCTAGCATTAAGCCTTCATGCGCAGTGGCTAATTAGATGGCCTCCATTCGGAGCTGTCAAATAAGACCATGCGCTGCCCCCCGTGGGCTAAAGGAATCTCTGTTCTTCTAGACAGCAATTAAACTTTAAAAAAAAAATAAAAAAAAGGGAAAGTTTAAAACCATTTAATCTCAGAACTGCACCCTGACTTGAGTTAGGCTGGACATACTGTATGTTGTGAACTGTGGGGATTACAGGTTTATTTAATCATCTAGGTTCGGACAGAACAAGGACGTAGGATGTAAATCAGTGGACAGTAAGACAGTCAATAGTACACTAAAAACATCATGAGGGCGGCACGGTGGCTAAGTGGGTAGCACTGTCGCCTTACAGCAAGAAGGTCCTGGGTTCGATCCCCAGGCGGGGCGGTCCAGGTCCTTTCTCTGTGGAGTTTGCATGTTCTCTTCGTGTCCACGTTGGTTTTCTCCAGGAGCTCCGGTTTCCTCCCACAGTCCAAAAACATGCAGTCAGGTTAATTGGAGACACTGAATTGCCCTATAGGTAAATAGGTGTGTGTATGTGTGTCTGCCCTGCGATGGACTGGCGCCCCGTCCAGGGTGTTATTGTGTGCCTTGCGCCCATTGTAAAGCTGGGATAGGCTCCAGCACCCATCTGCAACCCTAACTGGATAAGCGGTTAAAAAAGTGAGTGAGTCCAAAGACATGCAGGTGAGGTGAATTGGAGATACTAAATTGTCCATGACTGTGTTTAATATAACCTTTTAAATTGATGAATCTTGTGTAATTAATAACTCCCGTTCCTGTCATGAATGTAACCGAAGTGTAAAACGTGACGTTAAAATCCTAATAAACAAACAAAAACATCATGAAAACCTTCTTAAATGGAAACATTATTAATTATTATACATTTATTAATTTTCACTGACTGCTTCATCCTGGTCATGGGGGGTTTAGCACTCCTTCTTCCCTAAACTGTTGCCACATATCTGAAATCCTAATTTATTTTATGTAATTGATTGGGATTAAAATTCCTCTAATTTATTTGTGCACATAACTGTGCACACGGTCAATAATCTGTCTTTTGTATTCTATTGCAATTCGATTTTCATAATAATACAAGTTAACATGACCATTTTCCCCCAAGATATGTTTGTCCTATCCGAGCGGAGGCAATTGATTAGGTCTGATATTCATTCTAATTATTTGTGAGTGTGCTTGTGTATTTATATGGCTTATATTTGCATTTATATTGCTTCAGGCTGGTACAACTGGCATTCACCATTCATTTCAATTGATCTGTGTTTAGAGGATATAGATTTAGCTGTTGTAGTTAAGGGATAAAAGTGTCTGCTGATAAAAGCCAACATGTATCCACTAATCCAACTTTGTGGTTTACTTGGTTAATCTAAAATACAATGACCAATTGGAAGGGCATTTTAAGGGTAGGGTATATTGTTAATGAGATGTAAAAAAATCTGACTTGGATAGAAGATATTGATAATTAAAGAAATATGTTTTGTTAAAAAGTTAATATCTACATAGTAAAACCATCAGTGCTTGAAGATAAAGTCAGACAGGCCCTGAGATCCCAACCAAAAAAAGGAAAGCCACAAGAATCTCATGTAATAATGTCACAACGGAAACATGTCAACGCTCTGAAAAAGATTCAGTTAAAGTGATGACCAAATGATTCCAACAAATCTAGAAAAGCACGCAATGACCAGCAGTTTGGAAGAGGTCAGGTTACATCCCACTACCAAAGTAAGGAGACAAAAAGTGTGCAGACTATCATACAATTCAACTCACATCACATGCCATCATTCAATGCACACTGCATTTTATATTCAAAGTGAACAACCAGATGTGCGAGAAGGGACCAGAAAAAGCAGAGGAACAAGAAATATCACATCAGATTTATGATCGATAACACTCACTTTCTTAACCGCTTATCCAATCAGGGCGCAGGGAGGTGCTGGAGCCTATCCTAGGCCTATGCAAGGCACACAGTAACACCCTGGACGGGGTGCCAGTCCATCACAGGGCAGACACACACACACACATTCACCTATATGGCAATTCAGTGTATCCAATTAACCTGACTGCACCTGCACCTGACACCCTGCTAGTTTACAGAAAAAGCCAATTAATTCAAAACCTACTTGAATAAATTATTAACAGCAAAATAATCCAACAATCAGGACATCTGACAGAGATTGGCAGAACAAGAATAAATAAACTAGAAGAAAGCTTCTAGTGTAAAGATTTGTCTCACCAAACACAAACAGAACTGTCTATACTATTAAAAAAAAATCTATGGGGTTTTAATGAGAGGGCCACTCCAGGTAATTCCAGAATAAATTTCTTAACCAAGCTTTGGTTGATTTGGAGGTATGGTTGTGCTCAAACTCCATGGAAGTGCTGGAAACTCCAATTATCAAGGTTTAAATTAACTACGAAAGGTATAAAATTCCTTTTTAAAATGGGTTAAATTACCTGTGAATCCCTAATGCCGGTCATATCCAGATGTCAGATCTTATGGTTGCCACTGACATTTGTCCCACCCTTCAACAGGTCATCCTGTATGTCTTCTACTGTAACACAGGGTTTTTTCTCTTTGTTGTCCTGATAACATTACCAAGGCCTTTGGATGAATTTTTGGACTTTCTCCCATGATCATGCATACGTTTGGAACTTTCTTACAGTGCTCCTAGTGGTGTATCTACGGATGTTCAAGATTTTGAAAATCATTTTATACACATTTCTGTTTTGCAAATTAGGAGTGGTTATTAAGTTCCCATTGATGTAATTATGCTGAAACCCAATTTTAGGTCATATGAGTCAAAATTTTTTGCTATTCTAGCTTCATTTGACATCTTAACCTTTCTTGCAACACCTTGCCGTTCTACCACTTTTTAACTGACAGATTAGAATAAGAGACTCTAGAGTTCTGAGTGTTGTATTAGTGCATAAAAAAAACACTACTGTGCTATTAGAAAGAGCATAACTTATCATAAGTCAGCTAGTGTGTATATATGGTATTTATATAGAAAATGCTTGGTGATTACACTATAATACATTAAGTAAAATACATAAGCATACCTAACGTTGCTATTTAAGCAAAAAAAAAAAAGATGAAAAAAAGATAAAAATGTGCTCAAAGTTGGCATTAAAGCACCCCCCTCTCTCTTAAAAACAACATAATATTGGCTTTTTTTAAAGCCCTATTTCATTCGTAGCTAGCAGTCTATTCTGTGAGTACAGTCCACTGAGCCTTAGCAGAAAACAAGCATGTCCTCTGTAAAAGGTCTGATAGGAAAAGACATTGAATTTTCTATCAAAGCTCTGGGTCAAGCAGTGCAACTCCAATATGTATTATTGAGTGGAAAATTGTCTCCTTGTAGCAACACACACTCGCTTGCAGGACTTCCAGGTGTCTGGGGTGCACCATGTAAGTGAAACTCCAATGGTGTACTCGAGACACAAGGTGAAAACTAATTTCACTTTCACCACAAATGCTTTCGCTTAATACAATGATATTGAAAATGATTAAACCCTTAAAAACTGCAAATAGCATCTGACAAGCCCAAAGACAGTGAAACCGGGGTGGGGGGCGTCTTTTTAAAACCATAATGAATGGTAAAATTGGAAAGGCCTCAGCCTGCACAAATCTGACTGTGATTCGCCTGCCTGTTTATTGGCACTTAATGAAAAACAATTTATCTAAATCACCGCCTGGAGGGATTCACAGTTAAAGCTTGGAGAAAGAGGGGTGAGATGTTTGTCAGTGACAAATGCAGCACTGTTTTTCCCCCTAATACAAATCCTGTTGAGGGAGGACAAAAAGCATGAATAGACTGCAGCCAGGGAGAAGGGAAATTGGTTCTCTTTTACTGAGTCTGAATTATGTGCTGTAATATGCCTTATAAAAAGTACAGCCATGTTTCTGAATAAAACATAGACCTACAGTGAAATTACATCAAGTCTGGGATTTGACTATCTTTTATAAAGTTTCATCTTAATTCACATTTGTTATTGAAATCATGATTACTGAAGGTCACTGGAGACAATCCAACTTAATATTAAATCAAGCTTAAGCTAGATAACCAGGCTTGTCATATACAAAATATACATTACATTACACTACTATTTAAAGGACGGTCTAGGATATACTGCAATGCAAATTGTTTTTCTGCTACTAAAAATTACAAACCCAATTTCTTATGTTTTGGCTAACCAGCTTGATTGTAATTTGTAAATATGACGCTGGCAACACATTGACTTTCACCATCTATCAGACAAATATTGTGGAAAGATTAAGGAAATCCAGGGAAAGACAGGCTGAGTTCTCCATGTCAAAAATAAAGGACTATACAGAATATTGTCAGCAAAATATAATGTAATAAATACTGTAACACTCCAATCATGCAGTTACAAAAACTGTTAAAGACATGACTGTCATAACAAAAATGTCCCAAGTATGCAAAAATGCTGACTTGCAATAAAATACAGATTTATTTTGCTCTCAATCGAGTGGATTTTATTTTATTATTTACTTGCACATACAAGCCAGAACACACTGATAATTAAAAAAAAAAAACGTGACTTATGAAAAGTGCAGCCATGTTTCTGAATAAAACATAGACCTACAGCAAAATTACACCAAGTCAAGGACTTAGCTTTTTATTATCTTAATTCACATCTAATATCCAAATCATGATTACAAAGCAAAAAATTTTTCCTGAATATTTGTGTATATAAACAAATTTTATGTTTGATGCCTGCACACATTAACTTTCACCATCTACAAGACAAATATTGTCAAAAGATTCAGGGAATTCAGAAACATCTAAGCCAAAAAAGGACTATACAGAATATTATCAGTAAAATATACTGTAATAAATACTGTAATGCAAAAATGCTGACTTGCAATGAAATACAGATTTATTTTGCTCTCAGTTGAGTGGATTTTATTATTTATTTGCACATATAAGCCAGAACACAAACAGTACAAAACATGACATGTTTGTGAATATGAACACATTTTACATTCAATGTCTGCACACACCAACTTTCACCATCTACCAGACAATTATTGTGAAAAGGGAATTCAGAAAAACCCATGCCAAAAAAGGACTATACAGAATTATATCCGCAAAATATACTGTAATAAATATTGTAATATTACAATTATGCAGTTACAAAGAGGTGTTGAAGACATGACTGTCATAACAAATATGTCCCTACATAAAAATGCTGACTTGCAATTACATACATATTTTTTATTTTTTTTTTGCTCTCATTTAAGTGGATTTTATTTTATTATTTATTTGCCCATACAAGCCAGAACACACAGATCATTAAAACAGTCATTTTCTCAATTGAATGAGCTGAGCACCGCATCAAGGTCAGCGGCTCTCATTTGAATTGATTCCACATGAAACTGGCTTTGATACCGGAGCCACAGCAATGACGGCTTCCTTAACGAGCAGTCAGACACACTTAACCTTTAAATATCACCGTGATCAAAGATGACTGAGGAGACGAACGAGGAATCAAAAGCCACCCACATAGTTGTAGTACAATTTGGTTACACAACCTCACAGCAGTTCCTGCTGACCTCTGCGCAAAGCCGTTAGAAGCCAGGCAGTGAAAAAATTATCACATGTAAACACAGTTTGAACTGGAAATAGGACTTTATAATTGGGCCTCATTAGTGGATTTAGTGTTCATGGGGATGAAAAAACAAGAAATAAATAAAAACATGGAGCTAAAAACTGATTATTGATTAATATCAAGGTTTATCAAGGACTTGGGCAAAAAAGCAACTAGTGACAAATCTAGCGACTTTTTCTGGTGTTATTGGAGACTTTTGGAGACTCGGACGTGAAAGCATATATCGTTCTGCAGTTACTGTCCTCAACGAGGACATGCGCACATCTGTTTTTGACTCGTTGAGTGGAACACCTGTAATTCTGTGCTACCTTTGCCTTATTTATTTCTGCTAGCGGTTAGTAATGTGTGGTTTTAGTTTTAATTCCTTTAAAAGTTTAAAGTTTAAGTGTATGTAATGCCGTTATTATGTGACTTATTTTTTATTTTATTTCAGAACTATGCAAGGTGCTCAAATTAGCTATACTTGATTGAATACAGTTGAATAACCTGTTAACCTAATGCTATGTGTTAACGTTTTATTTAACCACGTTTATACATGCGTTCAGTGATTTTAGAGCGTTTTTCATACATCTAGGGAAGCCAATCATTTTTAAATAACCATCTGTGACCTTAACATTACGACAACACAAGAGGTATTCAGTTATTTTTCAGTGTTGTGCTTTCTTAGCAGTTCAGCTGGTACAGTAAAGATTGTGTCTAATAAAGTTAATTACTGAGTGAATATGTTGAGCATTTATTACGTTATCTTGTACTTAGCTGTTTGTATACGTAAAATAATTGTTGTTGCTTTTTCCTTGTCAGTTCAGATCTAATTATTTGTTCCTTATTCCATGTTTTTTTGTAGCTTTGATAAGATCTGTGTGATCTGTAGTTTTCTCACTGAGATCTTATCCAACAGGGCATGATAAATCATAGAGGCAAAACCTTAGAAGATATTCCTTATAGAGGGTTAGAACATTACTTACTACAAAATGTTTTGTATACTGGCTAATATAAAATTACATTTAAGTTCAATCGAATTAAAATCTTAATAAATTAATTTGAGATATATGTCTGAGATACAGATCAATGGATCTATCGAGATGGCTACCTATAGTTTATAATAATATATAGACCTATCAAGATGTGCTACCAATACTTATAATAAGATATACACCTATTGACATGTGCTAACACTTATGCAAATTAGGCAATGACGTAATTTAGCGACTTCTAGCGACTTTTAGGACAGCCAATAGCTACGTACTTTCCTTACTGAGGAGTTGGCAACACTGTAAACAAGTTGGTTAACAAATGCAGAGACCTTCTAACTGCTTTTAGGCGGTACCTTTTGTCACAAATCTCTGGGCCTTACAACTGTAAATAGGTAATACAGTGTACATTCTAAATGCTAATGCTACCCTCGCTAACATTATCTGGATATTGTTTGGTGTGTATGTGGCTTCAACAGAAACATTAGCTTTTATTTGAGTCTTATTATAATAATAACACACCAGTCACTGAGGTTACTCAGCTTGGCATTTATTTAATTATTATTAGTAATCTCAGGATTTAATACTTACATTCAGGGGTCCTGGGGCTCTCACAAACAGAGACAGCTGTACCATTCAGCTCTTTTATAGGGGTGTTTCCCACCATTAGGAAGGGAAGTACCATTTCTAGAGCTAGAGCAGGGGGTTAGAATAGAATTGTCCTGTTAGGGTTTTCTTTCATGGATTACTGTGAACATTAATGGTTTATATTTAGGACTTAGTGTTGGGGTCATACTTTTGGGTATAGGGCCTTTGTGATTATTTGTTTTTTTCTTTTTCCATGAATCTTAAGGGTGATTAATATTACTGTAGTTGGATTGGCCCAAGGCGAGGCTGAGGCTATTTAAGTAGGTGGCACCTTGAGCCAAGATGGTTAGTCTGTTTAGGCCACAGAGGAAACAGGCCATACTAGAAAAGATCCTTGGGCCAGGTCTGCTGATATAGCCTGGATTGTTAATAAGCTTACTAAGGTAGTCTAGTTACAATGATTAGTTTTTTCCATGTTCTCACTGTAAATATTTGCACCTTTAAAAGAGAGGCTGCTGCCACTGTGGTCAACCAGCTAACACCTTTACTAAACATTAATCAGTTTTCCTAATAATAACCACTGTTGCTTTATTTGTCCCCTTATTTGCACTTATCTAACCCATATTATTATAATTTTTTTATTAATTAAGTTATTCATTAATACTTTTTAGGTGATGGTCTTGACGGACCCAGAATTTGAAAGCAGTGTCCTCATCAGCTCGGATGAAGGTGCCAACTACCAGAAATACCGTCTCAGTTTCTTTGTCTTGAGTCTGCTTTTCCACCCTTCCCAGGAGGACTGGGCTCTGGCCTACAGCCACGACCAAAAGGTAAGCCAGTTTTTGAGATGCTATAAAGGGGAAATGTGCAGATGATTTCATGGGCTTCAGGTTGCTGGTGGGCCCAACGGGACCCATCTAATGCTTTTTTCTAGGCAAAGAGTAGGGTTGGGGCAGTAAATAAGGCCTCATTTAGCTAATTACAGTGAGACTTTGGTACAGAAGGTAATGTGGGCACTGGACAGCTCTAAAATCTTAAGTATGTGGGTTTAATCCTCGCCTTGAGTCAATTTCTGTGAGAATTTGTTTCTGGTTTTCTTTTACTACTGGTTTGCTTCCACCTATAAAATATGCCAGTAAGTGAATTGGCTACTCTAATTTGTCTCAAGATGTGTGAATATTTGAGTGTAATACCATGAGATTCATTAAAGCCGTCGAGGCTGCATTGCTGCCCTGTGCATACCTAAGTAGAATAAGGCAAATATTTGAGAAAAATTAATGACCGTATAAATATTTCAGTATTTTTGTCCCAACTTAACATAACTGAATTGCAGAAGCCGTAAATAAAAACTTTTTTTTTTTGGCCTACATTCAATGCTGGGGTGGCACGGTGGCTAAGTGGGTAACACTGTTGCCTCACAGCAAGATGGTCCTGGGTTTGATCCCCAGGTCCTGTGTGGAGTTTGCATGTTCTCCCTGTGTCTGCGTGGGTTTACTCCGGGTTCTCCGGTTTCCTCCCACAGTCCAAACACATGCAAGTGAGGTGCATTGGAGATACAAAATTGTCCATGACTGTGTTTGATATAACCTTGTGAACTGATGAATCTTGTGTAATGAGTCACCGTTCCTGTCATGAATGTAACCAAAAGTGTAAAACATGATGTTAAAATCCTAATAAACAAATAAACATTTAATGCTGTTGCTGCATTAGAATTTTTTTTACAACATTATGAGGTCTACAGTATGAGACAATATGACTAAAATATATATTTTCATTGAGTGTAGATGCTGCAGAGAATGGCAGATTGTGGCCACCATATGCTCATTCTATGATGTGTGTGCCAGGTTCTTTATTATCATTATTTTCAGTCAGTGTGTCTCCAAAGGTTTTTTTTTTATGTATTCACTGCCAGCCCTGAACATATTGTACTCAGTATATCCCATATGCTCGCATACTCAAACAAGCCAGTCATGTATTGAAAAGCCAACTGTTGACTGAACATGCAGCGATGGCATTTTCTTCAAATAATGGTTAACTAATAGCTTTCAGGGTCACGGTGGGTTCGACTCCACCTGTTAAAATACTGCACGAGGTGTTAATGCTTCCTGGATTAAGTGTTCATTCATTTAGGAGGAACAAACTTTCAAATCCCTTAATTACATAAAATACAAGGGTAATTTAGAGACGTCAATCCACTGATTGCATGTTTTTGCAAGGTGAAGAAAGAAAACTATTCATTACTTGTTTCTTTATTATTTTATATTTATAATTAAATAAATATTAAATATATAGTTATTTAATTATTTGGCATTTAGGTATTGTTATATTTTTAATAAAATATTAAAAGTTTATCATTTAAAAATATGAACATATTTTACCACCAGAAGAATACCAGCATATATAATATTATAAAATATTTTATTATTTCATTATTATATATTGAAACACCTCCCTTTTCATAATCTGAGTAATGACAATTAAAGCAAAAATATTCACAGTTCTTTAATCTTCACAAACAACATAAGTCCATACTAAATTGTAGATTAATTATTACACTAGCCATGTTATTGTTAGCAGTCTCTAACATTTTAATTGTAGCCTTTAAGAATGTTAAATGCTTGCTAGCTAAAACTCACATGTCAAATCGGATGCTTAAACATGTTTACAGGTAAAGCTTTCCATTTGTGTCTCTTGATTTATGTTATCAATTACTTAGTAATAATTTTATTAGAAGTCAGAAATGACAAAATACAATACCTGTCTGTACTTATAGGTACCATTAGCACACAGCTAACCAGCTGGCTAGCTAACTCTGGAGTTGGACCTGTTTTTGAATGTTGGGCAGCTAAGAAAACAGTAAAAAGAATAAATGTTTAATTGCCTGTGGCTCATTATGCACAATTATATTGCCAGTGGTTGATTTATGGTGAATGTAGGAAAGTCATTATCAGAATATTGAAAGTAGGTGTTGTTACAAAGCTGTAGGCAGATTGAATAGGCTATGCTTACTTCAGTTACTAAAAGTGAGTTTTGGTGTATGGAGGCGTTTTGTTACTTTTTGATTATAAGCAGGTTTAATGAAATAAATCCATTATTGTAAAGCTTAGATTGTGACAGTCGTAAAGATAACACTGAATGATTTTTACCTGGATTTTTTTATGTGGTTTTTTTTAAAGTCTCATGTCTTTTGCATATGTCTTTAGATATTCAAATTTAAATGTACTTAATTTTTCTGTGCACTGTACTGACCTCTTACAGCAAGTACAGGGCGATGCTCTTATTTCTGTATTACTTTGTTGTTTGAGGTGGTATCTTGACCAGACAAAGTGACGAAACAAAGCTACACCCCATCTGTTCCTCTGTTTATCAAATATAAGTAATTGTATCTGTTGAATGTCCAGCTAGTAATTGTATCCCTAGCGCATTTGACTGTGGTTATTGGCAATTGGGCAACTGGCCAATTGAACTGGGTGATGTGTCCAAAAAAAAAAAAAAGACTTTAGTACCCCACAGTCCACTTCAGAAAGTCATAAAGCAGATGAAAGTTCGGAATGAGACTACTGTATTGCTAATCTTATTTTCTAGCAGTGTTAGCCTGATGGTGCAAATAAAAGGCAGCACAGTAATTTTGCATTAATGGCTTTAGCAGCATCGTTGAACCACTGGTGGGTAACAGTGTAAAAACAAGAAAATAGAAAATTCTGCCTGAAGGTCCTCTGGATCTATAGCAGGTTTTGTGTCTACTAATTGCTCATGATCTCAACAGTACCAGCCTTGTTTTTTGTGAACGGCCATCTCGGTTATTTACAAATCAAAACGGACCATGTCAGTCGCTGGGGTTAGCCAATAAATACAATTCTGACAGGGACAGTCATGGAACGATTGCATAACAAGTAAGATCTCGAAGATGCAGCATAATCGTCAGAACATCATGAAAAGTTCTGCCAAAGGCTCTGAATGGAATTCTCCTGAACTGAACCTGCACATTTGCACAAGTCCTCCACTCAGCTTGCAGTTAATTAGCATATCTGCAGAAGTATTTTCTTCTGAACCTGAACACGAAAGACCTTGGCCTTCACACTGCCGAGCATAATGGTTATTTAAATGTACTGGTTTATGTGCAGAACGGTCTTCTTAGCATTCGTGAGGTTTTGGTGAAGGTTTTATTTATGCACTGTGTTTTCACAAACATCTGTTGCACATCAGTTTGATGAGAGCGTGTCGTAAAATATAATGGAACTGTATCAGGGGACAACATTTTCAATACAGCAAGAAAAACATGCTGATATTTAATGACAGCATAGGGGAGAGATTTTTTCCCCCTCACAATTTAGTAAAGGCCAGTTCCCACTCACTATCTATGTGTCCAATTACATAATAGCTGTCAATCTGAGTGACTAAGCACTGGCATTTAATTAAGTAATGACAGTGAATTTTAAATAAATAAAGAAATGTGTTAATCGATTAATTTATCAATTGATTAAGAATTCTGTAATTACTATACATTTACTACTTAATTCATTTATTATCATTCTCAGCACTGCAGTGACACTGACATGGTGGTGGTGTGTTAGTGTGTGTTGTGCTGGTATGAGTGGATCAGACACAGCAGCGCTGATGGAGTTTTTAAATACCGTGCCCACTCACTGTCCACTCTATTAGACACTCCTACCTAGTTGGTCCACCTTGTAGATGTGAAGTCAGAGACGATCGCTCATCTATTGCTGGAATTGGACCACACCGGCCAGCCTTCGCTCCCCACGTGCATCAATTAGCCTTGGCCGCCCATGACCCTGTCGCCAGTTTATCACTGTTCCTTCCTTTCCCTGGGCCACTTTTGATAGATACTGACCACTGCAGACTGGAAACACCCCACAAGAGCTGCAGTTTTGGAGATGCTCTGACCCAGTCGTCTAGCCATCACAATTTGGCCCTTGTCAAACTTGCTCAAATCTTTACACTATCCACTTTGAGGATAAAATGTTCACTTGCTGCCTAATATATTCCACCCACTAACAGGTGCAGTGATGAAGAGATAATCAGTGTTATTCACTTCACCTGTCAGTGGTCATAATGTTATGCCTAGTTGATATATATTATATTGCAGTATAGTTGCAATCTCTATGTACTTAATGCCAAATCTGGTGTATGCTTATTATATCAAGTAACCATACTGCATTTTGGGAGTACATAAACACTTATTCTCCTTGGAGAATAAGTGTTTATGTACTCCCAAAATGCAGTATGCTATATGCTTCCTACTCAACATGTCACAGAAAATCGCATGCATTGCTTGTCCTACAAAACACTGGAATGCAACCGTCAAGTCCCATGTTTCTTGGCCTAGCCTACTCATTTGTGCTGTTGTGGGATTAGGGCGTTGAAGGAAGCTGACCCCCCGTGTGCAGCCAACCATTGCAAAGTGTTGATGGCGTACTGACATGACATGACATGTTCCCTGTTGGCTTAACAACATTTCTGGCAGCGACCTGTCACAATGCCCATACATTTGAAATACCTCTGCGAGATTTGTCATTTCAAATTACAGAAATGTTCCTTTTTTAAATGCCACATCCGTGGTTCGGGGTCAGTGGGAGTAGAAAGCAATGCTAATGGCATGACATTATGTTTTAAGATAAGTATTAGTGGACGTGATGGTACATCTGCCTGCATTAGCAGTACTGCCAGTAAATCTTGACATTTTTGTCCTTCATTCATTGTCATTTGTTGTCTGCTTTATTACTGCTTTATCCTGGTTAAGGGTGTGGTGGGTCCGAATCATTGGATGAAAGGCAAGAAACACATGACTGCATGTCTTTAGACTTGAGGAAGGAAGTTCGAATCACTTGAAGGAAACATATAAACTCCACACAGAAAGGACCCTGGTCAACCGGGCCGGGAATCGAACTCAGGCCCTTCTTTCTGTGAGGCAACAACACTACCCACGGCATCACTGTGCCACTACTAGTAGCTTTCTTAACTAAATATGACTTGCCTTACTACAGTACCCAGTAAAAAGTCATTGGTGTTACAGTGGTACCTTAAAACCCAACATCAATTGGTTCTGGGAGTGGCATCGAGTTTTAAAAGGCATTGCGTTTCAAGGTATTTTTTCCCATAAGGATGTATTGGAAACCTGTTAATACGTTCCATGGTCCCGTAGAACTGCATATATTTTAGGCTAATGTACAATAATTGGTGGGCGGCACGGTACGGTGGCTCTGTGGGTAGCACTGTCGCCTCACAGCAACAAGGTCCTGGGTTCGATCCTCAGGTTGGGTGGTTCGGGTCCTTTCTGTGTGGAGTTTGCATGTTCTCCCCATGTCCGCGTGGGTTTACTCTGGGTGTTCCAGTTTTCTCCCACAGTCCAAATACATGCAAGTGAGGTGAATTGGAGACACTAAATTGTCCAAGACCGTGTTCAATATAACCTTGTGAACTGATGAATCTATGTAATGAGTAACTACCGTTTCTGTCATGAATGTAACCAAAGAGTGTAAAACAAGATGTTAAAGTCCTAATAAACAAACAAACAAACAAACAGCACCCTGAGCTATAATGCAAGTTTAAAAGTGAAACAGCTAAACACAGATACATGTGGAGCTTTCAGAATAAATGTGACAATTATTCCACACAAATGCAGATTCGTCTCATATTCGCACTTTGACGTTTTACTGCACCACTCGGACGAAATGCTGATGAATAAAAAAAAAGCTGAACATGTTGAGTTTAAGGTAAATGTCGAGTTTTAAAGATTTTGAGTTTAGGGGACGTTGAGTTACAAGGTAGCACTGTAGACTGTTACAGAACTTTATTTTTAATATAGAATATCCTGGCTCTGCCTACAAGTGTCTCTTTTTTAAGTACTTATATTACTTGCTGATTTTGCCCAGAGTCACTCACAGGTTCTAGAACTTTCTTCATGTAAATACAGCCACACTCATCAAATGTTCTATAATTTGCTAATGTTTTGTTAATTTACAAAGAACATTTAGGTATAATACTATACACACAATTTAGTGTCGGGTACATACAATATTAATATCATTAATTAATGCCAATATAGCCACACCATAAACCACTAATCACAGCCTAATAATATAATAGTCTGCTGAGTATGAGTATGCTGGGGTATGTAAACTAAACTAACGCATGTAAACTAAATAGAAAGCACCACATGAACACTTATTTCGGTTACTTTTCTAAAGTCAATGCGGAGGATGTAGATGAAAAAGGAAAAGTGAACAGGTGGAGGGGAATACGATTGCATTGATGCTCTGCAGGGATCCCAGATCAGTCCTTCTTTTAAAATAGCAGTGTGAAATAGCACTTGCAATCAAAGTAAATCCAGAGTTTCTCTGAAGTGTCTTGTTATATTTTTAGATTTTTTTACTTGACAGAGAAAGTCTAAGATCAGATGGACTGAAGGGAGGGAATGCATCTGTAGTGTGAAGTTCATCAGATGGCACATGGAGGGTGTTAATGGACATAAACAATACTGCCTGTGTTTGGGTCTTTATATTTAAAAATAGCTAGGTGGCACGGTGGCTCGATGGGTAGCACTGTCGCCTCACAGCAAGAAGATCCTAGGTTTGATCTCCAGGTGGGGTGGTCTGGGTTCTTTCTGTGTGGAGTTTGCATGTTCTCCCATGTCAGTCCAAATACATTTGAGTAAGGTAAATTGGAGAATAAAAATGGTCCATGACTGTGTTTGACAATAAACTTGTGAACCCAATGAATTCTGTGTAATGAGTTCTGTTAAAATCCTAATAAATACATATTTAAAAATAGCCACATCATAATTATACAGATGTTATTCAAGTAGCTAGGAAACCATATCAAAATTACATTTAGCCGCTCAGGTGGTGCAGTGGTAAAACACACTAGTACACCAGAGCTGGGATTTCGAATACATCGTATCTAATCTCAGCTCTGCCATCCGGCTGGGCTGGGTGGCTATATGAACACGTTTTTCCTATACTCTACACAGAGTATAGGAATAATGCTGATCAGGGTGTGGCTCTCCGTGCACAAAGCTGATCGCATATGAACTTGCCTCATGCAGGTGAAAAAAGGCAGTCGGCTACTGCTCACATGTCGGAGAGGGGGTATGTCAGTTCGCTCTCCTCAATCGGGGAGGGGGTCAGCACCAGTAGAGAGGAAGCATAATGCAATTGGGTAAAAATTTGGATGCATACAATTAGGGCTGGCACCGATCCGACACTCTATATTGGTATCGGTCCGATATTGGCCCAAATCACTGGATTAAATTTCGTTGAGAATGTGAGAGATCTCCAAGCCGGGACAAGATAGATACATTTGTTTATTTTTTTATTATTTAATTGTTTCATTTTTATTGTTTATAAATAATATTTATTATTACTTATTTTGTAATTTTCTCGCTGCCTCTTCAAGGTGTAGACTTGAGTTACAGATCTAGAATTTTATATTGAAATGATAATTTATTTGTTAAATACAGATAAAGTTGCACTTTAAATTAGATTTTAAATGTTTGTACGGTGCTGTTTAACAAGCCAAAAATGCTGCTAAATGTTGTGTGTAAAAACAGCATAAGTGTGATGTTGTAGGTTCTGTATTTATTCCTTTAGAATATTTGTTTCACAGTCTGAACATTGTTATTTAGATAGCTAGTTTAACCATGGTGCATTGAGACGTGTATTATTACTGCTTAGTTGTTTGAGAGGAGAAATGATGGTATCGGATTGGTATTGGTATCGGCAGATACTCAATTTGCAGTATCGGTATCGGACATAAAAAAGTGGTATCGAGCCAGCCCTACATACAATAGTACAGTCATGTGTCAAATGATTTAGCCAGTTATCATTTAAACCTAAAGAAAAAATAAGATTAGAGTCAGTTTGAGCGTTGCATGGTTGTTGATACCAGATGTGTTTTTCATGCACAGCAGCCTCTAGCCTCTCCACATACTTGGATATGCACTATATACTGTAGCTTAATGACAGTGTTACGTTAACGTAGTGCATGCATGCTTTATGGAGTAATTACTCTGGCTTCAGTGGTGTAATATCCATGTCGAATGCTTCCTTATATTAATTCCGGTGCAGTGCTTTTTGCCCAAAGTGCCTTTGTTCTTTTTTTCCTGTCCATAATAAACTTACATTAAAGCTTTGATGAGTCAAATTCTCTGAAGGGAAGAGCAGGTGAGGCTTATGCCCTCTGTGCCCTTGTTGGATTCATTTTTATCTCTAGAGAGGGTTTAGCATTCTGATTTCCACCAGACAGGGTTTTTTTATATTATCACTTAACCAGTGGCTATTATAGGTAATGCAATTTTAATCATCATATGTCACACTAAATTAATTAAATTATAACAGACAACCTTTAGATGAAAACCATTATACAGGATCATCAAGAGTTTCATATATTTAGAATAAAATCTTTCTGTTAATATTTAGCTTCATTTCATGGATACCTGTTGTCCACAAAAAGGTTTCAAATTCTCCTTTCATTTTTACTGTGCAATATGTTAAAAATATATAACACTATAATAATAATATATAATATAGCCAGAGACTGAAGCACATTTACTGAGGACCTGTTGGAAATATACACTGACTAGGCATAACATTATGACCACTGACAGGGTGAAGTAAATAACACTGATTATCTCATCATGGCACCTGTTAGTGGGTGGGATATATTAGGCAGCAAATGAACATTTTATCCTCAAAGTTGATGTTAGAAGGAGGAAAAATGGTCAAGCGTAAGGATTTGAGCGAGTTTAACAAGGGCCAAATTGTGATGTCTAGATGACTGGGTCAGAGCATCTCCAAAACTGCAGCTCTTGTGGGGTGTTTCTGGTCTGTAGTGGTCAGTATCTATCAAAAGTGATCCAAGAAAGGAACAGTGGTAAACTGGTGACAGGGTCATGGGCGGCCAAGGCTTATTGATGCACAAAATGGTTCAGGAATGGTTTGAGGAGCACAACAACGAGTTTGAGGTGTTGACTTGGCCTCCAAATCCCCCAGATCTCAATCCAGTTAAACATCTGTGGGATGTGCTGGACAAACAAGTCCGATACATGGAGGCCCCACCTCACAACTAACAGGAGTTTAAGAAGCTACTGCTAACATCTTGGTGCCAGATACCATAGCTCACCTTCAGGTGTCTAGTGAAGTCCATGCCTCAACAGGTCAGGGCTGTTTTGGCAGCAAAAGGGGGACCAACACAATATTAGGAAGGTGGTCAAAAACAGTAGGAAGTGCTTAAACAGTAAAATTCTAACTGTCCTTGTGGGAATTAATCCAATTTTGTGTATTTGGATCAGTTCAACAATCTGGCTCAGTGTTAAAAACAGATCACATTAAAACTGCAGAGCAAAAACTTTAAATTAAGTCCTAAATATTGCACTTTAAATGTAGCCATGGGGCTAATTTATTGGTTATCTAATTATTGTCTTGATTATATTGGGTTCAGTGAGTGTGAGACTCCCAGTACGGGGTGCTGATCCATCACAAACTCTTCCATTTGCTCACCACCTTGAGGATATTTAAAGTCAATAAAGCGAAAACAAGACAAATCCACACAGACGTAACTAGAGGTCAGAATCATACTCAGGTCCACTACCTGTTGCTCCAAAATCCTATATTCACCAGCGTCCCACACATTAACGTTCTGCCATACATCAAATGTGTTACTATTCTCACACCTTTTATTTAATGTGACGATATTAAATTTACACTTTGATTATATCACAGCACTCGGTGAGAGAACCTTCACACCTTTAATCCCTGTGTTCTCTCCTGGCGCTCTCTCACTTCCTATTTGCCTGAGTCGGCTTAACATCACAATATGGAGCCACACTGGAGCCACAGACACTTGACATTTACTTACACATATAACCAGGTGCAGCATGAGGTCACCATTCAATACCCACAATTATCTACACGTGAAATTAAAAGATGTCCCGATCGGTTTACATCCAGATAAAGACTGGCTAGAATCATACTCGAGTCCACAACCTGTTGCGCCGACATGCTGTCCTATAAAAATCCCATATTCACCAGCGTCCCACACACCAACCATTCTGCCATACATTAATGTGTTACTATTGTCGCACCTTTTGTTTAATGCGTCAGTTTTCTGTATGATGACAGCATTCTGTGACAGAACCTGCACACCTTTAATCCCGGTGTTCTCCCTTAGCACTCTCTTACTCCTATTTGCCAGAGTCGGCTTAACATCACAATATGAAGCCACAGACGCCTGACATTTACTTACACGTACAACCAGGTGCAGCGTGAGGTCACCATTCAATACCCACAATTACCTACATGTGAAATTGAAAGATGTCCCAATGGGTTTACATCCAGATAAAGACTAGACATGGTCACACAGTGTTTACATAATGGGATGTTGAATCTATGGTACAATATGAATTTAATATTGATAATTGAATCACAGTTCATGTTTAATTATGTACTTTGTGAATTCTGTGTTCCATCATGAGGTCATAATGCAACATAGTACAGCTGGGTTTCAAAGCTTGATTACAAGGTAAAAATAACCACAAGTAAAAGGCAATGACCAACAAACTGTCCAGTTAGAAGAAAATAACCAGTCAGGCGAATAAGGAACACCGCTATAAAAAGTCTTCAGGACAGTTTGGCGTTCTTGGACAGACTCGCTTGTAGTTTGGCCACCAGACACAAACAATCAAGCTTCTGTCAGGTATACTGAGACTCAGCAAGGAAGTGATGTCAAGAGACTAAGAGAGGATCATGCCCCCTTTACAACCCAAAATATAGAGTTACCCAGAGGTGCCCTCTGGTGCTTAGACATGTCGGAATATTACCTTTTCTTCACAGTATACAATGTGTTTACAGGGGAGGATCTTTCTCTCTCCTCAGCAGTTTGACAGTAGCTACAATTTCTATATATGTACCTGTATTACTGAAACAAACCTGATTGCTGGGTGAAGTTGGTCAGCCAACGTGCTGCCCTCTGTGTCCAGAAATAAAGACCTCTAGGCTGATCTGGGCTGATGAGACTCTCACAATAAGAAGTGTAAGAACAGTAAAAATATTAAATAATACACACACTAGCACAGCAGAACTGGGATCTCAGCTCTGCCATCCGGCTGGGTTGAGCGGCCACGTGAACAACGATTGGCCTGTTGTTCATATAGGGGTGGGGTATTAAGCCGGATAGGGACTCCTCGTAACTGATGTAATTACGACCTCTGCCGGCAGATTGATGTACAGTATATATGCACTCGCATAGTGTGGGTGACAAATGCATACGGCTGCTGCCCACGTGTCTGAGGGGGCATGGGTTAGCTTCGTTCTCCTCAGATCAGAGCGGGGGTTGGCATTAGTGAGAGAAAGCATAATGCAATCAGGCAATTGGACGTGCTAAAAAGTTGGGAGAAAATGGGGAGAAAATGCATAAACAAAAAAAATATATACAGTGTATCACAAAAGTGAGTACACCCCTCACATTTCTGCAAATATTTAATTATATCTTTTCATGGGACAACACTATAGACATGAAACTTGGATATAACTTAGAGTAGTCAGTATACAACTTGTATAGCAGTGTAGATTTACTGTCTTCTGAAAATAACTCAACACACAGCCATTAATGTCTAAATGGCTGGCAACATAAGTGAGTACACCCCACAGTGAACATGTCCAAATTGTGCCCAAAGTGTCAATATTTTGTATGACCACCATTATTATCCAGCACTGCCTTAACCCTCCTGGGCATGGAATTCACCAGAGCTGCACAGGTTGCTACTGGAATCCTCTTCCACTCCTCCATGATGACATCACGGAGCTGGTGGATGTTAGACACCTTGAACTCCTCCACCTTCCACTTGAGGATGTGCCACAGGTGCTCAATTGGGTTTAGTCCATCACCTTTACCTTCAGCTTCCTCAGCAAGGCAGTTGTCATCTTGGAGGTTGTGCTTGGGGTCGTTATCCTGTTGGAAAACTGTTTTTCAACAGTTTTCGAAGGGAGGGGATCATGCTCTGTTTCAGAATGTCACAGTACATGTTGGAATTCATGTTTCCCTCAATGAACTGCAGCTCCCCAGTGCCAGCAACACTCATGCAGCCCAAGACCATGATGCTACCACCACCATGCTTGACTGTAGGCAAGATACAGTTGTCTTGGTACTTCTCACCAGGGCGCCGCCACACATGCTGGACACCATCTGAGCCAAACAAGTTTATCTTGGTCTCGTCAGACCACAGGGCATTCCAGTAATCCATGTTCTTGGACTGCTTGTCTTCAGCAAACTGTTTGCGGGCTTTCTTGTGCGTCAGCTTCCTTCTGGGATGACGACCATGCAGACTGAGTTGATGCAGTGTGCGGCGTATGGTCTGAGCACTGACAGGCTGACCTCCCACGTCTTCAACCTCTGCAGCAATGCTGGCAGCACTCATGTGTCTATTATTTAAAGCCAACCTCTGGATATGAAGCCGAACACGTGGACTCAACTTCTTTGGTCGACCCTGGCGAAGCCTGTTCCGAGTGGAACCTGTCCTGGAAAACCGCTGTATGACCTTGGCCACCATGCTGTAGCTCAGTTTCAGGGTGTTAGCAATCTTCTTATAGCCCAGGCCATCTTTGTGGAGAGCAACAATTCTATTTCTCACATCCTCAGAGAGTTCTTTGCCATGAGGTGCCATGTTGAATATCCAGTGGCCAGTATGAGAGAATTGTACCCAAAACACCAAATTTAACAGCCCTGCTCCCCATTTACACCTGGGACCTTGACACATGACACCAGGGAGGGGCAACGACACATTTGGGCACAATTTGGACATGTTCACTGTGGGGTGTACTCACTTATGTTGCCAGCTATTTAGACATTAATGGCTGTGTGTTGAGTTATTTTCAGAAGACAGTAAATCTACACGTCTATACAAGCTGTACACTGACTACTCTAAGTTATATCCAAGTTTTATTTCTATAGTGTTGTCCCATGAAAAGATATAATGAAATATTTGCGGAAATGTGAGGGGTGTACTCACTTTTGTGATACACTGTATATATAAAAACTAAGTAGTTGGTGATTACCCTCATTTGTTGTATTTATATAAACCTTTCTTATCACATTTAGCTTATATACACACATTTTATTTTCTATTTTGATTCAACTCCTAATCCATCCAGTATTTGGAATCCTTGTAATTGTTTTGCATGAATAGTATCATGCTGTGGAAGCTTTGCCTGAGGAGAATGTTAGTGAGGCTACTGATCGAACCGGATACTCGGTATTGTAATACTGAGCATGTCTTATGGACATTCAGCCTGTACTTCTAAAGTAATGTTAAATTCAATTATTCTAATGTTATCCAATATGTTCTTAACCCCCTGTGATATTGCACAGCTACATCATAAGGTGTGTTTAAATCTCAGTTGTAGTGTTCAGGTGTTTGTCAGCCAGTTTCTCATTGCTCACATGTGTACAAATGAATTAATTAATTAAAAAGGATTTCCAATTCTGAAACAGCTTGGGCAGGGGCCTGTGCATTAAGATTAAAACCACCTCCTTGTTTCTACACTCACTGTCCATTTTATCAGCTCCACTTACCATATAGAAGCACTTTGAAGTTTTACAATTACTGACTGTAGTCCATCTGTTTCTCTACATACCTTTTTAGCCTGCTTTCACCCTGTTCTTCAATGGTCAGAACCCCCACAGGACCACGACAGAGCAGGTATTATTTAGGTGGTGGATCATTCTCAGCACTGCAGTGACACTGACATGGTGGTGATGTGTTAGTGTGTGTTGTGCTGGTATGAGTGGATCAGACACAGCAGCGTTGTTAGAATACCGTGTCCACTCACTGTCTAGACTATTAGACACTCCTACCTAGTAGGTCCACCTTTTAGATGTTAAGTCAGAGACAATCACTCATCTATTGCTGCTGTTTGAGTTGGTCATCTTCTAGACCTTCATCAGTGGTCACAGGATGCTGCCTACGGGGTGCTGTTGGCTGGATATTTTTGGTCTTGTGCACAATCAAACTCTATAAAGATAGGGTTTGAGTCTGGTGTGAAGAAACTCCAGTGGTCTGTAAAGAAAACCTCTGGGATAAACTGGATTGCCAATTGTGACCTCACAAATACTGTTACACTGAATTAAGTCCCACAAATGCAAGACCAATGTTGTAGAAAGACTTTACAAAGAAGTGGATGCTGTTAAAGTCCTACAATTATTGTTTATGATTTTAGGATGGGATGACCAGAAAGCTTAGTCAAGTGTCCACATAAATTTCATCATACAGTGTATGCATGGCAATAGTACTAATCAGAATATAGCATAGTTTTGTAGTAATAAACTGTATTTATGTATTTTATTTATGATTTATCATTTTGCAGACCACAAGCATGGTAAGATATGTAGCACTATAAAAATCTTACACGGAGGTCAAGACTCTGCCATCAAATAAACATCAAGCTAACGAACCTCAAAGGAAAAAAATGATCCTTAGGGCGCTAGGATGATAAAATTAGCATTAAATAAATATAGAGGACTATGTGAAATGCTGTGCCTCATTTGTTTCCCATTGCTAGGTTGAAGATCCACCAAAGATCAGAATAGTGCTTTCCATTACAGCTTATAGTCATTTTATCTAATAGGAGTTGAAATGATGATGACCTGTCTATTGAAAATAACCTGAACAAAAAGGGGAGCACGGTCAAGAGATTAAAAACTAAAATTTGCTTCTGTACAAGAAACTTTTAGCAACTTTGTTGCTATGCTGTAATACCATACATCACTTTGTACTGGCACCGTTATCTGGAAAACTACTGAAAGACTGCAAAACGCTACACAACAAGGTTAGCAAAATTACCTTTTCTGTTTTGACTAATGGTGATGTATGAGTGCTGCTGATGTGAGCTGCTTCAGGCTTGGATGCTCTGCCAGGGATGGCTCACGGGAGTCGGCAGCATTTGTGTAGATGTGCTATTCATTGAGGGATTTATGACAATCATAGTAGAAATGCTTACTACACTAGCAGACTAGAGCTACATGAAATAAGATCATGTGTAGATCATGTGTAGATCATGGGCCATAGCATACAGAACCATGGCATAATGTATATGCAGCAAAGGTGGGATAAAAAGTGTAAACTTTTCCAATCCGGTAATTAAATCTACCATAGAGACTTTATTTATAACAAGATATATTTGTGGACAAGTGCTGTAGTTGTAAAAGTGGATTTTTCTCCCATTCATATGACACCTTAGCTGTGCAACAGACCTGAGGCGGCAGGTCTGGACTGCAGTCGGAACAGTATAGCACCTGCACTCTCGCTATGAAGCCAGACTATTATAGCACATGCAGAATATGTCTAAGATCTAGATTTACATTTACGTTTTCGACATTTAGCAGACACTTATCCAAAGCAACTTAGTTGTGACATACGATCTAAGCAATTGAGGGTTAAGGGTCCTCAACCAGCAACCTTTATATTACTAGACCAAAACCTTAACCACTAGGCTACAACTGCCCTAGATGAAAGTTTTGCTACAGAATTGCTACAGAATGCAGAATCTACCCCTCTGCATTGATGTGCTTGGGTGGCACGGTGGCTCACCGGGTAGCACAGCAAGAAGGCCCTAGGTTCAATTCCCAGATAAAGCGGTCTGGGTCCTTTCTGTGTGGAGTTTGCATGTTCTTCCCATGTCTGCGTGGGTTTCCTCCGGGAGCTCCGGTTTCCTCCCACAGTCCAAAGACATGCAAGTGAGGTGAATTGGAGATACAAAATTGTCCATGACTGTGTTTGATATTAAATTTGTGAACTGATGAATCTTGTGTAACCATTGATGAATGTAACCAAAGTGTGTAACACACATTATAATGTGCTTTCAAAAACTGGGAGGTTATCCATGCCATTAGCACTAACACACCAACGAACCATGTCAGACGCTGGCATTTAAGGTTTGCATTGCATACAATTGTGCTTGTCCTTTTCCATTGACCTAAGGAACAAACCATATATTATTTTTATTAAAAAGGTGGTCTCTTCAGTCAATTTAGATAGACATACAAAGTCGGCTGGGTTTTTGAATGTTGTTGATATGTGGCTCCAGGGTGGCAAAGTAGCCCAGTGGGTAGGACTGTCACCTCACAGCAAGAAGGTCCTGGGTTTGATTTCCAGATGGAGCAGTCCGGGTCCTTTCTGTGTGGAGTTTGCATGTTCTTCTCATGTCTGTGTGGGTTTCCTCTGGGAGCTCTGGTTTCCTCCCACAGTCCAAAGACATGCAAGTGAGGTGAATTGGAGACACTAAATTGTCCATGACTGTGTTTGATATTAAATACTTGAATTTATGAATCTTGTTTAACCAGTAATTACCTGTCTTGTCATGAATGTAACCAAAGTGTGTAAAACATGACATTAAAATCCCAATTAAATGTGCTTTCAAAAACTGGGAGGTTATCCATGCCGTTGGCACTAACACACCAACAAACCATGTCAGACGCTGGCATTTAAGGTTTGCATTGCATACAGTTGTGATCGTGGACAAAACATCTATTATTTTTATTCAAAAGGTGGTCTCCTTAGTCCACCAGCAGACCTTTGTACTTTGCTACAGTCCAATTTAGATAGACCTACAAAGTCAGCTGGGTTTTTCAATGTTGTTGATTTGTGCCTCTGTCTTTGTGTAATAGAGTTTTAAGGCATTTGTAGATGCAGGAACAAACTGTTCATTGTTTCTAAAAAGGGAAAATTATGGAAGTAAATCTGTCTCATCAGATTTTGAATTTAAAAGCCTTTGAATTTTGATTACTGAACTTTAAGCCTTTGAATTTTGATTACTGAACTTTTTTGCCTCAGAATTCAACCCACACATTTTACAATAACTCATTTTCACTTTCATTTTTTGATGTTAACAAATTCAAAATCAAAAATTCAAGTTTATAAAATTCAAATAATATATATTCAGGTTGCTCAAATTCGATAGGTCAAATTCAGATCACAAAATTCAGATTAAAAAATTCAGACTAAACATCCGGGACACGCAGGATGAGCAATCGATTCCAGAGCCGTAGAGAGAACAGAGTAGCGACACTCCCATAGAGAACCGCTGTGACGGGGGCGGGACGTTTCTCTGCACAGCTCCGGGTGGAGCTCTGTTCATTTCCACTACTGAGCAGCATTTTCAGCTGTATGTTGCTTTGTTTTAAAGAAATAATGAATTTGGTGTCATTAATATACTTAATACTGTTATTGTTTAGCATTTGCTCAGCACTAAATGTTACATGTTTATCTTATTTAATAGGTATAACTGAATTTAGCTCAGTCAGTTAAGCTTAATTAATGCCACTAGAGTCTTTTCACCTAAAATGAGGTGATTAATCAAGAGTCTTGTTACAGAAATGATAATAAAACATTAGAACCATAATAAATCATGCTACTTTTACTTTCACACTTAAGTACATTTGAAGGTAAATACTTTAGTACTTTTACTCAGTGAAGTGGAGGTAAAGAGTATTTTTACTTTTACTACTACTTTTACTGGAGTAATATTTTACCTTGGATATCTCTACTTCAACTCAACTACATGGTTTGTCTACCTTGTCCACCACTTACATTAGACAAAATGAACTTGTGCATATTATTATGAATTAATTCATGTATTACATGTCGGAATCAATTATTAATCACTCATGAAATAAGAGATGAATGAAGCTATTTCATGTACCTGCACAATAATGTTAAAGGTACGGTAATGTGTTTATCAATCTGTTCATTCAGTGCAGGTAAACCTTATGAATCCAGCCACATGGCTCAGTGTTTAACCAAAATGATGATTATTATTATTATTATGAATCCTCAGGAAAGTGAAGGGAGATTATAGTTTATGCAAAAAAAAAAGAAAGAAAAAAAGCTCTTTAATCTCTGTACTGTATATTGTTTATACTACTTAATGATATCACATTATGTAATGTATGCTAATATAATGTACTGTGTGTTAACAAGAACGATCTATTCATTATAAGTCATTATAAACATCAATCTTTCACTTCATATACCAAATGCAGTAAATGTAAAGGCAGTTGAAAATACCCAGAAATTGTACAAATGTTTATTATTTAGTGTTTAATACTTCATTCACTGCTGCTTGTCCCATCCCAGCTAGCCTTGTAATTGTGGCCCACTTCCGGCGCAGCTGGGCCGGAATATCCCCCAAAACACTGCGATACCATTTATTTCCCATTTTCTTCTCCTTTCACATCCTCATAGATAAAATAATACATTTATTCTACAGATTAACTACAGATTAACTACAGATTAACTACAGATTAACTACAGATTGTGCAGCAGAAAGTATTTTATTAAGATAATTGCAGCAAGTATAATAATAATAATAATAATAATCAGAATATAAAAAATAAGACAAATTATAAAAGTGAAACAAAATGACAACTATATTAATATTATATATAGAAAATAACATATAATTGCATATAAGAATGATAATTATCAAAGTGAACAATATTGTAAATATACATACTATACTACGCATACACAATACTACTAAACATACTACTACTACAACTACATCTACTAATACAGCCTACATACATACCATAAATATTTTACACACACACACACACACACATATATATATATATATATATATACAGTGGTGGAAATAAGTATTTTATATTATTAATTATTATTATTAAGTATTTAATACACTATTGAATGAGCTTTAATTATTTTGCAGCTGTTGGCTAATGCAAGAAACTGTTTACCTTTTAGCTAACGTTACCTGAAGTGTATTAGTTCAGACTACCAGTTAACCTGAAACTCAATAGATAACATTACCTAACAGTTTCCATTTCCAAATTGCTCTCTATCTTAATCCAAAACTCATTAATAGACTTTCTGCTTACATTTTGCTAAGTAAAATGTTAAGATTCAACGTTAATTTACCAAACACGAACAAATAATTAGTCCTCTTTTTTAACGGCTCGCATCGCACTGTTGCTATGGTGACGTTGTTCCGCGTTTCTACGAGCACCAGCCAAACCCAGCTGTGGTAACAACTGGGCCGGATCTGGCTACACTGATTCTGGCCGATTCTGACACTCGGCCGACTGTGCCGATAGAAAAGAGGGAGCTGGACCAGATGATTGTGCTAGCTGGGATATGAGAACATGACAGCGCGGGTTTTTTTGAAACTATTGGATGGATACATAAACCACGTGACCGTGTGGCGGCGAGAACAAGGAGTGTCGCAACTCTCTCTATCTACGGCTCTGATCGATTCTGTCTCAAATCGAACCGACACCCAGCCAATCAAGTTACACTCCAGCGATCAAGTGACAACGAAGCGGCTTCGTTTACAGCAGAGCCGTAGAGAGAGAGAGTTGCGACACTTCTTGTTCTCGCGGTCACGTGGTTTATGTACCCCTCCAGTAGTTCCAAACAAACCCGGCGCTGTCATGGGACAAGCAGCAGTGAGTGAAATATTAAACGGCAAATAATAAAATATTGTACAATTTCTGGGTATTTTCACCTGCCTTTACATTTACTGCATCTGCTTTAATGTCAGTTTGGTATATGAAGTGGAAGATTTTTATAATGACTTAATAGGTTGTTCTTGTTAACACACAGTACATTATATTAGCATACATTACATAATGTGATATCATTAAGTAGTATAAACAATATACAGTACAGAGATTAAAGAGCTTTTTTTCTTTTTTTTTTTTTGCATAAACTATAATCTCCCTTCACTTTCCTGAGGATTCATAATAATAATAATAATAATAATAATAATCATTTTGGTTAAACACTGAGCCATGTGGCTGGATTCATAATGTTTACCTGCACTGAATGAACAGATTCATAAACACACTCCCGTACCTTTAACATTATTGTGCAGGTACATGAAATAGCTTCATTCATCTCTTATTTCATGAGTGATTAATAATTCATTCCTACATGTAATACATGAATTAATTCATAATAATATGCACAAGTTCATTTTGTCTAATGTAAGTGGTGGACAAGGTACACAAACCATGTAGTTGATTAGAAGTAGGTAAAATATTACTCCAGTAAAAGTAGTAGTAAAAGTAAAACACTCTTTACCTCCACTTCACTGAGTATAAGTACTAAACTATTTACCTTCCAATGTACTTAAGTGTGAAAGTAAAAGTAGCATGATTTATTATGGCTCTAATGTTTTATTATCATTTCTGTAACAAGACTCTTGATTAATCACCTCATTTTAGGTGAAAAGACTCTAGTGGCATTAATTAAGCTTAACTGACTGAGCTAAATTCAGTTATACCTATTAAATAAGATAAACATGTAACATTTAGTGCTGAGCAAATGCTAAACAATAACAGTATTAAGTATATTAATGACATCAAATTCATTATTTCTTTAAAACAAAGCAACATACAGCTGAAAATGCTGCTCAGTAGTGGAAATGAACAGAGCTCCACCCGGAGCTGTGCAGAGAAACGTCCCGCCCCCGTCACAGCGGTTCTCTATGGGAGTGTCGCTACTCTGTTCTCTCTACGGCTCTGGAATCGATTGCTCATCCTGCGTGTCCCGGATGTTTAGTCTGAATTTTTTAATCTGAATTTTGTGATCTGAATTTGACCTATCGAATTTGAGCAACCTGAATATATATTATTTGAATTTTATAAACTTGAATTTTTGATTTTGAATTTGTTAACATCAAAAAATGAAAGTGAAAATGAGTTATTGTAAAATGTGTGGGTTGAATTCTGAGCCAAAAAAGTTCAGTAATCAAAATTCAAAGGCTTAAAGTTCAGTAATCAAAATTCAAAGGCTTTTAAATTTCAAAATCTGATGAGACAGATTTACTTCCATAGAAAATGGAACAAAAGCTCCTACAAGTTTGTTTGGATAAAACTTTGCAAACCTACGCCATTAGAGAGTGTTTTTTTTTAAGCCTTTCTCTTGAACACTCTTCTAATCATCTCTTTTTCCTGCTAGTATAGTTACAAGCAGTGACATTTAACATTCTAACTAAAGCCTGAAGAAATCAAGATGCAGTTCTTTAGTTTCTCTGACCTTGATGCCCACTCATAGGAATATTGGCAACTATCTTGAATGTCCTGCACTTGTTGTTGTTTTTTTTTTTTACTGTAGATTTTACATTCTAATGGTTTTAAAACCAATTTGATGTGCATAACAGTTTCTTTATCGAGTGTGATACTGTATTTTCTATTGTTAAGAAAATGTTTCAAAGCCCTAAGCTACCAAATTGGTGAAAGACCTTTATAAGATGTGGTCATGCCTTATAATGATGAGCTAATTAAATATATTTTATTATTTTTTTCCACCTGCTGCAAATAATTATCTAATAACATTTGCAGCAGTAAGAGTGAGAGTTCCACAGTGTAAATTTTTATGTGGTGTGTGTTGATTAGATTTAATGTAAAACCTGAAATTGAATGATATTTTGTTTTGTCTTATTATTTAGATAGTGGTAGTTTAGTGCTGTAGGTTACCAACTGGAGAGTTGGGGGTTTGAATCCAAGCTCTGCCATGCAGCTACTGTTGGGCTCTTGAGAAAAGCCCTTAAACCTTTTGGCTCCTGGGGTTTTGTACTATGGCTCGCCCTGTCCTTGGACCCAATCTTCCAAAAAAACTGGGATATGCAAAAGAGCATTTAATTATAGTGTACATGACAAATAAAGGTGTTCCCACTACCAGTTTGCCCCTTGGTTCCATTGTAATTTAAATTTAAATAATGAGAGTATTTTTAGGGCGGCACAGTGGCTCAGTGGGTAGCACTGTGCAGAGTTTTCATGTTCTCTCAGTATCTGCATGTTTTTGGACTGTGGGAGGAAACCGCAGCTCCCGGAGGAAATCCACACAGTCAGGTTAATTGAGTACACTGAATTGCCCTGTGTGTGTGTCTGTGTGTGTCTGTGTGTGTCTGTGTGTGTCTGTGTGTGTCTGTCTGTCTGTCTGTCTGTCTGTCTGTCTGTCTGTCTGTCTGCACCCATTAAAAAGCTGGGATAGGCTCCAGCAACCCCTTCCCCCCACCCCCCACACACACACCGACGCTAATTGGATAAGTGAGTATTTTTATTCTTATCCCTGTACACAAAGGTTCAAACTATAAAAAAAGGGAAGGGCAGCAAAGGCACAATGTTCCCTCCTCATGTAGGCAATTTAAAATTATGTTAATGTTATACAGTATATTGCCATAGTAAAAATGGTAAAAAAACATTCTTGCATTATGTATCATTTTTGCTTATATGACAGATCTGGCACTACTTTAAATTAAAATCTTTATCTGCATTTATTTGTAGTCCTGCATCAATGAAGTCTCTCTTCTCTGCATTGCTTTATTTCTCTCACATGAAAATTACTAAAAGCAGTCAGACCCAGTTGATTAAGGTATAACCACACCAAACTCAGCACTGTTTTGTGGCACAGCTCAGTCTTAATTATTTATTAATGCTGTGATATGAACTGTAGATCCCAATCTTAAGCACTGAGCAAATTTTTATCATAAGGTGGAACATAATCATATTACCAAGCCCAAATCATAACTCATGCAACCTGAATCAGGTGAAATTAAATCATCATTGATCAGAGCAAATGTAGAAGCAAAGCAAAAAAAAAAATGATATTAAGTTTGTAGCAAAGGTCAGATTTGTTGCAAACTGGAATTAAAGGCAAAATTAGTCTAAAAAAAAAAAAAAAGAGAGAATAAAAACTCTACTAATGTAACAGTGTAATACTACTAATGTAATGTAATGTACTAGTGTTTGATATTAAATTTGTGAACTGATGAATCTTGTGTAACCATTGATGAATGTAACCAAAGTGTGTAACACACACTATAATGTGATTTCAAAAACTGGGAGGTTATCCATGCCATTAGCACTAACACACCAACGAACCATGTCAGACGCTGGCATTTAAGGTTTGCATTGCATACAATTGTGCTTGTCCTTTTCCATTGACCTAAGGAACAAACCATATATTATTTTTATTAAAAAGGTGGTCTCTTCAGTCAATTTAGATAGACATACAAAGTCGGCTGGGTTTTTGAATGTTGTTGATATGTGGCTCCAGGGTGGCAAAGTAGCCCAGTGGGTAGGACTGTCACCTCACAGCAAGAAGGTCCTGGGTTTGATTTCCAGGTGGAGCAGTCCGGGTCCTTTCTGTGTGGAGTTTGCATGTTCTTCTCATGTCTGTGTGGGTTTCCTCTGGGAGCTCTGGTTTCCTCCCACAGTCCAAAGACATGCAAGTGAGGTGAATTGGAGACACTAAATTGTCCATGACTGTGTTTGATATTAAATACTTAAATTTATGAATCTTGTTTAACCAGTAATTACCTGTCTTGTCATGAATGTAACCAAAGTGTGTAAAACATGACATTAAAATCCCAATTAAATATGCTTTCAAAAACTGGGAGGTTATCCATGCCGTTGGCACTAACACACCAACAAACCATGTCAGACGCTGGCATTTAAGGTTTGCATTGCATACAGTTGTGATCGTGGACAAAACATCTATTATTTTTATTCAAAAGGTGGTCTCCTTAGTCCACCAGCAGACCTTTGTACTTTGCTACAGTCCAATTTAGATAGACCTACAAAGTCAGCTGGGTTTTTCAATGTTGTTGATTTGTGCCTCTGTCTTTGTGTAATAGAGTTTTAAGGCATTTGTAGATGCAGGAACAAACTGTTCATTGTTTCTAAAAAGGGAAAAAGAGAGAATAAAAACTCTACTAATGTAACAGCCTTTACTCTTTTTATTAGATTTTGGAAGATACTGTTATGTTGAATGTTCACTTACATTCAACCATAAGAACTTTACTAATCTCAGGCGATGATGCTGGCGGGCAGCATGGTGTTTTGTGGGGTATTCATTCCACTATTTGTATTTCAGGTAAATGCTAAGGTAATAAAAAAAGCTAGACTGACCTGCACAGAGTCATGATATCAACTCTATCAAGCTCAACCTGGATCAACAACATCCTCGATATCAACCTTGTTTAAACAGCAAGAAGGTCCTGGGTTTGATTCCCAGGTGGAGTGGTTCAGGTCATTTCTGTGTCAAGGTTACTGTTCTCCCCGTGTCTGTGTGGGTTTCTGCCAGGAGCTCAGGTGTGCTCCCACAGTTCAAAGACGTGCCGTTAGGTTAATTGGAGATACTACTTGTGCCCTGTCCAGGGTGTTTCTGTGTGTCTTGCAGCCTTTGAGAGCTGGGATAGGCTCCTACACCCCCTGCATCCCTGATTTCTAAGTGGCTTAGAAAGTGAGTGAGTGATGCTGGCTCATAAGGCCTGGTATTGCAGTTGGTGTGCCAATTAATCCTCAAGCTGCATGATGTGATTAATGTCAAGACTTTGTGCAGTCCAGTCAAGTTTACAGACCTGAGTTTAAACAAGGATGCTGTTGAGCTTAAAAAATGAGCAGTTGGTGTTCCTGGATGTGCTGGATAGGGTTGATATCATGACTTTGTGCAGGTCAGTCTAGCTGTTTATCACTTTAGCATTTATCTGAAATACATATAGTGGAATTAATACACCACAGAATGATCTTCCTACCCATCCATTGAGCTACACAAAGCAGACTTAATAAACAATTTTAAATATATTTTAATGCACCATAAGCATATTTATATCCCAAGCTACAGAGTTGACATATTGATATACAATATCAGTGTAATGTAAAGGTTGAAGAGGCTCTTTATGAAAAGATCCGAGTAAAGTACACAGCTTAAAAAGCTATGTAATGCAGCTTGGTGACTCGGTTCTTTCTAAATAAATGGCAAGACTGAGTGGAGATTATTATGATGCATTGTTCACATTGGCAGGATTTGCCAAGTTAAATCTGACTGGGTCCAGACCTGAACCACATAAAGGGCAAACAAAAGTCTGGAGGATAAATTACTTTCGAGAGGTTTGCTGGAAATGCACCAAACAGGTGTTACCACATCTGGATAAGCCTGCCTGTTTTGCTGCTCAAAGGATTATGGGTACTAAGCATTTGCTCAAGCCGGTAAAAATTAAATATCCATTTGCAAAAAAAAAAAAAAAAACTGTTATTGGGAGGAAAAACTTCTGAAAACCTGCAGCAGATACTACTTGGCCACCGTATCTGCAGGGTGGGGGCCGGACTATGTGTGGGTGGGTGGGTCTTCATACGCGGTGTTAGGACCCTGATTGGCGGAAGAGCCGCCTGTGCAGAATGCAGGGGTGAGAAAAGCAGGGCTGTGCACGTGTCAGAAGAGGAAAAGACAAGCCCCAGCTCAAGCACCTTTCCAAATCATCTGAAAGGTGTTAAACAGATTTGATTACAGTACTTTACCCAAACCACCCACATTATTCCCAGGGTCCTGACTCATCTTTAATTTGGAATTAAATGTAAACAATAAATTTATTAACAAACAATAAATTTAATACATTTGTTTGTTCATTTGCTTTCACTTTAATTATGCTAGTGTACCACTGCTGAGATCAGGAATCAAAGGTCAGTGGTGCTATCGTCGTCTAAGCAGACATGAATTTCTTTGTCTGATGGGTGGAAGGGTGGAGTCTTGTGATGAATTGCCGTCCTGTCTATGGTGTTCCTGCCTTGTACCCAGTGTTTCACCTGTGTAAAGCCTGACCTGTTGTGACTTCGCCCACTTATGAAAATGAAATATTGATAATTGACACACCTCAGTACTCAGATTTTCTATTTTGTACCTTATATGTCATGTTGGGCTAAAACAAAACAAAAAGAACAACCTTAGAGTTGTAGACATGGAGTACTTCTCTGTCATCTGCCAAATCCACCTCTCCAACAGACTGTAAGATAGTGAATTGTGATTTATTACCTCTGAAAATTCCCCAGTGTCTGACAGAAGTGTTCTTTTTACCACTTCAGCTGACAGTCTGCATTCCACATGGTATTTTTAGACCAGGTCTAGTTAGGTAAACTTGTATACTGCTTTGTAGCTAAGTTGTTGTTGCTCTTTAATGTTTTTGCTTTACAGTAACAGCATCTGGCCATGGCAGTTCTCATTTTGTGACAATGCCACCACAAATACTGCTATTTGGATTTGAAGTTTGCTCATTAGCAACGGGTGTGCCTTAAACAGACACATAAAATAGTCATCAGATTAGAATGAGAGGGAGACCACATCATTTGGCTGTATTTTGTATCTTTTAAATGACTGACGGAGGAATACTTTATTAATCTCGAAGGAAATTAAGGAAATAATTGTGATATGCTATATCTGAATCACAATCAATTTTACATAGTTAAGGTCAATTCTTTCATCCCAACTCAGGATGTGCCTTTTTAAGAGGGTTCTTCAAAAATTTTCTGCACTTTTTTAACTATTTATTAAGCATTTCAAAAACATATTACATCACTTTTTTACATAGTTACCTTCCGATGTATTTTTTCCAGAATCGTACCAACTTTTTAATGCCATTAGCAAAAAATTTTTTTGGTTGAGCATGTAGCCACTGATGCAGCACTGCTTGCACATCATCACATGAAAATCTTCTTCCTTTTAAAGCTTCTTAGAGCGTCCAAAAGGTGGAAACCAGATGGTGCTAAATTCGGACTTTAAGCTCTCTCAGACATGGCCAATTACTACTCCTCCCTCCCTCACCATTTCCAACAAAAAAATGAACCACTTTAGTTTAGCACACACTCACACAGCTCCCGCTAAAGGCCTGGCGTCTCCCTCTTCTTCTCAATATCCAAACATCGTTTAAGTTAATCTTCACTAATTATGCAACTTGTGCTCTTAATTATTTCTTGCACAATCTCAGCTTGACAGAAAACCCTGCCTCAAAGCTATGTGGATGCTTCTGCAATAAAAGAACACAGGAAAGAAAAATGTTACCCAAAATCTACACAGTTTGACATTCGTTATTGGCTACAAAGACAGCAATGTGGAATTAACAGCAGCTTTTGTGTAAATGTGAATGAGTCCTTCACACTGGAGAGACTTTGGAAGGATTACTGAGTGTAATTTGCTACAAGTCTAATGAGTCAGTGGATTTGTGAGTATTAAAGCCCAGCACAAAGGTTTATCTTTTTAATCCTGGAATGACACCTTTTATACACAGCTGCACTGATTCAGTTATGCAGAGAGGCGATGTGTGAGGTGCGTCTGGAATGCACTGAAATGTTAGCAGTTTCAAAGGCTAATCCTTAATCCTTTTAAAACTTATTAGAAAAGGTCTGTGTAAAGTAAATAAAATAATAATAATAATCGTATAAACCAGGGCATTCATGTGGTGCAGTGTTCAATTATACTAGCCCACCACTTCTGCTATTGACCAGCCAGTCTGATATTGACACATCTGAACATGATTGGCTTTTTCTCTTTGGGGGGTAAGTAGATGAAGTCCTGCATGGATTGGCACCTTGCCCACAGTATTTCTGCCTTGTACCCAGTTCCCCAGTGAAAGCAGACCCACAAGTGACTTAGACCAGCATAAAATGCTTAAAAAATGAAATAAAATAATAATAAGTGATGATTTTAAAATGCTAAATGCAGAAAATGTAAATGTTATATACAAGTCACACAAATCTAACACATCTATTAATAAAAAAATAACAGTTGCGACACACACCAAAAAGGTGAGACGCTAGCGAGAGAAAGGTGAAAAATTAAGAAAATCCACACAATACAAGGAAACTGACTCTCTCTCTATCTCTCTCTCTCTCTCTCTCTCACACACACACACACACACACACACACACACACACACACACACACACACACACACACACACACACACACACACACACACACACGATAAGTAGAAACTGGTTAAAAACCATCAGAAATCAGGTGATTTCTGAGGTAATGTGTCTAGATTGATGGAGTAAGGGGAAGATGACTCAGCAGGATTCTGGGTAATGTAGTCCGCATCAGTACATAGCAATTTCTAATTTCTGACTGAGGATGTATAGTCCACATGGACAGTATATTCAGTGGGACACATGACAACAATGTAATTTAACAAACCTGAGTGCCGATTACATGTATTAATTAATTAATTAATCTGAAGGTATAAACTATTCTGATTCACAATTTGCACCATGCAGTTATTTATTTTGTTTGTGTGCAGTAGCTGACCGCTTCTTTTCAACAGCAGGAGGTAGATTTACACAGAGATCCGTGAGCTTGTTTTTTAATGTTTTGTATTTACTTTGTAGAAACTTTTAAAACAGTGTTTATATGTAAAGTGTTTATATGTAATATTTAGATTTAAAGCTGCAATTAAAATTCAGTTCATCATTATAGGGAAAAATGGGAAAGAGGTGGGGGTGCTAAAGCAAAGAAAGTAAAAGTTTACAATCAACCAGTCTTTCACGATAAAATTAAATCTAGATTGTTTTTATTAAACTTGTCAGATGGGCTAAACAATACTGACAAGCTTTATTACAGCAGGTAAAAAAAAACTTAACATTTGCTCCTCCTTGTATCTAACAGCAATATATACAGTGTATCACAAAAGTGAGTACACCCCTCACATTTCTGCAGATATTTAAGTATATCTTTTCATGGGACAACACTGACAAAATGACACTGACACAATGAAAAGTAGTCTGTGTGCAGCTTATATAACAGTGTAAATTTATTCTTCCCTCAAAATAACTCAATATACAGCCATTAATGTCTAAACCACCGGCAACAAAAGTGAGTACACGCCTAAGAGACTAAACCCCTAAATGTCCAAATTGAGCACTGCTTGTCATTTTCCCTCCAAAATGTAATGTGATTTGTTAGTGTTACTAGGTCTCAGGTGTGCATAGGGAGCAGGTGTGTTCAATTTAGTAGTACAGCTCTCACACTCTCTCATACTGGTCACTGAAAGTTCCAACATGGCACCTCATGGCAAAGAACTCTCTGAGGATCTTAAAAGATGAATTGTTGCGCTACATGAAGATGGCCAAGGCTACAAGAAGATTGCCAACACCCTGAAACTGAGCTGCAGCACAGTGGCCAAGATCATCCAGCGTTTTAAAAGAGCAGGGTCCACTCAGAACAGACCTCGCGTTGGTCGTCCAAAGAAGCTGAGTGCACGTGCTGTCCAACTGCTGTCTTTGAAAGATAGGCGCAGGAGTGCTGTCAGCATTGCTGCAGAGATTGAAAAGGTGGGGGGTCAGCCTGTCAGTGCTCAGACCATACGCCGCACACTACATCAAATTGGTCTGCATGGCTGTCACCCCAGAAGGAAGCCTCTTCTGAAGTCTCTACACAAGAAAGCCCGCAAACAGTTTGCTGAAGACATGTCAACAAAGGACATGGATTACTGGAACCATGTCCTATGGTCTGATGAGACCAAGATTAATTTGTTTGGTTCAGATGGTCTCAAGCATGTGTGGTGGCAATCAGGTGAGGAGTACAAAGATAAGTGTGTCATGCCTACAGTCAAGCATGGTGCTGGGAATGCCATGGTCTGGGGCTGCATGAGTGCAGCAGGTGTTGGGGAGTTACATTTCATTGAGGGACACATGAACTCCAATATGTACTGTGAAATACTGAGCAGAGCATGATCCCCTCCCTCCGGAAACTGGGTCGCAGGGCAGTGTTCCAGCATGATAATGACCCCAAAGACACCTCTAAGACGACCACTGCTTTATTGAAGAGGCTGAGGGTAAAGGTGATGGACTGGCCAAGCATGTCTCCAGACCTAAACCCAATAGAACATCTTTGGGGCATCCTCAAGCGGAAGGTGGAGGAGCGCAAAGTCTCGAATATCCGCCAGCTCCGTGATGTCGTCATGGAGGAGTGGAAAAGCATTCCAGTGGCAAACTGTGAAGCTCTGGTAAACTCCATGCCCAGGAGAGTTAAGGCAGTTCTGGGAAATAATGGTGGCCACACAAAATATTGACACTTCAGGAACTTTCACTAAGGGGTGTACTCACTTTTGTTGCCGGTGGTTTAGACATTAATGGCTGTATATTGAGTTATTTTGAGGGAAGAATAAATTTACACTGTTATATAAGCTGCACACAGACTACTTTTCATTGTGTCAAAGTGTCATTTTGTCAGTGTTGTCCCATGAAAAGATATACTTAAATATCTGCAGAAATGTGAGGGGTGTACTCACTTTTGTGATACACTGTGTATATATATATATATATATATATATATATATATATATATATATATATATATATATATATATATATATATAAGATATAAGATATAAGATATAAGATATAAGATATAAGATATAAGATATAAGATATAAAAGGTGCAATAAATATTAGGACCGACAATAAATAAAAGACATTTCTAATCTAAAGTAATTGAGGGGGATGGGACCAAAGACAAGTGTAGCGTTGGTCAGTACAAGGTATTAAGTAAATTATAAGTGAGGTAAAAAAAAAACATATTCTAATATAAAATTAGCAACGTCGGGTTTATAAAGCATCATAGATCTAAAAAGAATATGTGCAAAAATATTGTGCAAAGATGCAAGTGATATAATCACTAAGTAGTTGTATGTATTGGCACTGTCAGAGTACAGGGAGCAAGACTGTGTTGGTTGTGTGTGTTTGTGTGTGTGAGAAGCTCCTGATAATACAAGTTTATAAGATATGCAACATAAAATATATATTAAAAGTTAATTTACTGACAAATGTGAAAGAAATAGCTTACCATGCTTTTCATGTGAATGAGAGTTTAAACTGTAAAACTGTACAAAGTCAAAACCCATCTGCCAAAATGCTTTTATGGTTTTATATGATCAGTTTTAAGTGACTGTATGCACAGTTGAGTCACATTATTATGACCACATCCAACTTTTAACAGCGACAGCATGTAGATCAGATAGAAAGACATGTTTCGTGAGCTGGCTTGGTGGGTATATAGGGTATGCGATAGACTGTCTGCATTTATATATTCCTTGTTGCTGTCATGAGTAAAATTGTCTTCCCTGGGGGAGATGGGATCTTCCAGCAAGACAATGCGACATGTAGACATTGCGACATTGTAGGAGAAGTACTACCCTGGCCCCCTTATTCCCCATAGTTGAGCCTAGTTGAACATCTGCGGGACCACCTTGATCGTCGTGTTTTCTCTGAGGATCCTCCCCCCACTATGGATCCATGCACCCTTCAGCAGCTGTTGGATGCACTGTGGTCAGCATGGCTTCAGATACCTGTGGCAACCTATCAGGACCTTATTGATTCACTCGCAGCTAATCTAGCTGCTGTCCGTGCTGCACACGGTGGTTACTGTGTATATTAGCTGGTGGTCATAATAATGTGAAATAACTTTACACTGTACAGGTATAGCAAACAGACATTTTGTGATTGGTTCAGGGAGAATATCCCAGGTTACAGAAAAATAGCATTCTCTTGCTTTGTGCTCGGGTGGGCAAAGAGAAAAGCCGTGGGGGTTACTGACCTAGATGACCCCCCCCCCCCACACACACACACACACATAAAGATAATTGCATTACACTTTCCAAGTTATACCTGCTACCTGACTGTATTTTGTAGTTAGCAAATGTAAGTCAGTATATATTTATATATAAACATAAATACTGTTGGTTTATTAAGCTATATTGCTCTTTATTTTAACAGATGTAAACTTATTATATTAGTACAAAAAGTCAAGTGTCTTGTTACTTTTTAATAAGGACAGAAGTGCAAAAATATGTAGTCAGTACAATTATTTGTACACTTAGAAAAGATGTTTAAAAAGGTCATGAAAAAACATCTGTGTGGTTAATTAGCTTAAACCCTGTCTGACAATATCATTAGTGTAGATGCCACATCCTCGGTGCCTTGGTTAGATCCTTGCGTTCTTTGTTATATGCTTGTGACTTTCAATCCTTTAGAATGCAATGTATGCATATATAAAAAAAAAAAAAAACTAATGAATTACCACATGAGCTTGTGAATACTTCAGGAAACCTTTGTCAGAAAACACAGGTCTCTATTGCATTTCCAAATAAATTAAGACCTCAATATGCAACAAAAGAGCCATAAATGGTTACAATCCAGAAATGCTGCTGGCTTCTCTGGACTCAAGCTCTGAAATAGACTCATGAGAGTGGAAACATTGAAGTCCATCTTTTAAACTGGTTTTTAATTATGGAAATAATAGTCGTTATGTCTTTTGAGCCAAGAGAAAGCAGACCTTGTTGATTGTTACCAACACAAAGTTTAAATGCTTAGTAATTGGCACAGAGGTGTGTTAGTGCCCGTTGGCTAGATTGGCCTGCCTGCAATCCAAAACTGCCTCCCACTGAAATCTTGGTTAATACAGTTTAAAAAGAATTTGTAACTCGTATCTGTCTGTTATTGTTCACATTTCTTTCTATTGTCCCAGCTTTTTGGAGGAAAGGTTAAATGTCAATAAATAATTTTGTAAGTATAAGTAATAAATTACCAAAAAAAATTT
Source organism: Trichomycterus rosablanca (assembly GCF_030014385.1). Classification (NCBI taxonomy): domain Eukaryota; kingdom Metazoa; phylum Chordata; class Actinopteri; order Siluriformes; family Trichomycteridae; genus Trichomycterus; species Trichomycterus rosablanca. The sequence continues at coordinate 7,385,377 of NC_086002.1, read as the reverse complement.
TTGACTATGTTGATCACCTGCTGCGCTTAAACTTTTAATTCTGTAACTTTTCCTTTTCATTTTCAGTTTATGCGTTCTCTTCTCTTATCTCTTCCCTCCAAGTGTGTCCTGCAGTGAGCTTTTCTTAGTTCAGACGTTGTATAAGTGTGCATTCGAGTGTATTTTCCTTTACTGTTAAGTCAGGACTCCGGTGCAGTTCTTTTAACAGTGCGTTTCTCACTTCAGAGCTCCTGCAGATGCTTTATACCTGGAGCTTTGCTTTCATCATTTCCTTTTGTCGAGTTCCTTTTTTTTGCTTCTCAGGCAAAGTCCAGTCAAACCAGGCTACAGGCTCGTCCTTTGAAATGTTTATTAGGGCTGATAGCAGAATAGACGTGTTCTTGTATTGCTTTGAATGTATTTAGCATAACGCTGATAGATTGATTAAGGAAATCTGTACTACATGGGGTTTCCATTTAAAATAGTTACATTACAGTTATCAGTCATGTCTTTTTTACCCCCTTGCCGCAAGGTAGCACAGCAGGTGGTATGGGTCCCAAAGACAGACAACCATATTTTTGGAGACTTGGGTTCAATAGGTACTTTCAGTTTGGATGGATTGGTGTCTTGTAAATTGTGTATTACCACATTAAGCGTAGTGTTTTCTGTCTAGCCTTGGATAAATTAACCTATCACATGATGAACTGTGTTGGTCATCTTCTAGACCTTCATCCGTGGTCACAGGACGCTGCCCATGGGGCGCTGTTGGCTGGATATTTTTGGTTGGTGGACTATTCTCAGTCCAGCAGGGACAGTGAGGTGTTTAAAAACTCCAGCAGCGCTGCTGTGTCTGATCCACTCATACCAGCACAACACACACTAACACACCACCACCATGTCAGTGTCACTGCAGTGCTGAGAATGATCCACCACCTAAATAATACCTGCTCTGTGGTGGTCCTGTGAGAGTCCTGACCATTGAAGAACAGCATGAAAGAGGGCTAACAAAGCATGCAGAGAAACAGATGGACTACAGTCAGTAATTGTAGAACTACAAAGTGCTTCTTTATGGTAAGTGGAGCTGATAAAATGGACAATGTGTAGAAACAAGGAGGTGGTTTTAATGTTATGGCTGATCGGTGTATAAACACGTCCACAACTCTATGCATTCTGATTCTGTATTTGGAAGTGGGTGCTATTTTGATTGGGGGGCCAAATAGCTTGTGTGAAGAAGCTTCTTTGTTGGAATGGCTGGGGTCCTTCATTATCTTCTTGGCCTAATTATTAAATAATACATTGGTGAACCTCCTGATACTGACATGTTTCTCAATCCTGATCTTGGAATTTACTCTATAGTCAAAAGTATGTAACTGGGTCTGTTAATGAGTATCTTCGGGTCTAGTGAAAATGTCTAGGGGCAACAGCAGCATGGAAACAAAATAGAAAACTATACAGAGTCATAGAATGTTACTGCTCAGTGCTTCTGGAACACCGTCATTGCACTTTGAAGCAGTAGAAACATGTTTTCTAAAGTGATAAGTCATGCTTCATTATTTTGTACCTGCTACCTTCACAAATGGTAATTTAGTCAGGAAGAAATAATGGTGTGTGTCTTACTATTAATGCTCATGATTTTATTATAAACACATTTGGATGTGAACTGTCATTGTGTCTGGACAATTCTGCTTCCCAATGACAGCATTTAAACTTGCAAAGTTTGTCTACAAAGATTTAATGCACGTATTAGCAACGGGCGTGGCTGAAATAGCTGTATTAGACAATTCAGTGAAATGCTTGATAGTTGTATTCCGAAGGCTGTCTATTCAAATGATTATTTGTACAACATCTGTAAGTGTCTAGAACAGATTTTTTGGGGTCTACTCAGTGGTTAATACTGCACTAATGATCAGAAGGTCCCTGGTTCAAGTCCCACCATTTCCAGTCATGTTGTGATGGAAAGACTCCAATCTCTTATGCCAGACTATTAAACTAATACAAAAACTACAAAAGAAAAACTCCAAAGACTAGTTTCAGTTAGAAGAATAAAGGCTCCAAACCTTGCCCGAGCAAAGCCCTGAACCCTCAACTGCTTGCATTGTAGAAGCTGCAGTTGTACGTCGTTTTGAATAAAAGCGCCCACTAAATGCCATAAATGTAAATGTATTTAGTCAATGAATTTTAGTGTTTCATGCCAGTGAACCCCTGGGCATTGAACATTGTTCTCGTTGAGCAGAACTGAGAATAAAAGGAAACGCTCATTCCTCTATCGCTTCAGCTCTCTCATGCTGCTGCTGCTGAGATTTCTGTGTGATTTACAGTACTGTCCATAAATGCATCAGGAATTTATGGCTAACTTAATTAGGGGGGGGGGGGGGGGGGGAGAGAGGGAAACACCCTGTATTCATCTATTTCTTAATAAATGCCATAATTACAAAACAAGGTACTTAATTATTTTTATGCCAAGGTTAAAAATCGTAGTTTTGGACACAGGTTGGTTTTCTTTGAACTACACTTCGAAGCATTTCCTGTGTCTCATCAAACATTTTCTACTGTACCTGTGTAGAATGCTTTATAAGCACACCTGGAACTCAGCTTTGGCCTGAATCCTCTGCTGACTGCCTAAATTCCTGCCTGGCTTCTCCCACTTGTTCAATTTCTAGCGTTCTTCAGCTCTGATTTATAGGAACTGCAGTGGTTATGTTGTACTGTAGCTGAGTTTTGTCTGTAGGTGGGATGACAGCTTTCTGTTTTTTGATGCTGCCGGTCCTCATGTCTGTTCCTCCGGTGGGTGTTTGGGTTTCACCCAGGCTCTCTTTTGTTTTATCTAGAGTCTGTCCTTTTGTTTACTGAGCTTCCTAAGGATTGTGTTGTGTAGAGAGCAGTGTTTCGTGTGTGGTTGCCTGTCTGTCTGTTGTACTCCTGCTTCAGTTTATGATTTTTTAAATATTTCTATTGTAAGTGGATTTGAGCCATGTTATTGTTCTGCCTTGGTTAAGCCTCCTACTGGATTCATGTCAAATATCTACTTAGGTGGGGGAGTGTAAGGGTTGGGGGGTAGGGGGGTTACACCTTACCTCTCTGTTACAACAAACTCACCACCCATTATGGACAAGATGTCTCATTAAATTATTAATAATTTTCTTTTATAAATGCATATATTAGGGTTTCAAAGCCCATTTTAACCCTTATATTTAAAAAAAAAACGTAAGTCTGAAATTTAAGAGGTATATTTTTAAGTGTGATTAAACTATACTTTTAGTGTGAATATTTAATTTGTCTTGAATTTAGTCTTTTTCATTTTTTGTGACATACAGTAATGACAGTATATTGTCTAAGCAATTGAGGATTACGGGCCTTGCTCAAGGGCCCAACAATGACAACCTGGCAGTGGTGGGGCTTGAACCAGCGACCTTTTGATTACTAGTCCAGTACCTCAACCACTAGGCTACAACTATTTATTAGAATTTTAACATCATGTTTTACACTCTTAGATTACATTCGTGGCAGAAACGGTAGTTACTCATTACTCAAGGTTCATCAGTTCACAAGGTTAATATCAAACACAGTCATGGACAATTTGGACCACGGAGCAATGGAAGAAGGTGGCCTTGTCTGAATCATGTTTTCTTTTACATCACTTGGATGGCTGGGTGTGTGTGTGTTGCTTACCCGGGGAACACATGGCACCAGGATGCACTATGGGAAGAAGGCAAGCCGGCGGAGGCAGTGTAACATCTTGGTGCCAGATACCACAGCACACTTTCAGGGGTCTAGTGGAGTCCATCTAGTGGAGCCTCAAGGGGTCAGGGCGGCTTTGGCAGCAAAAGGGGGACCAACACAATATTAGAAAGGTGGTCATAATGTTATGCCTGATCGGTGTATAAGTTGTTTTTCCCTTTTTAATATGTCAGAAGTTCAATTATTTTTAATTAAAAAATTTGTAAAATTTGTATTTTTAAGCAGTATTTAGTATTTCAATATTTTTACTGTTTTTGAAGCTCAGTGTAGAGACCCTTTAAATACTGTTAAATATAGTTATATACTTTCATAAATCTAATACACTAAAGGGTTCATTTAAACTGTATCACAAGATTTTTAAAAATCAGCATGAAGACGTTACATTTACAGATTATGTAAGTGTCTACATCTGTCCAGAATGTCAGCATGGTGTCACTAATTGAATGCTAATGAAGGTATTAAAGCAAAACAATGGCCTGTAATCACTTAAACGACACTTGCCATTTGCCTGCCTATTTGTGTTTGAGTTTAATCAAATGAACATTTTTGATGGTCTCTGAGGATCAAGCTGTGAATAGAAGTCCTTATATTACTAATTGGAGCCACAAGTCAAACTAAATCCGCCATCTCCCAGGCTAATGCAAAAGTATTTGTGGTTGTGGAGCCAGTCCACACCACATTTGTGCAATTTATTTTTATTTATTTATTTTTATCTATATTGTTGCTTTTATGGAGTAGGGCACCTCTAAAACCCACTTAAAAACTAACATCTGTCTACTATAAATACCAACTGGATGATCCAAAACAGCTGATCATCTGATGATGTTCTGTGGACAAATGTTAATAAACATCTGACAGAAATGCATATTATGTTTAGAGAGTAACAAAGAACTGCACACAGGCCAAAACATCCCAGCTGTGAAGCATGGTGATGGGAGCATTGTGATACAGAACTCCAGTTTTACGTCAGCATTAGGTTTTCTAAGTTTATTAAAAGATAAGTATGTAACAAGATGGTGAATAAAGTACATTAAGAACACCTCTTTACCCCGGTGGTTAATACAACCTTTAATTCCTTTACAAAAGCTTTCCACATCACCTGTGTATAGGGATGTAACGATACACTCTACCCACGATGGGATACGATTCATGATACTGGGTTTACGATTTAAACGAAATGAAATTAAAGACAAATGATGACATAGTTTCCTTTCATTATTTCAATACTGTATTTGTGCTTATCTTTTATTTATCTAAATAATTAATGCCCTCTTATTTCTGAGGTAGGTACAAACTATGCAAAACAATGCTGGTTTCACTTTTTGTGTAAAAAAAAAAAAAAAAAATAGCGCCAGTGCCCTTTGCTGGTTAAAGTGAATATCAATTCATCCTAAATGAATAACCGATTCAAATCGTAGCACATGTGCACCGATTTTTAACTGTCTTGTGGTGCATCATTACATCCCTACTTGTGTAGTAAGTTTTTTATTTGTGCCCACTCAACAAAAGGCTTTTGTAATGTCAGACACTGATGTTAATTGTGAAACAGACCTTCTAGTCCAACGTTTCAATTCATTTCAGAGGTCTTTATTAGAGCTGATTTTATAAGTGTCCTAAGTGACTTAAAATTTAGAATACAATCCAAATAGGGTAAAGACACTTGCAACTTGGCAGTGACTGTGCTTGAACTCCTGTACTGTACCTGTAATATGGAGCCACCACTGCTGATCATCATTTTTATTATTCATGTTTATTAATAAAGTTGTTTTTCCCCTTCTTAACGCGTCAGAAATTCAGCTACTGAATACTTATTTTAAAATTTTATTAATTTAATTATTTATTTGTAGGTAAAATTAGTATTTTTTACAGATTATAGTATTGCTTACAGATTATATAAGTGTCTACATCTCTCCAAATTGTCAGCGTGGTGTTGCTAATTGAATTATAATGAATGCATTGCAGCAAAACATTGGCCTGTAATCACTAAAATGATGCTTGAAATGCCAATTTAAAATGTAAGTTTCTTTTTGGACCTTGCTTTGTTCACAGAGGGCACAAAAATCTATTGGAGGGGCCTTGCCAAAACCGTCACCAAAAAATATTTTAAGAACTTTTTCTTGCAATTTAACACACACCCATTTTTGTTACTCGCAGTGAACAGTCTGACTTGCACGTCGACTTTCATATTCTACTGCTACACATCAGTCTGTCAGGGTCTGTCTTTGCTGGATCAGCCTCCTATTATTTTTGCACAAAAGAATTTCAGATGGTAGAAGACTAAAGCAGATGTGTCTGGTGTGGTGTATCACTTTGGAAAACAAATCATTCACTATTTTGATGTAATTGTCAAGTTAATATTAAGAGCCTTTGTTTGTCTTGTTTATTTCTGGTCTTTTACATTTCTCTTATAAATAAGTCATGAAGAAAACAAAACTGTGTTGAAAACAAGTACATTTTTACGCCTGGCTTGTTTACTGTGAATTGTTTTGGAAAGGTGCCTAAATTACTTTTAGAAAACCTGAAGTCTGGAAAAGCTTGTCTCACCAAAACAGTCGATTTTTGAAGTTGTTCATCACGCAGTGAGGACGGATAGTAATCTGGCAGCAATAATGGTCACATAAACCGAGCTATTCTCTAAATTACCGTCCCTAAACACAGACTCTACATGAAACAGCCCACTTCTGCTACCTTCTAATATAAATGTGGAACTTTTATTTATTTATTTGTAGCCTATCTATTTATTAGCTTGTCCTGGGTACAGGATCATCATACCCTTACTTATTTACCCACATTTGATGGACATATGATGTACAGTACATTATAATACAGTTTACCCAAGTTATAAATTAAAAAAATAATTAATTAATTGATATAAACATCCTCATTGCGTTAACTTGGAAATAGAAAAGTGGTAGCAGTGGTTCTGGGTGCTGGCCAAGGAAGTATACTGCCTAATCAGGGCACCAGTTCATCATGCAGCATCACAGACTTGCACATGCATTTACGTAAACATATTTAAATGTAGTTGACTACAATGTACAAAGACTACAATCCACTTATTTACAACAACCTGATTACTATAGCTTAAAAAAATGATAATGGTATAAATAAATAAGTAAATAAATAAAAAAAACCTGATAGTGGTAGGTCTGGAGCCTATCAAGAGAAAAGAAAAATAAATAAATACATAAATAAAAATGGATAGTGGGAGGTCTGGAGCCTATCAAAGAAGAGAAAAATAAATAAATAAACAAACAAAAAAAACTGATAGTGGTAGGTCTGGAGCTTATCAAGAGAGGAGAAAAATAAATACATAATAAATAAATAAATAAATAAACAAACAAATCAATCAAAAAACTAATAGTGGTAGGTCTGAAGTCTATCAAGAGAAGAGAAAAATTAATGAATAAAAACTGATAATGGTAGGTCGGGAGCCTATTAAGAAAAGAGGGGGAAAATTATAAATAAATAAATAAATAAACAAACCAAAAAAACTGTTGGCGGTAGGTCGGTAGCCTGTCAAGAGAAGAGAAATCTGAATAAATAATTAAATAAATAAATAAGTAAATAAATAAAGACTAATAGTGGTCAGTCTGGAGCCTATCAAGAGAAGAGAAAAATAAATAATAAATAAATAAATAAACCCAGCATATGTTCACATAAACCCGGAAACAAATAATGCAAGACACTGGGCAGAATGCGAAGCTTCACATAGCATTACATACTTGCTTACACATATGTATTAATTTACTTGACGTATCAAGTTATTCTAAAAAAAACTAATCATAAACACGGCCTCCACTAGTCACAGCCTCAAAACGTTGACTTGAAAGTGCTGTTACGATTTTTATTCAATTAATTAACTTATTGTTACTATATTCTTTTTCTTGGACTGAAAAAATTACTATCACATGGCATTGTGCAACGACTTATTTATTGTATATATACATATTCATATGAGCAATTTTGAGTACCCTGTCTATCTTGTGCTCTGTTTTAGAGTATACCTGCATACCACACAGAAGCAAATGATCAAACCTATGAATAAATAGCTTCTCTACTGGGCCACCACTAATTTGGAGTGTCATAGCATGAACATTTTAGCATTATGAATAAAAAAAAATCATTTTATTTATAAGCTAATTGCCAAGCCCCTAATGAGACACTGCAGGTAATTTAGAAGAAACCCATGCCTCCTCAGCACGGAAACACTCTGCTGGGACATGCTGACAAACTTCAACATGACTTTTCAACTCTGCATTGTAGTTCCATTATAAATCCATTATTCAAATTTCTTTTTGTCCCTTAGCAGTCATTAGCAGTCCTTTTTTGGCTCTCTGCTGGTAGTTGCCTAATGTTGGCAGTGGGTCCCTGCCCCTGACTGGTGATTTATCGATGTAAGCAGGGAGGCCATGGAGCTCGCTTTGTGACAGCTGAGCGCTTTTAAAATTGAGCACGTCACTGGACTGATGAATAGCCCGCAGCCTGTGCCTGCCCAGCAGTCGTATACATCAAAACCATGCTTATGAGGGTTCCTGTGGGCCAGGAGCATCAGCTACGACAGGGGATAGATGAGCTCCGGACTCTGAATCGAGACGGATTACGTTTAAAGTGCGAGCCAGAACAGAGCCAAACACAGGATTGATTAAACAAACACGTTTTGAAACGAATATAGCAATGAGATGTGAGACCTATCATCTGATCTGGTTTGAGAAAAATACCTTTTAGTAAATAAAGTGGAATTCTGTCCAGTTTGTCACTTTGTGTTTCAGAAGGTATTGCGAGCTGCATATATCATTACCTGTTCCTATTGCCTAATCTATTCTCTGTGACTTCCCCCTGGCACGAAAAGACCTGGCGCAATGCTTACAAACAAGTACTTTCAAACACTATCTTTAGCAATGCTGCTCCTAATCTTCTTCGAATTTTTACCCAACACCTGTTTAGTAGCCTGAAGGTGATAGATGCACCCCCAGTGCAACCAACTAAAACTGGAGGGTCCATCTATAATAATCTAGATCCAGTGATTAAATAGGCCAGAGCTGGGCTTTATCTTTGCCTTCTCTCTGCGTGACTAAAATTACAGAACACCAAGTGTCCCGATGGGAGATGGAGCAGCATCAATCAACTTAATAGGAAAACGAATACGACTTTGTCATTAATAGTGCCTGGGCATGCGGAAACCTAATTAAAGCACTGGAAATTGGGCCACATGTGCCTCAACACGAAAGGGTCATGCTGCCTTTCATATGTCACGTAACTTTACATCACAATGTAATTAGGCAAAGCAGAGTTTAACCCTTCGAGAATAACGGACGTGATATGTGTACATTTGTGCACCTTGTGTTTTGAGGTCATAATTTATGAATGTTATTATAGCAATTTAATATGGAAATCAAAAGTACATACACATGAATTGACAAATGACAGTCTTAGACAGTCTTTTAATGACTTTTCCAACTGTTATTTTTCCATTCCTCCCAATTTACCAAAGCCAGTTCGTCTTCCGCTGCTGGAGACTTCGTTCATGTCCAAGGAGAGTTGCCTGCCTCATGTCCCACTGGCGCGTGCACAGTCCAGACCATTTCTTATTTGCCCACACTTTTGGTGGAATAAAGCATTAGGGCAGAATTCGCTCACGGAGATTAGGGGGCGCTCAGTTGACCAGTAGCAGTGCTGAGTTTCGAACTCAAAGTTCAGAATCCCAGCACTGCTGTGCTAGTGGATTATCCTGCTGTGCCACCTGGGCACTAAAAATTATTATTAAATATTTAATATATTTACATGTTTATGAAAGATGTTCGTGAGCTAGTGTGGCGTAATGGTAACAGCTACGCTCCTGGTAACACCAGTGTTTGAGTTTTGTGGGTTTAAATCTCGGGTTGGGCTCACAAATGCAGAAGCGCATGGTGTAAAATGAATCTAGCCATTGGAGGCGACACACGTTGGTGTAGCCGTAGTGCCGTTCCCAAGCCTGGAAACATAAAAGCGTGGCATATGGAAGAATATCCATAGTAAAAACCTTAACTTCCTAACCTTAACAGTTTCTGAAAATGTGAACATTGCTGGGTTAAATGTACATACTGCCATTATTACACATTTGGTGGTTCTATAATCTATAAAAATCGACTACTTTATAGCTGCCCCCTGTACAGTGTAAACAGAGCAGTGGTTTCTCCACCAAGTTCAGTATTTTTGCTGTGTTATTTAAAAATTTTGAAATATCAGGCTAATGTGCTTATATTTACCAAATATGCCATTAACACGATGTATAGTTGATGCTTAAATCCCATACACATAGAACTGTTGAACGATTTGTGTGTTCTGAATTATAATTTGCACATATGTTGAGCAGGACTACGTACAATTTACTTTGGGATCAATAAAGTGTCTGTCTGTCTGTCTGTCTGTCTGTCTGTCTGTCTGTCTGTCTGTCCGTCCGTCCGTCCGTCCATCTACCGACCTACTTACCTACCTACCTCAATTTAAGTGTTGACTTTTTATATCTAGTGTTATTTAGAATGTCTACACTGTATAGGCTCTTTTTGGCAAATGTTGTTTATCTGAAATGTTTAAAGGTAAAGAATCATTATTAGAGCGGCTTGTTGGGTAGCACAGTTGCTTAATACAAGAAGGTTGTATGTGGAGTGTGTGGAGTGCATGTTTTTCCCGTGACTGTCGTACAGTTCAAAGACATGCAGTCAGATTAATTGGACATACAAAATTGGCCTTGGTGTGAATGTGTGTGAGTTTATTTTGCCCTGTGATGGACTGGCGACCTGTCCAGGGTGTTTTCTATCTTTCGCCCAGTGAATCAGACCCTGAATAGGATAAAACACTGATAAAACAGACAACAGATGAATGAATAAATGACTCTTTTTAAAGAAAACTGCTCATCACCATAACACAGTGTAGACTTCTGTACAAAACAGCATATTTTACTATATTAGCACTTTTAGAGGCGATTGTCCCATCTGGGCAAATGATTTGTCTGTCTATTAGTTATACCAGCTTGGTTTTAATAGTGTTGCCACAACTGACTGCAGGATTTGTGCTTTATTGCCCGAAGCCTAGATTTCATATAGAATATTACCTCATGGGTTCAGGCTTGCTGTTTCTATAATAAAATATAAATCATGGTGGCTAATTGGATATAATCAGTGAAAACGCAGTGAACTGAGAGAGAAGCTTTCGTCCCATTGCTCTGGGTGAGCAAAAAGCATGGATTCCAGTGATCCCATTTTAACAACTGCTTTTTTTCCCCTTCCCACTCTTCTGTCTTCCTCATAGCTCTACAGCTCATTTGATTTTGGACGAAAATGGCAGCTTGTTCACGAGAGAGTGACCCCCAACCGTTTTTACTGGTAGGTTTTGCCTCTGCAATCACGCTTCAGCACCATCATGTCTAGGTTAAAGCAAACCCATTTCAGCAGAACAATCCACATTCAGCGAAAACACAAATTTTAGGAGGTGTCACAGACGGTCAGACGGGCTGGAGAATTACTGTTTTGGTTTCTATGCATGCACGGTTTGCAAATAACATGTTTGGTGTTTGTTCATGTTGAAAGCAAGCCATTGTGATACCAGATTACTCTGCCCTTTTACAGATCACGCTAATCTTGAGATATTTGTGCGTGGTCTTAGATGAAAAGTGGTATATGTAAATAATAAAATCTGAAATGCCATGTCAGAAGTCTAATATGCTGCATAAAGTTTCTCTTTTTTATTTTATTTTATTACTTTATTATTAGCCTTTCTTACAATAAAATAAGATAAGAAAATTATAAATGAGCATTAACAATAACAACGATAATCAACAATTCAATATTTTCCCTCTGGATAAATAAATTAAGTCTGCCTGTCTATCTGCCTGTCTGTATCTAATCTATCTATCTATCCTATCTATCTATCTATCTATCTATCTATCTATCTATCTATCTATCTATCTATCTATCTATCTATCTATCTATCTATCTATCTATCTATCTATCTAAAGTGTCTGTCTATCTATCTATCTTGTCTGTCTGTCTGTGTGTATATATATATATATATATGTCTGTCTATCTATCTATCTATCTAATCTGTTTGTCTATATATCTGTCTATTTATCTATCTATCTGTCTACGTGTCTGTCTGTCTCTCTGTCTGTCTATTTATCTGTCTGTCTGTCTATTTTACTACCTACCTACCATTTCATTACAAGCTGACCCACAAATCTGCATCCACTTAGACTGATGTGTTTTGTTCATTCTGGCTCTTTGGGGTTAAAACCTGCCTTTATTTTTTTTTATTCTTTTGTTATATATTTTATTTTATCATTCTTATTCGCAGTTAAAATGTGTGTGTTTCAAATTTAAAGTGAAAATATCTGGGAGCAACAACAGCTCAGCTGTAAAACAACTGACCACACAAGGTAACAGAATAGTACTGCTAACTGATGAATAAAGTAAAAGTAAATGTACAGTCCAATAAAATACATTTAATATAGTAGTGCAGGTCCCACCCTTATGTGTCTTGGCATCTTTGGTGACAGAAATATGAACACTAGGGTTGGTTTTAAAGCTCAGTAGTGCACTGTTTCCCATGAGAGAGGATGCAAAAAGTACACCAGTGCTTTAAACACCAAAAGAAGGAGAATAAAATAGTAAACCTATTTTTAAAACACTAATTTTAATGATTTAGGCCTTTTTATTACTAACATGGAAGTGTTGAGTTAAATTCCTCTGACATTTACCAAGCAAGGGGTTTGTAAGCAAGCTTGTGACTGTATTCTGTTTACAGCTGACCCAAAACTAGTAAAAGGTACTGGGATAGTATTCAGAAGGTTGCTGGTTTAAGCCCCACCATAGTCAATGTGCCACCCTGCCAACCTTCATACTAGCTTTAGTAAGAACAAAAGATGGGCTGTTAGATTTGATCAAATGATAACATTTAAGGTCAGGGAAGACTTGTTTGTATGTAGGAGAGTAAAGAAGGTTTATGGAGCTCAGGCAGATCCACGTTATGTCGTCCATTTGGCCAGTCCCACCATCTCAGGGTGTTACAATAATGGATTTAATCAGTACAATCAGTTCAGGAATTGTTCTGAAGGTGTTTCAGCAGGTAATGGGCAAACACATAATAGGTACACACACACACACACACACACACACACACACACACACACACACACACACACACACACACACACACACACACACACACACACAAAACATGCTCTATTTTTTTTATATTTCCAATTATATCCTCTCAACCACACTCACACAGAAGACTTCCTTGCTGTTGTGACAGCAGTGCAATTTCATGTTGCCATTTGGGGAAATGGCAGTGCATAAGAGAGAGCACTGTAGTTTTATTGCTGCTGCCAAAATAGAGCTTAAATAAGATGTCTATTACTAAGTGTGTGTTCCTGACCCCTGTTTTCGATAACTTTGTCTCTTCTGTGTTGTCGTTGATGCTCTACTGCAGGTCTGTAAGTGGCTTGGATAAAGAGAACGATCTGGTTCACATGGAGGCGTACAATCCTGATGGACGTGAGTCTAGTTATGTTGTTTGTGCACTTGTCATTTAGTACCTTTATTCGCTTTGTTTTTATCTATTAGTTTACTTCCTATTTTAGTTTATTACCTTTTGTCTTAATAATTTTGTTTTATTTATTACTTTGTCTAATACCTAAATTCTTCTTCTTTTTAAATGGCTATTATTGTATTTCTCATACATAGTATTATTATTTTTTTTAATTTTTTTTTATTAATTTTTATTTATTAATTAATAATTTGTATTTATTAATTATAATTTTTTATTTATTTATATGTATTTATTTATTTTTATTATTTATTTATTTATTTTATTTTTTATTTATTTATTTTTATTCATTTATTTGTTTATTTATTTATTTTTTTTGTAAAATGTAAATACATGTAATTCACTGTATTGTTACGACGACTACAGCTGGTGACTTATGTACCCATATTAATATGGCTAGTTTGCCAGCTCTAATCCGAGAGCTTTAAATAAATACAGAACTGCAATAAATTGGAAGCAGCTGCAGCACAGCAGGTGACACAGTGCTACAGCGGTTTGATTCCCCAGCTGGGCAGCCAGTGTCATTTCTGTGTGGAGTTAGCATGTTCTCCCTGTGTTCGTGTGGTTTTTCTCCATTTCCTCCAGTTCCCTGTTAGTCCAAATCCACTGACATGCAAACCAAATTAAAAATAATTCATCAATAATCAGTCATGGTACTACTGCTATGGGAGCCAGGCTACAAAAACAAATAGTAGGACTAACTCTATTTTCTGTAAATCTGTTCCTTATCATGTTGAATCATGAAGCTCCATTAGTTGAAAAGTGTTTATTCAGGCAACCCAGTAGGTTATGGCACTGTAACTGGGAAAAAATTACACTCTTCACAAACAGTATTCTTATTTTGTGTTATATGCTTGACTATGTGTGCGTGGGTTTCCTCTTTTCCCGCAGAATGTCGGTACATGACATGTAGAGCTCAGGCTTGTTTTGAATCCAGCAGGACATATCCGTTCCCCGGCTACATCGAGCCCAACTCGCTGGTGGTTCAGGATAGCTACATAGTCATTCAGGTATGAATAAATAACTTTGTAGTGGCATATTGTGCTTGGAAACAAGATATGTAGCCTGGAATACACACCACTTTATTATTATTGTTTTTTTTGTTTCTTTTTTCTAGAGGCTTAGGCTGTCTGTAGTCTAGAATATAGAACTTACTCCATGTGGCAGTGCACAGCAGTGATACACTCAGTGATGGAATTTATTATTTTTTAATTAGAAAGGGCATAAAAATAGTCCCTCTAGTCATTAGGTTCTCCCAAAGATATAACGAGTATTTGTTTTGAAGTAAATTAGCACGTTAGTATTTATTTATTTATTTAATACATTTGTATTAGACGTTGTTTTTTATCAAGACCTCAGAGACCTTCATATACAACCGCCAAAGACAAATAACGATAGCAGACTGGGTCACACTATAGCGTTCATTTACCTTGTGGCATTTTTGCAAGATGTCAACTTTCTAATTGGTCAGTTCATTAAAGGTACTGTGTATGTTGATACAGAGATCCCTATTAGCTGTAGGTGATAAATTCCTGTATTATTTTTAGGAGTAAAAACAGCTCACATGAAACAGTAAGTCACACAAGCTCACTGTACAGGAGTGCAAAGTAGTGCATAAAAATAATAATTAAGCCATAGATATTAACAAGCCTTTCTTACTATTAAAATTAATGTGTTTGAAAACAAGTCATTAAGCAACATTACCAAGCTACGACTGGTAAGTCTTGGTCTGGCCAGTAGTCATGTATAGATGTGAAGCCTGGACACTTAAGAAAGACACTTTCAGGCTTTTAAAAACAAGAACGTCTGAAAACGTATAAACTCTCATGCAAGAAGATGATGACCACTGAGTATGTTTACGAAATGGCCAGAACAACGAAGGAGCTACTGAACTACTTTAAGTCCCTCAAGTTTGGGCATGTGATTACTTTGGGCATGTGATGAGGCACCCACATGACAACATTTGAAGGTGATGTTATGACAGGACTTGTGGAAGAACTCGGAAGATGAAGAAGACCAAGAATAAGCTGAATTGACATCACAATGTGGATTGTATTATCACTGATTAGTCTGCTATAGGTGACACGAGGCAGAAGGAACTGAAGAAAGCTGACCATCTGTGCAACCAACCATCACAAAGCCCTGATGGCACAGTGACGTGACTATCACAAAGCCTTTTTTTTTTTTTCAAACTTTTAAATATCTCATGGTTAGTAACGTTACTGTAAGACATTAGTAATGGCTATTACAGATTAAGACACCACATAATTCTGTACAGATTAAAATGCTTATTTTTCACATTACAAACACTGTATAGACACATAAGCTATGTTAAATACTGCACAATCATATACAATTAACAAGACATGAACATCAGGAAATGCAGATTAAAACTGAACCAAGCTCAACATGAACACAGAATGTCAATGTTTGCTGCACATATTTTAATGTCAATTACCTTAGCCCCCTAATTTTATGCCATGGGTATAAGGCTGGCATGCAAAAAAGCAATTTTTTAAATAAGAGTAGTTAGTGCTTCTCTTTGACATTTAATCAGAAGCCCTTTTTAAATCTAACTTGACGCCAGCATCTTCCTGGCTAAAATGCATCTTTAATCAAAATTATGAAAAGGCAACAGAGGTTTAAATGGATTGCAGTGTCAAAACACTGCTGAACTAGCTTTTGTTCAAATTATTTATTAATTTTTCTTTTTTTTGTTGCTGCCAGCCACAAAGCCTGCCAGGGTCCGATAGTGTTCCCTCTGTGACAGCTGCAAAGTGGACTAACAAGCAAAATGCACTGGTGTTTGGGTAGAGTTGTGCCCCTCTAACAAGAGCAAAGCTTAAGGCATTGTGCAGTCGGGCTAAAGATTTCCTTTGGCAAGAAGTAATGAGACTATTGATTGTCCTACACAATATTTACTAAGAATGTCGACAGGTTAGGAGTTTCTCTCTATAGATTGTTCTGGAAATAGATTATGTTCCAGGTAATAAATGTAGTAAAGGAGTTGAAATTAATGATGGACCGGAGTTAAAACTAATCTGTACCTGCTGCTGGAAGTATATCCACACTACATAGCTGGACATTTGTTAGAAAGCCAAATAAAATGTTTATTATTCCATTTATTGCATCTATAATTGGGTCTGACAGTGAAGTGCTTTAACCCTGTAACACCAAGTGAATCATATTTGATACATAAGTTTTAAAGACCTCTTTATTATTAGTAAGTAAATTGTTTTCCTAAAAAACCTGTCTTCTGCCACTTGGTTAATTATTCATGTACTGCATGCACCAGAGGATCTTTGATCGAGGAATCCAAAATGGCAGTCATTAACCTACCAATTTTGTAAAACATTTTTACTGATCTGTTGATAATGTGAACGTACATGTACTTGTACTTGATGTTTTGTGATTTATTTAGTTGTAAAATCAGGTTTAATACATGTGTATCAAATTGTATACAACAGGTGTACACTGATCAGCCATAACATTAAAACCACCTCCTTGTTTCTACACTCAGCTCCACTTACCATATAGGAGCACTTTGTAGTTCTACTGTACAATTACTGACTGTAGTCCATCTGTTTCTCTGCATGCTTTGTTGGCCCCCTTTCATGCTGTTCTTCAATGGTCAGGACCCCCACAGGACCTGTGATCCTGTGATTGGTGTATATGGTCATTATAAGCAATTGTTTTATTTAATCAAATGCTAAACCTAATACATCTAAAACATTACACATTTATTTAACTGTAACTGTCAAGCAAGCTAAAATATTAAAAATAGGGGCCTAAAAATGACAAAATTAATAGTTATGGACAAAACGCAAGCAGACGTGCGTTTTGCATAAAAAGTAGTAGTAGTAGTAGTAATAATAATAATAATATAATAAAGAATAATAATAATAATAATAATAATAAATAATTCAGATAATTTGTATTACTGGAGTTCTTTTTTACACCAGGTACAGCACATTTATTTCAGTACATTAATTTGTTCACAGGGGTACCATCATGTTAAAACAGGTTAATGTCTTTCTCTAACTGTTACCACAAACATTTAAAGGTCACAGTTCTCCAGAATGTCAATGTGTTCTGTAGAATCATGATTTCTTTTTTTTTCCTGGAACCTAGAAGCTCAAAAAAGGTCAAAATTAAACCACACCAGTATTCCTCCCTGACAAACTTTCTTACTTACCTGGCACCATTTTAGCCAAAAGCAGCATTCCCCTGGCAACAGACACAAATTTGTAGATTTGCCAGATGATGTGACTAACACTAAAGAACCGGAGCTTTGACGTTTTAATAGTTGAGTTTTTGTTGTCATCATTTTATAATTGTGTATTTATCTCTCACAGGTCACCCTGGCTGGGAGAGCATCTTACTATGTGTCTTACCTGAGGGAAACTTTTATGCGCATCAAGCTACCTAAATATTCCCTGCCAAAAGTAAGTGGCTTCTATTGCTTACCATTAACTTACATTGAGTTAAATGTTTACTATCAGTATTAAACTCTCAGAATAGCTACAAATGATTTTCATAATGCTCTATAAGGACTAGTGCTTTGGATGGCTAAATATCTTGTAACAATTTTTTTATCATTTAAAAAGACCACATAAATATCTGAATAATATAAATAACAATAGTCAACAGTATACATTTAATATAATCCAGAAGTATCAAGACCATGTGATGAACAGGATAGTACAAGACAGGACTAGACACGATCAGGCAAACCTAGCTAAAATAAATCTAAGCTGCACTTACAAAGGCAAAGCAAGAGTTAGAAAGACAAAAAAAGACATAAAAAGACAAGATAAAGCAATAACTAAACATGTTAGGCAAGACCTAGAAGACTAGACAGAAAAACGCAGGAAAAGTCTCAACACAGGGCAAGAAAATATCAAACTAGGTAAGACTAGGCATGAAGAGAAGGAATTTGGTGTCTCCTTGACACCACAAAGGCCGGTAATATAACTACTGACTTCAACAAAGGTTATAAGATTTATAAGGACTAGAAGTACTGTGGAATATTAATTGGACAGAGGTTCAAGGTTTTTTAAACAAGCAATAAGAAATATGAGGCAGATTACTAGGCTAGGTGGAAAAGGCATGAAAAGACTAGGCAGGAAATAATACTTTCAAAATTAATAAAAAATTCCTTTACACAGTCAGTCTAAACTCTGGCTTCAAAAATATGTCTAATGTGCAGATAAATCAATGCAAAACACAAGTTTAAATGTTTCTAATTTAAATATTTCTAAATTATTATTTAATTTGATAATTATGTAGTGCTTTTTTACCTTTCAACCTTTACCTTTAGCTTTTTTAAGCTTTCAACCGATGAACCATTTGAATGAAATCCTGCGACCCTGCAAACACACCTACCAAAAAAATGTATTGTGTGGTGTGGGTTAACAAGGCAGGATACAAGATACAAACATCAATACAGTGAAACAGACTTAGAAGTAAAAATACTGAACCATCAGAATCGAGCAGTGGCTGAACATCAAATCAAATATCACAAATCAAAGTGGAAAATGGAACAGACAGGTTACTAATTCAACCTTCAATCAGGGACAAGATCAGGAGCAGGTGAAAACAATAGACAAAGGACAAGGGGTGGTGACTAGGTGTGGACATAAACAAGATAACAAAAACACATGCCAAGGGAAGAGACTGAAACAGTTTTTTTTTCCCCTCTAAATTGTATATCGAGTCGAATTATAATTGTACATGTTGACGTGTTGTAGGCAAGAGTACGTCTTCTATACCTTCCTCTAAAGGAACATAATAGTATAGGAACAGCTAAAGTCACTTGTGTCCCTGTTTGTGTGAGTGGATGATGTTTTTGCATCAGATTTTTTTTTTCCAAAAGCTTTTAAACGCTGACAGAAAATGATCCGTCCTTTGTTGAGGCTGTAAATTCTCACTTGTCAGTTGGGTGTCTATAAAAACACATGCTAGACAAAGATTTATGGTGATCAAATGGTGTCCTATAGCG
Source organism: Trichomycterus rosablanca (assembly GCF_030014385.1). NCBI lineage: Eukaryota > Metazoa > Chordata > Actinopteri > Siluriformes > Trichomycteridae > Trichomycterus > Trichomycterus rosablanca. The sequence continues at coordinate 7,366,074 of NC_086002.1, read as the reverse complement.
AACACATGCTGAGACTTAGCATGACTCACTGCTAATGATCTCGACATCTCTTTTCTCTGTCCCTTTATTTCTGAGCAGGACATGCACATTCTGAGCACAGATCAGGGTCAGGTTTTTGCTGCCGTCCAAGAATGGAACCAGAACGACACCTACAACTTGTACATTTCCGATCCACGCGGCATTTACTTTACGCTGGCTCTGGAAAATGTCAAAACCACCCGAGGACTTGGGGGCAACAGTATGATTGACCTGTATGAGGTGAGAGATCCCAATTAAATGATGTTAGCACACACACCGAAATAATTTTAGGCAGTATAAAACACCGATGCCTACCATCTCCGTGGCAAATGAGCAAGGACGTTTCATTGGATGCTCATCAGTACAAAAGGCCTAGACAAGGAAGCTGCATTCCAAACTTATGTATTAAATACTTTGTCAAAATAATAAGGACAGCATTTGGTTTCAAATGTAACATCTATTATACTGTTTTCCTTTATTATTATTATTATTATTATTATTTCTATTTCTATTTCTATTTAATTCAATAATCATGCAGTGTTTTTTTACTTTCAACTGATCAACCATTTGGATGAAGTCTAAAGGTCTAGACTAAAAGTCTAAAGGTCTAGACTAAGAGACAAATAAGCTGCATCCCAAACTTATGTATTAAATACTTTGTCAAAATTGTAAGAACAGCATTTGGTTTGTGCCAGTTGAGTCAATTTATCTGAGTATTCCATTAGCAGAGGATCAATTATGGATGTGTTGGAGCAAGAATTATCAGAGGCAAGAGACAATATAAAGCAATATCCAAAAAGGCTGGGCAAGACCCGACTTGGTAAAAATAAACTAGGCAGGAAAAGACCAGACACAAGACAAGAAAATACCAAACTAGGTAAGACTAGAAAAGAAAAGAAGGAATTTGGTGTCTCCTTGACATCATAAAGGCGGTAATATAACTACTGACTACAGCAAAGGTAGTTACAATGACTAGAAGTACTGTAGAATATGAACTGGACAGAGGATCAAAGTTGTTGTAAACAAGCAATATGAAATATGAATCAGACCGATTACTAGACTAGACTGAAAAGGCATGAAAAAACTGGAAAGTGGTATAAATAATACTTGGTTAAAATTCATCAAAAATTTGTTTACACAGTCAGTCTGTGCACGGCTTCTTTACTTTCAACTGATCAACCATTTGGATGAATCTAAAAGTCTAGACTAAAAGACAAAAGCTGCATCTTAAACTTATGTATTTAATACTTAATCAAAATATTAAAAACAGCATTTGGTTTGTGCCAGTTGAGTCCATTTATCTGAGTATTACCCACTAGCAAAGGATCAATTGGATGTTTTGGAGCTGAAATTATCAGACGCCCATAACAGTGCGATGAACATTGGCATTTTTTTTTCTTTTTACCGGATGTCTTTAAAAAAGACAGCGTCTAGCAACCCTTAGGATTATTAATACCTGCAGAAATGTGCACTAGTACACCCACATGCCATGACGGGTGCTGTTTTTTTTTTTATCTGGTAACAGTGAATAGTTTTTTTTATTTCCTTTTGGCCAAAGTGAACCCAGCATTAATAATTTTCAAAAAACTATTCAAATTGTGGATTCATCAGAGCACAGAACATGTTTTTGCTTTAGGTCAGTCCATCTCAAATAAGCGCAAGCCTAGAGAAGTTAAAAGCATTTCTGGATGTTATTAATATATTCTTTCAGCTCTGCATAGTAGGTTCTTAACTTGCATTTGAAAATGCTGCAAAGCATGTGTCTACTGACAAGGATTGTCCAAAGTATTCCTGAGATTAAGAATGTGGATTTATTTAAAACTGTAATATCAGCTTTAAAGACAATGTTATCTGAAGGCTCAAAAGTCAGCGGCATTGAATATTGGTTTTTGGCTTTGGCCCCACACACAGGGATTTCTGTGGATTCTTGGGATCAATAAATAATGAATTATTAAATAATCTATAGAAGGTAACATTTCTGAAGTTTTAAAGTTATAGTTTATCTATTTGGTCGCAAATATATATGTATATATATGATTTTGGCAGAGGGATTGCTCTTCAAGTTCGGTTTATTTGATTGTATTTTACTGTAAAGATATCCATATATATATATATACACAGGATATACAGAATATATATATATATATATATATATATATAAATATATATATATATATAAATATATATATATATATAAATATATATATATATATATATATATATATGGATATCTTTACAGTAAAATACAATCAAATAAACCGAACTTGAAGAGCAATCCCTCTGCCAAAATCAACACATGCATCCTGTACCAGCTTAGGTGTCTTGTTATTTTCTGTCTTCATCTGAATCTGTGAACTTGCTACAAACTCTATTATTTCAACCCGTAGCGAAAAAGCCTAGTGACAAGGTGGTGAGCAAGAAGGTGAATTGAGTTGAAGTCTGGAAACTTGATTACATGAGAGAACATGCTGTGATTGAGTTGCCAGTTAACTGGCAACAAGAAGACAGTTCTGCAGCCCCATGACTTAAAAAAAAGGACACACTTGGAAGAAGGGTTGAAAGTCATGTGATAAATATTTAATTCAGTTATAAAAATAAACTTTATTGTTACGGTTACTAAATCTTGCTCAGTTTGGGGGTACCCTGTGCCAGAATTAAAAACCTTGATTTTTTATGATAGTGGTGTACTGTTAGTGTTTCTGTACTCATACTACAGCCTAACAACATTCTAGCATTTTAGTGCACTCAGTTCATAGGCTATCTGTGTTAACGTTTTAACTTGGGTTCATCTTCCAAAATATTATAATAATTATTGAACATTGAGACAAACTCTGTCTCAAATATAAAAAGTACAGTGGATTCTTACTTTAACCATTGGAAGCTAAACCTGTCTGATGTAAATAATGCATTATTTAATTTTTTTGTTTTTTTATTCACATTGTATTTACCATTCCCAGGTGGTATGCTGGAATATGTGGTTTGATTCTATTTTTTAGGCACTCTAGATGTGGAAGGTTTTACACTCCTTGTGTCTGTATGGGTTTCCATTGGCCAGTCCCATTTTCCATCCACATCCCAAAAACATGCTGAAAGTGGATTGGGTACTTTAAAGTGCTCCTGGGTGTGAGTTAATGTATAAGTGTGATGCTCTGTGATGGATTGCTTCCTTATTCTGGGAGTGGTCCTGCCTTGTCAGTGTTTTCAGGTGGCACAGAACCCACAATGTATTTAACCAGAATAAAATTGTTAGTGAAAATTAATAAATAAATACATACCTTTTTTACGATATGAGCTATTTAAAGAATGTGCTTTAAGTATATTCACAAAAAAGCAGCTTTTGCTGAAATAGCAATTTGATCCAAGGTTTTGGCTTTACACTGGCTAAATATAGCATCCAGTACGTAAGTGGAACCTGGATGATTTTCTTAAAGCAGCAGTGGTGAGGTGCAGTGATAATGCTTTGCCAATACTGGCTTGACAGAGGCTCCAGTATTGAGCCTGCCAATAGTGAATCATCAGTGCATCCATATCCATAATAGGCTGCAGTATTCTTCATTAGAGCTTATTGGAAACAGGACAGAGGATTTTCCACTGGGATTTCACATTTGAACCTGTTCAGTCTGTATTGATCTGGGTGAAATCTGATCGCTTTTCACTATACATTTTGTAGAAACTATGTTGTGTAGTTTACAGGTAGAGCTCCTGTCAAGTCCACCATACAAATTCCAGGAGCACTTTAAAATTATTATTATTATTAATAATATTATTATTATTTTTTTTTTTTTTTACTCAGTGTTCATGTTGTATTATAACGTCTGTACCACTTGTACCACCCACAAACTGACTGAGAAGAGCCCAATGTAAAGTAGGATGCATGTTTACATCTGTCAGCGTTTAATTTTCACAGAGACATACTATTCCTCCCTTCTGCTGTCAGATTTTACAATCAGCACCGCCCCAAGCAACATAGACACTCTTTTGCACAATACATAATCAGGTCTCAGTTCTGCACTACTTTAAAGAGAACCTGATCCAACTGTTCTACTTCAGTATATATACATAAATGTTACAAAAAGGTATTGCACAATAATAAATGATAAATAAATAAATTGCATATATATATATATATATATATATATACAGTATATATACACCGATCAGGCATAACATTAAAACCACCTCCTTGTTTCTACACACACTGTCCATTTTATCAGCTCCACTTACCATATAAAAGCACTTTAGTTCTATAATTGCTGACTGTAGTCCATCTGTTTCTCTGCATGCTGTGTTAGCCCCCTTTCATGCTGTTCCTCAATGGTCAGGACCCCCCAGAGGACCATTACAGAGCAGGTATTATTTGGGTGGTGGATCATTCTCAGCCCTGTAGTGACACTGCCATGGTGGTGGTGTGTTAATGTGTGTTGTGCTGGTATGAGTGGATCAGACACAGCAGCACTGCTGGAGTTTTTAAATACCGTGTCCACTCACTGTCCGCTCTATTAGACACTCCTACCTAGTTGGTCCACCTTGTAGATGTAAAGTCAGAGACGATCGCTCATCTATTGCTGCGGTTTGAGTTGGTCATCTTCTAGACCTTCATCAGTGGTCACAGAATGCTGCCCACAGGGCACTGTTGGCTGGATATATTTTTGGTTGGTGGACTATTCTCAGTCCAGCAGTGACAGTGAGGTATTTAAAAACTCCATCAGCATTGCTGTGTCTTATCCACTCATACCAGCACAACACACACTAACACACCACCACCATGTCAGTTTCACTGCAGTGCTGAGAATGATCCACCACCCAAATAACACCTGCTCTGTGGTGGTCCTGTGGGGGTTCTGACCATTAAGGAACAGGGTGGAAGCAGGCTAAAAAGTATGCAGAAAAATAGATGGACTACAGTCAGTAATTGTAGAACTACAAAGTGCTTCTATATGGTAAGTGGAGCTGATAAAATGGACAGTGAGTGTAGAAACTAGGAGGTGGTTTTAATGTTATGGCTGATCTTGGCTATAATATGGCTGATGATATTTCTTTATATCACATTCTTTCAAAGCTGAATCATTAGACTGCTGCACCACCCGAGCAACCCTTAATAATTCATACATTAATTATTCAGCATAATAAGTTATTCTGATCAGGCCTGGAAAGAGTTTGGAGCCTTGATGGGACACCCTGCTATTACAGCACATCAAAACTTACTTGGTTACACTTACATAAACTAAGAGGTCATTTTGATTAAGTAATCCACATACTAAGATGAAAAAGAAGAAGAATGTCTTTTTGTCATATATACATATACAGACATTGAAACTCTTTCTATGCATATCCCAGCTTGTTTGGAAGCTGGGGTTAGAGCGCAGGGTCAGCCAACGTACGGTGCCCATGGAGCAGAGCGGGTTAAGGGCCTTGCTCAAGGGCCCAACAGTGGTTGCATGGCAGAGCTGGGATTCGACCTCTCAATCTTTTAGTTGCTAGCCCAAAGCTCTACCCACTAGGCTACAACTGTCCCAGATGATTTATGTGGTTTTAGGTGGGAGAAAAACCATAGTATCCTGGGAAAAAGTGCTCAGGATTAAAGCCGGGCCTTCTAAGATATGAGTGACTGACAGCCTGATGTGCTACGATGTGTTCCATTGTACACCAACCTTTAGTGGAAACACTGGGCATTCAAGGTGGAAATGCAGTTCGAACAGCATGCCAGCCAAAGCACCGCTCACTTACTCATAATCATTTACACCCAGGGTCAATTTAGAGTACCCAGCCCTTTAATTATCTTGTTTTGAGGAGGTTCCAGGAAACAGGAGTACATGCAGGGAACCCACACTGAGATGATGAGAACACCACTGTGTGCACAATGCCTTTCCAATCTTTTTATCATAAACATTACCCGTTTAATTATCTTTAGTAACAACTTGATCTCACTTACTCACTCACTCACTCACAACTAGGAGGAACTTACAAAAGCCAGTCCACATACCAGTAAGTTTTAAAAGGGTAAAAGGAAACCACAGTACCCAGACAACCAGTTAGACAATGAAAAACATCAAAAGCCTTTCAAAGTTCCCAAAAGTTTGGGACCAATCTGAGACTCTGGACCCTTCTCAATCTATCTCTATTGCCTCGGCTGCTCCCATTAGGGGTCTCCAGCGGGATTTGGCACAGTTTTTACACCGGATGCCCTTCCTGACACAACCCTCCCTATTTATCCGGGCTTGGGACCGGCACTACAATGCACTGGTTTATGTATCCTAGCGGCTAGTGCATATAGGACAATTTAGTGACTCCAATTAGCCTGGCTGAATGTTTTTTGACTGTGGGAGGAAACCGGAGCACCCGGAGGAAACCCACACAGACACGGGGAGAACATGCAAACTCTGCCCCACCTGGGGATCGAACCCAGGACCTTCTTGCTGTAAGGCGACAGTGCTACCCACTTAGCCACCGTGCCGCCCTGGACCCTTCTCAATGACCCTGATTTAAAAAGACTTACTATAAGGACAAAATTATATGGACACCCCTTGGTATTATCTTGTCTTATTGCATGAATGAGCCACTGTGCAAATAATTATAGCAGATGTCTGCTTTTTATTAAAATAAATAAATACACATTTTGTTGTGTATTTCCTGCTAATAAATTAAGTAAAAAATTAAATGATTACCAATATACACAGCAGTTTGTGAGGGTTAATTGTGACAACACATGCTTCCCACAAGGCTTATTAGTTAGCCACTATTTTTATTGAATACGCTTTTAAACACATCATAAAGCTAAACACTCAAAAACTTTTGTGATTGGCTTGAATTGCTATGCCATCCTTACCCAGACACCTCATGATTGCGAACATTATGATTCTGTCTTAGACTCCATGCAGCAGGACAATATTCTAGTGGTAGAGCGAGTTCCTTACTGCTTACTATTTGCCTCAAAGCCAAGTTCTTTTCTACTCTTAGCATAGCATGGGAGGCAACCAGAGCACCCGGAGCAAACATTGCTAACAGTAGAAACTTCTGGATGTAGTGTAAGACCATGGTTCATATTTTTTCTTTTTCTGCAAACCGCCAGCTGAACATGTTAATCAAGGACCCTACAAATAACGACAGCACACCAAACAATGTTTCTTGTTGCTGTTGGTTGAATTTTACAACTACAACCCAGCTCCTGTGCTCTGACATTCTGTCCTTCTCAGCAGGCCTGCAAAGGGAAGATAGTGGAGAAAAGAACGATAAATAATCAGCCCAGTGATTGACAAGGGTACCCGGCGAAAAAAAGAGTCTTCTCATTAGCCACGTCTGTCCGGTGCCATGCTGTCTAACACGTTGGCCATTAGTGCCACTTACACGTCTCTTCCACTGCCGAGAAGCGATTTCAAAACAGCTCAGACTGCATTGACCTGTCATGACTCAATACAGCTAAGTTTGGATTCTTTTCTAAGAGGTGCAGGTGTGAGGCAGCCCCCGACCACACTCTGTGAGGAGGGGTACGTCTGCCGGGTAAAGGAACGGCATCGACATCGGTGTGCAGTCTTATTACAGGGGGTAATTAGAGGAACAGGTGCGATTGGTTTTGAAATGTGGTGCAGTGATGTTGGGAAGAACCTGTACGAGATCCTCTGGTTGATGCTTCGCTCTTTTGTTATTAGGTTGCAGGAATCAAAGGCATGCTGATCGCGAATAGAAAAGTGGAGAATCAGGTGAAGACCTACATCACGTACAACAAGGGCAGAGACTGGAGGCTGCTGCAAGCGCCTGCTACGGACCTTGAAGGAAATGAGATTTACTGCGTGCTGGTAAGAAAAATAGAGGCTGAAAATAGTGAATGACTATGAGTTATGAATAGACGAATACAAATATGAATCGTAATAAAAGAATTTGAAAAAAATAAGAACAAAAGTCATGTATGATGCCCCCCCCCCAACCATTTAAATAAAGCACTAAACTACTAAATTATTATCATTTAAACTGAGAAGCTAAATCTGAGAATGAATAAATTAATGAAATATATTATAAAAATAGAAAAATATAATATAATTGAACAATTCATGTTGTAAATCGTGAAACGTGACATATAGATCAGCAGGCAGTAAGGATTATGATATAGTGCCCACCTGCTGTGCCATTATGGGCTGGGAGAAGCATGAAGGCACAGATGACTGACAGGCACTTCAAGGGAGGTCTCTGTGTCTTATAATTATGCTACAGATTTATGATGTTGCCTGTTTTGCAAGTCTACAATGTGTACTTATATTTAAGTCATAAAATGTAAATGTATGATTTAATGAGTGTCTCATTTTTATTCCATTTATTCCCTTCTTATTATTCCATTCTTATTCCACACCTTTGTATGGATACAATAATACTTTTTTGTGTACCTTCATAGTTTGGTACACAAATAATTAATAAAGTTTATTCATTTGTAAATAATAGATTAGAAATTAAGATTAGAAAACATTAGCAAAAATTCATTTTTAGTTGTTTTGTTTGACTACAGTAATTAATTATATGCATTCTAAAAATATGTACAAATTAATAAATAAATGAGCAAAAACAAACTAATTACCAAAATATATAAATAAAGAGTTTAAATTGCTGTGAACAATGATTATTGTAAAACAGTTTTAATGTAAGGGGTGCAACAGTGGCTTGGTGGGTAGCACTGTTGCCTCACAGCGAGAAGGTCCTGGGTTTGATTCCTAGGTGAAGCGGTCCAGGTCCTTTCTGTCTGGAGTTTGCTCCGGGTGCTCCGGTTTCCTCCTACAGTCCAAAGACATACAGTCAGGTTAACTGGTCCCCGGGCGGCACTGTGGCTAAGTGGGTGGCACTGTTGCCTTACAGCAAGAAGGTCCTGGGTTCGATCCCCAGGTGAGGCAGTCCGGATCCTTTCTGTGTGGAGTTTGCATGTTCTCCCCATGCCTGCGTGGGTTTCCTCCGGGTGCTCCGGTTTCCTCCCACAGTCCAAAGACGTGCAAGTAAGGTGAATTGGAAACACTAAATTGTTCAGGACTGTGTTTGATATAACCTTGTTAACTGATGAACCTTGTGTAATGAGTAACTACCGTTCCTGTCATGAATGCAATTAAAAACATGACGTTAAAATCCTGATAAACAAACAAACAATAACTGGTCCCCCTAGGTGTATGTGTGTGTGTTTGCCCTGTGATAGACTGGCAACCTGTCTAACGGTTTCCTGCCTTTTATTCAGAGAATTGGACCCACTGTGACCCTGAATAAGATAAAGCAGTGGTAAAACAGATAATAAATAAATGAAATTTCATGTAAGTGGGTGAAATCTGTTATTCACTGTGACTTTCCTCAGCAGCTATAGGTGGGCTTTAAATCTCTTTCTCACCCTGACTGTCACGTGGGAGAGAAAGGACTCAAATGCAGAGTTAAATAAAATAAGTTTATTTATTAAATGAAAAAACACAGAACATCACATACAAGACAGAACTCAAAAACAAACATAAGGAACCCCGATGGACTTTAGCTGGGGAATGCAGGCAGCAACAAAAAGAAAAGAAGAAAACTAAAAGACGCTGGGCGCGAACCCCGGCCGCTCGGGTGAGAGCCGGGCGCGTAACCACCGCGCTGCTGCCGCGGGGGAAAGCAGATGACTTCATGCGCTTAAGGCGCTACAATTACTTTCGGCTACAAAGCCTCGAAATCGCCTCAGGCGCAGTTCGAGGTAACAGACGGCTCCGTTATCAGCCGCAGCTAGAGCCAATCTGTTAAAGCACACAAAAGGGTGCGGATTCGAACCGGGGCGGCTGGCAGGACAGCCGCGCACTTAGCGGTGTCGCCACCCAGCGGTTGCTGAATCCCAGAATACTTGTTTTACGCTACAAAGCCCCGAAATCGCCTCAGGCGCAGTTCGGGGTAACAGACGGCTCCTTCATCAGCCGCAGCTAGAGCCAATCTGTTAAAGCACACAAAACAGAGTAAAGAAAACCGGTTAACAAAACAGTTACCCAAGCTCCTAGTGCGGATTCGAACCGGGGGTGCTGGCAGACCAACCGAGTGTCTTACCGAGACGCCACCCACCGGCTGCCGAATACCACAGCTAGGTTAGCTAGGTAAACATTAGCGGGGAGAGGACCAGCGCCGTGTCACGGGGCTGGCTTCACCCGCTAATGCTAAATGCTAACGGGAAAAATAAACACAGTACGAGGACTGCACGACATCGCACCACGCTACTTCTAAGAAGGTAAAAGAAAAGCTAATTACCTCAACCTTGCAGTCTACACACCCTGATGGCCTAATGCCACCGGGGGTACCTCTAAAACTACAAAAGAAGCGTGGGGGAGCCGTCAGCAGTCCCCACGGACACCGCAGTGCCCAAAACAAAAGGAGCAAACAAGACAAAAGGTGCGACCCCTGCAGCCAGGCGGCGTACCCTTAAATAAGGGAGCCGCAGCTGCAGGTCGTCACCCTAACGAGCTGGCCTCTTATTAAAGGCCTAGCTCTGTACTGCTCTGTAAGGCCTGTGACGTCAGGGAAGAGTGGTAAGTCCCACAAACGCCACAGAACCATTACACTGACAGCATATTATTCAAAAGTTTTATTCCTCATTAAATTCTCATTAAGTTGCAAGTGTACTTTATTAAGACAAAAGACAAGTTTGCACATAATTAACTCCGTGATTCATGCCAAGTAATGCTCCTTGTCTTAAGATAAAAGCCAATGTGCTCAGTGTCTTGTAATCAAACAGAACATTAGACACTTTGGAAATAGCTATCTCAGGTACAATAACTTCCTTCTATTTTTATTCAGAATTAACAAACCTTTACGACAGAGATGCGACAACAACTGGAAAGTGAGCTGGTTTAAGTCATTAATAATGAGAAACCTGGTTTTGACCAATTACCTGGTCTTGGCAGATTGTTTTGTTCTGTCTTCATTTATTACTAGGACACTTAGCATTTTCACTAAAGAATGCCAACATAGTTATTCATAATAAAACACTAATGTGGTTCACTCATTACAATCTTTCATTTGTTTACCACTGGTTTTGTGGTAAGTGCTGGTTCAGTGCTTAAGGTTCCATTATAGAACACAAACAGAAATGTTGAATTGTTCCAATAAATCCACACAATATGGACAAAAGTATTGGGACACATTACTTAATCAGTGAATTCAGGTGTATAAAATCAAACACTTAGTCTTTACAAATACCTGTGAAAGAGTGGGTCATTCTAAAGAGCTTTTTGAATTCATGTGTAGTGCTGTAATAGGATGCCACCATTGCCACCAAGTAAGAGTGGTTAAACTGGATAAGCTGGGCTTGACCACTTATAACCAAATGGCCTGGCTGGTTAAATACATTTACAACTGCAGCATTTATCAGATACTTTTACCCAAAGCAACGTTTTGCTTTGTTTGTTTTATTAGGATTTTAACGTCATGTTTTACACTTTGGTTACATTCATGACAGGAACGGTAGTTACTCATTACACAAGGTTTATCATTTCACAAGATTATATATCGAGCAGCCATGGACGATTTAGTATCTCCAATTCACCTCACTTGCACATCTTTGGACTATGGGAGGAAACCGGAGCACCCGGAGTAAACCCACGCAGATATGGGGAGAACATACAAACTCCACACAGAAAGGACCCGACCCGCCCCACCTGGGGATCGAACCCAGGACCCTCTTGCTGTGAGGTGACAGTGCTACCCACTTAGCCAATGTGCCGCCCCCCAAAGCAACATACAATTATGACTGATATACAGTAGTTTGAGCTATTAAGGGTTAAGGGCCTTGCTCAAGGGCCTTGGTACATTGGCAGCTTGGTAATGGTGAGGCTTGTTTACTAGTCCAGTACCTTAACCGCTAAGCTTTATTCAATATGAACAAAATTTGCATTTTTAGTTGCCTGCATTAACAGTAACAGACATTTGGCTTCAACCAATAGGCTTAAAATTTACTTTCCAGCAAATTGTCTCTCTTGCTTAATTCACCATTAACAGTATCATTTTACCTTAGAATGCTAACATAGCTAATATTGAATGAAAGCTAGATATTAACTGGTCTTAGCAAACTATCTTAATATTGCTTTTAGGGTATGCTAGGTGTAATATTTCCTTTTGGGTTAACATATACATTCATTTTAACCAAAAGGAAATGCTAATTTTAAACACAAAGATGCAATTTACCATATAGAAGCACTTTGTAGTTCTACAATTACTGACTGTAGTCCATCTGTTTCTCTACATACTTTTTTAGCCTGCTTTCACCCTGTTCTTCAATGGTCAGAACCCCCCACAGGACCACCACAGAGCAGGTATTATTTGGGTGGTGGATCATTCTCAGCACTGCAGTGGTAGGAGTGTCTAATAGAGAGGACAGTGAGTGGACACAGTATTTAAAACCTCCATACCAGCACAACACACATTAACACACCACCACCACCGTGTCAGTGTCACTGCAGTGCTGAGAATGATCCACCACCCAAATAATACCTGCTCTGTGGTGGTCCTGTGGGGGGTTCTGACCATTGAAGAACGGGGTGAAAGCAGGCTAAAAAAAGTATGTAAAGAAATAGATGTACATTCCTGTGTAATGTTCTTGTGATTTCCAGTTGTGCAAAAAAGTCAAATTGTCATTGTAGTGCAGAAACAAATTGGGTGGCTCATCTGACACCATAATTAGTGCCCTATAACCTCTTTGATTACTGCTGCTAAATCTCATCTCCCTCGCTGTCCTTACAACAATGTCATACTAGCTGCTGAAGAGATAAAAGGTGGCACATAGTCAGAAAGAGTGAACAGATAATATTGTGTTTTCTGTTGTAGTGGAGAGCTCTGGAGAGAGAGAGAGAGAGCTTTTCAGCTTTAATGCCAAATCCACCCACTGTCATTCTTGCTAATGAGTGTAAAAGGCAATTAGCATTCACAATAAGATAAGGAGTCTTTGCAGAGGGTACTTTAAAATGGATTAATTTGATTTAATAGTCCACTGTTTGTGTGGGATGCAACATTTTTATTGTGTTTTTTTTTCTGGTGGTATTTTAATAGCCATTTATTCAAGTAGATTTGAGTTTTTAGTCAGTGTTAAGGTAACTGGAAATACTCGTAATTTCACTAATCGGATGCTATAGAGCATAGTTTTTATTTAAACCTCAAATTAATGAACTAAATGATAACCTCAGAATTTAGCAGGCATAATATTATTATACTTATAGAAAAAGGAAATTATACAAGTCATTGTCACTGTATTTTAGCTATAGTTATACATTTTGTATATTTCTTTGGTACAAAAAGCTAACTGTTATTCACTGAACATTATAATCTTGATGTCACAATGTACACCGATCAGCCATAACATTATAACCACTTCCTTGTTTCTACACTCACTGTCCATTTTATCAGCTCCACTTACCATATAGAAGCACTTTAGTTCTACAATTACTGACTGTAGTCCATCTGTTTCTCTACATACTTTGTTAGCCCCCTTTCATGCTTTTCTTCAATGGTCAGGACTCTCACAGGACCACCACAGAGCAGTTATTATTTAGGTGGTGGATCATTCTCAGAACTGCACTGACATGGTGGTGGTGTGTTAGTGTGTGTTGTGCTCAAGGGAGCTGGGAGCACAGTCACCAAGAAAACCATTAGTAACAGACTTCGCCGTAATGGATTGAGATCCTGCAGTGCCCGCAAAGTCCCTCTGCTCAAGAAGGCTCATGTACAGGCCTGTCTGAAGTTTGCCAATGAACACCTGAATGATTCAGAGAAAGCTTGGGAGAATGTGATATGGTCAGATGAGACCAAAATTGAGCTCATTGACAAGCTCCTCCCGTGTAATTCTGGGCTGACCTCACCTTTCTCAGAATCATTCTTACCCCACGAGGTGAGATCTTGCATGGAGCTCCAGAGTGAGGATGATTGACTGTGATCTTGTATTTCTTCCATTTTCGAATTATCGCACCAACAGTGGTCTCTTTCTCACCAAGCTTCTTGCTGATGGTCTTGTAGCCCATTCCAGCCTTGTGCAGGTCTACAATCTTGTCCCTGACGTCCTTTGATAGCTCTTTGGTCTTGCCCATGGTGGTCGAGAGATTTGAACGGAAGAAACTGATTCTGTTACAGGTGTCTTTTATACAGGGACAGGACTCATTTGTGTGCCTTTTGTGCACATAACCGGTCTGTGGGGGTCAGAATTCTTGCTGGTTGGTAGGGGATCAAATACTTATTTCCCTTAATTAAATACAAATTAATTTATAACTTTTATTTAATGTTTTTTTTCTGGATTTTTTGGTTGATATTCTGTCTCTCTCTGTTAAAATAAACCTTACATAAAAATTATAGACTGTTCAAGTCTTTGTAAGGGGGTAAACTTACAAAATCAGCAGGGGATCAAATACTTATTTTCCCCACTGTATATTTATATATAGGTGGTATCCAAACTTTTTCTCTAAGTTAAAGGGAAGTGAATGGTAAATCTGTATGATTAATAGTGCACTGTTAACCATGATTTTTAGAACTAAGTAATTTTTAAGGTGGTTCCAGGTGGTACACAGTTCCTGTCAGATCAAAAGCATTTAATGTCTGTAGTGTCACACTGACACGTTCTGATAAACAGCAACATAAAAGGTTTGCTGCAGCTAATGTGCTATGTGTCATTTATTTCTGTTCCAGCCATTTTGCTCGCTGCACCTACAACTCCAAATGTCAGAAAACCCCTACGTTTCTGGGAACATAATGACTAAAAAGACTGTGCCAGGAGTGATCGTTGCTACAGGTAAAATCTCAAAACAAAAGTATATTTATGTACATGTTGAGCATCAAAAAGGGAAGCAGGACCATTAATGAAATTCAAAGGATCTTCAAAAAGTTTCCGCACCTTAATATTTTTGTTGGAAACGCTGAGGGTGGGATGTGTAGTAATCAGTCGTGACTGAGAGAGCGCTTATAGTCCGGATTCTGATATCCACCTTTTTGTACCCCTCAAAGAAGCTTTAAGGGGAAGAAGATTTTCCTGTGACGATGATGTGAAAGCATCACTGCATCAGTGGCTACACGCTCAACCAAACACATTTTTTGCTGATGGAATTATAAAAAGTTGTTACGACTTTAGAAATAATGCTTTGGAAGGTGAATATGTAGAAAAGTGATGTCATTTGTTTTTGAAATTCTTAATAAATAGAGTTTTTAAAAGTGCAGAAACTTTTTGAGAACCCTTAGCTAAACATATGTGTACAACTCTTCTAATTATTAAGTTCAGGTGTTACATGTAAATAGAATCAATGGAATTAAATCAATTATTTGTCTGTAAACGTTTTGTTTTAAAAAAAGAACCTGTTCTGTTCCAGTATGTTTGCAGCCCTGTGCAAGACGCAAGGTCCATATAGACATGGTTTGATAGGTTTGGTGTCTTGCGCAGAGCCCTGACCTCAAGCCTACTGAACATCTTTTGATTGTGAGACAGGTCTTCTTGTTTAACAGCAGTGCCTGACACCACAAATGCTCTTTTGACTAAATGTGGACAAATTCCAACAGACACACTTGTTGTAGAACACCTTTCCCAAAAGGAAGGAGACTGTTATTGCCAAAAGTGGGAAAGCGGTTCCGCAATTTGTGTCTGTCAAACCCAGGCATTCATCACTTGTTTCTATTGACCCAGAGTCCAAGCGTAGTGTGCTTTACACCAGTCCAGCCAAAGCATTCATTTGCACATGGTAATCTTAGTCTGCTATGCAGGTGCTCCATTGTAGCAGCTTTGGGCTATCAATCAGAAGATTGTTGGTTCAAATCCAGGCTCTGCTATGCAGCCACTTTTGGGCCCTTGAGCAAGGCCCCTAATCCTGTCTGCTCCAGGGGCTCCGTGCAGTGGCTGACACTGTGCTCTGACCCCAGCTTTCAAACAAGCTGCAATATATGAAAAAATAGCTTACCGGGTAAGGTACTGGACTAGTAATCAAAAGGTCTGCCAGGTTGCCACTGTTAGGCCTTTAAATAAAGCCCCTAACCCTCAATTGCTTAGACAATATACCACAGTACTGTAAGTCGCTTTGGAGGAAAGCAGCTGCTAAATGCTGAAAATGTAAATGAATCCCAATCCAAAAAAGATTTCACAAACACTTCTTGCTTTCAGAAACAGTCTAGAACTCAGTAGCAAGGGCTGCAAACAAAGCCAGACAAAACCTCAGCTTGCTGCATTCCAAATCTATAGCAGACCAAATGCCCCCAGATGTTGTCCACTGACTAGCCAGCTTTAGAAGGTATTAGTTGATAGCTGTGTTTTACAATTGCAGGATTTTGTTCTTAGGCAATGAGCATGAAGTTTAATATGTTTGGGTTTTAGTGAAATCAATTACCAGAGTTAATCCCATTAAAGCCATTTACAAACATGTGTGAGTGGCAACGCACGATGCTGTGGTTGTCCAGCTTGATAATGTCCGCATGTGTTAACATCAGCCATGCTGCTAGAATATGACTTATCAGGGATAACGGGAAAACAGAGGTAATCATGCCTCTGTCAGATCGTTTTTTTTTTTTATGTGTTACAGGCATCCCAGTCAGAATTTGTCTGTATTTACGTGTCAGCCACAACATTTTTTTTAATGCAAAACTGTCCCAACTTTTCCTGGAAATAGGTTTGTATGAACCCTAACTACAGCTGCCTTTTTTAACAGACAATATCTACATTATTTAGGTATGTAATTAATCTGATCTGACCCATGGCAAGGAAAAAAGTTTCATTAGCACAATTGACTTTTACGTGAAGTCTGACCTTATAATTCCAATCATCTGTCCTGACATTTCAAAGAAGCCCTGTAGAGATTGTTCAGCTATCATAGCTCATAAGGGGTTCAAAAAAGGTTTCCTAAAACTTGAGTCTCTTTCATCTACAGCCAGAAAATAATGGCAGTAAATAAAAGAAATTCTAGGCCGCTCAGGTGGCGCAGCGGTAAAAACACATGCTAGCACACCAGAGCTGGGATTTCGAATACATTGTATCGAATCTCAGCTCTGCCATCCGGCTGGGCTGAGCGGCCACATGAACAACGATTGGCCTGTCGTTCGTATAGGGGTGGGGTATTAAGCAGGATAGGGACCCCTCGTGACTGATGCACTACAGCCTCTGCTGGCTGGTTGATGGCGCCTGCACAGAGGCGGGGATTGAGTGCGGATCAGGGTGTGTCTCTCCGTACACAAGGCTGATTCGCATATGCACTCGCCTAGTGTGGGTGACAAAATGCATACGGCTGCTGCCCACGTGTCGGAGGGGGCGTGGGTTAGCTTCGATCTCCTCAAATCAGAGCGGGGGCGGCATAAGTCGAGAGGAAGCGTGATGCAATCAGGCAATTTGACTCGCTAAAATTTCGGGAGAAAAATGCATAAACAAAATATCAAAAAATAAATAAATAAAAATTAACTTTAAGAACTTAACATTTGTAGGACATGCATTTCGAGGAAATTTCTTTTAAGTTGACCAAAAAAGACAAAATAAGAGTGAGGATTGACTCAACACCTTGTCCATACCAGTATTGAAAATTGATTAAAAAGATTTAAATACAAAATAATAGTAATAATAATAATAAGTAGTAAAAAAATAAATATCAAAACACCAATGATGCCCCTTGTAGTTGAGCCATCTTTTTTTTAGTGGTTTTATTTGATTTATATGTTTATGTGTTGGTGCGTATGTATATTATTTTGTATGTATGTTAATGATTTGTTAAATGTTGCATAGTTGAGTGGTATTATACTTGATTTTAATGTACAGCACTTTGGTTGACGCACGTTGTCTTTTAAATGTGCTATAGAAATAAACGTGACTTGACTTGACTGTGTCTACAAACTAGCTTGTATGACTGATCTTTATGGTGTATAAAATGTAATTTTACTGTTCTAAGAAACTTAGCTTACCAAAACAGTAATAAAAAACACTTACAAAGAAAATTGAAATTATTGTTGTTGAAATTATTGGTATATGTTAAGTCTTTTATCAAATTGTCCAGAAGCTTATTTTGATGCAGCTTATTATTCTCAAAGGCCCTCAGACACTTCTGTAATAAAGACCTTAACGCTTACAGTTTGCTGATCCAGTGAATCCAGGGAATCTGATCTTCTAAAAATAGTTCAGTAACCTGGCCAGGTTTCCTGGTGCTTTAATAAGCTTCTTTTCATTGTTGCGATATTGACAACACATTTGTTTTTCTGTGCTTCTATTCAGGCAATATTGGCTCAGAACTCTCCTACAATAATGTAGGCATGTTTATATCATCAGATGCTGGAAACACGTGGAGACAGGTATGTCAACTCATTGTGCAGTGTGTATTGCAAGGTGTATTTCTCTTCTGGTCAACAGTGGTCGTATGTGAATCATTTATTCTACACAGAAATCTAGATCCGGACTTTATTTATAAGCAGTTATATGAAGGACTTATTTACTGACCATATAAATGTGGATAGATTCTAAAACTCTGGGAAAAATAATTAAAAGTTGGGGAATTATAATGAACCCTATTATGCATAAAACAACCTTCGGCTTATTGCAGAAACTTAAGTACATGTTGTGCGGAATATATAATAAGACACACTGTTGTTTTGCACAGACCTTTCACATTTTGCTTGATCTTCCCTATTTGCATACATACATTGTGAATAAACATAATTCTGATTCTGATCACTGCGTGTTGCAATGCTGTAAGTGAAATAAAGCGTTTATATGGAAATAAGCTCTCTGGCCCTGGGTTTGATCACCAGGTGGGGCGGTCCGGGTTTCTGTGTGGAGTTTGCATGTTCTCACCATGTCTGCGTGGGTTTACTCTGGGTGCTCCAGTTTCCTCCCACAGTCCAAAGACATGCAAGTGAGGTAAATTAAGGACACAAAATTGTCCAGAACTGTGTTTGATATAACCTTGTGTGAAGTGAGGAACCTTGTGTAATAAGTAACTACCGTTCCTGTCATGAATGTAACCAAGGTGTAAAACATGATGTTAAAATCCTAATAAACAAACGAACAAATATGCTCTCTGGCTGTATCCCAGCACCTTGTCATTAATCATTGTCCGAATACTTTATGCCAATCTTGTAATGCCAACACAACACACTCTTGTCATTTGGTACAGATATTTGATGAGGAGCACAACATTTGGTTCCTGGATAGAGGAGGAACTCTACTTGCAGTTAAGCAGCCTACAGTTCCCACAAGACATGTATGGTACGTATTTAATTAAGACTGACACTGCAAATTACTACACAGATAAAAAGCCTTTTGGTTGACTTTTGTGAGGATGTGATTCTGTGAATGCTGAAATATTAAACGTGGGAAAACTTCCTTCCCACAGAAGATAAATGTCAGTCATTCAGACTTAAAGACATTCAAAGGTGTGGGATAAAGAAGCAGATCTAAATCCGAGCTATTTTTCACAGTAAAAAGAAGACTTGACAAAGTTATATAAAATCTATGCATTATCCCTATGAGTTACCGTAGTCTTCAAACTAGAGCTCCATAACAGTGCATGGGTGATGTTTAATCCTTTTATCCTTTAAGATTTTCTTCTTCACCCACCCCCGTTGGAGAAAAAGAAGTGTTAGAGTATGTAATCTTCAATTCTGTTTCTTTTAAGCAAGTCAAGCGAGCCAGTCAATCCTGGCCAAATATGTTGAAAGCAATCGTCTCTTTCAGTGCTACTATGAATTTGAACCATGTCCTAGCCGATAAGGAATACTTGTCAACCTCCTGCCTTTCACCATCGCTTTTAAATCTTTAGTGTCATTCATCCATCCTGGTGTTGTTAAACCTTCTCACACATGCAATACTCCACTGTTAGCACCACTGAGGTGAAAGGGAAAAAAAGCTATAAAAATCAAAGTAAAGGTTTCTTTTTAAGCCCTCAACTCTCTTCTTTTTCATCATTTTCTGTAACGTAGCGTGGCCCCCTGCAGTTTTGATTTGTCCTTGTTGCCACATTGGCTTACCAGGACCTTTTATCAGCATCCCTTTACTCTTAACTATTTTTATTTAATGTGTTTACCTGCTTTTTCTTTATTTTTTTTCTATCTAAGCTTTGATAGAAATTGTTTTCAAAATAAGTTAATTATGTATGATTTGAGGCTCTGAGGTTTGTGCCCTATAATTCTATAAACTATATAGTATAGAACTTTGAAGGCTCAGAGTGGCATTAAATGGTGTTTATTTTAGCATGGGATTCATGTTTTGTTTACAACATAGTCATAAATGTACTGTTGGCCAAGACCACCTGTATTCAGGACGTTCTAGAGCTACGTCAATGTAAAATTGATGATGCTATTTGCGGTGCCTGCATTTCTACAACAAAATACTTAAATCATTAAATGATAGAACTGAAATGCTAATTATTTAGGATGGATGGATGAATGATTGGGTGGGTGGATGAGTGAGTGGATGGATGTATGATTGGGTGGATGATTGAGTGGATGGATGAATGGGTGGGTAGATGGATGGATAAAAGCACATAGACAAAAACCTGTCCAAAACTGAACAACAAATTCTATTCTGTTTTAGGATTAGCATCGATGAGGGGAGACAGTGGACACATCATAGTTTTTCAGCCACACCCTTGTTTGTGGACGGTGTTCTGGCTGAATCAGGCATGGAGAAACAGATACTGACGTAAGTGTAAGAAAATACTTTGATTTAAGTGAGATAATATTAATGAGAGGCAGATGTCTTCCTAACCCTTCTCGGGCAGTAAAAGGTTAATTATTTATACATTTTTTGGCTGATTTACCTGACAGCACTTGTCACAGGTTGGTTTCAATAAAGTTTAAATACTTCAAAGCTAACATGGTTTCTTTTGTCACTGTCATTCAATAAATGCAAAAAAAGACTTGATGCCATCTGTTCAGATCACAATTCCTCTTTATTCAAATTTATGCCCTGACAGATTTTTTGGACACTTCAGTGATCGGTCTGAGTGGCAGTTGATCAAAATCGACTACAAGTCTCTGTTTACCAAACGCTGCACAGAAGGAGACTACCAAACATGGCACTTGCATAATCAGGTAGAAAACTTTCTTCTTTTTTTATTTATTGTTTTATTTATTTATTTTGGTTTTTTTTTTTTTGTTGTTTTAAGGTACATATAGGCACATTAATATTAAAGTCTATTTTATCCTGCTGCACTCATGGTATCAGGCTATGTATAGCTAGCATATGTAGCTTACCTTCATGATAAATCAATTTTATATACAATAAATATACAAATATACAGTAAATAAATTAATACATTTCTGTGATGGGGGATTTAAAAACAATCCCAATCCAGAAACTGTGTCATATTGTTTTCATATTGACAATCTATTTAATAATTACATTGTTAAGTAGTTGTAGTGGTAATATTAGTTGTAACTTTATGATGTTTTTGCAGTTAATATTGTTAAAGTTAATACTTTCCTTCCTATTTGTTATACTCATGTATAATAAATTAACCTACATCAGCACCCATAACACCAACACAGCCAGACAAAGTTTAGTTAAAGTTACTTTTGGCTTTAATCTGCACCCCCCTACGTTCTCAACATAAATAGACAGTGGTGTGCTGGTTAAATACCACAGTGCCTAAAATAGAAACACTTTGAGTAACCTTATAGAACTAAAGATTAATTGTTTCCAATTAATCTACCAAAACAATCAATATTACTGTAAAAACTATTGCATTTTTAATAATGAAATAAATAAACGAATGTGATTGATATATCAGCCTTTCAGTTAAGGGCATCCAGTGAGGCTGCAGTAATTGACTTTAATTGTCTAGTATTATCTATTCAGCACAGAAGTGATATCTATTTTTGACATGCTTTTCTTGTCTTTAGGGTGAGCCATGTGTAATGGGCCAGAAGCAGATCTTCCTCAAGCGCCGCCCAGGCAACTACTGCATGATCGGAAAGGATTTTTCTAGGATCTTGTCTTCTGAGCCCTGTATCTGCAGAGCTCATGACTTTGAGTGGTAAGTACAATAGAAATAATTTACTTAATTCAACCATGATTAAGTATGGGGTGTCCACATACTTTTGGCTATATTTTGTATTACTATAACATCACCTTAAAAAATCTCATTAGAGTATCGAAACACCTTCACACAGCTTGGCGTAACACATCTAAATGTGTTTACGACTTCATTTCTGGAGCAGCTCTCATTTTTGCACAGAAATAAAACATTTTGGGTGTGATTTTCTTACAACTTGCTTTAGAGTGACATGCACTGGCAACACCTGTGACAATGTGTGAAGGTGAGACACTGAACAGATTTAATTTCTATGCAAATTCCATGCTGTTGTGTTGTTTTTTAATCTGCACCAGACAGACAGTTTTTAATGTTAATCCTAAAAAAACTAAACTGAAATTGGTGAATACCAGTGAGTGCTAGCTAAAAAATAAGTAAGTCTGAACTCAGTCTTTGAGCCAAGCCTTGTGACTTATTGTCAGTGCCCAAGCTGACTTATGGCTAAATAATAGAAAATCCCAAATGTCGTGTTCCAAAATTAAGTGACAAAACTTTCAAGAAGAGTGCAAAGAGAGATCTAACTTCATATGATTCCATGGTTTTGGACATGATATCTGGGTGTCTGTAAATGTATGTTAAATCTAAAATACAGTGATAAACAACAGGGTACTACTGTAGTATAACAATGTAGATGGGTCAAATGGATCTGTGTGTTGTGTGTGTTTGTGTTGTAGAGTTTTTTTAAATGATTTTGGGGTGTATGTTGCAGTGATTACGGCTTTGAGCGAAGAGCAGATGGGAACTGTTTGACTGCATTCTGGTTCAACCCAGTCACTGTGTCTCGGGGCTGCAGTCATGGCCAGAACTACCTCAACAGCACAGGGTTAATTCACTACATAGATTTTACGTACTAGGTTAAAATGCTGGAAAATAAAATGCTTATTGAGTGTGTAGTACTACTATTCTGTTGTTATTGAACGCGGTTGGGATTGTTGATGATATACAATAACAGCATTATTCTGTGTACCAGGTATCGCAAAGTAGCAGCAAATAACTGCACCAAGGGCGTGAAGGAATTGTACACTGCCAGAAAGCAGCAGTGTCCCAATCGTCCCCCACGAGGACTGCACCTGACAACCCGGGATAACACACTTACAGCCAAGCTGGGCACCAATGTCACCTTTCTGGTACAGCTGGAAGAGGTATGTTTAATGGAAATTATAGTTTTAGATCTTTAAGTCTCAAGTTTCTAACTAATTCTAACTTTTTAATATAAGATAAAAGATCATGGGTAAACATAGCACTGCTTTTACATAATAATTATACTTATTGATGGTAAAGATTTATATAAGACCTAAATCAAAAAGTAAGACTTTTCATTGCTGTGGATTAATTTTGACCCACTCTTCTTTGCAGATGGGTTTTAATTTGGCTACATTGGAAGGTTTTAAAGCATTAACTGCCCATTTAAAGTCTTTCCACAGCATCTGCTTGGGATTCAAGTCAGGACTTTGACGCGGCCAATCCAAAATTGTAATTTTGCTTTATTTAAGCCATTCAGAGATGGACCTGCTTGTATGCTTTGGATCATTGTTCTGCTGCATAACCCACCTGCACTAGAGCTTTAGGTCACACGCTGACGGGTGGACATTCATCTTCAGGTTTTTCTGATAGAAAGCAGAATTCATGGTTCCATCAATCTTGACAAGTCCTGTGGAAGCAAAGCAGCCTCAAACCATTATATCCCCACCATGTGTGACTGTAGGTATTATGTTCTTATGCTGGAATGCTGTGTCAGCTTTAGCTGTTCTTTAGTAACAGGACTAATGTCTCCCAAAAAGTTCCACTTTCACTTGACATAAGTCCACTGAATAATACACCAAGACTATTGGGGGTCATCTAGATGTTTTTTGACACATGCGAGCTGAGCCTTTGTGTTCTTTTTGGTCAGCAGTGGTTTGTACCTAGCAACTCTTCCATGGATGTCAAGTGAGGTGCAGTTCTTTAAATGTTTATTGGAATTCCTTTGTGAACTCCTGTATGAGCTGTTGATGCATTCTTGGTGAAATTTTGGTAGGCCTGTCACTCCTGGAAAGGTTCACCACCAGGTTTTCTTCATATGCGGATAAAAGGCTCTTGATGTAGCTTCAGGAATGAATATTCAGCAGATATTCCCTCTAAATAAAAAATATTTCTCTACACCTGCCTTGGTTCGATTCTTACCTCGCTTTTCATGTCCTCATGGGTTTTCGTCGGGGTACTTAGATTCCCTTCTACTCGCCAAAAACAAGCAGAAAGTGGATTGACTACTTCAAATTGCTCCTAGGTGTAAGTTAAGTGAATGGATGATTGTCAAGTCCCTTCAACAGACACTTTAACGCTGGATAAATCACTTAGTAAAAGCTTAAAGTCAAATCAAATCAAGGTTTATTCGTCACATACATAGTCATACACAGTACAACTGGCAGTGAAATGCTTTAGTGACTGCTCCGCCACAGTAATTACAAAAACTACAAGATAGTTAAAAAATATATTATACAAAAAATATAGAATGGTTTTAAAAGTAAGAATTTAGAAACAAAGTTCACGTAAAGTGAACATTGGAAGAATTAACAATATAATTAAAAAGAGCAATTTAAAGTGAACAAGTGTGTAAAGTGACAAGTAGTGCAGAAACTGTGCAACATAATGCTATACAGATGTGATAAATAATAAATACACAATACTAATCTATACATATACATACAGGGGTTGGACAAAATAACTGAAACACCTGGTTTTAGACCACAATAATTTATTAGTATGGTGTAGGGCCTCCTTTTGCGGCCAATACAGCGTCAATTCGTCTTGGAAATGACATATACAAGTCCTGCACAGTGGTCAGACGGATTTTAAGCCATTCTTCTTGCAGGATAGTGGCCAGGTCACTACGTGATGCTGGTGGAGGAAAACGTTTCCTGACTCGCTTCTCCAAAACACCCCAAAGTGGCTCAATAATATTTAGATCTGGTGACTGTGCAGGCCATGGGAGATGTTCAACTTCACTTTCATGTTCATCAAACCAATCTTTCACCAGTCTTGCTGTGTGTATTGGTGCATTGTCATCCTGATACACGGCACCGCCATTGGATGCACATGGTCCTCCAGAATGGTTCGGTAGTCCTTGGCGGTGACGCGCCCATCTAGCACAAGTATTGGGCCAAGGGAATGCCATGATATGGCAGCCCAAACCATCACTGATCCACCCCCATGCTTCACTCTGGGCATGCAACAGTCTGGGTGGTACGCTTCTTTGGGGCTTCTCCACACCGTAACTCTCCCGGATGTGGGGAAAACAGTAAAGGTGGACTCATCAGAGAACAATACATGTTTCACATTGTCCACAGCCCAAGATTTGCGCTCCTTGCACCATTGAAACCGACGTTTGGCATTGGCACGAGTGACCAAAGGTTTGGCTATAGCAGCCCGGCCGTGTATATTGACCCTGTGGAGCTCCCGACGGACAGTTCTGGTGGAAACAGGAGAGTTGAGGTGCACATTTAATTCTGCCGTGATTTGGGCAGCCGTGGTTTTATGTTTTTTGGATACAATCCGGGTTAGCACCCGAACATCCCTTTCAGACAGCTTCCTCTTGCGTCCACAGTTAATCCTGTTGGATGTGGTTTGTCCTTCTTGGTGGTATGCTGACATTACCCTGGATACCGTGGCTCTTGATACATCACAAAGACTTGCTGTCTTGGTCACAGATGCGCCAGCAAGACGTGCACCAACAATTTGTCCTGTTTTGAACTCTGGTATGTCACCCATAATGTTGTGTGCATTGCAATATTTTGAGCAAAACTGTGCTCTTACCCTGCTAATTGAACCTTCACACTCTGCTCTTACTGGTGCAATGTGCAATTAATGAAGATTGGCCACCAGACTGGTCCAATTTAGCCATGAAACCTCCCACACTAAAATGACAGGTGTTTGTTATTTTGTCCAACCCCTGTATGTCCACATACAGTATATACATATATATATATATATATATATATATATACAGTGTATCACAAAAGTGAGTACACCCCTCACATTTCTGCAGATATTTAAGTATATCTTTTCATGGGACAACACTGACAAAATTACACTTTGACACAATGAAAAGTAGTCTGTGTGCAGCTTATATAACAGTGTAAATTTATTCTTCCCTCAAAATAACTCAATATACAGCCATTAATGTCTAAACCACCGGCAACAAAAGTGAGTACACCCCTAAGAGACTACACCCCTAAATGTCCAAATTGAGCACTGCTTGTCATTTTCCCTCCAAAATGTCATGTGATTTGTTAGTGTTACTAGGTCTCAGGTGTGCATAGGGAGCAGTTGTGTTCAATTTAGTAGTACAGCTCTCACACTCTCTCATACTGGTCACTGAAAGTTCCAACATGGCACCTCATGGCAAAGAACTCTCTGAGGATCTTAAAAGACGAATTGTTGCGCTACATGAAGATGGCCAAGGCTACAAGAAGATTGCCAACACCCTGAAACTGAGCTGCAGCACAGTGGCCAAGATCATCCAGCGTTTTAAAAGAGCAGGGTCCACTCAGAACAGACACTCAGTTGGTCGTCCAAAGAAGCTGAGTGCACGTGCTCAGCGTCACATCCAACTGCTGTCTTTGAAAGATAGGCGCAGGAGTGCTGTCAGCATTGCTGCAGAGATTGAAAAGGTGGGGGGTCAGCCTGTCAGTGCTCAGACCATACGCCGCACACTACATCAAATTGGTCTGCATGGCTGTCACCCCAGAAGGAAGCCTCTTCTGAAGTCTCTACACAAGAAAGCCCGCAAACAGTTTGCTGAAGACATGTCAACAAAGGACATGGATTACTGGAACCATGTCCTATGGTCTGATGAGACCAAGATTCATTTGTTTGGTTCAGATGGTCTCAAGCATGAGTGGCGGCAATCAGGTGAGGAGTACAAAGATAAGTGTGTCATGCCTACAGTCAAGCATGGTGGTGGGAATGCCATGGTCTGGGGCTGCATGAGTGCAGCAGGTGTTGGGGAGTTACATTTCATTGAGGGACACATGAACTCCAATATGTACTGTGAAATACTGAAGCAGAGCATGATCCCCTCCCTCCGGAAACTGGGTCGCAGGGCAGTGTTCCAGCATGATAATGACCCCAAACACACCTCTAAGACGACCACTGCTTTATTGAAGAGGCTGAGGGTAAAGGTGATGGACTGGCCAAGCATGTCTCCAGACCTAAACCCAATAGAACATCTTTGGGGCATCCTCAAGCGGAAGGTGGAGGAGCGCAAAGTCTCGAATATCCACCAGCTCCGTGATGTCGTCATGGAGGAGTGGAAAAGCATTCCAGTGGCAACCTGTGAAGCTCTGGTAAACTCCATGCCCAGGAGAGTTAAGGCAGTTCTGGGAAATAATGGTGGCCACACAAAATATTGACACTTCAGGAACTTTCACTAAGGGGTGTACTCACTTTTGTTGCCGGTGGTTTAGACATTAATGGCTGTATATTGAGTTATTTTGAGGGAAGAATAAATTTACACTGTTATATAAGCTGCACACAGACTACTTTTCATTGTGTCAAAGTGTAATTTTGTCAGTGTTGTCCCATGAAAAGATATACTTAAATATCTGCAGAAATGTGAGGGGTGTACTCACTTTTGTGATACACTGTATATATATATATATATATATATATATATATATATATATATATATATATATATATATATACAGTATATATACACATTAAATTAAATTGTGCAAGTAGTGTAAATCAGTCCTAAATGCTATTTTCATTGAGGACTCGAATAGCTTGTGGGAAAAAGCTTCTTCTCATCCTCTCCGTTTTGGCTTTTAGAGCACGAAAACGTTTCCCAGGTCGTAACAAAGAAAACAATCCATTACTGTGATGACTGGGGTCCTTTACTATTCTCCTGGCCCTTGTCCAGCACCGTTTCCTGTATATGGACTGCAGGTCAGGAAGCTCAGTCCGGATTATGCGTTCAGCTGAACGCACCACCCTCTGTAGAGCCTGCCTGTCCTGCTTGGTGCTGTTTCCGAACCAGGTTCTGATGTTTCCCGTTATGATGGATTCAATGGTGCAGGTGTAGAAGTTACAAAGCACCTTGGATGGTAGTTTGAAGTCCCTTAAGCGTCTAAGGTGATAAAGACGCTGACGGGCCTTCTTTGCCAGCACAGTGGTGTGGCAAGACCATGACAGGTCCTCAGAGATGTGAACTCCAAGGTACTTGAAGTTGTCTACTCTTTCCACTGCGGTGCCACTGATCATAACGGGGGGTGATAGTTCCTCTCCTGCTTTATGCTGCAGTCCACTATCAGCTCCTTTGGCTTGCTGACATTAAGGAGGAGATTATTATCCTGGCACCAGTCCTCCAGGTGTTTAATCTCCTCTAGGTAGGCCCTCTCATCATTGTTAGAGATCAGGCCCACCACAACAGTGTCGTCAGCAAACTTGACAATGGTGGTAGAGCTGGAAGTGGCCACACAGTCATATGTGTACAGTGAGTACAGCAGGGGGCTCAGGACACAGCCCTGGGGGGCACCAGTGCTAAGGGTGAGTGTGGGTGAGATGTGTTTTCCTACCCGCACATCTTGTGCTCTGTCCGTCAAAAAGTTAGAGATCCAGTGACACAAGGATGGATGAAGTCCCAGGTTCTCCAACTTGATGGTTAGTGTAGAGGGGACAATCGTGTTAAATGCTGAGCTGTAGTCAACAAACAGCATTAAAAATGACTTTCTGCAGTTATCTTATACATTTGTACATGTGAAGTAGGTAGTAAGGGGTGCTGCACAGCACCAGGGTAATAAGAAATTAGATTTGATCTTAAAATCAGTTCTTCATCTGAGTCTTTTGGAAATTGTTATGCTTATGTCTGCATGGGTTTCCTCTGGGTACATAGACTTCCTCTTACCTCTTAAAAACATGCAGAAGGTTGTCAGGCCACTCTAAATCGCCCCAGGTATAAAAGAGGGAGTAAATATATGTGTGTGATGTCTTGCTGTTGGGTGCATACTAGACATGGTGCATTTCTGCCTTGCTTTTAGTGTTTTCTGTGTGATTTTAAACCCACTATGACCCCAATTAGGATAAAGTGCTTAGTGAAAACCACTAATGGTGAATTTTCAGGAATCCTCTCATCTGTAGCATCTAGCAAAATTGGTTCACTTTAAGCCTCCTGTTTAGAGTACAGTGCATTTTTTTTCTTGAGTGCACACACATAGGTGGCAGGTAAGTGCTTCCCTCAGGGGGTCTAAGATTGGCACACTTTCCACTTTACAGCTGTGATGAGCTGAGAAAATGAAGGCTCATTCTCTTCGTTAAGATTGATGGATGAGGAGAGGAAAACGAGACAGAAATGCTAAGAATCATTGTAGCATAAGCACAATAACCTTAGAAATCCTCCCACTGAATCTGACTAATTTATATTCATAAAGCGTAGTGACAGCAGTTCTTGGGAGACACTAGCAGCCATAAATATTTAATGAATCCTAGGTGTGCAACACATGGCAGATGAAAGCTCGAGCATGATTTGAACAAAGCAGCAGATTCAGATTTAGACCTTTTTTCCAAGGAGGGACTTCCAAAAGATGACTCCAGAGCAGTGTATTACTGTAAAAAAATATATAAAAAACAATGCAACTTTGAAAAGTTCAGTCAGACAAAGCCAGCTGGTGTGACACAGCGACATTTAGTACCAGGACATAAAGTTCAGAAGAAGTTGAACTTCACTCCACGCTACATCAAAGATGGGTAGTGAACTATACTGCTCTCTAAATGCCAAACAACTCTTCTAGTATCTTGCTTTTACACATACATGCACACAATCCTGTGACCTTTAGCTATAGCTTTTAGCTTTCTGTTTTGGTGTGAACAAGATCTGTTTTGCTAGCAGATATTTCTCCATTGGCACTGTCGCCTCACAGCAAGAAGGTCCTGGGTTCAATCCCCAGGCGGGGCAGTCCGGGTCCTTTGTGTGCAGAGTTTGCATGTTCTCCCCGTGTCTGCATGGGTTTCCTTCCACAGTCCAAAACATGCAAGTGAGGTGAATTGGAGACACTGAATTGCCTTATAGGAGAATGTGTGTGTGTGTTTGCCCTGCGATGGACTGGCACCCCGTCCAGGGTGTTACTGTGTGCCTTGCGCCCATTGAAAAGCTGGGATGCATGCTTTGACCATCTTTCCCTGCAAAACATGTCACATGTCAACAGAAAGATAAATCTACAACAAATCCTCTTTCAGCCACTGTCCTTTTTATTTAGCATTTTTCCTCACCGCAAATTATGACTTCCTTGGCAAAAGCAGTGTGAAATGATTCCAGAAAGCGTAGTGTACAAACACACAAGCTGCTTCCACAGTTGGCAGTGCCTGGAAACAAACCTGCAGGAATACATAAAGGTTTTTTTTTTATCATTCAACAGTGCCGAAAACACTACTGCTCACTGATGCAGTGTTATAAATTAATATCCCACCCGCACAGCATTGTAACAGGTGATGCATCGAGGGTGTTGGGCATGGATAAGCATGGTTTTGGGAGTATCACACACAAACTCATCCTGTCTGTATCAAAGACACACACAGCAGAAGACTCATTTTGGGAAGGGGAGGGGGGTAGTGAGAAAGAGAGAGAGATGGCAGCTGCAATCTCCAACACTTCCTGAAGCGTGGCACGATACACACGCAGGGTGCCAGATGTAACACCCAAAGGAGTGTGAGTAAAATGAGCAGAGGCTTGCAAAGATAGAAGCATGCAGTGATACTTCTCTCTTACACACACACACACCTGCATAGCAGAAAGACTGGCATAACTTCAGCATCTGTGCCAGGTTCTATTTGTTGCTCGGCAAACTGGAGTATGTTGTATGCAAACAAAATGTTTATTTCCACTGTATTTCAAAAATGTCCTTCATTACAACCTGTGCATGTGGGGACATTGAATATCTGGCATGAGCTACACACATTGCACCTGCAGCCACTAGATGTGTTAATTGTTCTCTCTGGTAATTTTACTAAAACAGTAATGCTAAGGTCAGCTTGAATAGACGGAACCAGCTGTAGGTGTAATATTACCTTCAGGCTATTACATCTAACATGCAGACCCCTACATTTCTCTACTGCTGGGTCTCACTTTCACTTACTGTTTTTGATTCTGAACTCTAGTTATTACAGTTTACATTTTTCAGCTTCTAATTTGTGCAACAGACAGTCATCTGGCAAGTCATTTGTGGCATGATTTGACCACCTTGTTACAGCTATACAATGTAAAGGCAAATTAAAAGTAAATCCTAGAGGACTGGACATGAAGAAACTCCACTCCAAGAAGTTCATTGTCCACTCTGACTTTCACTATTCATTTATATGTAATGGACAAATGCTTTCAATTCATACTTTATTTTTATAACTGGAGTCATCAAGATTGATAAACAAGTCACAATGTTTTCTAATCAGACAGGAAGGGAAATGTAATTCCATGTCAGAGAGAGATCTTGGAACCTACAAGATTTAAAAATGACAACCCTCACAGAATTTGGCGTAGATTCCTATGATCCATCGGAAGCTATTCAAGCTGATAACCATCCCCAAATACACCCCCGTCCTTATAGCAACTTAATATTATTAATCTCCCCTTTCAGATTTCTTTATTTTACTTAAGATTGTTACTGCTTAAATATGTACACACACCCCTTTTACTTGGTGCCCCTAAATATGGAAGGACCCTGTTAAATGTATAATATAAACTTTTCTCCATTTGATGTGGAGAATTGATTGACGTTGTTGAATAGCTTGGGCATTTAACTTATAAATTATTTATATATTATAATATATAAATATTATAATAAGCCAAATTTTATTAACATCAATGCTTAAATAGTCACAATTTCCCAATGGTACATTAAAAATAATAATAATGGGGGCTGATATAGCCACAAAGGGGGTTCACCTCCATATTAATGACTATAATTATGTTTCCCCCTTGTTTAACTCTTACAGACTGAAAAAGTAAACTGATTTTATTACAAAGAACATGAGCTCTTTATCTATTTAAGTCTAAAAATCCCCAGTGCTTCCTTCATATGTTTTTAAACTTAATTCTTTTTTTTCTGCCTAATTAACTGCTGGATGAGTCGAATAAGAGCAAAGTATGCACTGGGACTGAAAACTGCTGCCATAAGGCCTTGCAAAATGTCTAAACCTTTTTTGCAGTCGTAGACTAAACACACCCTGCATCATTAACAGGGGGATTCGCTGAGGACAAATATCCAGTTGGACTTTGGGGATGGAATAGCAGTGTCCTACTCGAACCTTAGCTGGACAGAGGAAGGGATCAGATACGTGTATCGCAGCACTGGAATCTTCCGGGTCACTGCGGTAGCTGAGAACAGTCTAGGATCTGATACCAACGTGCTGTACCTACACATCATATGTAAGTTACATAGTTGTTAATATTTATATAAAAAATATAAAACCAATATTATTACAACACATGGTGATGTGTATTTTGTGCAGTTTGGGCCAAACAAAGAGTTCCAGGCTTAAGTTATTTAAATTTAGAACTGTGATATGAAGCTATACTTCATATAATGGTGGATTGAGTAGCTGGCATTAGGGTGAACTGTCATTCTTCCTCTACCACATGCTCCAGATTATGTTTTTGGTTTTGTTTGTTTTTATTGTTTTTGTTTTATTTAGTGACTCTTCAACTACCCTGGTTTAGTATCTCGCGATTGGCTAAATTTCTCCCAACCTTGCAGATGAGGGTCTCCAGGCTCATAACCCTCTCGGCCCCAGAGGAACCGTACAATGGCTGACCCTGCACTCTGCAGAAAAAGCATTTTGTTGTACTGTGCACATGTACTGTATGTACATACAGCAAGGCAACAACTTCTGCCCCAGATTATTATAGTGTATGGCTTGTCCCTTCATTGAGCTGCCTATAAGCACCCCTTGCTTTTTTGTGTAGATACATCCTTATCAAAATCTCTAAGGTCTTCATGCCGATCCATATATGCTACACTCAACATATGTAAAAATATATGTGCTATACTATGTACTAGAATAATAAATAAATTATTAAATACTTTCTGCTCCCAAGCATTAATGGAGTCATTTTCTGAATACTAAAATGCCTCAGTGCAGAGTGTGCTGAATTCATGAGGTTACCTGTTTGAACCAGCATGCAGCATTTTCGATTGTAGAGCTCAAAGTCAGAACTGTTTATAGCTAAGAGCTATGGCAAGGAAAACAACCAACGGTGGAACCAAGTCAAAAATTCAGAAGTGCAGAAAAAGGTTGTGTGTAAACTTAAAACCTATTAAAGGATAGATAACAATGCATTCCTGTGTTTGGACAAATGTTGCGTTCTAAGGGTGTTTACTTGATGATTTGTGGATTTTAGCTTCAGTCGAGCAGGTTCAGTTGCTGTCTCCGTTCGTCGTCATTAAGAACAAGGAGGTGAACTTGACTGCAGTGGTCTGGCCTTCACACTCTCGAACTCTCACCTACTTCTGGTGGCTGGGGAACAACACAGAGGTATGAACAGTCCACTCCTAATTAGATATTTTCTGCCTCACTACAGGATTTGAAAGCCTTGAAGAGTGGAAGTTGCCTAAAGTTGCCTTAAATTGCACCATACTTTTTAAACAACCCTTTTTGGACTTAGCTCACAAAAATAAAAATACAACCAGAGAAATGTATTGATCAGGGGGTTTACACCAGATGCCGCATTAGACACACACTCGTATCCTGTACGGGGGGAATCTACCCCACTCTGTGATATTGGCCAAATACTTAGTTTAATTATATTAAACATATTCTAACAGAATGCCCCAAATACTTACGAGAGCAAAAATATATAGCAATACCAAAAACTATGGAAATTTTTTTATCTAAGACAAAGTAGAAAAAAAATGGTGACAAGGGCTATAGACTGGTATAAAAAAATGCCTACCCTTTCCTGCCATACATTTCGGCATTGTGTAAACACGACGTAAAACATTAAAATAAATAAATCATAATTTAGACTTTTTATTATATCTTAGATCTGTAAAAGAACAACGTTTGGGGACAAAAGCACATGGCACATGTACATGCAAACGCCATTTTCAAGAGAGTTGGGACATTTTATGAATTCCAATAAAAACAAAAATCTGTGATTTGTTACTTCTGTGGGGCGGCACGGTGGCTTAGTGGGTAGCACTGTCGCCTCACAGCAAGAAGGTCCTGGGTTCGATTCCCAAGCGGGGCAGTGGGGGTCCTTTCTGTGCGGAGTTTGCATGTGTGGGTTTCCCCCAGGAGCTCCGGTTTCCTCCCACACTCCAAAAAACATGCAGCCAGGTTAATTAGAGACACTGAATTGCCCTGTAAGTGAATGGGTGTGTATGTGTGTCTGCCCTGCGATGGACTGGCATCCCGTCCAGGGTGTTACTGTGTGCCTTGCGCCAATTGAAAAGCTGGGATAGGCTCCAGGACCCCCCTGTGCCCCTAATTGTGGTCTGACAAACTTGACCAACTTGATTGTACTTGTAAATGTAAATATAAATACTTTTGAATCATAATTTAATTTGGATTAAGATTATAAAGACTGCTGATCAAACTGATGTTGTTATTAATGAGTATATTAACGGTGTCATCTTTTTTTCCAGCCGATAATAACTTTAGAAGGCAGTATATCATACACGTTCTCAGTGGAGGGGATACACACGGTTACGGTGCAGGTGTCATCCTCAAACTCCGTCCTTCAGGACACCAAGTCCATTGTTGTGCAAGGTGAATGATTAAATGTCTGATAAACATTTAACGTGCTGATTACTAAGGGTGAATTTATGACTATATACTAAAAAGTGGGTAGCACTGTCGCCTCACAGCAGATAGGTCCTGGGTTCGATCCCCCAGGGGGTCCTTTCTGTGTGGAGTTTGCATGTCCCTCCCTTGTCTGTCTGGGTTTCCTCCGGGAGCTCCGATATTCTATCACAGTCCAAAGACATGCAAGTGATAACACCCAGTGATAACAGGCTTTTAAAAACAATTATATAAATACACCAATCAGCCATAACATTAAAACCACCTCCTTCTTTCTACACTCACTGTCCATTTTATCAGCTCCACTTACCATATAGAAGCACTTTGTAGTTGTACAATTGCTGCATGCTTTGTTAGCCTTCTTGTCATGCTGTTCTTCAATGGTCAGGACTCTCCCAGGACCACTGCAGTGTAGGTACCACCACCGTGTCAGTGTCACTGCAGTGCTGAGAATCATCCACCACCTAAATAATACGTACTCTGTGGTGGTCCTGACCATTGAAGAACAGGGTAAAAGCCAGCTAAGAAAAGTATGTAGAGAAACCGATGGACTACTGTCAGTAATTGTAGAACTACATAGTGCTTCTATATGGTAAGTGGAGCTGGTAAAATGGACAGTGAGTGTTGAAACAAGGAGGTGGTTTAAATGTTATGGCTGATCAGTGTAAATTGTTACAAATTTGTATCAAAAGTATGGGAAGGTCAGATCCTGTTTCAGCATGACTGTGCACTATGTGAGGTCCACAAAGGCTTGGTTTATCATGCCTTTATGTGGCTTGCACAGAACCTCTTTAGGATCAATTGGAACATTGATTGTGAGCAAGGCCTCCCTATCCAAGTGCTCTTTTGACTGACAGGGAACGACTTTTTATAAAAACAATACAAAATATTGTGAAAAAGAAAGTGAAGGCTGATATAGCCATGAAGTGGGGCACAACTCCATAATAACGCCTATGGTTAGATGTCCACATACTTCCGCTTATATAGTGTGCATGTGCCCAGCAAATATTTGTAAAACTTTAGCTGGCTCTGAGTGTAATGATACTCAAACTAACCAACTTAGTTATAAAAAAAAAACTGAAGTCAAGAAAACAGTGACTAATGTTCTTTGTCTCTGACAGAATTCTTCAAATCCCTGCTTTTATCTTTTTCCCCGAATCTTGATGAGGCCAACCCTGACATTCCGGAGTGGAGGCAGGATGTAAGCAGGATAATTAAAAAGGCTGTGCTGCAAGTGAGTGTGAATTTATTTCACTTCCTTCACTCCGTGCACCCTCAACCTTTTTTGGAGATCCCATAATTCCCTCATATCCTTCCCCAGCATTTCATTTTTTTTCTGAATGCCTCTTGAGCAGTTGAATCAGCATTTTCTCCCTCTCCCCCTCATACTGGGCATGCCTTAATTTATTTTCACAGGTAGGCAGAGGAGTGCTTTATTGCAGAGACAGGCAGATGATTACAAATGCGTCTTTTCCGATGATGAAAAGAGCTCTTGTGCAAAGTAAATCTTGAGCAGCGCCAGTAGTTAATGCAAATGTCAGCCGCTGCACTCCAATTCTGCCTGAGCTGAGTTTCCTTGACTGGAGGGAGAGCTGAGAGTCTTGTGTATAAGGATAATGAACAAACTGAATGAACTGTGGGAGTTGGAGAGCAGGATGAGGACTTGCTAATGGTATTGCATGCAATCAACCAACAAATAGTATTAAACACAGGAATGTAGTTTTAATGATAGTCATAGAAAATCTATAATTAAGGGCAAGTGTTTCAATCACACTAGTGTTAAACTTTAGAGAGGAGGGGGAAAAAAGCTCAAGGCCATAAGTGTTTTTTTGGTACGCCAAAGCATTAATGATATGTTAACCATATCTAGCATGCAGATATTAAAAATGCTCAAGACTACCAAAAACACCTTATTAATTTACACCTTGAATAATGAAGTTGAACTTTATTTTTATGCAAATCCCCAATCCTGCTTATCCCCTTGATCAGCTGTCATCCCTAAGATAGGCTTTACCCACACGTCTTATGACACAATTATAATTCCTCATGCAGTTCAAAGGCTTTATTTTCTCCTTATAGACCAGAGAGGCTAGGCTATTTTCCTACTTTCCTTTCTCAGCTGCATCCTATCACATTCTGGCTCTGATCGATTTTGCCTCAGGGGTCAAACTGCTTTTTATCACAATGGCTTCATTAAACATCCGAGGATATCAGAAAGAGAAAGAGAAGGACATCAAGCTAGAATCAAAGTCATTAAACTGTGGCTGTGAAGAGAAGAGGGAGACTGCACAGCCTGGTAACTGAACCCAGAGAGATTACAGTTCCAAACTTGTGTCTTGTTTAGTATACTTTATTTTATATAAACTAAAAAAAATCATGAATGCCACCCGCATTAACATGAATTGTCCTCATTCACAAATGACTGATTTACAAATGACACTCTGCCTGCCGGCTGGGCTGAGCAGCCACATGAACAACGATTGGCCTGTTGTTCAGGTAGGGGTGGGGATATTAAAAGCCTAATAGGGACTCTCTCATAACTAATGCAATTACGACCTCTGCTGGCTGATTGATGGCGCCTGCACAGAGACGGGAAAATAGTGCTATCAGGGTGTGTCTCTCCGTACACAGTGCTGATCCGCATGTATGCACTCGTCAAAGTGTAGGTGACAAAATGCATACGGCTGCTGCCCATGTGTCGGAGGGGGTGTGGGTTAGCTTTGTTCTCCTCAATCAGAGCGGGGATCGCCATTGGTGGAGAGGAAGCATGATGCAATCGAGCAATTGGACGCGCGAAAAGGGAGTTAAAGGGGGAGAAAATGCATAAAAAAAGGTAAATATAACAAGGTGGTACATAAAGTATAGACATACCATATGTGCCATGTAGATGATGATGTACATGCACATTCCCATAGGTTGCCAGTAGGTGTGGTTGAGTGTAAAGGAATGCTTATGCATTGCTAATGCTGCTTGGTAAGATGGTACCTCAAGTTATCTTAGTTATCTTCGACCACGACTTAGGTATTACACAACCCCTAGGGAGTTACTTGTCCAGTTACTTGTGTTTTGTTTTGTGGATTGACTAAGCTACCCCTAGGTAAAAATAAAGTAAATCAGCTGAGTGCAAGATACCCTGTTATGGTGGTTCTGGATCTGGATTTAGCCACAGATTTAGTGATTATTTGATAGTAGCAGTTACTAAAGATAAATAAATTCAATTCATCATAAAATAGATTGGCAACCTACTTGGCAAATACTAAATAATAATAATAATAATAATACAATTTTAGCAATTGAGTTTTAGCATTGTTTAGTTTGTAGAAGAGTAAATATGTATAATATTTTAAAATATACAAAGTAATTATTAAATGTAGGCTCTAAATGTATGGTTTTAGACTAAAAGTGTAGTAAATAGTGAAAGAGAAGTGCTTCTGGAGAGTATCAGACACACCACACCACAACTGTGGTGACCAGGATGAAGCAAATAGTAAAAATTAATGATCAAACTGTTAGCACGGCTAATAGCTGGTGCTGACCGTTTTTAACCTCACACCAGCCTGGCCAGGCACTCAAAGGAAGGCCAGATAAGCATTCCCCTCTTTGTTCCTGCAAAAGCAACTGCTGAGTCCACTGGTCAATGCAAAGATGAAGCTGGCAGCTTCCACACGTCGGCTGTGTGTGCTATCCTGCGGCCCTGCTCGCCCAGCGTAAGTGACATGCAGCTGGCAGAGTTCTGCTGATTGTGCAGAGAAACTGAGCATATCCAGATTACGATAATGCAAATAGAGGATTTTCTTTTCTTCTTCTAAATGAAAAAAAATGGCCCAGACCAACCACACATCTACTTTAAAGTGATAAAGTCTGATGTGGAGGACCCGAGGGTAATACACTGAATATTTTTTTCCTCCTTTATTTATATGTATAGGTTGCTGATATTCCTGCTGAGCAACTCCTTGTGGCAGTATTTCCAGGAATTCCTACAGCTGCTGAACTCTTCTTACTTCCCAGCAAAAACCAGACAGACAGCAGAAAAGGAAATGAGGAGGATTTGGGCCAGGTAAACAAAAGCTATTTAATGAAGTGTATAGTGTAATCAAAGTTGCTGAAATAAATTAAGAAAAAAAAAAAATTGAAGATAAATAAATAATTGGAGAGAGCCTTTCTATATGCTGTTAAACCTAGGATGGGAAAGTACTGAGACCTTGGGTCCCACAGTCTTGCGCCTCAGAATGGCGTCTTTGTACAAGATTATAACATGCCATTGTATTTTCTAAACTAAAACAACTGCAAAGCTAGAATGTGCTAACAAGGTTGCTGTATTTTCTAAATTAATACACCTTCAAGATTAGATTGTGCTAACAAGATCACTCCACTCACTCACTCACTTTCTTTCTTAACTGCTTGTCCAATTAAGGTCGTGGGGGGTGCTGGAGCATATCCCAGCTTTTCAATGGGTGCAAGGCACACAGTAACACCCTGAACGGTGCCCCAGTCCATTGCAGGGCAGACACATAAACTCACACACATACACGTACTCGCACCCATTCACTTATAGGGCAATTTAGTGTCTCCAAATAACTTGACTGCATGATTTTTGACTGTGGGAGGAAACCGGAGCTCCCGGAGGAAACCCACGCAGACACGGGTAAAACATGCAAACTCTGCACAGAAAGGACCCGGACTGCCCCACCTGGGGA
Source organism: Trichomycterus rosablanca (assembly GCF_030014385.1). Classification (NCBI taxonomy): domain Eukaryota; kingdom Metazoa; phylum Chordata; class Actinopteri; order Siluriformes; family Trichomycteridae; genus Trichomycterus; species Trichomycterus rosablanca. The sequence continues at coordinate 7,326,587 of NC_086002.1, read as the reverse complement.
TCGAACACAGGGCCTTTTTGCTGTGAGGCGACAGTGCTACCCACCGAGCTCCTAACAACATTAAAATTATCTAAAATAATCTAAAATTACTTGATGAACCAGTGAAATCCCAGATCAGATTATTATAAGAAGAACATTTTGATCTGAAGCAAGTCTTAAGTTGGTCATACAGAAGCATCCCTAGAAACTGGGTGTGTCACCTAGTGTACAAAAGAAAGGAAGTTAAGCAATGTGTTTCTACATAGTAAGTCTGTCTGTGAAGATGTTAATTTAAGGTGAAGTGCTTTTCTTTGGAACTACACTTCACGGCCAACAGTATTTGAACACGTTCTAAGTCACACCTATTGCTAACAGGTGTAAAAATGCTCTTTTAATTGAATGGACACAAAGTGTGTTATAACTACAAAGAAGGGGGCAAGCCCCATTTCAATGCTCATGGTTTTGGAAAGGGATGTTCAACAAGCCCATGGTCAGGTGTCCACATACTTTTGGCCATATACACATTTGTTCACATTTTAACAAACATGTTATATCTATCCCACAGATCTCCGAAATCCTGGTTAGTGCAATGAACCAGAATTTGGTCGAATTTGAGCTGAAACCTGGATCTGGAGTCGTCGTGTACATCACACAGTTAACTTTAGGTAGGATTGTTGTTGTAAAGTTTTTATTTTGAACTGTATGTATGTAAAGTAACAAGAGTGGCCACATTGTTACTCTCATAATATGTTGCTCTCACCTGAGGTGAGACGGTGAGATGGCAAAAAGATCTTAGCAGAGGTGCCAGACTAAACCTAACACCAATATTGGGCAACAGCAATATACTGTATAATGATGTCTGAGGCAGTTGATGAAGGGACAACAGCAATGACATCAACTGTGGGAAAGGAACCCAGTGGTAAACCACTTCTTCACTTTACTAACAAAACCAAATGGAAAGGAACAACAAAATGAGCCAGAAAATTGGTTGGAAGGCACTCCTTCCTGTTACCTGTTACTGAGAAATATATGGGGATTCCTCTAAATAAAGTTGTCGCCTACACGTCAACATCCTTGGGATCAGCAAACTACAATAGACAGGATAAGGACACACTTTCTACTGCTTCAAGTCTTAAACATCAAAGAAGAAATTGAGCACCTTGTTTTTCAATGATGTCAACAAGACTGGCATTGCATACAATTCTGTAAATGATTGACCAATCAATCCGATTTCATGTGAAGCCATTCAGCCTCACTGTCATCTAGGTTTATGGTCAAACAACAGATGTCATTGAAGAAAAATCTAAAGAAATTATGATAAAGCTCAAACTAAAACTGACAAGATGTTCTACTGGTTATGGGTGAATGGAAATCAGTAATGGAAGTCAAAAATCAGAAGATGGGAAATGGACAACATTGGAAATAGGAATGTTTGTTTGTTTGTTTATTGGGATTTTAACGTCAAGTTTGTACACTTTTGGTTACATGTATGACAGGAACGGTAGTCACTCATTACACAAGGTTCATCAGTTCACAAGGTTGTATCGAAAACAGTTCTGGACAATTTAGTATCTCCAATTCACCTCATTTGCATGTCTTTGGACTGTGGGAGGAAACCGGAGAAAACCCACGCAGACACGGGGGAGAACATGCTCCTCAACTCCGCACAGAAAGGACCCAGTCCGCCCCACCTGGGCATCGAACCCAGGACCTTCTTGCTGTGAGGCGACAGTGCTACTCACGGGACACCATGCCACCCTGGCAAAAGGAATGAAGCTGGAGAACAGATATTTTAGAATAGATGGTATAGTAAAAGAATGTCCATGGGCAGGTCATAACTGATCTGCTCAAACTACACTGGACGGAATACACACAAGATCTCTACAAACAAGACTTGTAGATGACGTCAGACAGAAAAGCCACAGAAATCAATAACATCTCAAAAAGGACAAACAATAAAATCTTCGACCAGGAAGCTCTCTTATTTTGGACACATTATGAGAAGAGCCAATTTCCTGGATACAACACTTATGCTTGAAAAAGTTAAAGATACAAGTGGAAGAGCTGGCCTGTGAGAAGATGAATACATACAATTAGAGGAACAATAAACAAGCCATTAAAAAGACTGACTATCCCAGTAAAAGACAGAATGTTCTAGAGAAACACCATCCATACAGTCGCCAGGAGGAGGAATCGACATGTAGATTCAGCACTTGAAAACACAATTTCACTCTTCTGTTCTCCAATAGCATTTTCCCTACACCACTCTCTTCAAGCACTCTTGGTATCACACATGCTGATCTTGGGCTTTTAGACCACAATTAAAACACAATCCTTAAAGCATGTAAGAATATAAAATACCCTAAATTCAATGTAATTGTGCATTAAAATGTTTTTAGGACTAAGCCTTTTGTTAATTCTCCCTCTCTATTTGATTATGTTGGCATCACTTGTTTTATATTCATTTGTGGAAGGTTTCAAAATGGAGCATTCTACAATTCTTAAAAAAAAAAAAAAAGATGTCCATTTTATCGGCTTCACTGACCATATAGAAGCACTTTGTAGTCCATCTGTTTCTCTGCATGCTTTGTTAACCCCCTTTCATGCTGTTCTTCAATGGTCAGGACTCTCCCAGGACCACCACAGAGCAGGTATTATTTGGGTAGTGGATCATTCTCAGCACTGCACTGATATGGTGGTGGTGTGTTAGTGTGTGTTGTGCTGGTATGAGTAAAAACTCCAGCAGCATTGCTGTGTTTTATCCAAACACCTCGGTCACTGCTGGACTGAGAATAGTCCACCAACCAAAAACATCCAGCCAACAGCGCCCCGTGGGCAGCATCCTGTGACCACTGATGAAGGTCTAGAAGATGACCAACTCAAACAGCAGCAATAGATGAGCGATCGTCTCTGACTTTACATCTACAAGGTGGACCAACTAGGTAGGAGTGTCTAATAGAGTGGACAGTGAGTGGACACGGTATTTAAAAACTCCAGCAGCGCTGCTGTGTCTGATCCACTCATACCAGCACAACACACACTAACACACCACCACCATGTCAGTGTCACTGCAGTGCTGAGAACGATCCACCACCCAAGTAATACCTGCTCTGTGGTGGCCCCAGGGGGTCCTGACCATTGAGGAACAGGGTGTAAGCAGGCTAAAAAGGTATGTAGAGAAACAGATGGACTACAGTAATTGTAGAACTTCAAAGTGCTTCTTTGTGGTAAGTGGAGCTGATAAAATGGACAGTGAGTGTAGAAACAAGGAGGTGGTTTTAATGTTATGGCTGATTGGTGTGTGTGTGTATATATATGTATATATATATATATATATATGATTGGATAATTGTCTAAGAAAGTGAGTGCTGCATTTTCCTGGTCATGATGGGTCCGATTTCCCCAGAATCACTGGACACATGTAGTGACAATTTACCGCTGAGTCACAGAGCACCAAGTATTATTTTAAAATACACATAAAAAAGTGCTTTTAGTACTCGTCTTTTACTGCTCGTTTTGACATTTGTAGTTGGTGGTTTTAGATTTGCTGAATAAGTCGAAATGTGTGTAGCGCCCTACAATAGATTGTCACCTTGTCTAGGAAGCATTTTTTCTTTGGGCACAGTGTTTCCATAATAGACTTTAAAGCCTCCAAGATCGTGAGCAGAATAATTTACAAAAAAAAAAAGCTACTGAAGATGAACGGAGGAATGAATCTGTAGTGGATTTTCATCCTGAAAATCAACAAGCTTTTATTATTAATTACAGAACAAATAGTGTTTAGGATCGATTACACACAATTATACCATAATTATATTCATAAAATCTTCTACTGTACCAGATTGTTTGCTTGCGTAAGCTTGTATTGTGAATATTTACTTTTTTTATGTTTTATAGTGCTGAGCACATTTTCTACTGCATGTAATTATGTTGATTATTTGTTGCTTGAGACCAGAGAGGCTTTTCAGCATGAAATAACAACCACAAACCACATATCAGATGTGATTTTACAATATAATTGCATTATAACATCCCAGCAATTAAGTCTCGACAGCCCATCAATCTTTCTTCTGAAATAAAAGAGCTGAAATAGTAGTTATTACAGTGGTAAATCTGTTGATTTTGAACAAAGATGTCAGTCAAACAATTGGTGGCTGATGTGTATTTTTAGCCCATATAAAATGCTTTTAAGAAATGCTTCACTATGCCTTTCAGTGGCCATAGGAACAGAAGTAGTCATCTAACCCCTCCTCAATGGAGAACACACAGTTCTGTGCATTCACCGAGACGCTTCAGCCATTTGAGTAGCCAGAACTACTGTATTCCTTTCCATTTTTTTAGCCTTGAAAGGTCCAAAAAGCCTTCAAGCTGCGCAGGAAAAGGTCAGTGGCATCATGGGGCTGTCTCTCAAAAAGCCAGCTGGGTGGAGAAAATAGAGTCTTGATGGCAGAGATTCATAGAGTGTCCTGATGCAGAAACATTTCCTTTGGGACTTTTTGAACTTGCGAGTTTGTTTTGAGTGCAAGTTCTTGGTTTAGAAATTAGTTTCACAGCTAAGCATACCTTAAAGGACAAAGTGAAATAGACATTAGAGAACATTCATCTTCCAAAACGTGATGCATTACCTTGTGAAATGCCATATTTAGACATGAATATGTAAGGCCTGGCTTTGGTTTTACCCATCGATATTGCATTAGCGTGAGAAAAATTAATCGGATATTTTAACCAGCTAGCTTCCCTTTCTGGGCCCCAGAGCAACATAAACTATAGATGATAAATTTGCTGCCTGAGTCACAATGAACAATGCCAAGCATCAGCTAGAGTGGATTAAGACTCACTTCCTGTAGAGCAGTAAAAACATATTAGTGAGAGTTGTAAATCACAACTCATCTAGCAGTGAGACAGAAGATTGAGGACATTGAAGATGCCCGATGAACACAAGCTATCTGAATAAATAATTCCAAGTGCAAAGTGAACTGATGCACATGTGGAACTAAAGCCCAGAAGGTAAACTCAAAATCAAAAGAGCAGAGGCTTTTGTAGCTAAATTAGCACCACTGGGACTGTGGTAGCCTAGTGGGGAGAGCTGTGGGTTACCAACTGGAAGCTTGTGGCTTTGAATCCCGATTCTGCTGGCTCTTGCGCAAGACCCTTAACCCTCTTGGCTCCAGGGGTGCTGTACAATGGCTGACCTGTGCTCTGACCACAACTTCCAGAGAACCTGGGATATATACACTGATCAGCCATAACATTAAAACCACCTCCTTGTTTCTACACACACTGTCCATTTTGCACTTTATAGTTCTACAATTACTGACTGTAGTCAATCTGTTTCTCTGCATGCTTTGTTAGCCCCCTTTTATGCTGTTCTTCAATGGTCAGGACTCCCCCAGGACCACTACAGAGTAGGTATTATTTGGGTGGTGGATCATTCTCAGCACTGCAGTGGTGTGTTAGTGTGTGTTGTGCTGGTATGAGTGGATAAGGCACAGCAGCTCTGCTGGAGTTTTTAAACACTGTGTCCACTCACTGTCCACTCTATTAGACACTCCTACCTAGTTAGTCCACCTTGCAGATGTAAAGTCAGAGATGATCGCTCATCTATTGCTGCTGTTTGAGTGGGTCATCTTCTAGACTTTCTTCTAGAAGTGTTTAGATATCTACTTTTACTCTGACTTGTGGTAAACAAGCACATATGGAGATATTTCTCTCTTTAAATGTGGAAAAAAAAAGAGTTTAAAGTATGTTTGAGCACAAATTCAACATGTTTGCTTTCTCTCCAGCTCCACTGGTGGACTCCATTCCCAGACACAGCAGTTCTGCTATGCTGATGCTTCTCTCAGTGGTGTTCCTGGGCTTAGCTGTCTTTCTTATCTACAAATTCAAAAGGTATAACAGCATGAATCACTTCAAATCATTTCTGTCCTGTCGTCTAGCCATGCCCAGTAAGAGCTTTAAAGAAATTCTAGAATATGATTGAGTGGAGATGTGATGTTTTTAAAAGCAGACTAAAAATGTAATTATTTTCATCAAAATGTGGTTCAGCCATGCAATCAGTTATCTTATAATTACCAAAAGTAATGTTCTGTATTTTAATACTGGCAAATAGCATAATTATTTCTGTGCAGCCTGCTGTGTGCATCCTAAATGTTTACACATCAACACTAATGTGGAAATTATATTTTTCAAAACTAATGAGAAAATAAAAGACAAGGGAGTTTTACTGAAGGAAAAAAAACTTGATAAAAGGTGATAGAAATTTTTTTACATTATATATAGTGTATATATACACCGATTAGGCATAACATTATGACCACCTCCTTGTTTATACACTCACTGTCCATTTTATCAGCTCAACTTACCATATAGAAGCACTTTGTAGTTCCACAATTACTGACTGTAGTCCATCTGTTTCTCTACATACTTTTTTAGCCTGCTTTCATGCTGTTCGTCAACGGTCAGGACCCCCACAGGACCACCACAAAGCAGGTATTATTTGGGTGGTGGGTCATTCTCAGCACTGCAGTGACAATGACATGGTGGTGGTGTTAGTGTGTGTTGTGCTGGTGTGAGTGGATCAGACACAGCAGTGCTGCTGGAGTTTTTAAATATCGTGTCCACTCACTGTCCGCTCTTTTAGACACTCCTACCTAGTTGGTCCACCTTGTAGATTTATAGTCAGAGACAATCGCTCATCTATTGCTGCTGTTTGAGTTGGTCATCTTCTAGACCTTCTAGACGCTGCCCATGGGGCACTGTTGGCTGAATATTTTTGGTTGGTGGACTATTCTCAGTCCAGCAGGAACAGTGAGGTGCTTAAAAACTCACCAGCACAACACACACTAACACACCACCACCTGTCAGTGTCACTGCAGTGCTGAGAATGATCCACCACCCAAATAATACCTACTCTGTAGTGGTCCTGGGAGAATCCTGACCATTAAAGAACAGCATGAAAGGGGGCTAACAAAGCATGCAGAGAAAATTCTTCCGTCTGGCCTCATCAGACTACTGAGTAGAGTAAAACTGTTCTGTATTAATGGTTTAATGCATCTCCAGTAATCTGTGCTAAATGATTTATGGCTAACACAAATAGTAAAGGTTCAGTCCTGTTGTATTGGATGCACTAATGCTTGGTTGCTACTCCAACCTCGCACCCACAATACTACCCCATGCTCTGGGCAGGTGGAATTAAACATCAATAGCACCAATGTCCAGGGCATTTTTTTTTTCGTAAGATGGGTAAAGACAACCTCTGTTTCCAACTATCCATTCATCCCTAAATGGAAGGGTGCATTTAGTGGTTCACCTCATTCATTATTCAGATAAACTGTTTTCTGCTTTTCTGTGAAGTTCAGTAGGTTTCTAATGAACACATTGAACATGAACAGCCTCTAAATTTGAAGCCACCTGAAGGACCATTAGTGACACTCAGACCTCGGTAATGATCTGAGTGAGTTACAAAGTGAAATGAAGTAAAAACAGACAGTTTTAAGAGGATAGATTTACGGGACTAAAAAGCAACAGGTCGTATTTAATCAACCACCATGCTAGCAGAAAATGAGTAAAGGAAATAATGACCATATAAAGAAACAATGACCAAGATAAATGATCATTTATTTGTTATCTTTAACTTATTTTAACCTCATTCCTGCCTTTTCAGAAAAATTCCCTGGATTAATATATATGCTGAGGTGAACCATGAGAAAGAGCAGGAGATGATCGGCACAGTGGAACAGAATGACACCACACCCAAAATTAAGCTCAGTGAATTTTCCAGCCCCAAGGAGCTGATGGACAAGGACTTGGAAGTTCGTGTTAAACGTAAGTAAATCACCTCATATTTTTTGGATTTGTATAAAATTAAGAAACCTGAGTATAAGTCTGATGTCTGGTATAATGTGGTGTGTGCAGTCTAACTAGCCCTATTTATATGGGCAGAGATAAGACACCAGCTGTTGTCAATCATGACTACTAACAAAGAATGAAGGCCGTGTTCACATTCCAGAACTTTTTTGCAGCAACAAATTAATAATCTAAATGGCTGCATGTATATTTGTGACCCAGCCTATATGTGCATTTCTCAACTCAACTGTACTGTACCAAATATTACTCTATTTTTATATCTCTGCTCTTTATCCATGCATTTCCATCCTGATCCATGACTCAGCTTTGTCTACAATACAAGCACAGTATCACTGCAAAATTACTACTAACATCAGCCAACTGGCTAACACACAAGCTGTTGTTAAAGAAAACAGAAGTGAATGTGACTAGGTGAATGATCACAGTCCAAATATTTAAAACTCAGGGGATATAATGACTTACTGTTTATTCTGTTTTTAATTTGACAAACTGTGTTCCAAATTACATTGTAAAGTCAGTACACCATCTTGTATACAAAAAGGGTTCTTTTTGTAACACAATTAAAAGGGAAACAACATTAAATTAAACTAACAAAGCAGATTAAACAACTGATCTTTAGTAGAAAAAAAACTGATGGCGTTCTTTTGATTGTAAGAGACCATTTGTCTGATTTGTCTGCTTAGTTTGCACATCACTCAACCTGTGTCAACATTCAAATATATTTGTTATTTTAAATGTGTTAATTGATACAATCAAAAATATTTATTTCTTGTTCTGTGATCCTTGAACAAAAGATTGTAGTATAAAGTAACTATAGTAAGCCCCATTGGACTTCTCAAACTTGGTTTGATTGCTGTGATCATATTTCTATAATGACTCAGCAGTTTTATTTAATCATGTTTTTCTTCAATGACATTGTGTATTGAAGTCAATTAAAATCTAATATGAGCAGTTAAACACTTGATCTGTAGAGAAAAACTATAGCATGTGGACTAGTATACAGTAACACTTGGTGGATGATAGCAAATTCTGCTTATTAACAGCACAAACTGATACTCCGTAATCTGGATATTACTTTTATGAGCACTTCATCATAATGGGCACACTGCCTAGAGAAGTGATGGTTCAGCGTTTAAGGTACTGGACTATTAATCAGATGGTTGAGTTTTTAAGCCCCACCACTGCCAGGCTGCCATTATTGAACCCTTAAGCACAGCCCTTAACCCTTAGTTGATTGCATCTTGTGTCATTTGTAAATTGCTTTGGATTAAAGCTTCTGCAAAATTAAAAACTGTAAATGTCTTGGACCAGACTAGGCAGCAGAAAAGCTAAAACTACAACTCTGCTGACTTTTCATTTAGCTACATTTAGTTACATTAGCGATAAGGGTATAACTAACATACAGTAGCTGGGATTTTGTTAGCAAAAATATTCATTTAAACATTGTGTGTTAAACATTTTGGTCTAATATTCCTGAGGAGCAACTATCATCAATAGATTAAAAGGTTATTATTATTGTCATTATTTTTATGACATATTTATAGACATTTAACATTTTACACAGTCTTCAAGATATGTATCCATTTCTTAGAGTTCAAGGAAAATAGGCATCAATTCTCTTTTTCTGTACTAGCAACCAGGTGGGGAATAGAACTTATTTTGTCTATTTGCAGCTGAGTCTACATGCACTGAATGAATGAATAAATAAATAAACAATAACAGCAAATCTGCACTAGACAATTAACCACTTCAAGCGACCCACAAACAATGCATCGAAACGAAACAAAAGGAAATAAACTTATAAACAATGGTGGCAATCTGGTCCCACTGTGGTTTACAAGATGTAACGTAAAGCATCCCGTCCACATGGGGGTGTATGTGTACAAGTTTATTTCATGTTTATGTGCCTTTAAATGTGTTTATTTAATTATTTCTTCTTTTATTGCCATTTCTTTGGGCTTGTTTCCAACCCAGGTTGTATGTACATTTTTGAACTGCATATGGATGATACTTAGATGCTACTGGGCTGTTTGTGTTTAATGAATTCAAATTTAGTGACAAGATACCTACTACTTTATATTAAATCACATCACTACTGTGCAAGCATTAAGCCCAGAAAAAGAAGAACTGACAGTGCACTCACAAGTAGGTTATTGTCAAAGAGGCACCTAGAACAGAAACACTGCATCAATAAAAGGTCCAACAAGCACTGCTACTGTAGTACTTAATAACAATAAATACATTTAAAAAATCCAGCCCAATGCTACTGTGTTAATTTAGCACTTTTTTGCTAGATTAATATGTAATAAATGATCTTTGTTTTGCACCCAGGTGGAATGATCAATACCTGTGAAAGCACAAGAGAGATCCCCAACTGTACAAGTGTCTAAACGAGCCGACAAAAACCCACCGTATGGAAGTGCAATGTAATGAAGTGTACAGTGTTGCCATTTTGAAAGTTCTGTATGTTTCCCTTCATTTTGTAATTTCAGAAGCAGTCATTGTGAATAGTTTTCTAAGGACCTCGTTTATACAGATTTGCATGGATGTCTTGTTTGATAAGATCTATGCGGAGAATCTAAAGAGACCTAATGAGACGTTTTTAATTGCGTGGAAAAATGTGGCTGTTTTGGAGAGAAAATGAGGTACAGAGGCAAATCAAGTGGCAAAATACAGATTTGCTCCTATGTGACATCTTCACACATTGTAAAATCAATAATTCTACAATGTGTTGATGGCAAAAAACATAATTAATTTGTATTTTATGATATCAGTAATGTGTTGCAGAATTTTTAGAATGTACAACACGTATACCATGCCTATCCATTTATTTCACTCATGTCAGATCATAATGTGTTGAAGTTTGTTGTACTGTAGTAGTATTACACAGGACACATGTCCATGTAAGTAGCTTCAAGTTGGCAGAGAACAAATACACTGTGCTAAATCCAGCATGAGATTCTGAACTGCCATTAGTTGTATTCATTTTTTGATTAGTCAAGTAATTATTTTTCATAATAAAGCAGTTAATTAAGCAAATTGTTCTGTTTACAATGGCAACAATCTGATCAGACAAAAACAGCTTGTGACCAAGAGGCAAAGAAACATGGATGACCAATCATGCAGTTGTCCAGCCTATATTTCTTGTTTTTCTCTAGGGTGAAACACTATCCCTTTTCCTATCACATCTTCAAGACAGAAGATGTATTGGTTTAGTACAAGTTTGAATCTTGCTTGGACAGCCAGAGCAGACTGTAGTTTACCCAAACCACCAAACTGTGTATAGTCAGTACAGTACACCATCAATGTGCCATTAAGCTTTTTTTCCCCGTATACAAGAGTCGCCACAGCAGATCTTGTCCGTTTTTACGCCAGATGCCCTTCCTGACACAACCCTGCATTTTAAATCCAGGCCTGTGACCAGCAATAAGAGTGCACTGACAAGTGTGTCTACCAGTGGCTAGGCTGTTTTGGCCACCCCACCTCTGTCAGACACCCAACTGGCAGATAGCACTGCTGAGATTTGAACCCTGGATCCCAGATAACAGAGGTAGTGGACTACCGTACTGAGCACCTTAATGTGTCATACAGCTTACAAATCTTTAATATACACCGATCAGCCATAACATTAAAACCACCTCCTTGTTTCTACACACATTGTCCATTTTATCAGTAAAAACAGGCTAAAAAGGTATGTAGAGAAATAGATGGACTACAGTCAGTAATTGTAGAACTTCAAAGTGGTTCTATATGGTAAGCGGAGCTGATAAAATGGACAGTGTGTGTAGAAACAAGGAGGTGGTTTTAATGTTATGGCTGATCAGTGTATAGTCAAAACTACAAATAAGACATTTATTTAACTATTTAATTATAAATTTTTTAGATACACTAAATGCACCATGACTACATAAAGATTTTTTGTTTGTAAATTTTTTTTATACACAAAAAAAAAAAAAGATTTTTTTGCACCATGACTACATAAAGATTTTTTGTTTGTACATCTTTTTTATACACACAAGAAAAAAATAGAATAATAAAAAAACTACTACCAGGATAATAGTAGTGGTGAATTAGTGGTGCATACTGTATATAGAATGGTGCTGGGACCCCAATCACCACAGTGACAATATTTGTTATGTTTTCATTGTGTATTATTATTATTATTATTATTATTATTATTATTATTTTTACAGGTAGGCCGTGGTTTGTTCCATTAAGTGAACGCCTTACAAAGCAATGCCTTATTATCATATCACATGTTTTGCCATCAACACATTTGGTAAAATGTAATTCATATATATTAAAGATATAGTTACTGTATAAACCTTATGATAAATATTTATATCAAAATTAATGTTACAGTATCTTGTTTGTTTTATATTCAGTAATCTTCATGGTGTCTTGTTTCCCAGGACAGAGCTTTGAACTGTACCATAGCCCCAATAGATTTTTGAATTTTCATTTCTCATGTATACACAGCATGTGTGCTGTCACTTTACATGCTTTTATTGTAAATATAGTGGCGAAGACAGAACTGTGAACCTTGACACAGTAAACGTGTGTTGAGTTACTTTCTCATAACTGATCATTTTGATGCGGTCCTTGACGTGCATGTTCTTTGCAAGGATGCGATTTACAGTCTGTGTTGTAGATAGTCTGCAAGTGCTGTAAAAAGATATATATTTCTAATCATTCATTTCAGAAGGACATCGTTATTTTCTCTTTGGATTTTGTTCATACTGTTAAAACTTTACTGCCTATATTTATTGGAGTACTTTGTTTGTTGTTGGTTAAGATTCAAGTTAATTTGAGCTCATATGTACTGTGAAATAATATAAACTATTTTTTGCACCATAGTTTCTGCTCCAAATGATATGATTCATTGTTATGAACTGTATTGTAGATATATTTTCAGTTACATTAAATTATTCATACAATTATTAGCCATAAATGTTGCTTTACATTGTGCAAGTAGTCAATCAAATCATTCTATTATTTTTAACAACACTGTTTACAACACTGTTTGTCATTTCTCCCTTTGTTGTCAGATAGTTTTGTACATATTATTCTTAATAAAACAATTTGCTAAATATTTTCTTGTGAAATTATTTTAAAATTTTTTGATAATTTAAGAAAAATTACAATTGAAATAATACAGATACAGTATGGTTGTTATTATTGCTGCTATTAATATTATTATTATTATTATTATTATTATTTTACCAATATATATTTTTTTAATTTTCTATTTTTCCAACCTTGCTCCCCAAAATGTTCTCCCCTAATCTAGTCCTGTCCAATTATCCTGATTGCATCCCCCACTGATTCAACCCTCCACTGCTGACTGAGGACGCTTCTCAACTGACACATGCCCCCTCCGACACGTGCTCAGTACAGACTGCATTTTTCACCTGCACGAGTCGAGTTCATATATACCGATCAACACTGTGCACGGAGAGCCACACCCTGATCAGCATTATTCCTCAGCCCTGTGCAGGCGCCATCAATCAGCCAGCAGGGGTCATAGTTGCACCAGTTATGAGGGTCCATGATCTAGCTTGCCCCTAACTCTATGAACAACAGCCAATCGTTGTTCATGCAGCCGCCTGGGTCAGCTGGGTGGCAGACCAGATTTTCGATACGATGTATTTGAAAACCCAGCTCTGGTGTGCTAACATATTTTACCGCTGTGCCACTTGAGCGGCATTTATTGTACCAATAATTATGAAAAAAAAAAAACACCTATAGAATCTGTTTTTATTTCATTTTTTTTCTAATTTTATGTTTAAATCTAATTTGTAATTGGCTGAAATATAAACTGAATATACGATTGTGATCAGATTTTCTTCTTTTAAAGAAGAACGGCACCATTCTAAAAAAAAAAAAAATCTAAAAAACTTGCAGCAGCAATTAGTTGTAGATGTTTTCCTGCAAATATTAGGCAAAGAAAAGCTCATGTATTATTATTTTTCTTGGCCTTAAAATATTTCAACTGTTATAAACAAATTGTTATTGGTTTGGTTTAGGTACCTGTGTGAGCTTTGGGGAAAACACAGAAGGAATAGCATAGTCTTCTGTACTTATTAAAGCCCTGATGTAAGAATCCACCACAAAAAAATGTGATCACAACAGAAGCAAATATGTCGACAAGAGCTAACTAAAAGTAAACTGCTGTGTTGTTTCTAAAGAGTATTTACACTGCATGACTTTGTGCAAGTAGTCAACACCAGTCATATACATTCTGTACAACTTCTATTCACTTGATGGCATTATACTAGAATAATATTCTGATAGTTACACTCACATCTGTGTCATAGGTGGAAGTTGCTCTTAAGTGCTAATGTGAAACTTGACCTTGAGTGCTATTGAGATAAAACGGCCAACCTGGTTTTAGATAAGTGTACAAGGACAACCCAAAACTGATTATAGTGATCTATACTTCTGAGAGGGTTTTATCTTTGTCAGATTTATCTGCTGAATGCCAAGGAGACATTATTTATTGATAAACTCCAGAAGCACGTTTATTGATAGCCAGAGCCACTGTGTCTAAATCCATCCTGATGTTTTGAGCTGACATGAATCTGAGTCTAAACCCAATACGAAATAACCTTTGCTTAAAACCAGCTTATTCAAGGTATTTTTTTGCTTTTAGTCTTTTAGTACTTTTAGTGCAGGTCCAGCTATTATTGCCTAATTTCTATTCAGGCTTTTTCTACTCTACTACAATGCACCTCATTTTTAGCAGAGCGTTAATTGAATGCATGCCAGCTTATTTATTCTGTTATCAGAAACTACACTACTAAGACTTTTACAGCAAAACTAAGGAAAAAAAACCTGCCACAGCTGAATGTGTACACATCAGAGAAGCATGCAGCATGACACTAAACAGAAAAAAGGGATTTAAACATTAATTACCTCTCAAAGTCTGCAGCTACACACTTCATCGTGCTGAAGTCAGCAGTTGATTACAGTAGCATAAGCAGAAAAGTAGAATTAAGACCTATAACTCAATACATGTTTGCTTGTTTTCTAATTAACACTTGTTGCCCAGCTTGCTGGTATATAAATTAATTATATATACAGTATATCAGTATTATAAAATCTATTACATGCTTTCAGCTTTGTAGCAGCAGCCTGGTTCTTTTCTATTCCACAATGGTTGTGTCTCAGCACAAAGCAAAGTCCAGAAACACATGGTTTGACGGGTTTAGTGTGAAAGACCTACACCAATCAGCCATAACATTAAAACCACCTCCATGTTTCTACACTCACTGTCCATTTTATCTGCTCCACTTACCATATAGGAGCACTTTGTAGTTCTACAGTTACTGACTGTAGTCCATCTATTTCTCTGCATGCTTTGTTAGCCCCCTTTCATGCTGTTCTTCAATGGTCAGAACTCTCACAGGACAACACAACAGAGTAGGTATTTGGGTGGTGGCTTATTCTCAGCACTGCAGTGACACTGACATGGTGGTAGTGTGTTAGTGTGTGTTGTGCTGGTATGAGTGGATCAGACAGCAATGTTGATAGAGTTTTTAAACACCTCACTGTCACTGCTGGACCAAAAATAAATCCAGCCAACAGCACCCTTTGGGCAGCTTCCTGTGACCACTTATGAAGGTCTAGAAGATGACCAACTTAAACAGCAGCAATAGATGAGCGATCATCTCTGACTTTACATCTACAAGGTGAACCAACTAGGTAGGAGTGTCTAATAGAGTGGACAGTGAGTGTACACAGTATTTAAAAACTCCAGCAGTGCTGCTGTGTCTGATCCACTCATACCAGCACAACACACACTAACACACCACCACCATGTCATTGTCACTGCAGTGCTGAGAATGACCCACCACCTAAATAATACCTGCTCCGTGGTGGTCATGTGGGGGTCATGACCATTGAAGAACAAGATGAAAGTAGGCTAAAAAGGTATGTAGAGAAATAGATGGACTACAGTCAGTAATTGTAGAACTAGAAAAGTGCTCCTATATGGTAAGTGGAGCTGATAAAATGGACAGTGAGTGTAGAAACAAGGAGGTGGTTTTAATGTTATAGCTGATCAGTGTATAGTGGCCTAGTGGGCAGAGCTTTGGGCTCTTATCCAGGTTCTGCCATGCAGTCTCTGTTGGGTCTGTGAGCAATTGCAGAAAATGGAAATATATGGGAAGCCTACCTCATTGGGTTATGACCCAAAACACCCTTAATTAAACCTTTGAAATGGTCCCACTGTACTAACCAGTATGGATAAACTGTAGAGGTTTACGCAGAACTTAGACCTCAACCCAAACAAGCACTTTGGGATAATTTGGATAATTTTAACATTAGTGCCTGACATCCAAATGTTATTTTGACTGAATGACCACAGATTCACCACAGGCACGAATTAATTAGCAGTCTTCTCAGAAAAATGAAGGCTGCTTTTACTGCCAAATCAAATTAATATTCAGTTTTTTTATGTAGAGTATAATTAAAACTTAATTTATTTTCTATAGTGGGTGGCTCAGTGGGTAGCACTGTCACCTAACAGCAAGAAGGTCCTGGGTTCGATTTCCAGGCGGAGCGCTCCAGGTCCTTTCTGTGTGGAGTTTGCATGTTCTCCCCGTGTTTGTGTGGGTTTTCTCCGGGAGCTCCAGTTTCCTACCACAGTCCAAAGACGTGCAAGTGAGGTAAATTAGAGATGCAAAATTGTCCGTGACTGTGTTTAACATTGGGGACTTGAGCTGATGGGTCTTGTGTGGCCGGTGGCTACCTGTCCTGTCATGAATGTGGCCAAGGAGTGTAAAAAATTATGTTAAAAGCACTTTTTGGCAAACCTAGACAAACCAGATACAGTAACATGATAGTTTAGCTGTCACCCACATCCACTAAGGCCTGTTCCTGGGCTATCTGGAGTAAAGTCAGGAGGATTAAAGAGTTCATATCTATCAGCAATGCCCTGGTTTTATAGTACACATTTTTATTCTGGTCCAAGTCTGCCTAAGCTGCTAAAATATGGATGATTGTCTGGAAAGGCTGCTGGTATCTGTCAAAGTCTGTTATGTTACAATGCCCATCCTATAGCTCGGTTCTGCTTTATCTAGGGTCATATGTGTGATGACATGCTAGTTTTATATTCACTGGTTTTGTTTAAAAAAATATTTGATTGGTTCTACTTTAATTATGATCATTCATTGGTGCGGAATACTCATTAGAACCAGAAGAGCTGGAAATGTAAGCAAAGCTAAGATTGCTGTGAAGCAAATAAGCTTAATTTGTTGATGTGGTTTAGCAGAAAGTGTTTTAGCAGGCATTCGCATGGTTCATAATTAGAGCGCGATGCCTCAAAGCGAGTGTCATTTTAAAAGTATCTTAAATAAATATATTTTTATCCATCAGCCAATAAGATTCTGCGGATAAACCGTCAACTTTGTTTGTGTTGAAACATTGCACAGTCACACAGATGGTCCATTGATGTAGCACAGCATATTTGCCGAGCAGCACTTTAATCTAGTTTGCAATTAGTGCTGATTTCTGCCTGCTGCATCTATTCGGATTAGTGCTCGACTGAGCTGAAGATGAGCTGAGTTTACCTGAGCTTCAAGGAAATTTCACTGTGCAAAACAAAAGCCTAAGGCAGTGGTTTTCTCCTTCTAGGAGGCCTTAATGAGCCTAGAGGGGGGTCCTGTTGCTTTTAATTGAGAAGAGTAATAAAGAATCACACATGATGGGATGGAAAAATCAGTCTGCTGTTGGCGTGTGTCCTATAGATCTGTTTTAAACTACCTACAGGCTACGTTGGGTATTTGAGAATGGACAAATACTTGATTTGGTCAACGGAGGGCAACTATGGAACATTCCGATTCAGTTTTTAATGCAGATCACAATACCTTTTGCCATCCTTGCTGAATGTGTAAGAATAATATAATAACGTGTCAAAGGGGGTCCCAGAAACTTTCTGAACACAATGTGGGGCCTAAGAGAAAAAAAATTGTTGAGAATCACTGGCTTGAGGCATTGAATCCCTTACATAAACCTGCAGACACAGTCGTACACATTGGTGTTGAAAGTTTGGGCAGTAAGAACGCCCAAGTATTTGAAATATGTATTTGAAATGCCCTATTTCAGACATACTGCTGCTAGTTGCATCAATCCTACAAACATTAAATTATGCATATGAGTGATATATAAGCAACTTTGTACCAGTGTCTGACCTTATGAATGTTCTTTTGACTATATGGGCACAAATTCCCACAGACAACAAAGATAAAAGGCCATTATAGCTGCAAAAGTACTATTATGGACAGGTCCATAATAATCGAATAGTTTAGGAATGGGATGACCAAAAAGCTCATGGCTAGGTGTCCACATAGACTTAACTATTGGGCCATAAACTGAAAGATTACAAATGAATAAATTAATAAATGAATGAATTACGTAGTTTGGGCTGCAGTTGAGTAATTTCACTGAATTATTTTATTCGCACATGGTTTTCCTCAAACAATGTACAACATATTAATGGCCTTCAAAAAAAGTCTGATGATGCCAAGTTGCCAGAAAGCCAACATATATACAAAAATAATTCATGTAGAAAAGACATGAAAAGAGAACTTTTAATTCTATTTCCTTATTGATTTAGTGTTATAGTCACATATACATCAGTGTCAATGTGTAAAATTCAATCAGCCCCCTGGATGAGAAGATCCTGACATGAGTAATCAAAGAATGTAAGTGAAAGTCCCGCAAGCACAAGGTTAATTATTACCAAGTGACTGCTGTGGTGAACACACACACACACACACACACACACACTGTCCTCATCCATCCCAGCAGTTCTGTTCTGTAACTTCTGACAGTTAAATTTACTTTAATTTGACATCGTGCACTCAGTGAATCAGTAGAAGTTCCGACATCAACAGCCCAGTACGCTGTAAATGTGTAAGAGTGAGAATCTCCTTCTTTTCTTTCCCAATTTGTATGTGACTCTCCACAGTGTTTGATAAAATACCCCAGTCCAAGAAAATGACAGCCCTGTCATCACAAAGCTCTGCTCATGGAATTGCTTTTGCCAAACTTTGAAAGTAATTTGTCACTGAATCGACCTATTCGGATCCAAACTGGATCCAGACACTAATTCCATCCATACCACTTAATTTTACTACAAAAGTACTTTTTTTAGTTTCTCACTGTTGGTGAAACATTTAGAGAAAACATGTAGGTGTGGTCATGTACTGGCGTGTGTAGTGTATTTGCAATGGTTTGTGGTAGATGCATTAAGTAGCTTCAGCGTCCCTATACATATATACATACATACATACATAAATAAATTACTAAATAAAATAATAACACATAAATAAAAAACACAATAATAATAATAATAATAACAGTAATAATAATAAATTAGTTTATCACCCCCAACTTCTTCTGCAATTTTGTATGCATGAGGTTTATCAGGGAAAAAAAAAAAAAAAGACTTATTTTGTTTTATTACTTTTGAACTTAAGTATATATTAGTAGTATAAGACCTGGCTAAACTGTTTTGGCAAAAAACCTAAGCAATGTTTTCCTTCCATTTAATGTTTTTAACTATCCAGTGTTGTTGAACCTGTGCCCACTGTAACCTCAGATCTCTATTCTTGGTTGGCAGTGGTAGAACCCTATGTGAACCTTTGATGTGGTGACCTACAGCCTAAAATGTGATGCGCATTATAAAACACTTTTCTGCTTAACACAGTTACTGTAGCTTCATATCAGCTTGAACCAGTTTGGTTGTTTTTGTCTGTCTTTGCTGTTAACAAGATGTTTTCATTAGCAAAACTGCCCGTTACTGGACACATTGAGTCTAGAGTCCATTGTATATGCACATACCAGGAGATATAGCTTCTGAAATAGTCAACCAGTGTGTTTGGCCCAACATGTGGTTTAGATTAGACTTCATCTTTATTCTGATGTTTGGCTAGCCATGACTGGCTAATTGCATAATTACACAAATAATTAGAAATATAAGCATTTGTAATAAAGATGCAACATCAGTAATTTGTTGTTCATTTTTATAAAAATAAATAGAAAATAAAATAAAAATAAATAAATATTTTATAAAAAAATAATCAATATATTATAATTATAAAAGAAATAATAAATATAATATAATAAACTTTATCATGTTATTAATATAATAAAACTTTTATTATTATTATTATTATTATTATTATTATTATTATTATTAGTAGTAGTAGTAGTAGTAGTAGTAGTAGTAGTAGTAGTAGTAGTATTTATTAAATTAATAAAATAAAATATATAAAAATACCAAAGTATATTCACAAATTTGTTTCAGAGCTGCACATCAGTGCACAGTGAACATTACACCCAGCATAAGACTGATGGAGCTGATAATCATGTTAGATTGACAAAGCCATCATCAAGGGTGCTCAGCGTATTGAATTCTCACAGATGTGTCATGTTCAAATATGACTGGGTTAAACTGATTAGTCAAGAGAAGGCCTTGAGATAATAAACACTTGGCTTTAATATTCTTGATTAATAACATCAATATTTTACCCGACTTCATACAGCACCAAGTTTTCCAACAGAAAATTGAATTTAATATTATATTACTCATTTAATAAGTCCTGAGACATTTATGTGACCATAATATTTTATTTATGTGTCATGTTTATTTATGAAACTCCTCATAAATGCTATAAGGTTATCATCTATTCTCTATAATAACATTCTTTTATCTAATAGAAGTACTGGAATGCTTTCTCACAACAGATTATTGCGGTAGTTTGAGGAAAATAGCAGCGATTTTATTAACAGACGCAGGACAGCCTTTGCACTAGCTTAGCCTGGCAGCAGATGGACCTGATACATATTCATCAGATACCTTTACATGGAAATAAAGCTGTCAGTTATGCAAGGCTTTTTGATCAGTTAGCACCAGCAGCCTCGGGCTGTTTGTCAGAAATCAAACTCTGCATATTTATCACCTTCATATCGCCAGACCAAAATATTATTAGTAATGAATATTATTTTATACAGTGTTTTTTGGAAGTGCGGGCCAAGGGTTAAGACGAGCTTGGATGTTGAATATTGCAAAACTTTTTCAAGCTCTTACAAAGCTCTAGTAAGTTGTGACATGTTTTGATAATAAGTTACAAGGACCCATAACAATACTTTAAAAGGCCAAAAGTATATAAGCACCCCTTCTAATGATTAGTTTTATGTGTTTTAGCCACATCTGTTGCTACCAGGTGTAAACAATCAAATATATAAAGATTCATCAGTTCAGGTTTTTATTTTCAAACATTTTTGTATCTCCAGGTCACCTTACTTGAAAGTCTTTGGACTGTGAGAGGAAACCAAAGCTCTCAGAGGAAATGAATGGAATGAAAAGGGACACTTACACCGATCAGCCATAACATTAAAATCACCTCCTTGTTTCTACACACATTGTCCATTTTATCAGCTACACTTACAGTACCATATAGGAGCACTTTGTAGTTCTACAATTACTGACTGTAGTCCATCTGTTTCTCTGCATGCTTTGTTAGCCCCCTTTCATGCTGTTCTTCAATGGTCAGGACTCTCCCAGTACCACTACAGAGTAGGTATTATTTAGGTGGTGGATCATTCTCAGCACTGCAGTGACACTGACATGGTGGTGGTGTGTTAGTGTGTGTTGTGCTGGCATGAGTGGATCAGACACAGCAGTGCTAATGGAGTTTTTAAACACATCACTGTCACTGCTGAACTGAGAATAGTCCATCAACCAAAAATATCCAGCCAACAGCGCCCAGTAAACAGTGTCCTGTGACCACTGATGAAGGTCTAGAAGATGACCAACTCAAACAGCAGCAATAGATGAGCGATCGTCTTTGACTTTACATCTACAAGGTGGACCAACTAGGTAGGAGTGTCTAATAGAGTGGACAGTGAGTGGACACAGTATTTAAAAACTCCAGCAGCGCTGCTGTGTCTGATCCACTCATACCAGCACAACACACACTAACACACCACCACCATGTCATTGTCACTGCAGTGCTGACAATGATCCACCACCTAAATTATACCTGCTCTGTAGTGGTCCTGTGGGGGTCCTGACCATTGAAGAACAGGGTGAAAGCAGTCTAAAAAGGTATGTAGAGAAACAGATGGACTAGAGTCAGTAATTGTAGAACTTCAAAGTGCTTCTATATGGTAAGTGGAGCTGATAAAATTGACAGTGAGTGTAGAAACAAGGCGATGGTAATAATGTTATGCCTGATCGGTGTATATCAGTTGTTTAAACTCATCACATTTATGATTATCATATTGCTTATTATCATGAGTTTCTTTAACTAGACATGGGAAAAACTTATTAGCCAGATAAAAAAATACTTGATTGGCATTAACAGTTTGTTTATATGAGATATTATTAAATAAGGTGTCAGAATATGGGAAATATCATATCACACTGCAGCAGTTTGACATTGATCACTAGGAACTGTCACCGTAGCATATTAGTAAAGATTAGAGCCGGATTTAAGCTACTAATGCCAGACTGATCCTCCAGTTATGAAATCTTAAAGCAGATCGCTTCACATTTCCAGCTAATGTCATGTCACTGTGAAATGGCATACTTACTAGGCCATGCATACAGATTCGCAGCTGTTTGCTGCCACACATGGCACCGCCGTTCCCCGCGAGACACGTTACGCAAGTGACCCAGAAATGTCAAAGACGTGCCACAGTCACCATCGTACCCACAACCTTTCCTCACGCAAGGATCACAAGCTAAGGGTGACTAATTTTAGAGAGTGATGGCAGACTAAATTAAAGCACTTCAGCGCCATTGAACTGAGCTTGTCTCCCCCAAGGCTATGCGAAGTGTAACCATCTTACAGAGTGCGTCAGCGTTCCATGACAGCTCTCGAACTCTTTTGATAAAGCCTGATCCCTAAATGATCCCAGCTAACATCTGTCCTTTCACTTTCAATTCCGGCCCCTGCTACAAACATATGGAGCCTGTCGGAAGCTATCGTGCTCTTCCAGGCTCAGACCTCTGTTCTTTCTCTGTCTCTGAAACACTAGGCTTTTAACTTAATTGGCTGGATAATTGTTCCAGGCCCCACTGATTGCTCTAATTGGGAATGTAACAGTGGAAATAGATACATGGCTGCAAATGAGTAAGCTTTAGGCAGTGAATTTGTGATAATCACATTAGGTTTATGTAAATAATCTTTATTATGCCCAGGGTAGTCTTAAAGAACTAAACATGATCTTTAAACAACTATATAAGGCAGATTTAGAAAATAGACATATCCCTTAACTTTTTGCACACTTTACAGTGATGTGAATTGGATTTTGAATGGATTTAATTGCTTTTTCTACCCATTGATCTACACTAATTAAACACCAGCAAAATAAATAAAAAATCTGAACCTGAAATCTTTTTTACAAAAGTATTTAGACCCTTTGCTGTATCATCACAAATTGTGGTCAAGTTCTTGATGTTTGCCTTTCCAAACTAGACACATATCAAGGATAATTAAAGCAGACCTGATCTACAATACTGGTTTACAAGACGACTTTGTCAGAACTAAAACCAGGCCAAAAACATCAAGGAGCCTTGAGTGTTTCCCGGACCACACTGGCCTCAATCATTTTAAATTAAAGTTTGGCACAACGGGCGGCACGGTGGCTCGGTGGGTATCACTGTCGCCTCACAGCAAGAAGGTCCTGAGTTCAATCCCTAGGCGGGGCGGTCTGGGTCTTTCTGTGTGGAGTTTGCATGTTCTCCCTGTGGACCTGCGTGGGTTTCCTCCGGGAGCTCCGGTTTCCTCCCACAGTCCAAAAAAGTGCAGTCAGGTTAATTGAAGACACTGAATTGCCCTATAGGTGAATGGGTGTGTATGTGTGTCTGCCCTGCGATGGACTGGCGCCCCGGCAGGGTGTTACTGGGTGCCTTGCGCCCATTGCAAAGCTGGGATAGGCACCAGCAGATGTGCCCCCCCCCCACCCCCACCCCCGCGACCCCTACTTGAATAAGCGGTTAAGACAATGAGTGAGTGAGTTTGGCACAACCTCCAATGTTCCGGATTTGGCCGTCTGGGATGAACTGGGATGCAAGATGTAAACAAGCTGGGCTTCGGTCTAGGACAGGGGTGTCCGAACTACGGCTTGCGGGCCATTTGTGGCCTGTTACTCTTTCAGAAATGGCCTGTGAGATATTTTAGAAATTAAAGGAAAGTTTGCCCACAGATCTAAGGTCTAAAAAAGTAATCCGTAGTTTGAACACTGGGTGTTGCTTTCACATACAATTAGTCATGAATAAAAATGGTAGCGACGTTATGTCTGCATTACTGTTCCTGAACTTCATGGTGGCTCCTGAGAAAAATGTTTCACGTTTGTTTTTCCAGAGGGAAGTGTGTAAGTTTAATTTGTCAGGGAACAGTTGCTTTAACAACATAGAGTAATCATCTCATTCAAATTAAAAGGACGTGTCATTTATAGTAATCGAGTAGACCCGTCAATGCATTGTTTTGCAGCCCCAACAAGAAAAGTTTGGACATCCCTGGTCTAGGAGATCAAAATAAAGAACCCAGTGGTCACTCTAAAAGTGGTCTAAAGGTCCTGTGCAGAAATGTGAAAGCCAGTGACACAGCACAATATAAAACAAGATTTTATGGCAGAGGTGAAACACAGGTCACTGCTGGGTAAACGAAAGAGTTCTACAAAAAGCACAGCAGACTGCATCACCAGACTGATTCCACTGCTACTGTGAAATATGGTGTTGGCAACCTCAAGCTCTACCAGTGCTTTACAGCGACAGGGAAACTAATAGAACTTATAGAAACTGAGGGATTAATGAATCCAGCCAAATACAGGAACATTTTTAAAGAAAAGCTCCACCAGATGGCACCCACACTAAGACTGGGCCAACACTTCACCTTTCAACACAACAATGAGGCAATATGGCAATTCTCTGAATGACCTTTAGTGGCCTAGCCAAAGCCAAGACTTAAACCCCATCAAACAACTGAGACCTGGAGACTGCAGTTTCAGATGCTCCTCATCTAATTTGGCGGCGCTTGAGAGCATTCACTATGAAGAATGGGATAAACTGCAGAGCTCGTAAAGACATAAGACTTGCTGCTGTAATTTCTGCCAATAGTGCTTTTACAAATTATTGAATATCTATCTGGAAGAGATGGATTTTTAAGATTCAGTTTTTAAGCTGTAAAAATAATTTTTTTTTTATTTCATTAGGATTTTTAACATCATGATTTGCACATTTTGGTTACATTCATGACAGGACAGGTAATTACTGGAACTGATTCATCTTTTTAATGTCAAACACAGTCATGGACAATTTTGTATCTCCAATTCATCTCACTTGCATGTCTTTGAACTGTGGGAAACTGGAGCTCCCGGAGGAAACCCTCGCAGACACAGGGAGAACATGCAAACTCCACACAGAAAGGACCCGGACCGCCCCACCTGGGAATCAAACCCAGGATCTTCTTGCTGTGAGGTGACAGAGCTGACCACTGAGACACCGTGCCACCCTAAAAATTCTAAAATTCTAAAAATAATCCATCGTTATTGGTGAGTAAATGTAAATTGATGGGTAAAAATAAAATGTATATCAATTTCTCCAATTTCAACCAAGTTCTCAAATAACAGTGCAAAGATCAAGTCAATGGGTCTGAATTATTTCTGCCTCCATTGTACATCTGATGTACAGTCTTAAGTTTAAATTATTTATTTGACTGATTATTTAATTCGGGTTTCTTACAGTATGAAGTTCACTGGGTCAGAATTATACACACAACACACATAATATGTGATGTGCAGTATGGATTGATGAGTCAGTTGTGATAGCCATCAAGAAACTGGCACAGCTCTGGCTGATTTTTGATCTCTCCATCTGACAGAATGGATAAAGGTCTATAAAATTAGTTCTTCTTTCTGGAACAGACTTGACTTCTTGGTATACTTGACAAATCCTGACAAAAGTGCTGAGGTCTGAACTTTTAAAAGTCTTTTTGAAAGGTTAATTTCAAGCTTTTAGGCATTTTGAAGCCATTTATCACATTTTTGGTGTTATCAGTTGGGTATAAAATTAAACCAGGGGGTGATGGTTTAAAACCCCTTTATTTCATTTAGTACCTAAATGAAAGTTAGTTAGAGTCTAACACCATCAACACAAAAAAAGTTCTGGCAGTGTTAGAGATTTTGGATCAAAATCCTACCGTGAGGTCACTGCTACAGGTGTAAAGTCCACAAATGGTAGAATGACACAGAGGATAACACAAAACTGTCACTGTCACTGGTCCCTGACCAAGATTGGTCGTGGGGGCGCTGTACTGATGAACATACTACCAAATCTCTCCATTGTTGCCGGTCATGCACTAATCCATTCGCTTATATTGTATGCCCATGTCTTTCTTTGTCTGCCTTGTCTTCTTTTGCCTGGCACCGTTCCTTAAAGAATAGTCTTTGATATCTTGTCACATGGCCATACCATCTCAGTTAACTTTTCTTCACTGTGGTAAGGAGCTCTTCATATTGCCCAACGTGCTCTTTAATAGTCTCTCACTATCACTACGTTTGATATACGGTCTTCATAAGAGATACCTAGGATTCTTCTGAAGCATCGCATTTCCATTGCTTGGATTGTTCTCTGGAGATCTGCTGTGAGTCCACGATTCACAAGCATATAGGAAAATTGATAGAACTAGTGCACAAAACTAATATATTTCATATGAGGAACTCTGTGCTTTTGTTTGATTGTTTGAACCTTTAAAATCCCAACTTAGTCTAGCACTTACATTAACATAGCAGCTACCACAGAAGCTAATAGACAGGACAAATCCTTTTTGCCGCATGTTCTTTTTGAAGAATTAGTATTCCATGTTGTTATCTTTTACCAGCAATAAACAGTTCCAAACTTCCCTTCTTTACTCCTTAAACGTTCTACTTAGGCATAACGTTGCCATTATTATGCACCTGTGTTTGTGATTGATGTGACATGATGGTGTAATTACAGGTCTTTCAGTGAGTAACCTTGAGTCTTATTGGATAATATGACACAGAGAACGCTGATTGTCAAAATCTGACAAAATATTTAAGTAATATCATATAGTGTGTAATTTAATGATCATGTATGATCACCAAAATCACATAATAATAGTAAATAAATAAAATGAAAAAATAAATTTTTTTAAGAGAACCATTTCTTTTAAACCCTCAAGATCCCTTAAGATTTTAGATTTTTTAAAATTTTTTTTAGACTGAATAATCATGTCTTAGTAAAGATTTTAAATTTTAATGAGCCTTTGAAAACAGTTTGGATTTCAGAATTTTTCTGCATCTTCAGCTTCATTCCTCTCCTGCTCTTTTAAAGGAAACTGTATGTAACAGCAATTAAACTCAATCCCTTACCCCTGCTTTAGTGAGATAAATGTGTGGAATCCACACCTTTTACAAGCAATAGAATTTGTACTTGCCCCCCAAAGCATGCTGAGCTTTATCTTAAAGCAAAGGTAAAAACTCAGAAAGGCACCTTGAACAGCAGCAGATGGTTCTGTTAAAGAGTCCTGATATCAGCCTAGACGTTTATGAGCTTCTGTCAAACTGAAGTGCTTTATGTGCGTTTATGAAATATAGAAGGACCATGATTTCTCTCTGCAGTTGAATCTGAACTGAGAATAAAAGTGGTGTACACAGAATTTGAATGTTTTTTAATACATGCTTAGAAAGACGTAGTATCTCTAAATGAGGACAGTGGAAGTCATGTTGCCTTCTGTTCCCTCTGTTTTTCAGTTAGCTCACATAAAATAATAAAAAATACACCGATCAGCCATGACATTAAAACTACTTTCTTGTTTCTACACTCACTGTCCATGTTATCAGCTCTACTTATCATAAAGAAACACTTTGTAGTTCTACAATTACTGACTGTAGTTCATTTGTTTCTCTGCATGCTTTGTTAGCCCCCTTTTATGCTGTTCTTCAATGGTCAGGACTACCACAGGACCACTACAGAGTAGGTATTATTTGGGTGGTGGATCATTCTCAGCACTGCAGTGACACTGACATGGTGGTGGTGTGTTAGTGTGTGTTGTGCTGCTATGAGTGGATAAGACACAGCAGCGCTGCTGGAGTTTTTAAATACCGTGTCCACTCACTGTCCACTCTATTAGACACCTTGTAGATGTAAAGTCAGAGACGATCGCTCATCTATTGCTGCTGTTGTTGTTCGTCATCTTATAGACCTTCATCAGTGGTCACAGGACGCTGCCCACGGGGCGCTGTTGGCTGGATATTTTTGGTTGGTGGACTATTCTCAGTCCAGCAGTGACAGTGAGGTGTTTAAAAAAATCCATCAGCATTGCTGTGTCTGATCCACTCATATCAGTACAACACACACTAACACACCACCACCATGTCAGTGTCACTGCAGTGCTGAGAATGATCCACCACCTAAATAAAACCTGCTCTGTAGTGGTCCTGTGGGGGTCCTGACCATTGAAGAACAGCATGAAAGATGGCTAACAAAGCATGCAGAGAAACAGAT
This sequence comes from Trichomycterus rosablanca, assembly GCF_030014385.1. Lineage (NCBI taxonomy): Eukaryota > Metazoa > Chordata > Actinopteri > Siluriformes > Trichomycteridae > Trichomycterus > Trichomycterus rosablanca. Next base: position 7,298,200 of record NC_086002.1, on the reverse strand, counting down.
AATAATTGTAGAACTACAAAGTGCTTCTATATGGTAAGTGGAGCTGATAAAATGGACAGTGGGTGTAAAAACAAGGAGGTGGTTTTAATGTTATGGCTGATCAGCGTATATAATAACAATGATAATAATGATGAATAAATAAATTAATGATAAATTAAGAGCAATGAGGGCTCAGAAGGATATGGAGTGATCTGACTGAGTTCAAATACCATCACAAAGGTCAAATAAATGTCACTTCCTTTTTTTGGTATGGACAGATTTATTTATTGGAGGAATTATAGAACTGGTCTTGAACTAAACTGAATTTTAATGTGGCTCGTTCCTTGGAGGCCACCTACCCAACAAGTCAAGTGAAATGTTTGTGCACGTACTACTGTCCCGGCTTTGCTTGGGTCATACAGGCTTACAGAATGGGATTTCTCAGTACTGATGCATCACCTGATTAAAATCACCTGTTCTTAGTTGTGACACTCACTTCCATGTACGAAACCTCTGCTAGAAGCAACACAAGGACAACTAGCCAGTGATGTCTGAAGAGAAAGCCTGAAATCAGCCGACGTGTACTGAGTGGGGTTTGTGCAGACCAGGATGTTCTTCTAACATACTGAGAAAAGTGTGTCTTGATGGCCCTCACTGTGTGCACAGGAGATGCAGGAGAAGATCCTTCTATCAAAAGTCAGAGGCAAATAATTTATTTTAGCAATAGATGTGGATTAAACACATGAACATAATAATTTCATACGTACATGTCCACAGGCTCTACTGAGTATTTCAGCCACCCAGTGCAGCTGTTCTGTGCTAATTTGATTTACGTAAGTTATCCTAATATGAAGAGAGGTGTTCGATCTCGGTGCAGAGGTGTAAGGATTTGAGTTCATTAGACTGTGATATACACCTGCAGTGACCTTTCAGTCCTGAATGATGTTTTCCAACCTTGGACTTAATTAATTAGCCTCTGCCAGCCTGTCATACCAGCACAGCCTGCAGTATTTCTGCGATATAATCAAGCAGGCAAACCGTCAGAACTTGCACCTCATTTACTGAGGTTATGTAAATAACATCTTAGCAGATGTGCCATAATTTTTCAATCCACTTTAATGCCCCATCCAGTTTAACCTCACTAAGCTAGCGTCTTGCTGCCAAAAAAGATGACTCACGGTTTAGCATGCAGAAACACCCACAAATTAAACCGGGCACTGTGGAGAAACGGGCTACAGTAACAGTGTATTCAAACTAGTGATGCTTCAAAAGAACTTTTTTTTTCATCTTTTGGCGGTTGATTAGGGGAGTTCACAAGCGAAATGAAGTGTTTATAATGTTTACTCAGTTTTCAGACATCCTTGCTTGTGATCACTGGCTTCCTCTAGCTGCCTGCATGCAATTTTAAACATGCTTGCTCACAAAGCTAAGATAGATCAGCAGACATCCTAAGTTGCAAAAACTAATTTCAGGGAGGTACCCCTGGACCTCGACCCTGACCCCCCCAAGCCCAAAAAAAAAAAAAAAAAAAAGCTAAAAAACCTCTCACACACACCAAAGGATATGGGTGATAACAGAACTTTTAGGACCTACTAACTGAGCTACTAAGCTAACTGTTCGCGTCACAAACACATTAATGTGTACTACATAGTGCACTAGATAGTGTGAAAGATAATAGATTTATGTTCCCTACATAGTGCACTAGATTGTATATTAGAAAATAATTTATGTTCCATACTTAGTGCACTAGACAGTGTACTAGATAATAGACTCATGTTTTTTACATAATGCTTTAGGTAGTGTATTAGTTAACAGATTTAGGTTCCCTACATAGTGCACTAAATTGTATATCAGATAACGAATTTATGTTCCCTACATAGTGCACTAGATAGTATTTTAGATATGAATTTATGTTCCCTACGTAGTGCACTAAATAGTGAATTAGACAATTGGTTTATGTTCCCTACACAGTGCACTAGATTGTATATCAGATCACGGATTTATGTTCCCTACATAGTGCACTAGATAATGTATTAGATAACGCATTCATGTTCACTACATAGTGCACTAGAAAGTAGAACTAGATGATGATTTGTGTTCCTTACATAGTGCATGGTGTATTACATAATTAATTATGTTCCCTACATAGTGCACTCAATTGTATATCAGATAAGGGATTTATGTTCCCTATATAGTGCACTAGACAGTATATTAGACAACTGATTTATGTTCCCTACACAGTGCGCTAGATTGTATATCAGATAACGGATTTAATACGCGATCGGGGAAAAAAGTCTGTGTCGCCTGCGCGCGTGTGTGTGTGTGTGCGCTCTTGGCCACTCGATTCCGGGAGATTTTATCTGACTTGCGGACATCAGGGAGCCGCTATGTATCTGCGGGAGACTCTCGGAACCTCCGGGAGACTTGGGATGTCTGGATCAGCTCATAAAACCCTGTTCTGTATTTTGTAGCTTTCAAGCTATACGTTTCATTAGTCTTGATCCACCACTCAGAACCCGAGGAAGATTAGCATTAAAGCTCTTCTCTGTACCAGCACCCATGGTGGAACGAACTTCATCTTCAAAAGATGATTAAAGACCCGTCTCTTCACTAAAAACACTTCTACCCATACCTTGTTCTAACAGGGTTACAGCAGATTTCTGTTCTTAGACTGTGTACTTGAACTAAAGTAAGGAAATGCTTATGGAGGAAGCAGTTCTGCAAGTCTGTCTGTATGAGAGCATCTGATAAATGCTGAAAATGTAAAACAGCCTGCTGAAACAAAAAAAAATGGTAATGTATTGTAGAAATAGAACACGGCATATCAGCATCAGTTAGGATAACACCATCGCCAGTGTAAAATATGCTAATGGTAGCATTACTGAATGGGGTGTTTCAGCAGCGGGGACTGATAATTTGGTCAGGATTGATGGGAAAATAAATGGTGCATGGTAAAAAGATTTTTAATAAAAACCTGCTACCATCCTGGTGGTGGTGGGGATGGCGGTGGGTGGAGGACACACAAATGTAGCCATAAATATACAATTAGGCACCTGTATTTTATTAGCTTTGTTCTTCTTAACTTCTGTTGTTTGCACTAAATGCCAACATCATTCTTTTTTTTAACATGGACAAGAAGCATTTTTAGGTCAGTAGGGTCAGTAGTGTCAGTAAGGTTAGTAGGATTGTACGTGTAAGAGTTCCTAATCGTAACTTCATGCGTCTGCATGAAGGAGGCGTCGACCATCAGGTCCCCACTGGCGTAGGACAGGTGCTGTAAACACACATTATACATTGGTGGGAGGGCGTGTCAGGAGAATATACCCTCCTCGTTCACCATCGTGGTCTCCAGCAGAGGAAGAGCGACTGGCTTTGACTAAACCAGGTAAACAAGTTTGCTTACCAGGTATCGTTCGGGAGACACGCTGACCAGGATGAGATCGTCACCTACTCGGACCTCCTCGCCCTCGGATCTCTGTTTAGAAGCTGGATGGATGGTCCACCAGCACGCCTCACCTGCCGGGAAAACACAGCACTCACAAAACAACGTAAAATATGTTTCCGAAGCAACCGTGTCATTAAAAAACTCCTTTTTAACGATTCATTGTAACTTGGAATATGAGCCAGCATACTTTCTTAAAGTAAATCTAGAGAAATTGACCAATAGCTAAAACTACTGTCCATGATTGGTCTTCTTGGCTTCATTTATACTTTGTTCTTGATGTATAAGTTCAGTTTGTTTAGTTATGGGATAAAATACACAACTCACAGCAAAGCACAGTCAGTAATACAGGAAGTCAGGATATCGAAGAGACCAGTGTCATACATCAGTGTTGACCACAAGTGTTTTTCAATATTAACCTCCATGTGTCTTCTTTTATCAAAAAAGGCTGCTATTATAGCTTTTAGTTATGCTGTAATAATTAGGGAGTCTAAAGCTACTCTCTGTAAAACTGACATTTTACTCTTAATAATTTCACATTGTAACTACATCTTCTGGAGCCCGAGGTGGTTCTGACGGAAACCTGTTTATCCTCTCGAGGTTAAAGACTGCTGCTCCTGCTAGATGGGACGGAAACCTGGCATGTTTGCACCAAACATGTCCAGAACTTACAACAGACTTTATCACAGACTGGACTGAACAGACTAGTTATAACTTTCAGTTCAATTTAATTTAGTGTGTGTATGATTTGTGTAAATCCTATTTATTTAAAGTATCCTCCAGACCACCCAAAGAGGATGGGTCCCTGCTGAGTCTGGTTCCTCTCAAGGTTTCTTCCTGTAATTTTAAGGGAGTTTTTCCTTGCCACTGTTGCCCTCGGCTTGCTGAACAGGTCTGTTTTAGGTCTGTTGGTCCTGGATTCTGTAAAGTTGCTATGAGACAATGTCCATTGTAAAAAGCGTTATATAAATAAATTTGACTTGACTTGACTTTGGTGGGTATCACCCCATCAATTAAGGGTTGGCCAGTGTGTTCTCATGTTAAAATGTTATGTCTTATTTTCAGAATAGTGTCTATTTTTACATTATTTTTACACTGATTTTGTTATTTTGTACCTGCAAATTACCTTTAGAATAAGTCCAAAATAATGCCCATTCCATTTTGGAATGGGATGTCCAACTAACAATCAGGTGTCCACATACTTTTGACCATATCTTTTCCATTAGTATTATATCCTTGTATCAGAGGTTTTTAAAAACATGCAACATTGATTCCAAACCAATTTTATATTCACTCCCAAGCTTTACTGAATTTTCTATCAATCAGCTTTTTTTCTCAGCCTCTGAATGAAGTCTGCCAATTGAGCAGTTCGTCAAACTGAGACAAAATGTTCTACTCCCTGAAGGTATCCAAGTAACCTTTTAAAAAGACACTTTCAAACTCCACTGCATCTAACTGGCTATGGTTTTTTCAGTGCTGTGCAATTAAAAATTCAATACTGTCTCTTTTTCTCCAGTAATTTCTCCCTCAGTGGTTGATCATTGCAGATTGGGCTTTTAAAAGGGGTAAACACAAGTAATTGTCTATCAGCAGTGAATGTTTTCCCTGGGCTTTTTTCCTTTGTCTTGTCCACAGCATTGCGCTAATGAGGAAAAGGCAAGCTTCATTTCTTTGCTAATGCATTTGGTGGATGTAGAGCTCACTGGGAAGAGCGTGGGCTTGCCCGAATACATGCGGCTATCTGCAGGGGGGTTTCTATACCAGCTATTATGAGTCCAGTCTGTGACATCCAGAAATGAAGGGAACATTTTAATGGCATGTGTACATTGCTCTTTTTTTCTAGCTGATAGTAATGTAGACAAGAACCAAATTGATTACATTTAAAACCTACAAGAGACTAAGGAAAAAATATGTGGTTTTTTTTCCAACACAGTATTACATTTTTCATTAACTACCTGCCTTTCACTAACCAGAACTGAATAATAAGGTGAAGGGGGTTAAATGTATCTGAATATCAAGTCAACTCGTGCTTAGTTGAAAATGGCCACACCAACAAGGCCACTGAAAACTAGGTTAATTTAAGGTTCTGTTTATTCTCATATGTCATATATTTATTCTCAAGACATATTGATTAGAAGAGCTTGTGATTTAAGCATGGAAATTTATTTAACATTAATAAAAGGTAATAAACTCAACCATGACATCATAAGGAATGTTATGGATACTGTCAAAATACAGGCATCATTTCCAATAACAAGTATGGATTCTGCCATGCCATCATAATGAAATAAATGTATTGTTATGACATCATTTTGTGGCATTATAGACTATTGGCATACCGTTTAATGTGATATAAATGGGTTAATTTGAAATTAGTATAACCTCCATAAGGGTGAGAGAAAAATGGTGTGAGAAATATTGTAAAATGGTGAAATTGATTTTGATTATAATAATAATAATAATAATAATAATAATAATAATAATAATAATAATAATAGTAATAATAATAGTAAAAATGATAATAATAATATTAATAATAATAATAGTAATAATAATAATATTAATAACAGTAATAATAATAATAATAATAACAATAATAGTAGTAATAATAATAGTAATAATATTTGTAATAATAATAGTAATATAAAAAAATAAAAAAATAATAATATTAGTAATAATAATAATAATTGTAATAATAATAATAATAATAATAATAGCAATAATAATAATAATAATAATAATAGTAATATTAATAATAGCAAAAATAATAATAATAGTAGTAATAATAATAATAACAATAATAATAATAGTAATAATAGTAATAATAGTAATAATAATAATAATACTTATTATTATTATTATTATTATTATTATTGTTATTATAGTAATAATAATAATGTTATTTTTGAAGTGAAGCTGTGTAATCTGTGGTTTATGCAAATGCATTGAATGAAATTTAAATGTTCTAAATCATCAATCAGCCATTACTTATGCATCACTGCAGGAGCTGTTTATTGTATCTCAGGCTAGAGATGCAATCAAGTCGATATTGGAGAAGCAAAAACGTGATTTTTTTGTATCATTTAATCAAGGGCTTTTAATATAAAATGATCAAGACATTTCAACAGTAATCATCAAGAAATTGATTAAAATTAAAACTGACCATTAAAGGAAAATACCAGTATTATTTTGTACTTGTTATTTTCTTTTTCCCCTCTGTGCTTCCATTACGTTAAGATCCTAATAATACCCAAAATGTTATCAAAATTTGTTGGTTATCAAAAAATACTCAACATTTCTCATCTCAAAAATAATATGGCAATTATTAACTATTATTAATTTATTGGTCAATAATAGCTTGCTAATTTTGCTTGGAACAACTTGACATTGACCTTCCAAATTAAATGGAATGTTGACTGCTAGCCACACTTTTTTATTCAGCATGATCCGAAACCCCACTGTCTTGTTTTGTCAAAGTCTCTTCAGATCAAAGTAAGATGTTCTAACAAAAAAAAAAAGCCTTTCTGTTTGGAACAAAGCCTTTACCATGCACTTATGGATATGATCTTTGGTTGTATATACACAAGCTGAACAACTAAAAAAACAATTAATTTCTCTATATCTGTGTTTAACCTACTGGTTCCTCTGGTTTTATTCATGCAGAAAGACAACATTAGCATCAAAGGTCAGTGTCATAGAACATGAAGCTAGCTCAGGATCATCAGGAAAAACATCTTATGCAGACTCCACAGATCATAAACTTTGGTGTTTACTGCTCAATGTGCTTCTTTGACATGGGACTGTGTAGAGAAAAGTCCATCATAGGGACAGTGGTAGCCTAGTGGGTAGAGCTCTGGGCTATCAATCAGAAGGTTGAGAGTTTGAATCCTCGTGCGGCCACGCAGCCACTGTTGGGCCCTTGAGCAAGGCCCTTAAACCTCTCAACTCCAGGGTCTCCATACAATGGCTGACCCTGCGCTCTGACCTAGCTTCCAAACAAGCTGTGCACTTGTATATGTATAATGACTAATTAAGACATTCTTCTATCTTTATTTAGAACATAAACTTAATTATGTGGAAACCTTCCTAATTATTGAGTTTAGGTGTTTTACTAACAGGTGCGCTGTACTAAATATAATAAAATACATTCTATGCTTACAATTCTGTGGCAACAGTTAAGGAAAGTTCTGTTTCAGCATGGCTGTGCCCCTGTGCACAAAGCAAGGTCTTTTAAGACGTGGTATGAAAAGTTTAGTCTGGAGAAAATACAGTATTCTGTGCAGAGCCCTGACCTCAACCCCACTAACCAGGGGATAAATTGTTGAGTTGTTTGTAGTCTAGTTTTTTTTAATCCAACACCAATGCCTGAATTTATACATATAACTGAATTGATAAAGATTTCTAGACATGCTTCAAACTCGAGATTGTTAACTCCTATAGGTACCTGGGTGTTCACATTAACAATAAACTGGACTGGTCGGATAATACACAGGCCATGTACTATTTGTTGAGGAGGCTCCGGTCTTTTGGAATACAGGGGGCCCTTCTCAACTCCTTTGATGATTCGGTGGTGGCATCAGCCATTTTCTATGGTGTTATCTGCTGGGGCAGCAGCATGACAACAGCAGACAGGAAGAAACTGGACAAACTGATCAGAAAGGCGAGTTCTGTCCTGGGCTGCACCCTGGACTCAGTGGAGGCAGTGGGGGAGAGAAGGATGATGGTCAAGCTTTCATCCTTAATGCCCACTGCATGAGACTGTGGCAGCACTGGGCAGCTCCTTTAGCGACAGGCTTCTTCACCCGCGTTGCTCAAAGGAGAGATACCGCAGCTCCTTTCTTCCTTCTGCTGTCAGGCTATATAACCAGCGCCGCCCCAAACTTAGATAATCACCTCCATCATAATAATTCACATGGTTTTTAATATTCTCTGAAGTGCAATAACTTTTTAATATGTGCAATACCTGCTGTACCTGCTGTACTGTGCAATACATTTTAATAACTGTGCAATATTTGTGCAACTTTTAAAAAAAATACTGTTCATATTTTATAATTTTTTACATATTCTTACTTTCTACTTTTTAATATATGTGTACATATGTGTGAACACTGTATTAACACTGGCTATCTTATCTTAACTCTTGTGGAAGAGTGGAGGCAATAAAAGGGTCAATAAAATGCCTAATAAGCTAATGATCAGTGATTAGGTTAGCTTCCTCTAAGACTTTATAGGAAAGCAGGGCATGATTAAAAGATTCAATAACTTGTACATTCCCAATAGTGACAATTTAACCAATAATTATATGTAATGAGGTTTATATACAGTATATGTAATGATGCATTTATTTCCAGAACAACTTTATTTTCTCTTTTTTTCTCCTTCCCTGGCTGGAGACAGCACCCTCATAAAGGAATTGGTGGTATTGTGGTAGCTTTGGGAACTTAGAAGCCAAAAATTGTTTTAAATTGAAAAAAAAAATGAAACTTACAAATTTTAAATAGCACAGAAGTTTCTACCCCTTGATCTAACGTTGCCCATTCATACTTGTCCTTATGCATTTGCAACTGTAAGGACATGTTCATTTTTTATCAGTAACCAATTAAGTTATAAGTTTGGTATCAGGTGGGAAAACAACCTTCATGGTCAATACATTTCCAAACTCTGTTATACAGGACATGTCCATTAATATGTCACATTTGGGTGGCATGAAGTGTTGTGCCCGAGAGACTATGGATGGCTGTAACTTTCTCTCCTATCAAAATCTAGTATGCTGTCTGAATAGCGAGTCAGTGATGCATGGTCTGCGCTCCAGGACTGATAGATCCCTCTGGGCATTTGTTCTAAGATAATATATGAGCCTGGTGGCATCACAAGGACAGCAGGATTATTAGTGGACTCAGTCTTGACAAATGGATGGAGCCAACTGCAGTGGTGCTAACCGCAGTGGTGCTGGGCAGAGGGATTGGCATGAGGAAAGAGTATAATGAGGATTATTACAATAATGTTAATAATGGCTGCTGATGGAATAAATAAATATAGTGACATAACCAATGACATTTTTTTTTATAAATGACAATAGGTCTAAAACCTTGAAGATATAGATAACAAGAATGAATGTATTTGCATTGGTAACTCTGGACCTTACATACAAGCACCTGATCTAAGTATAAATTTAAAACTAATTCATTTACTGTCTTGACATAATGGTAATTCAGTGCTAACAAATAACATTCCGATTTAAAGGTAAGCTGCGTATCAATTTCCTACCTCTTAACAACAAGCAAATCAATAATAAGCTAAAAAATAAAACTATCCTGCTAACTGGCTTTCGGCCTACTTGTAGAAAAGCAAATGTATTATTATTAACCAGATATCCCAGTGCATGAGACCACTGTATAGCATTAGTAAGATGCTCCCCCTAGTGCCCAGGCATAAGCATAAGTCTATTGTGTGTTTAACTAGAGGCTGTTGAAACAGCATATATCTTTATTTATTTATTTTATTAATCTCTTGGTAGTATAATTCAAAAACTTGTCATGTCATGTGTTTAGAGCAGTTGTAGCATATATCCAGAATTTCCCTCTGTTTCCAGCCTTTGATAAATGACTCTGGAAGCACAAAACTAACTGGCTATACTGCTAATACACTAATCAGCCATAACATTAAAACCACCTCCTTGTTTCTACACTCACTGTCCATTTTATCAGCTCCACTTACTAAATAGGAGCACTTCGTAGTTCTACAATTACTGACTGTAGTCCATCTGTTTCTCCGCATGCTTTGTTAGCCCCCTTTCACCCTGTTCTTCAATGGTCAGGACTCTCCCAAGACCACTACAGAGCAGGTATTATTTAGGTGGTGGGTCATTCTCAGCACTGCAGTGACAATGACATGGTGGTGGTGTGTTAGTGTGTGTTGTGCTGGTATGATTGGATAAGACACAGCAGCGCTGCTGGAGTTTTTAAACACCTCACTGACACTGCTGGACTGAGAATAGTCCACCAACCAAAAATATCCAGCCAACAGCGCCCAGTGGGCAGCATCCTGTGACCACTGATGAAGGTCTAGAAGATGACCAACTCAAACAGCAGCAATAGATGAACGATCGTCTCTGATTTTACATCTACAAAGTGGACCAACTAGGTAGGAGTGTCTAATAAAGTGGACAGTGAGTGGACACGGTATTTAAAAACTCCAGCAGCACTACTGTGTCTGATCTGATCGCTGATCAGTGTTTATTTTCTTTAGCGTCTCACCTACTGCTCATATGTGCTGTACATGAAGTGGCCATTGTGGGAGTTGTATTACAAATTAGCTATTCCACAAAGATCCATGGCCATTTGTTATAGTAGTTTTTAATACCATACTTTGTGACAATACATTGTAGGCTTAGTGTGGATATAAAATAGTTCACAATTCCGAAAGTTACAAAAGAAATAATGTTAATATAAGACGGCACGGTGGCACAGTGGGTACCGATGTCACCACACAGCACTAATGCCTGGGTTTCCATGTTCTCCATGTCTGTGTGGGTTTCCACCTGACCAAGGTGTTTCCTGGCTTTCGTACATTGAAGTGGAAAACAGTAAAAAATTCAAAAATCCAGTAATTGCATAATAGTAGTGTGACATAGACATAGCAACCTAAAACAGGTCACATGACTGTGATCTGATAAAAATAATAAGAAATGAATAAATACAAAAGAAGATTGTGTCCACAGTGACTGAATTAAACATAATTAGTTTGCATTCAAATCCAAACACATTAGACATGGAAGACTAAACTGGTCCATAATTTCTCCTGGGAAAAAAGTTGAGCAGAGTCGGATTACTACTCAAGGTGGGCTTGTGAATATTTAATTTAACATGGTTAAGAAATAAAACAAATCATCCACCTCATTACTTGTTATGATTTGTTTGAGTAGTTTAATTAATGATAATTAAATGCAAAAAACGTTCTTTACATTGTCACAGTAAGACTAAAGGAATTAAAATGCTTTTTAAGCTGACTCTTCTACACATAAATTAGAATTAGAACATAATTTCAAGGATTCACTTCTATTTCCACAAGAGCATTAGTGGGACTAAACATTGCAGGGCACAAATGCTAAAACACATTTTCCTTACTTGATCTAAAAGACCAAGCAGAAAACGTATTATTAATTATGCACAAATTATTGCGTGATGGTGTCATCTTAGAGTTGTGTCTTGCTGCTCAGCCATTAAAATCCAGTCCATAAAAATGATGAAAAACAGTGCTTGTGCTGATATTGCTCTCAGACCGAAACCCAGTTGTGCTTATTGCAACAGAGGACCAATTACTGTTGTGTGTTTTACACTTTACTGTTATGTACACCTGTGGGGTCTATTACTTATAGCGCTTGCATTTGAGGTTGCAGCCTATGGCAGTGCCAAGTTAAAAATCCCTAAGCTCTTTATTATGACCCATCTGCAACAAATGTAGGTCTATGAGGATTGTATGGCTTGCTTTTTATGTTCCTTTAAAATGTAACCTTCAATCTGTTTTAAATTAGTCTGCTGATTAAGGTTTTAGATGCATTGTAAATTTAGTACTACTATATTTGTGTCTCTAAATTTGCTGTCAATACATCCCGATCATTAAAGTCTGATTAATAATGAAACACTTGATTACTGTCTGCAGCTTACTTATAAAAAAAGTAGATATAGTATAAAATTGGCTTACAACGTAGTTGAAAGGATCTGCATTGTTTTGGTTGTCTGTTTTACCACCGCTTTATCCTGGTCAGGCTTATATTAGGTCTAATTTATTGGGCCAAATGCAAGAAACACCCTGGACAGATCACAAGTCCATCACAGGGTATTGTCCAGTAATCTTGTCTTCAAAACAGCTGTAGTTTTCTTACTGTGCATGATAGACCAGAATTTTTGGAAACCTAGTGCCCTAAGATTTCTTTTTTATGTTCCCTACACTGAATTCAAGTAAAATTTTTTAAAAGGTTGCATTTAATACAATAAGAGACAGTTGTGGCCTAGTGGTTAAGATACTGGACTGGTAATACAAAGGTTGCTGGTTTAAGCCCCACTACTGCCAGGTTGCCACTGTTGAGCCTTTGAGCAAGATCCTTAACCCTCAATTGCTAAGACTGTATACCGTCACAGCACTGTAAGTCTGCTAAATGTTGAAAATGTAAATAAGTTATTGCTGCCTAAATCCTAAACTTGTACAGCTGAAATCAAAAGTTTACATACACACTTTTCAACAGCATTGTTGGAACACATACTATTGTCTGAAAAATATTATTTAAAAAGAAAATGTGTCTGGATTGTCATATAACCCAAAAGACACTCAATAAATAACAGGTTCACCACAACTAAACAGATTTTGGAGGATGGGTGACATTGTTTATGCCCAAGCAACTTTTACACTACCACACAGTACTGGGCTTACTGTTTTTTCCCCCTCCATCGAAGCCTATAAAGCTCATGGTACATTGCAATTGTTAAACTGTGAAACGTTGACAGTTACTGTACATCTGTGACAACATGATCTAGTCTCAGATCAGTAAAACATTGCAGTTTGACTTCTCAAAGTTCCACTAAAAAATCGGTTTGATCTGCTGAGTGTTTCATGTACAGTACAATGCATCAAAAGATGAATGGCCATATGTTGAGCTCACTGTGCTAGGGGGGTTAGGAAATGAGCTCCACACGGCAGAGCTCCACACGGCAGATCCCCAGTGTTTAATTAACACTAAAACCAAGGACCTCAGCAGCTAGAAAAACTGCTCATTTGTACAGTAATTAATTACTGGGGATTTTTTTTACTTAGTGAGTCTTCTAAAACCTAACAAAGAAAGAATAGAAATCTTAATTGTTTTTACTGGAGACCAAATTGGGTAGTAGTTAGCTTGGTCATGGCTGGTGATCTGCCATTTGTTTTCCAGCTACCGAGGCGACACCACAGTAAGTTTAATTTATGAAGTCAGACATTATATTGATTTTTACCCCAAGGCTAATACACACTTACTTAAGTAGCTAGTTTTTAAATGGTACACTAGGTAATGTGCTACACAGTACACTGTTTGTGATTTGAGATGGACCCAAATTAATATTCAATTTAGTACACTTGACTAAGGGTTAGTGCACAGCCAACATAGAAGGTAAATGTTATCTTTTAGTTGTTGAGCTTGTTTGCTATCATGTAGATTTAGAGACATTTACTTGCTGTGCTGAAATAAGCTAGTCAATAACCTGGGTCTATTTTACAGTGTTTAAGACACATACATTGTATCATTATATTAACTACACAATGTGTAATGTAGCAGTTTAAAATATTGTCTAAGATTGAGACACAGGCAAAAAGCATCTAAGCTGGCCAGATATTCTGTATGCTAAGATAGCGTGAACTGTGGTAGCTCAGTAGTTAAAGAAATGGACTAGTCATCAGAGTTGTCATGGTTGGGTCCCTGAGTCCCCTAACCCTCATTTAAGGACTTTGGATAAAAGAATCTGCTAAATGTTGTAATGTTATGTAATTTTTTAAAAGCTGACATGCTGAAGTAGGCTAGTTAACCTGTTTGTCTAGAATTGCTCACAGTGTACCTGTGTATATACCATCTAAATACTAAAACTAATGTACAACTTTGAGACTCTATTTACAGTCTGAGCTTTAGAACATTCATAATAGGACAATATATTGGGTGAATGATTGTTCTTTGAAGTACCTGGACTGCTGTTATGGAAAGGCAGGAGAATGTGGATGTCCTTCCAATAGTTTAAACTTACCAGTTCCGCTGCACTTTAAATAACCTTCATCTATATTTTACTGTTTTTCTTTGTCCCCCTTTTTAAACTACTCTTAAATTACACAAATAGTGTGTGATATACAAGTCTAATGACTTATTATTGTTGCCAACGCTAATTCCTACAGGGGGAATTTAGGCTCCTTCATTCTTTATAGTATTGATCAGAGTGAAGGCTTGCAGTGACTAAAGTAATGCTCTTTTAAAAACTTAGGAGAAAAAGATAAATGGCTGCATATGTTACAAATGTTCGGTAGAACCCCCTTATGGCCACTTCAGAAACAATCTATTTGCACAGTGTCAGCTGGAAAATATAAAATTGTGCAAATAAATCCCTGACTTTTAGAATAACCATGGAGTATAATGGGATTTGGAAATATGGCCATGCTTAGGAGGCACATAATAAGACTTGGGATGGGAGGAGGTGTGAATAGTTTAAATTCTGACTAAATTCAGAATTGTGGTGAAATACACTATTTGGCCAAAAGTGTGTGCACTCCCCCCCAACAATCAAGTTCAAGTGGTAGCAAACAGATGTATAAAATTAACTAAATTAAATCAGATGCTTTTAACTTTGTAGCAACAGCTTAGAAAAGTTTTTTTAACGTCCATTCATTATTATCTGGTGCAAAAGGCTGCACAGTCCTTAGGAGTCCTGATCTTAACCAAATTAAACACTTTTGGAAAGAACTGGAGACAAGAAAAGACTTTTTGTTACCTTGGAATGACGTTTGTCCAGTAAAACACTATTCCTTGACCTCACAAATGTTCACCTTAACTAAAACCCACTTCAAAAGCTTGTGAAAAGCCTTTAAAGTACAACCCCAAATCATAAAAAAGTTTGGACGGTAGGAAAAATGCAAATGAAATCAAAATGCAGTGTTTCTTACATTTACTTTGACTTTTATTTGATTGCAGACAGGATGAACCTGAGATATTTCATGTTTTTTTTTCTGCTCAACTACAATTCATTTGTTAATATACCTCCATTACTGCATTTCAGGCCTGCAACACATTCCAAAAAAAGTTGGGACAGGGGCAATTTAGGGCTAGTAATGAGGTGAAAAAACTAAATAACGATGTGATTCCAAACAGGTGATGTCGACAGGTGATTGTAATCATGGTTTGGTACAAAAGCAGCATCCAGGATTTGATGAGCAAAGAAAGCAATGTACCTCAAAAAAGAAGAGTTTTGCATTTTTCTCCCTCTACAGTGCATAATATCAGTAAACGATTCAAATCGGGAGGAATTTCAGTGCGTAAAGGCTAAGGACGCAAGCTTAAGCTGAACGCCTGTGATCTTTGATCCCTCAGACGGCACTGCATCAAGAACCGCCACTCAACAATAGCTGATATAACCACATGGGTGAGGGATTACTTTGGCAAACCTTTGTCAAGCACTACAATACAGAGTTACATGCACAAACGCCACTTAAAACTTTACTATGCAAAAAAGAAGACTCATGTTAATCATGCCCAGAAGCGGCGTCGATTTCTCTGGGTTCGGAGGGATCTAGGATGGACCATCACACAGTGGAAACGTGTATTGTGGTCAAATGAATCAGCATTCCAGGTATAGGTATTTAGACGTGTTTGCAGGAAGAATGGGACAAAATTAAACCTGAAACGCTAAATTGCTTGGTATCCTCGGTGCCAAAATGTCTTTTAAGTGTGGTGAAAAGGAATGGCAACATTACAAAGTGGTAAATGCTTTACTGTTCCAATTTTTTGGAATGTGTTGCAGGCCTGAAATGCAGGAATGGATGTTTATTAATAAATGAAATGAAGTTGAGCAGATAAAACATTAAATCTCAGGTTCATCCTGTCTGCAATCAAATAAAAGTCAAAGTAAATGTAAGAAAATCTGTTTTTTTTTATATTTGTATTTTCCATGCTGTCTTAACTTTTCTGATTTGGGGTTGTAGATAGAAAGCTGTATTACCTTTAGTGGCTGGGAGGGGAGGGTCCATATTAATTCCCATGACCTTGGTCTCAGCACAGTCAAGTGTCCACATACTTTGACCATATAGTCTATCAGTAGTTATCAGTTTGAACCACATGATTTGAATCTCTGACATGTTTCCCCCTCTTTTTATAAAAAAACTGTGTCATAAATTGGAAGTTAGTGCCAGGCAGAAGACTAATGTTCCTGCTAATGCTTTTTTATTTTTTTAGTGGGCATATCCATGATGGCTCACTATAGTGATATGTGGTCTGCGCATCTGCAGGTGTGCCACTTGAAGCAAAGCTAATGCGACTGGCAGCGCTTCCATCAGCCCCTTCTGCTCAGTCGGAAATCAATAGTGCTTTTATGGGCTTACATAAATTCTAACACATGCAGTCGGGGCTGCTAGGGAGATAACTTGTGATCCTGTGTATATTTGAAAGTATCTCTAGGATCTGCAGTAATCATCATCCTAAAATTAAAGCACAAAATAAGAACACCAACATGGGTGAAGCCACAGAGGGGGAAGCCACAGAGGGGCATTAATGTAGAGGTTAAATACCAATTGTATCTCAATTATTACCCAGTTTATGAACAAGAATGTTGACACCTTTCCTAATCACTAATAAACCTTCCTGATCTAGCATGATTGTGCTCCTGTGTACAAAGTGAGGTCCAAAAATACAACCCCAAATCAGAAAAAGTTGGGACGGCATGGAAAAAGCAAATAATTAAAAAAAAAACACAGTTTCTTACATTCACTTTGACTTTTATTTGATTGCAGACAGGATGAACCTGAGCTATTTCATATTTTATCTGCTCAACTTCATTTCATTTATTAATAAACATCCATTCCTGCATTTTAGGTCTGCAACACATTCCAAAAAAAGTTGGGACGGTAAAGCATTTACCACTTCACCACACTTAAAAGACGTTTTGGCACAGAGGAGACCAAGTGATTTAGTGTTTCAGCTTTTATTTTGTCTAATTCTTCCTGCAAACACGTCTTAAGATGTGCAACAGTACGGTGTCGTCGTTGCAGGCAGGCCACGTCGCAGGCAGGTCAGTCCAGTACTCGTACCATTTTCTTCCATAGCCATGCCTTCGTAATGTGTGCAGCATGTGGTTTTCCATTGTCTTGTTGAAAAATGCATGAACGTTCCTGGAAAAGATGACATCCTGAAGGCAGCATATGTTGCTCTAAGATCTCAATGTACTTTTCTGCATTAATGCTGCCATCACAGAAGTGTAAATGACCTTTGCCAAAAGCACTGACACCGTCCCATACCATGACAGACCCTGGCTTTTGGACTTGTTGCTTATAACAGTCTGGATGGTCCTTTTCGTCTTTGAAACCTGAAATGCTGATTTATCTGACCACAATACACGTTGCCACTGTGTGATGGTCCATCCTAGATGCCTCAGAGCCCCGAGAAGTCAAAGCCGCTTCTGGACATGGTTAACATAAGGCTTCTTTTTTGCACAGTATTTTTATCTTATTTGCATTTTTCATACTGTCCCAACTTTTTCTGATTTGGGGTTGTACATGGTTTAATAAATTAGGGGTCTGTCTAAAAAAAACCTAGTAACCTAACTAGGCAGCTGCCTAAATAGGGAGGATTCTAATAAGACATTGAACTTATAAGGCAGATTATTTAGACACACTTATGAGATTTATGAGAAATTTATGAGAATTTATTTACATTTGAAAAGAACTTGTTCCACAAAAAAGTTGTACCACACTGAATTCTGGGATTGCCTTCGCAGCTAATGAAGCATTGGATGCTCCCTCATTATTCAGTCAAATTATCGCTTACAAATAAGGCACCTCAGTAGGCAGCATTTTAAGGTATCTAAAATTTTAGACAGGCTTTCTCTCAGGAGAGCATGAAGGATGATGTAAAATCTGTCACTAGGTATTTCAGACAGACCCTTGGTCTGGAGGAACTCTAGTCGACTGCACAGTCCTGATCTCAACACCTTTTGGGATAAATTGCAAAGTCAATTGAAAACCAGGCCTTCTCACCCCAATATCAGTGTCTCATTTCACAAACACTATTTTGACCAGATGGGCACAGATTTCCCCCAGACTTACTTCAAAATCTTGTGAAAAACCTTCCCAGGAAAGTGGAGGCTGTTAGAGCTGCCAGTGTGGGGCCAACTGATAGTTTTGAAATGATATGTTTAAGAAGTTCATGAGTACAGCTCGATCTCAGCTGTGATGGGCTAGCGCATTAGACCCCTGCACCACCCGAGCACCCTTGTATACAGCACAGCTGAGATTTATACCCTGGAATCCAGCAGTAGGGGGCCACCCAAGCACCTTGCCACTAAAATATGTACATATACTTTTTTTCACTCATCTAACCCACCATCTCCATAATAGCTGGATTGGTATATGTTAGCAAATTGCTGAAGCAAATAAACGTTTTAATTTTTATTAAATGTAATGCATGATGTGGATGTTTGGGTGGTAAATTATGCTAGTCCACTACAACCATGATCCAAGGTTCAAATCCCCAGTGGTGGTATTGGCTTGTTGGGCATCTACATACAGATGTGATTGGCTATACCCACAAAGGATTGGTGTTGACATCCTGTCCAGGGTGTGTTACTGCAATGAGGCCAGTGATTTGGGGGAAACCAATTCCAACCATGACCAGGATAAAACAGTGGTAAAAAACAAACATGAAATAAAATAATGCACAATGTTGATAGATCATTGCTTTCAGATCCAGATATCCAGATATTTAAGCAACTTCATCAAATCAGAGCTCTGTCTGTGTAATTCTGTCAATTTAACCAATATCACAACCTGATCACAACACTATGCATACATTAGACCCACAGGGCTTTCCTCTGTGCTTTTGTTCCTAAATGATAATAAACTGTAACACTTCAATTGCATCTATAAGTTTGGGCGCAACTTAAATGGCTCAGAAAGAGATTAATCACAGCACCTGTCAAAAGGGGGACATATTAGCAGGAAGCCAGAGATAAAGCTTTATGATAAATGCCATCTTTATAATGCCCCTGGAGCAATGACGGCCACTAATAATGTGCTCCCTCGACGTCTGACCCGCTGCAATCTGGCGTGGCTGGGATGATAGATGCCTTCCAAATTCATCATGGAGGATACAGCGATTATAATGAGGAATGTGTGAAATACTACAGAGACGTACGAATTTACGATCTTGGCCTGCACTACTGGGTAAACAAAAAATCTTGTGGTGACTTTACAAAACTCTAAAGACTTGGCAGTAGGTCATTCAGTTCCTTCTATGATGCCCTGAATGCAATTAAAAGCAGTGAAGAGAGTTTGGCCTTGTGGTTAATAAGGATTTGTTGCTGATTGCTTAATTTTGTAGCTAATTACACAGCTAAGAAACAAATGGGTTTTTTTAGATGCAGGAAATCAAAGGCATCAGTTAGTCCTGTGCAAGCAAATAATTACATAATTAAATAAATAGTTAAATAAAAAATGAAAAATAGATAAATAAATGAATAAATAAGTAAATAAGTAAACACATAAATAAATAAAAAATGAAAAATAAATAAATAAATACAATTTTATATTAATTAAATAAAATTAAAATCAGGGCCAAATATGCTAAATTTACCTAAAATGTTTCCAAAAAATAAATGATGATTTTAAAATAGCATATGTCCATACAAAAAGTTATGGGTAAAAAATCTAGCTAACAGGTCCATATAACCAGAATCCTAGCTATGTGATTAATATAGACAAAAAAAAATAATAAAATATATATATATATATATAAACCTGCCACTGTTATAGGATGCCTTCTGCCCCCATTTTGCTAGAACTGCCCAGCCAACTTTAAATGTAGAAATTGTAAAACTAAACTATCGTAGAACAACAGCTCAGTTGCCAAGTAGTAGGACATACAAGACCATGGGTCTGTCTGAAAACCTAGTGATCGCTCTACAGCATTTTACGTCTTCATAAATGCTCCCGAGAAGAAGGATTTCTAAATTCTTAGATACCTTAAAATGCTGCCTACTGAGGTGCCTTATTTCAATACTATAAACTGCCTGAATGACGAGGGAGTATCCAATGCTTCCTTGGTGGTGAAGGCAGTCCCAGAATTCAGTATGGCACAACTTTTCTAAAAAAAAAAAATACAAATATGGTGGATGAATGTGGAGTAACAGATGAAATTTGGTTGGTTGTTTGGGAGCATATGGGTCAATAATCCTATATATCATACTAAACCACACATTTAAATAATGTCTAAGGCATAGCAGGATAAATTTGGTTACAAATAAAGCTAAGAGCTATTGATTTTTTATTTGTATGAAGGTGTACAAGTGTCATTTATTTGCAAATTCTGAGGGTGATGTTAGCTACAGGATTGTGCCTCCCCAGCCTGTTGGTTTGAATGGCCTGAGGACAACTGTGTTAGCTTAGTAAGCAAAAACTGCGGTGACAATCATTGTCTATATGGTGCAAGTTCAGTGTCTTATTAGAATCTTCTCTACTTAGGCAGCTACCCAGGTAGGCAGTATGCAGCAAAGCAGCTCACTAGGTTTTCAGACAGACCCCATTTAAGACAACAGACTGCTAATTCTAGTATGTATGAACTATTTGTTCTTGGTTGTAAACACATTATGAATCTCAAAGTACTAGCTCATTGCTAGCTACGAAACGTTGCTTAAAATATCATCCCTGCACACAAGACTATGACTACCAAGTGCAATGCCAATCTTTGACAATGGTTCTGTACATTTTACTGCACTAAAATCTGTAGCAGTGAGGAAATGATTTTTTTAAAGTGATGAACTGCACTTTTCTATCTGGTGGGCTGACAGTTTAATTTGGTTTTGGCAGCTGGTAGTGAATGGTACAGTTGACTGTCAAAGTTGGAATAATGCTCTAAAGCTATTTTTGAGGCTTCAGGCTACAGCCCTAGGTTTCAATAAAATAAAATCTAAACTATCAAGAGTGCAAGAGTGGAAGGCTTAGCATTGTGATGATACACTTGTGCATGAAGCATTCATAAAAGAACTGTTTGTCAAGTTGTGTGTGAAGCTTTTATGAAACCCTGACCTCAAGCCTATCCAGAAACCTTGAGATTCACTGAAATGCAGACATCTGTCTGGCCATAACAGGGCAGTTGTAGCCTAGTGGTTAAGGTACTGGACTACTAGTAATCGAAAGGTCACTGGTTCAAGCCCCATCATTACCAGATTGCCACTGTTGGGTCCTTGAGCAACACGCTTAACCTTTAATTTACATTTGTGGCATTTAGCTGACACTTTTATCCAAAGCGACTTACAATAATGACTGAACACGTTTTAACAATTGAGGGTTACGTGCCTTGCTCATGGGCCCAACAGTGGCAACTTGGCGGTGGTGGGGCTTGAACCGACAACCTCCTGATTACTAGTCCAGTACCTTATTTACTAATCTACCACTGTCCACCTTTGGATAAAAGCGTCTGCTTAATATGGAAAATGTAAATGTACATAACACTAGATATTAGCACCTGACCTCATTAATGACCCTGTTTGATTGGTAATTAATTCCTTTGATTATGATGTGATGCTTAGGTGCTAGGTGTATGTCAGGTTTCTGCAAATTTCTCGCTATACATATGCTGTTTCTTTCTCAACTTTATGGACAGGATAAGGAGCACAGTTATTTAGGAGAACCTCAGAGCTCCTCAGCCATTGATTGCTTCAACAAATAAAAAAGGGTGAAATGGTTCAGATATCTTACATGTATGGATGCCCTGTGGTCAGCTCACACTAGAGGTGTTAAAGGACCAAAGGGCAACTCAAGACCCATGAGAAGGGTTTCCATTTCACAGCTGGTATGGGAACACCAGTTATAGCTGGAAACTGTGGCAATTGATAAAGAAGTCTAGGCTTTTCAGTCTGCTCCAATTATGAACCACTGCAATAAGTACATAAACAATAATGAAGCAAGTAATATTCTCCCTAGTCAATGGAAAAGAAGCTGCAGCTTCTTAACCTGAATCTAAAAAGTCACATTATGGCCAATAGTATGTGGACACATAAGGACACATAACCAGGAGCTTGTTGGGCATCTCATCCCTTGTTGCAGATGTCATAGCCTACTGTATTCTGGTAAGACTTTCCATAATATTTTGAAGTGTGTCTGTAGGAATCTCTGCCTATAAGGTAAGAGCATCTCTCAGATAAGGCATTGATGCCGGACAAAATTGATGTTCTAATTTCTTGTGTTCAGTGTTCAGCAGTGTTGAGGTCAGGCCAAACCCATTAAACCAAGTCAAACTGGAGCAGCGAAGGGTCTTCCTTAAACTGTTTCTACAAGGTTTAAAGCATAAAATCCATTTCTATCAATCATTTTTATAAATGTGTTAGCACTAAGTATAGCTAAAACACCCGTTAATAATTAGAAATGGTGTCCACATATTTATGTGTATGTAATATAATGTGTATGTGTGGCACAAGTATACATCGCCCTGTACAATTAAAAAAAGCATATCGTGGCCTAAACTGAACAGTTATGTAATAACTAATAACTTTCCCACTAGACTTTAACAGTCTCATAAAAATGTGGTTTATGTTAATGTGTAGAAAAAACCCACACAGACCAGAGGCGGGAATTGAACCCATATCATTGTACAATACAATCTAATATGAGAAACATACAGAATCTGTATGTTACAATGTGTAACGCTTATGTTGTGTTGACATTGACTTTACTACCTTGTTCCTTGGTGTCTCAGATACACCAGTTTTGTGCGGGTAATACAAATTAAATTGAGTTCTAATTAATTAACAAATTAATTAACCAAATTAGCCAGAGAGAGAGGGGTAGGATATTTTGTAAAGGGTGTGTGTGCCTACAAAGCCAAAAATGGACCAGCCCCAAGCTACCTTCGTGGTCTAATCAAACCCCGCTCTGTACCACGCAACCTCCGAGCCACCAGTCTCGCTCGACTTGAGCCTCCATCCAGGACTAAAGGAAGACAAGCATCAAGGCTCTTCTCTGTTCTAGCGCCCAAGTGGTGGAATGAACTTCCTCTGTCTGTCCGAACATCTGAGTCTCTTGCTGTCTTTAAAAAACAATTAAAAACCCACCTTTTTATGAAGCACTTAAACTGACTTGTACTTATTTACTAACATCTTGTTCCATCCTTTTCCATTTCCAAAAAATTAAATAAAAAAAATAAAAAATAAACACTTTGGTTCTAACAGGTTTTAGCAGATTTGTGTTCTTCGACTGTTGTTTACCTAAACTTGAGAAATGAAATGTTCACTATAGAAGCACTTCTGTAAGTCGCTCTGGATAAGAGCATCTGCTAAATGCTGAATGTAAATGTAAATGTAAATGTGTGTGTAAGAGAGTCAGCTGTATCCTTAACATCAGACAAAAACTAAAAACATGCCATTAATCATGTATTTATTCTAGCTGGGGTCTCCGAGACCTCAAACTAAATTGCTTAAATTAGGGGGTGTTTAGAAAAAGTCATCAAGCATCAAGTGAATTGAAAGGAATTTTTTGCTGTTAAAGAGGCTTCTGGGTTTCAGGGACCACAAACCGAACATTACAGTTAAGACTTATTTAATTGCATTGTTGCACATTCATTAATGTCTTTATTCTTTTTATTGCTATTCATTAATTTTTTTATTCTATCTATCTATCTATCTATCTATCTATCTATCTATCTATCTATCTATCTATCTATCTATCTATCTATCTATCTATCTATCTATCTATCTATCTATCTATCTATCTATCTATCTATCATCTTCACTTACCTACATCTATCACAAGCTTCACTTACCATATAGAAGCACTTTGTAGTTCTACAATTACTGACTGTAGTCTATCTGTTTATCTACATACTTTTTAGCATGCTTTCACCCTGTTCTTCAATGGTCAGGACCACCACAAAGCAGGTATTATTTGGGTGTTGGATCATTCTCAGCCCTGCAGTGACACTGACATGGTGGTGGTGTGTTAGTGTGTGTTGTGCTGGTATGAGTGGATAAGAGACAGCAATGCTGATGGAATTTTTAAATACCGTGTCCACTCACTGTCCACTCTATTAGACACTCCTACCTAGTTGGTCCACCTTGTAGATGTAAAGTCAGAGACAATCTATTGCTGCTGTTCTAGACCTTCATCAGTGGTCACATGACACTGCCCATGGGGCGCTGTTGGCTGGATATTTTTGGTTGGTGGACTTTTCTCAGTCAGCAGTAACAGTGGGGTGTTTAAAAACTTCATCAGCAATGCTGTGTCCACTCATACCAGCAAAACACACACTAACACACCACCACCATGTCAGTGTCACTGCAGTGCTGAGAATAATCCACCACCCAAATAATACCTGCTCTGTAGTGGTCCTGGGAGAGTCCTGACCATTGAAGAACAGCGTGAAAGGGGGCTAACAAAGCATGCAGAGAAACAGATGGACTACAGTCCAGTACTTCTATATGGTAAGTGGAGCTGAAAAAATAAACAGTGAGTGTAGAAACAAGGAGGTGGGTTTTAATGTTATGGCTGATCGGTAAAATCTCCATCTTACAATTGTTTCTCTCCTGCTATGAATTGCATTTAGTCCATTCCCCAGCTCTTTTTCTTTAAGGACTAAAACGCAAAAATGTAAAATAGTGTGGCAGAAGTATGGCATTGTTTCTCCATTTCCCAGAATCAAATGTGTTCATTATCCTAATACAGATTAATATTGAGCAATGGAGACTATTTGTCTTGACTTGTCAAAACATAGCAGTACCGGGTAATGCTATACATCAGAGTTAAGGATTCCGGTTGCTTGCCTGAAAGCTAAAAATAAAATGTTTTTTTTTTTTTTATGAACATGATTGTACCATGCAAATATATATATATCAATACATAAATAGAAACACTGTAATATCAACTACTGTGATTACAATTTACACAGTGCTGATATGCCTGTTTAGAATTATTAATGGTTATTTGGGAGCATGCTATGGACCAATAATTGTATATCTTAACTACAACTACTAAATTAGTAAAACATTTTATAATGTGTAAGGCACAACATGATAAACTTAATTAAATAAAGCTAAGAAGCATGTTAGGGCATATTTTTCTGACATGGTGCATTAGACAAAAGGGCGGCACAGTGGCTAAGTGGGTAGCACTGTCACCTCACAGCAAGAAGGTCCTGGGTTCGATCCCCAGGTGGGGCGGTCCAGGTCCTTTCTGTGTGGAGTTTGCATGTTCTCCCCATGTCTGCGTGGGTTTACTCCGGGTGCTCGGGTTTCCTCCCACAGTCCAAAGACATGTAGTCAGGTGAATTGGAGATACAAAATTGTCCATGACTGTGTTTGATATAACCTTGTGAACTGATGAATCTTGTGTAACGAGTAACTACCGTTCCTGTCATGAATGTAACCAAAAGTGTAAAACATGATGTTAAAATCCTAATAAACAAACAAACAAACATTAGACAATGTTATAGTGAGATACACAGGTAAGATGAAAAAACTGTACCACACAAGGCAGTCTGATCACATAGGTGTATGTTCTCTGTTTTATGCTCATTCCACGATGTTGTAACCCAGTGGTCCCTAGCCACCGGGCAGCGGACCGGTACAGCACAGAAAGAATGAATAATTAGAGATTGCTGGAAAATCAGTTTTCACTGCTTCTATTTCGGGTGTTATTGTCTTATTGTCATCCCTAGGTGGGAGCAGCATCTCGTTGTAGCGAAAAAAGCTCATTCTACATCGTTTGTGAGCAATATTATTTAAATCTCCCGTCCCCGCCGGTCCGCGAAATGATATCTTATATGAAACCGGTCCATGGTGTAAAAAAGGTTGGGAAACGCTGTTGTAACCCACATTTATCCCATGGTGACGCAGCATCATCCACTTGATAGGTTCTGTTTAACAACTTTGTGTAAAAACATGCAATCAATGTTTTTTTTTATAAAGGCCTGCTTTTATAGTATTGTATTTGTGAGCAGCACATGCTCTTGTAAGAGCACAGCATATGTACGTTTTTTTTTTTTTTTTTTTTTTTTTTTTTTTTTTTTTACAATATTTTCAGGTTTCAGTTTTAAAAAAGCCTGGTATTTTATTATTATGAATTTTAGTGTGTGTGTGTGTGTGTGTAATGAAAAGTATATATACATATGAGTGAAGAAGTGAGGAATTATACAAATTAAAAGCTGCTCTTAGCAGTGTTTCCACCAAGCTGGGTTGATGCTATACCTACTTTGCATTAAATTATAGCTACAGTACAATTGAAGTTTCTTGAAATGGTGCCCCCACATCCAAGGCCACCCTAGGCAGTTGGCTATAATACCTACTAAAACCAATGTTTAAAAATAAAAACAGCATTGGGTGTGGATGTCCTATATCAGTGCCTCTGACCTTGAAAGAAAATGAAGTCAGGCTCTTTTAATTACAAGCTTGGGAAGAGTCTGCCAATGGTGAGCTGTAAGCATTGGCAGCTTTGTATAGATCCTCCTTGCCTCAGGGAATGGAGAAGTAATACATCACCCCGGTGTTTACAAAGCTCTTCTTCTGCCAAACTAAAAGGGTCCTAAGAGCAATTAACATGCAGAGATGCCAGTCGCTGCAGGCTGTCTTGCTTGACTGGATAACGGTGGCGTGTTGGTTACTGGCTGCAGCGTGATTTTATTTATTTTTCATGGTATGATATGATTTAGGGCTGAAAGATACGACTGGGATGCTGTAAAGTTAGCAGACAACATGAGCCTCAGGGAACCGAAAATGTCATGATGAAAATGCCATGGAATTTAGAGCACACAGACTCTGGGCTTAAATATTTCACAATGGTCAGATTCACAGAAACGGGTTTGGCTATATTCATTCAATTCAGGTTCCTTAGTAATCAGAACAATCATATCCATTTATATGTGCTACATACTTTCAGTTTTGAAAGCTAGATTAAAACCTTTTCATAACTTCATAACTATTTATAACTCCATAGCTATTCCCAAAAGAATAAATGTATTTTTAGCATTTTAATAAACTGTTTTTTTAATAAAATGTTTTTTTTCTTTATTTTTTTTATTACAGAAATTAGTATAATGCATTTTCTAGTGTTACCTTGTATCTCGTTGTCCCCTAAACTCAAAATGTTTGAAACTCGAAGCCCTTGATGGAGAAATTTATACCCTTAAACTCAATGTCTTTAGCTTTTTTTTGTTTGTTTTTTAATTTATTAAAAAACGGGACCTTGGAACATATTAACAGGTTTCCCATACATCCTTATGAGAAAAATACCTTGAAACTCAACGCATTATAAACTCAACGCCACTCCCAGAACCAATTGACGTTGAGTTTTAAGATACAACTGTACCACAGAGTCATGAGTACCTTGTGACAAATGTGTCAAATGTAACTTGCACCTGACAAATTAGAAGATTAATCCAACTGCAAAATACATATCCATGAGTATGAGGACTCAGATGATGAATGCTTTTACAGCATTATTCTTTGGCCCTAAGTGTAAAAGGAAAATAAAACGAGGTGCAGGAAATGCTTTGAAGTGAAGTTCAGAGAAAACTACAAATTGCACCAACCTCACCCTACCCCTAGCCAACGGCATGTCAGGACTTCACAATATTCATGAAGTTCTTGGTACATAGTGAACAGATTAATATGTGGCATCTGTTTGGTTTACCTGCCTTCCTTGACTTAATTCTTAAGCGCTTCTTTAAATATGCAGAAGAACAGGCTGTGATTTCTTTGTAAGACTTAACGGCATAATTGATTCTTCAGAAGGTGAATTACAGTGTTATTACTCTGTTATAATTAAAATCTGAGTCAAAGCACCAAAACCGTCGTTCTGTGCTTGACACCTTGGCTGTTTTTTTTTTCTTCTGCAACCGAAGTACTACAGCATTCACTTTCATACATGCTGCTGCTCTTGTTAGTTCAAGCCAATTATACACTGGCTTCTATCTGACCTTCTTATCTGTCCCAATTAACACGTGACCTCTCTTTTCTTAAGCACAAAGCTGGACATTTAATTAAATGAAAATCTCTGTCCTTACATACACTATGTTCTATTGAACCACTCACAGCAATGGGTACAGGTAAGTACTCACTCTAAAGTTCTGGACATGGTTAACATATGGCTTCTTTTTTGCACAGTAAAGTTTTAAGTGGCATTTGTGCATGTAACTCTGTATTATAGTGCTTGACAAAGGTTTGCCAAAGTAATCCCTCACCCATGTGGTTATATCAGCTATTGTTATTGTTGTTGATGCAGTGCCGTCTGAGGGATTACAGATCATGGGTGTTCAGCATAAGCTTCCGCCCTTGGCCTTTACGCACTGAAATTCCTCCCGATTCCTTAAATCGTTTAATAATATTATGCACTGTAGAGGGAGAAATATGCAAATCCCTTCCAATCTTTGTTGGAAAAACAACAAACAAATGTTTTTAAACATTTAAATCATTTTCTTACACATTTGTTGACAAACTGGAGATCCTCTGGTCATCTCTGCTCATTAGAGACTCAGCTCTTCCTGGATGCTGCTTTTTTACCAAACCATGATAACAATCACCTGTTGACATCACCTGTTTGGAATCACATCATTATTTAGTTTTTTCACCTCATTACAAGCCCTAAATTGCCCTGTCTCCATTTTTTGGAATGTGTTGAAGGCCTGAAACGCAGGAATAAATGTTTGCTGAAGTTGAGCAGACAAAACATGAAATATCTCGGGTTCAGACTGTCTGCAATCAAATAAAAGTCAAAGTAAATGTAAGGAACACTGCGTTTTCATTTTATTTGCATTTTTCATAGTCCCAACTTTTTCTGATTTAGGGTTGTATTTTATTTATTTTTAAGTAGGTTACATTCATCACAGGACGTAATTACTGGTTACTAAAGATTCATCAGTTTAAGTCTTTGGACTGTGGGAGGAAACCCACGCAGACACGGGGAAAACATGCAAACTCCACACAAAAAGGATCCAGACCTCTCCACTTGGGAATTGAACCCAGGACCTTTTTTTTGTGAGGTGCCAGTGCTACCCACCAAGCCACCGTGCTGCCCTAAGGCAACATTTTAAATGAGCACCAGTACCAAAGTCGCTTGTCATAAAGGTGTTAAATAAAAAGAGGCGTTTTGTGTTGAATTTGGAGAAACCACTTGTTATACTAGTTGTGTTAAGATATTTTTTGTATAAATTGTTCTTGTTTGATTGCACTGGTTTATTGCACACAGTCGAACATTTAAAATGAGCTAATTAACCATTTATTTTGATTGCAACTGTACTATACACCAACTAGGCATAACATTATGACCACTGACAGGTAAAGTGAATAACACTGCTTATCTCATAATCACGGCACCTATTAGTGGGCGGGATATATTAGGCAGCAAGTGAACATTTTATTCTCAAAGTTGATGTGTTAGAAGCAGCAAAAATGGGCAAGCGTAAGGATTTGAGCGAGTTTGACAAGGGCCAAATTGTGATGGCTAGACGACTGGGTCAGAGCATCTACAAAACTGCAGTTATTGTGTGGTGTTCCCGGTCTGCAGTGGTCAGTATCTATCAAAAGTGGTTCAAAGAAGGAACAGTGGTAAGGTGACCGGCGACAAGGTCATGAGCGGCCAAGGCTCATTGATGCACGTGGGGGGCGAAGGCTGGCCCGTGTGGTCCGATCCAACAGACGAGCTACTGTAGCTCAAACTGCTGTAGAAGTTAATGCTGGTTCTGATAGAAAGGTGTCAGAATACACAGTGCATCACAGTTTGTTGTGTATGGGGCTGCAAAAGGGGGACCAACACAATATTAGGAAGGTGGTCATAATGTAATGCCTGATCGGTGTATCATTCTTCAGAAACATTCCATACCCTCTGCTTCGGATCTTTTTGAGAAAGCATTCACACTAACAGCTAATTAAAGACCAAATAAAGATCGACAAGTGCAGACTTATGGACTTGCCCCCACAGTTTCTCAACCCAAACCACAGTAACACCTCTTTGGAATATTGTGAAATCATGC
This sequence comes from Trichomycterus rosablanca, assembly GCF_030014385.1. Taxonomy (NCBI): domain Eukaryota; kingdom Metazoa; phylum Chordata; class Actinopteri; order Siluriformes; family Trichomycteridae; genus Trichomycterus; species Trichomycterus rosablanca. The sequence continues at coordinate 7,268,051 of NC_086002.1, read as the reverse complement.
CGGGTTACCATGTATCATTTTTGATTTTGCATGCAGGTTGTCTCTTTCTATACACTAAATCAATCTCACCTGAGCTGATTTACTATAATGCCATGCTTCTGAAGTCAGTAATTTAATCAGTTGTATTAAAAGGGAAATAATTATTCTTTTAAAAAAGCTTTCAGTCCTACTAAAGCAACTATCAGTGTCTGCAAAAAACGTCTTGTAACTCAAGGTGTACGTGTGAGTGTTTTAGTGTCGGTGCCAGTTTAGTGCCAGAAAGAAAGACAGACATACGGAGAGTGATGTTTTGATGCTTATCTCAGTATGACAGAAAGCCATCTGCTGAAACCAATTCTTCATTTTTATCTTTGACTCTTTGAGAGAAAATGCGTCTAAGTTGTAAGTTGTTAGTGGTTGAGGAGACAAAGTAACTGTTGGCAGTGTAAAACAGATTAAAAGTGTCTACTGTTCAGGCTACATGCATCAACATAACTTCTAATTTGATTGAGCAAAGTATGATAACTTTTGCAAAAGTGAACTTTTGTTTACAGCTGGGAGAAAACCAGCTAAACTTCAGCTGTTTGTCTAGTTCTGTTACTTGTTGGAGCTACTAGCTGTCTTTCAATATAGCTTTTTGTGATGGAAAGACTTAAACGATCAATACAATTATAATAATTATACATTTTATGCCTTTTCATTAATAAATAAACATAAATAAATATGTACAGTAAAATTAAAGCTGGCATATATTATAAATATTTGTACTATTTATACTATACCTACACTGATCAGGCATAACATTATGATCACTGACAGGTAAAGTGAATAACACTGATTATCTCTTCATCACGGCACAGTGGGATATATTAAGCAGCAAGTGAACATTTTTTATTTTGATGGCTAGACGACTGGGTCAGAGCATCTCCAAAACTGCAGCTCTTGTGGGGTGTTCCCGCTCTGCAGTGGTCCAAAGAAGGAAGATTGGTAAACCGGCGACAAACCATGCACGTGGGGAGTGAACGCTGGCCCGTGTGGTCTGATCCAACAGTCGAGCTACTGTAGCTGTTGTGTATGGGGCTGCATAGCTACAGACCAGTCAGTTAGGAAGGTGGTCATAATGTTATGCCTGATCGGTGTATTTCTAACTATTAAACATTAACACATGATTTAATTCAGAGTATTTATTTATTTTTAATCTAACATGCCATTGTTAGCATGTTCTTTTAATTTGGTTATGTTATTTTAACTGCTGAAGCAGCTTGTTTGTTTATATTCCACCTCTTAGTTGTGTGTGTATTTTCTTTCTAAATTTAATTTCAGGAACTTGATTAACATGTTTAATAAAATTAATTAAACGAATTAGTTTAATTAGTGTTTCAACTGAGATGGCTGTTTTTGTAATGCACATAGAAATGTATGAAAAATAAGTGGAGCGGCTCGGTGGGTAGCACTGTCACCTTACAGCAAGAAGGTCCTGGGTTCGATCCCCAGGCGGGGCGCTCCGGGTCCTTTCTGTGCAGAATTTGCATGTTCTCCCCGTGTCTGCGTGGGTTTCCTCCTGGAGCTCCGGTTTCCTCCCACAGTCCAAAGACATGAAGTCAGGTTAATTGGAGACACTGAATTGCCCTGTGTGTATGTGTGTCTATTGGCACCCCGTCCAGGGTGTTACTGTGTGCATTGCGCCCTTTGAAAAACTGGGATAGGTTCCAGCACCCCCCCCCCCCCCCCCCCACGACCCTGATTGGATAAGCAGTTAAGAACGTGAGTGAGAGTGAGTGACTAGTGTGCCAATATATTTTAAAACATGGTTTGCATAATTGTTACTTCATGAGTCAGCTGGTTTCCTGGAAATACCATTTAGAAAATATATTTACAATAATTAAATGTAATTATTCAAGTAATTTTAACCTTCAAATGACATCTAAAATGTTCAAAGATGATGTAATAAGATTAGAAATAAAATAAAACAAATATATAAAATAAACTTGTTATTGAAATTGCTTCAGTCACGTTTACTTCCAGAGATTTTGTGTCATTGTTCTTTTTTTGGGGTGTGATACTGGGATGTTGCTGTTATTGCTGTTATCAGTGATACTAATTGGATGCTTTAACCATCATCCAAGTCAGGCATTTGTAGTTTGTGCCATTTGGATTCGATCCACAGAAACAGGTAGGAATGCCAAGCAGCCTGACTTTGACAAATTAGACTATAAAGTCTGTTGAGATGGAAATGCAGGAAGATAGAATTAGTGAAAATTTAGAGAGGACTTGATGATTTTTGGCTGTGTGTGATGGACAAGGGTTTTGTTTTTGTTTTCAGATGTTTTTATAGGGTTTTATATGTTTGGCTGGGTTTAGTTCTATAGGTTTGGTTCTACTCAAGGTTTCTTCCTGTGTTTTTAAGGGAGTTTTTCCTTGCCTCTGCCACTTTGGTCTGTTGGTCCTGGATTCTGTTAAGTTGCTTTGAGACAATGTCAATTGTAAAAAGCGCTATACAAATAAATCTGACTTGACTTGAATTCCCAATAATGCTGTTTTGTCTAGCTTTGTTTCCTTTTTATGGGTGTCACATATCACATATTTATTTACTGTATATCTGTCAGCTACTACACAGTTTTGCACAGGAAATAAAATCAAACCAATAAAGAGTTTGTCATTTAAGTGCTAAGATGAAAAGTTGCTGAAACAATCTTCCCAACAGTGTATGTAGAGTGCCATCTACTGCAAATACTCAAAAACAGGCCAAACTATGACATTAATGAACTAATAATATAGTATTTCTCAGTTGCCACAAATTATAATCATACTGTATATTAGATACCCAATCTGAAGATATGGTATCCTTGATAAATCTTGATCTGTTGCAGGTATTAGTACTTTACATTGTGTTGCTCCCTGTCCTACCATACTGTAAATTTAGAACAATAATTTTTTCCTCTCTTTATTTCTTCTTGGCTATATTTACAGCCTAGGTTGTACAAAGAGAATAAATAAATATAGGCATTTATTCATGCAAGGCTCAGCTTTAGCAGGGAATCAGAATGGTAAATGGCTGATGTTCAGCTTCTGCACCAGTTTTGCAAACTCTGCTCTTGATCTGAATTTCTGCTCATGTAATTACATGGTTATTACATAGTTATTATAGGATTTTAAAAGCTAAAGTCCTATTAGATTGGTGAATTAGTTTTTCTATGACAGGCAAAGACATTCATTGCATATGTCTGATACAGACTTCCTGAATAAATAAATACGGTTTTGCATTTATTCATCTATTTCTATTCATAGGGGTATAATACTAAGCAGTTTTACCTGACTACTTGTCGACTCTTGTTGAGAGAGAAGAAACAGCAACAGTGTTTTGTCATTTTGTCTGCCCATTCATCCACCTTGCACCCCTACCTTGTAATTGCAGTGTCACCCTGGACCTTTCGTAGATTGATTCATTAAACAGCTGAATGCTGTGTATATAGTTATCTCTGTTAGGCACTCAGCATGTTGGTATCAGGGCCATGTGTACTTTGTACTTACGAACCAATAATGTTTTATAACATTTATAACATTTATATTTATAAGATTCTTATGACAAATTATTATAATTATTATCATAATTTTAATTTTGCCCAAATGTTGTTTTTGCCATTTGATACAGTAATAGACCCATACCACCCCCTATTGAGAGAAGACAATATTGCAGTTTAGTGTCTTATTATCCATTTTTGAGGTATGGTTTTCTATTTGATATATTTTTGCTGTTTTGCTATTTATTCTGCTAGAGAACTCATGGCTGGCGATTGTTTGTTTGTTTATTAGGATTTTAACGTCATGTTTTACACTTTTGGTTACATTCATGACATGAACGGTAGTTACTCATTACACAAGGTTCATACAAGCTTATATCGAACACAGTCATGGACAATTTAGTGTCTCCAATTTACATCACTTGCGCAGTCTTTGGACTATGGGAGGAAACCGGAGCACCCGGAGTAAACCCCCACAGACACGGGGAGAACATGCAAACCACACAGAAAGGACCTGGACCGCCCCACCTGGGGATGGAACCCAGGACCTTCTTACTGTGAGGCGACAGTGCTACCCACTTAGCCACCGTGACCCTGGCTGGCCCCCAGTGCCAATAAAGCAACCATAAAAGACTAGTGAGTTTCCTTCATGTTTCACTGTAATAGACAGAATAAACTGTATGTTCAGAAAATACTAAACAAGCTTAACAAATGATCCATAATAAAACACAGAGCTCTGGGGTCACTTTCTTGGCTCTGGCATTGGAGACAAAAGATAAAATAACTAAAAGACTTCCTATAGTTAGAAAAAGTACAGCCCATTGTTAAAAAGATGTGTCACAGTTTTTGACAAGGCACAAATCAAACTTAAGGAAACTGAAGTTGCCTCAAAAAGAGCAAACCAATTAAAATCCATTTTAACTGAAGTCACAAACAGCTATTTATAGCAGTTATTGCTGTAAAACACTGTGGACTTCTTGTTTTTTATTAATATTTCAGCAGCACTGTGTGTCCCCCGCTGACCGCTATCAGTATCTAGTCAGTATGTACGGAGGCTGACACGCCTGATTTCATCTGTCTGAATTTTAGCATATGCTCATTATGTACTGCAGGAATGACACCCCAGCAGATGATTATTTCTATTCAGTTACTGAGTCTGACATTCATACTGATGAGATTCTGCTGTATTTCAATTATATAAATCCTTTGCCTTGTACATTAGGCAGAAACACACATCACTGTCGAATGAAGGAGCCTGAGTTAAGAGAACATAGCGAGTGTCTATACTTACAGAATATTATCATAAATCTGTCAGAGGAAGGAGCAGTTTATGATTTTTATGCATGCATGCTGCGGTTGGGATGTGTAATGAACCATAACTAGAGCTGCACTTGTCTGATTTAGCTGCTTTAGGGAGATGGAAACTTTTAATAGTCTTATTAAGTCATGACAGTATGTATATATGTGAAAATATGAGTATAGGTATTTATAAACAGTTTGTATATTATACAATGCATAGTCCCTAAAGCATTTTATTATTAAGTCTTTATACATTATAGATTACAATTTTTACAAATTTAGATTTATTTATTTTTCATATACAATCTTACAAAAATATGACTCTGTTAGGTATAACTGACACGAGGGATGAAGTCATTGATTATTTCAGCGAAACAAAGCCAGGTCTTATTCTGTATATGTGCCACAACAGTATGAGTTTCACGCTGAATATGGGTTGAGCCAAATGGTGGGTGGGATGTTGCTCGTTCATTGGCATCCCTGGCTTGTTCTGGGTTTCCATTCTTAATTTATTTTTCCAAGAATTTAGTTGTTGAGAACCAGGCAGCTGGAACAGCTATCAATATAGTTACAATCAGTTTTAATTTCTACTCTTTTTATTTATTCAGTTTCTTTTTTTACTGTATGTACTTACTCCTGCAACAAAAGATTAAGCTGCAAAAAGGTGAAAGGGCAAAATGTTAAGAATATACCTGGAACTGTCAACGTCTATGTTGATTAAGTAATGAGTGGCCAAAAGTCCTCAATGAATACAACTGGAAAGTTGCAGACATTGGATAGGTGTTGGGGTCAGTACATCTTTTAAACTACAATCAGACACCACATAACCAGAAGTTATCTGGGATGGTTGCCAGAACAAAGGCTCTACAATCGGGGACAAAAACTGAAGCGTGAACAGAGGTATCTATAGTGCAGACACGATACAGAAAGATATTCTGCTGCAATGGTGGCCTCTGCTGGCTGGTCATAGGCACTTGCAAAGGTGATCGGGGGAACAATAGAGGGTAGTGAGTAACTCTTTGTATACAATGCTGCTATTTATGAGGCCCAAACTCTGGTAGGTGAATAGAAGTGATTGCCGACTGAGAGCCAGTTGGAGAGGGCACCTGACAGTCTTCAGCTCTGCAGCACTGGAGGAGGATATAACTGGGGAATTGGATACAATATACAGCTAGACTGGCAGAAAAAGGAAACAAGCAAAAAAAGAATATTAATAAAAAAAGAATGATTAATTATGCCTTCTGTGAAGCTAATCAGCCCTTCTGAAACTGTTAATCAGGTAACACCAATTAACAGAGGTCATGCTGATAAACATACATAACGAAGTAACTTGTATTTTGCTTAGCAACATTCCTCAGAGACACTGGCTTGACCATGAACGGTAAGGACAAGCTCAATGAAATAAATCCACACACTCAGCTTGCACCATTTTTCTTTATAGGTTGTAGATTACTTCAGTAAATTACATAATGTATTTTTTACAAACATTGTAAGAAAATTGAAACACACAAACATATACTCCATTGAATAATAAATATGATTGTAAATGCACCAAACCAAAAATCAACACAAAGCTGAAGTTCTTAATAAAAAGAAAAAGAAAAAAAAACTGTGATACAGAGAAATTGACTTTATTTATATAAAAGATTTACAATATTAAACCTCTCAGTGTCTACAAAAATAACCGCACTACGTTTTGAGAAGGAAGTGGATTCTGGGTTCTTGATGCTAGTGATGGAAAATTGCTTGTCCAATTTATGTCATTCATTTCAAATGTAACAAATTACTTGAATCAGTCTGAATTCATCACAGTTTGTTTGTGTTCCAAAATGTGCAATTTGCAATAAGGAAGTACTGGGATATGATCAAATTAAAAAAGTCATTTAAATTAATTGCATTTAGCAGACGCTTTTATCCAAAGCAACTTACATGTTACAGAATACAGCTGAACACTTGAGGGTTAGGGTGCCTTGCTCAGGGCCCCAACAGTGGCAACTAGTCAGTGGTGGTTTTAACCATCTTATGTACAGTATATTTCATATTTTAGATGAAGGTAAATCAATGTGTATGTGATTCAGTCCTGATGTTCAGACTAGTGATCGGCATTTTAGTTATACTGTCCAATACCTAGACAAAATTATCGGTCAGTATTTAGAATGAACAGTCTGTCATGAATATAAATAGCACCAAATGAATTTCTTATTAGACTATGTGGTTTAAAAACGAAATAATAATTGTGGCATTTGTATGCCAAGTCCTGAATGGCTTTTTATACACGGTGAGCCTTTAAAGATTTGCATGAATTACTTAAATTGAGTTTTGTATAATACTATTCAGACAACAGATTTCACCATTTTGGACAATTTTGGAGAGTTGCATAAAGAAAACATGTACACTATGTCCAAAAACATGTGGCCACCTATCCATGGGCTAAAAAGACACCCTATTCCAAAACCATAGGAGATTTATATGGTATTGGCTAAGGCTTTTCACAGGATTTTGGGGGTGTGAAACTGTGGATGTATAACTGCCCATTCAGTCATGAGAGCATTTGTACAAGATGTTGTACTAGAAGTCCTGGTTCTCTATTGACAATCCGATTTGTTCCAAGCTGTTCAAAGGGTTTGAAGTCAGATACCTTTATTTGACTGCAAGCTGCTTGGATACATGTATTATGTACGAGTAAGTCAACAAAAAACAATTATGCCTTATTTTTTTGCCTGAGACTTTGATTTTGACACAGTATGATGCATCTTACCAAAACACACATTAGATATCACATTTTTTTTATTAAACTTAGTGACATCATAATAGTGCCTTCTAGTGTAAACCCATGTTGTTATTTAACATTGTCTGACATGGTATCACTAACTCTGAGCTGTATTTGCATGGATATTAATACATTTTTAATTAATTTATTTCTTAATAGGTGAATAGGTGATTATAAAACAAGTATTTAGGTAGTCGACTGCTCATGACAATCACTAATTTAAACATCTGGCATCCTCTAATGGTACTTCCCAAAACCAAATTAATCTAGGAGTTACTTCAATAATACCCAGTGTCATCATCCTACATCTCAGTCAGAGTCAAAGACAGTCAGATCACACTGTTTCTGTACATTATAATTTATACAAAGATTTGCAGTATCATGTATGTTATTACACAATGTAATGACATTAACAATGACATATGGGTTTCAAAAAACTAAACAATATGAGCCATATTAAACATGCAGCCCTGGTTTCATCACAGTCCTCTAATGAAGTTGTTCTCTATTTACACAACAGATTACAGAAAAAAATAAAAAATAAGCTGTGGATATTGTGCAGTGGTTTAAAAACACAACCAGAGAAAATGCTATTGGTAATTTACACCTAAATCATGTATCATTTATAGTAATAAAATTTTAATGTATTAAAATATTCGACTGTTTTATAACACAGTCTAACTAACAGTAGATTACTGACCATTCTAAATTTAAACAGACATAATTAATGTAAGATAATTATTCAGATTTATTATGTAAAACTGTCATACACACCTGAAATCTAAACATATCAAAAAAAGAACAAAAACACTAGAAATGTTTTTATTAAGATTTCTATTCTATAATTTATTGCACTTACAAAAAGGGGAGAATGCAGTTTAATATTAATACATATATATTCAAACATTCATATATGTCAAATATAGTCTAAGGTTTTCTTTTGTGATGATGAATGGTAGGATAAAAAGCAGGTTAGCCGTTTAAGCTGTAAATGAAAACGTGAAGCAAAGAAAAGAAATAATGTAAAAAATAAATAAATAAATAAATAAAATGACTGCCTCCTAATCCTTATACACTGGGGAAAACTTATTCATCCACTATTGTTTTTGTTATTTAATATACTTGAAGTGCATATGTCAGCTTTAAATGAACTTAATAAGTAAAGTTAAGATGAGTAAAGATTTGAGTGAAAAACAAGTTACTGTCACAATATTGCAAATAGCTACTCTGTGGGTGTCAAAAACTGTTTATATTTCTCTATTTCTCAAATTGAATACTGTTTTAATTAAAAATTAAATAATTAGCAGAATTTGAATAAACCATTTTTAACATACATTTTTTTACAAACATGAACCATAATACTGCAAAAATAAAGTTATTTGTATGTAGATGTCACGAAGCGACAGAAAAAAAAGTTAACGTTATTAAACTGGACGGTGGCTCAATGGGTAGCACTGTCGCCTCACAGCAAGAAGGTCCTGGGTTTGATCCCCATGCGGGGCGGTTCGGATCCTTTCCACGTGAGGTTTGCATGTTCTCCCCATGTCTGCGTGGGTTTCCTCCGGGAGCTCCAGTTTCCTCCCACAGTCCAAAAACATGCAGTCAGGTTACCTGGAGACACTAAAATGCCCTATAGGTGAATGTGTGTATATATGTGTGTCTGCCCTGCGATGAACTGGTGCCCCAGTTCTGTTCTGTGTGCCTTGCGCCCATTGAAAAGCTGGGATAGGTTCCAGCACCCCAACTGCGTCCCTAATTGGATATGTGGTTAAGAAAGTGAGTGAGTGAGTGCCTGAATATTTTTAAATATACAATTATTGTTCATATTTATTAAGTACAAACTCAAAAGGTTTTGTAAATTTAGAGTGGATATATGCACTGGATGTATATAAAATAAATACTTACATGTGTTACAGTACACTAGGATTTTTCTTTTATTATTTTTTTGGCCAATGTATGTAGTTCCAGTCAGAAACCAGAAAATCTCAAGCCTGTCATGACATACACATACTTTACAAGTGATCTACATTCACGGGATAAGATATCATCAAAGCACTGTGAATATAATAAAATATTTTGAAATACCACTCGTATTTACCAGTAATAAATGCCAGCTTGCCTGCTATCATGGAAGGCAGGTATATTTCTTGAGCATTAAAAGTAAATACACTAAATTACTGAAATAAACAAATAAAATATAATACAAATAATATATGTTATTTATTATTTAACCTCCAATAGCATAATTAATTGTTAAAATTTTAATTTAGATTCAAATAAAATAAAAATAAAATAAAATGTAGTTACACAAAGATATAACACAGCACAAACTTAACAAATCCAGAGGAAATATTACATACTAATATAAAAGTAATAATAACAAAAAAAATAATAATTCCCCATTGTTGGAAAAGTTTCAATATGAAACTTATTGTTCAGTGTAAATTTTAATTTCTTGAAGTTCTGTTTGTATTTTTAGAATTGTAAGCAATAATCTATATATCTTTATAAGTCTGTTGTTAAAATACTTCCAATGTTCATGATATAAAAAATAAACATGACTTTGACTGATATTAAATATATGAACTGATATTTACTGGATAAATGAATAAATGAATAAGTACAGTGATGTAAATAGATGTAAACGCCAATTGTTTATTCTACAGTACATGCTGGCCTCAGTCGACTGCCTATGTACTAATAATTCTTATAAATAAGATTAAACATCATTAAAAATGTTTTCTTCATTGATAGACATACACATGTATAAAAACCTGTACACAGTTTCGTCTGGTATTCACAAAGCACAGTAAGGTGTCAATGTCCAACATGCACAGGTACTTTATAAAGCTTAAAACCTTCATGATTGAATGGTCAATGTCCCATTGCATGATGGTCTGGAAAGTCAGACATCAATGTAGGCAGGAAGTTCTGTTGAGAATGTGACACGGGGATGAGGCTTTATGCATTCTGCAAGAGAGGAGAGACAAAGAGGAGGAAACAAGAAAAAAAAGTCAATTAGAATCTACAGTGGACCTCAGAACAATAGATGATGTACACTGATCAGCCATAACATTAAAACCACCTCCTTGTTTCTACACACACCGTCCTATTTATCAGCTCCACTTACCATATAGAAGCACTTTGTAGTTCTACAATTACTGACTGTAGTCCATCTGTTTCTCTGCATGCTTTGTTAGCCCCCTTTCATGCTGTTCTTCAATGGTCAGGACTCTCCCAGTACCACTACAGAGCAGGTATTATTTGGGTGGTGGGTCATACTCAGCACTGCAGGGACACTGACATGGTGGTGGTGTGTTAGTATGTGTTGTGCTGGTATGAGTGGATAAGACACAGCAGCGCTGATGGAGTTTTTAAATACCTCACTGTCACTGCTGGACTGAGAATATTCCATCAACCAAAAATATCCAGCCAACAGTGCCCCGTGGGCAGCGTCCTGTGAACACTGATGAAGGTCTAGAAGATGACCAACTCAAATAGCAGCAATAGATGAGCGATCGTCTCTGACTTTACATCTACAAATGGGACCAACTAGGTAGGAGTGTCTAATAAAGTGGACAGTGAGTGGACACAGTATTTAAAAACTCCAGCAGCGCTGCTGTGTCTGATCCACTCATACCAGCACAACACACCAACACACCACCACCATGTCAGTGTCACTGCAGTGCTGAGAATGATCCACCACCTAAATAATACCTGCTCTGTGGGTGAAATGAGCACAGGACCTTCTTGCTGTGATGCGACAGTGCGACCCACTGAGCCAATTACGTACAGAAAATGTATTATGTTAGTAATATAGCAAATATGTGGACACCCCTTTTAATTATTGAGTTCAGGTGTTATAGCAACAAAAATTACTAACCAGAACAAAGAGTTGATCAAATGAAATTAATTAAATTTCATACAAATTAACTTAGTGGCAACATTTTAGTCCACGTTGGACACTTTTGTAATCTTAAAATATTGAATGAATGGGCACTCATTAAAATCTTGTGGAAGACCTTTTTAGAGGAATGAATGCCCACAGTTTTGGAATAGGATGTCCAACTAGTCACGTGTTTTTTTCCCTTTTTTAATTATGTGGATAATTCTGATTCATATACCTGATTTGGCACAGTTTTGGCACCGGATACCCTTCCTGATGCAACCCTTCTTATTCTATCCAGGCCTGGTACCAGCACTGTGAGCGCACTGATAAGTGCACCTCCCAATGACTAGGTTGTTCAGCCATGGATTGATAAGGATATTTCCATACTTCTATACGTTAAGGTACTGGACTAGTAATCAGAAGGTTGCTGGTTTAAGCCCAACCACTGCCAGGTTGCTGCTGTTGGGCCCTTGAGCAAAGCCCTTAACCCTCAATTGCTCAGACTTTAAACTGTAATGTAAGTCACTTTGGATAAAGGCATCTGATTAATTCAGAAAATGTAATGTTATCGAGTTAAAATGAAAGACCCTGGTGTCAAGAGATGAAATATTTGAAACAGAAAGATTTGCACCGATGGTGTTGATGTTGAGCTCGGTATCCGGACACTCCGGCGAGGTGGGAAGCTCTCTCTGAGAACTACTGCTTGGCTCGCTCTCCACAGGACTCGCAGGACTCGCAGGACTCCGGATCATTTCTTGCTCTTTTTCGTCCTGCATCGCTGCATAGAGGTTGAGGCCTGGGATCTTCCTTAAGGAAAGAGTTACAATGAGATGCAGGCCACAAGCAAATCTTTACAAAAAGTATGCAAAGAGGAGACTTCTGTGCACATCTGTGAGAGGAGCATTAATACTGAAACATAACTGCTCATTTGGAGATACATATGGTGGTTTCTAGACATTCATTGTCTTTCACATTTATGCTAATTTCATTATGACAAAGCAAAACAACAGATTGTATGTTACAACAGCGTGTCTGCTATAATCAGCAAGTACAGCCTGCAGTAAGCCCTGGATGGTTGTGCAATTAAAATAGAATAGAAAAATCAAATGCATTTATTTGTCATATATACATATACAGATGTACAGTACAACAAATTATTTCTTCCCATATCACAACTCATGTGGAAGCTGGGGTCAGAGCACAGGGTAAGCCATTGTACAGAGCCCCTGGAGCCAAGAGTGATAAGGGCCATGCTCAAGGGCCCACCAATGGCTGCAGAAGCTACCCAGATTCTGGTCCAATCACTTGTAATCTCACGGTTGGACTACTGCAACTCCCTCCTGGCAGGAGCTCCCATGTCCACTATTAAACCCTTGCAGCTCATCCAAAATGCACCTGCCCGTCTGGTTTTTAACCAACCCAAAAACCCACCTTTTTACTAAACACTTAAGCTGACTTGTACCTATTTACAAAAAAAAATTTTTCCATTTCCAAAAAAAAAAAAAAAAAAAAAAAAAACTTTGGTTCTAACAGGTTTCAGCAGATTTGTGTTCTTTGACTGTTGTTTACTAAAACTTGAGAAATGAAATGTTTACTATGGAAGCACTTCTGTAAGTCGCTCTGGATAAGAGCATCTGCTAAAGGACTTGAAGAACTTAAATAATGATTAATTAAGTGGAAAAAATTGTATAAATTTTTTCTTAAAAGTAATTTAATAAAGTTATAACATGATTTTGGAATAAGTATATATGTAAAAAAATAAAAAAATAAATACAATAATAATAATAGTAATAATAATAATAAAATAATAATAATAATAGTAGTAGTAATAATAATAATAGTAATAATAATAAAAATAGTAATAATAATAGTAATAAAATTAATAATAATAGTAGCAATAATAATAATAATAGTAATAATATTAGTAATAATAATAATAGTAGTAGTAGTAGTAGTAGTAATAATAATAATAATAATATTAGTAATAATAATAATAATAATTATTATTATTATTACTATTATAATAAATAATAAATAATGTAAAGACAAATTCTGAAAAATCAATGTCTGTTTGAATTAGTATTTCACATATTGCCCCTTTTTTGTCTCATTTTGTCTCACTTTTACAGATCTTGTCCTATTAATCCATACTGCTTTTTTCCTCCTTTGTCCAAGCTGTGCAATCATTATAAAGGTCAGTTCCTAAGACCAACCATCTATCAATGAAGTCTACAGCACTGACTGACATTTCTGGCTGCATGTTAGGGCTTAGACAAGATGACTCTTCTGGATGCCTCCAATATAGCTAGGCTGAGAGATATAACTCAGGGATTGAGGTAATGTCTTTAGCTGTCATATTAAACTGATAGCAGGTCAGAGTATCAAGCCTGTTTGTGGTGCTAATAATAATAATAATAATAATAATAATAATAATAATAAAGTTCAGGCTAAAGTAAAAAAAAAAAAAAATCTAAACTTATGTAAAATGTAAACTTAGAGGATTTGGTTAAAGCACATTACCTTTTAAATTTATAGATGAGGAACACCGCTAAACCCAGCACCACCACTGACAGAAGCATTAGCATTGCCGAGCTGCTGTGATTCTCACTGGTGTCCACCAGCGGTGCTGTAAGGGGGGAGATCAAAAGAAAAAAAATTTAATGGCCAACTTTAGTCATCACACAGCCACCAATAAAACATTTTATAGACATTGTAAATGAGATATCTTGAGACAAAATTACAGAGAGTTGCAGAATAAATTAAATATTGGGTTGGGATGCTGTAACCCCAAGAGGTTACCTTCTTTCGAACTTGTATTTATAAAATGTATTAAAGTATTTATTAAAGTAAAAGTAAGCCATGTGCACCATCTTTCTTGGTTCAAAGGAGCAGTCATGCTGGAGCTCCCATTTTTATTTTTACCATATACTTAAATAGAAGAAGAAAACTTGACAATAAAAGAATCAAAAACTGTAGCCCAATAAAAATGCGTTATCATATTTATCAAGCATTTTTATCAGAGACGGCTGATTACTGACCTGCAGATAAATGTGCAGCGTAGACTGTGATCTGAACTCCTGGTCTTAATGTGAACTGCACCTGGTTCTGGTTTAGAGCATTCAGAACTAAATCTGAAAGCTGAAAACAGGAAAAAAAAAAACATCTATTTATTAAAGAGGGTAAGAGGAAAATTGTAAATGAAATATAAACAGATATAGAAAAACAGGAAAAGATGTATAGCAGTACAAATAGCTAACAAACAAAAAATTGCATTCATCTTCTGTAATGATTAATGAACTTGTGCTTTCCAATCCCTTCTGTAACACTGTATGATTTCTAAACATTAAATTAAACATTGTAAGTTCATCAAAATTCAATAATGTTTTACAAAAATTGTCCCTTTGTGTAAAGTATTTTGTTTAAAGGAAATTAGGAGTTAAAAAAAGGCAGTATTTTTTTTCACCACACTGTACATTTAACTAATTCCCCTATTTTGTAATTCATCTTTTTGCATCTTTTTTGCAACAGATAAAAAGGAAAAAAAAAATCTTAAAGCTGTGTGTGTGTGTGTGTGTGTGTGTGTGTGTGTGTGTTTTCTTATTCCTTTTTTTTTTTTGCTGAGCTTTGTGAGCCAACACTGACATCTACTGGAGAAAGTCAGACACTATGTTTTATATTATACTGTATTTTGTATAAATAACAAAATATTCTAATACCAATAATAATGTAATATATGTTTGTATGCATCTATATGTAAATGTATATACAGCAGCATAAAGAAAATGCTTTTATTGGACATTTATTCTGCCAATATTTTCTTTGTTTTTCTTATAATACACTACTATTATATAATGTGCGCCTTTTGTGTCATCACATTTTTAATTAAAAAGTTATAATAACATTTTCTTTGTCTCTATAAATAATAAAAAAAAAAAAAAATCAAAATTAAATATCAACAGATGCAGCAACAATAATACACAAATATTTGTTCACATTACCAGGCACAACATGGTTTATTTCAGTGGGTTTATTGAGCAATTAAAATGACTCTTTCATGGTTTTGTTGGATTATAGAGTTTTTATCCAGTTCATAAAATAAAACAATTTAGCCCTGAATGATTTTCCTACTACTGTCCATGGTAAATAGGCAACAGGCAATAATAAGTGTAAATCAGTCAGTGGGTGAAAGTGAGATGTGTTAGTACATACATGCTCTAAATGTGTGGCTGTTTTGTCTGCTTTTCCCTCTGTCAGCTCTTTGTCAGGTAGAAGGAAGAATTCGGCAGTCGTTGGCAGTCCTGGCAATACTGTGACCAGCAGCTGCTCTGGATGCACTCCGGTTGCCTATAACATGAGCACACAGGAATGTTCAGACAGTGAAGAAAGCACCTCTATAATAAATCCCACAGTGGCTTTACAGTGTTTGTTAAATCCAAAACAAAAACCTAAAACAAGCCACATAAGTGCAAACTTTGACTGAGAGGCACCAGATTTTGTTTTTGTATTTGTTTAAATACTGATGTGTAATTAGGATACAATTTTTTTAGCATCAGTAACCTTAGTGTAATCAACAGATAGATAGATAGAAAAATAGACAGACAGACAGACAGACAGAGTCTTTGATGATGTTCCTAGCCCTCTTATGCAGGCGGCTACTATATACTGTGTTCAGTTTTGGGAGCTTGGTACCAATGCAGCCTTGGTTACTGGGCATCAGTAATAATACATAGTTTAACAATGAAAAAAGTTGTGCACACTTTAACCTGTCCAGTGCATTATATAGTTACTTAAGTAATCAAGAGAAGTCCAGAGAAAAAATGCAAGGCCCAAAAAAACACCCTATTAAATGCCTTTAAATTTTGATCTCAAAGGTGGCAATGCGTTAAAAAGCCAATGGAAATCACCACATGGATTCAGGAATACTTTAACAAACACTTTTAAACACTGTTTGCTTCTGCATTTACAAATGTAAGTTACAACTGTATTATGCACAACAGAAGCCATATGTCAACAATGACCAGAAAAGTCATTAAGTTATCTGGGCATATTAAATGAACAGATGCACAGTGAAAATGTGAATTTTAGGGGTAAATATCAAGCTCTGCGGGGTAAACGATTTATTTTTGTCATAAAAATAATTGCTATTGTGGTGATAAAGTTTTAAAGCCAAAGTTGGTCTGGTATAGGGTTTGCAGGTATTGTTTGTTTGTTTGGGTTTATTGCCATATCAGCAACATACTGGCTATATTTATGGCATAGACAGATACTGAAACTGTACATCATTATACTGTACATCATGCTGGAGCCAATGGGCGCAAGGCACACAGTAACACCCTGAACGGGGCACCAGTCTACCGCAGGGCAGACACACACACACACACACACACACACATTTACCTATTGGGAAATTCAGTGTCATGCCGCCCGCCACATTAATACACACAAAAACGAAACAAACTAAAATATGTTTAATAGGTAATCAGGGATTTGTTTGATTGTTTGTCTGATGTTGTTTTATCATTTACACCTATGCCAGCATTAGCTTACTGCTAATGTAGACGCAGTGAAGCAACTAAACCAGACCGTGTACGTTAGTTTCAGGTCAGATCCCAAGGTTAAAGTGTGTAGGCCTTCTGTACGGCCCCATGTGGTCTGCGAAAACTCATTACCCACATTATGACATTACTCAGTGGAGTGGAGCTCACATATGCTGAACATGACTACTGAGGTTTGGGCTGGAAAGCATTTTTTTTTTTTTCTCCACTTCACACTGCCAGCAGATGCAGTCATGCAAATCACCTCCAGTTTTTTTTCATGATGGGATCCTGAAAATTGCATAGGGCAGGTGAAGATTGCTAAAGTGTTTATATTCAGACTTTTAGAGGGTCAGGAAAAGTGGGGTCCAAATTATTTTGGCCATACGGTGTAGCTCTAAATCAATTTTTACAGCTGTGTTGCCTGAAAATTTGAGAGTCCCATCTTGGCTTATTACTGACTCAGGTGCTTCAACCACACGCATTGCTAACAGGGGTATCAAACCAATAATATTAGGTCTATAAAGACATGGTTTGACAGGTTCGGTGTAGAGAAACTCCAGGGAGCTGCACATTGCCCTGACCTGAACCGCACTGAACACATTTGGGAAAAATTTGAAGTGTCATTTGTGAGCCAGGACTTCTCATCCTTCTCATCAAATATCAGTGCCTGTTCTTCTGATTGAATGGGCACAAAAGAGCCTTTTTTATTGCAAGATACCCTACAGTGCAATACAATATGCACCCAAATCCAGAAGTATCCGTACCCAGTGTGTTATTGTCCGTTTTAAGTCACACAAGGGTACTGGTGAAGTAGAAGGAGTCTACTGAAGGGAAGACTCTGATGGCTTTCCTTACCAGATGCTGAGAGTAGTAATAGTTGTAGCAACAACTGGACAGTTTTTAGTTAGCCCTGCTGGGATTGTTGAACTCTTTATTATCTTTTCTACCCTTTTTTCCTCTTAGGATAGGTCTATTGGGTTTACATATGGAGCATGTACCATGTCTTTCCAGTGGCAATTCTGTTCAATGGTCACCGCAAAAATCCAGCCTTAGAATGGGTACTTATGTACCCTTGTTTAATAGCAACATTACTCACCTGAATTATAGAGTTTTTGATGACTCTACTAATATCCAGCCTCCATTCTGCCACATCAGGGTTGTGTTCATCCAGATTAGAGGAAAACGCCAAAAGATGGGACCTAAAATATTCTGCAAAATAATAAACAAAACAAATGATTAGTGTATTGGTATAATATTATGTATGTATGAAGTTCTGTATTGAAATGAATATATTGCTGCCAGTTTCTAATATTTTGTCTAACCCCCTGCATAAAAAATAATATTACCCACTACCCATGAAAATCTTGTAATAAAAAGTAAATGGCCATTTGCCCAGGTCCTAAAGCAGCAAAGGAACTGGCGTAAACATTTTGACTATATGGGCACATTTTTTTTCCTCCAAGATCTAAAAAAAAGAGCCCCCCCCCAAAAACAAAACAAAAAACAGAAGAAGCTGTTATAAGTGCAAAAAGGGTGGTGTTTCATAGTTTTGGAATTAGAATTAGCTCTTAGAAAGGTGTTTAAATACTCACAGGGCACTTTATTAGGTACACCTATCTGGTACGTACATTGATTTTATAAGCTACACAAACCATACAGATAAGGTACACACTTTGTGGGTATACAATTACTAAATTACTAAACCCATTGTGTATCAGGATGTTGTAAGGATTTTTCAATAGTGTTAACATCCAATTGCAAAACCATGGGCAGCATGGACTGTAACAGTCAGCACCCTTCTTAATATTTCTCAAGTGTTGAAAGGGGTTAAAGTTAGAGCTCTGAGCAGGCCACTGGATTTCCTCCACAGCAAACTCGCCCAATTACGCCCCTCCTGGAGGTAACAATCCAATCTGTGAGGCACTCACACTACCAGCTGCACCACAATGTGACTCAAGGTCTATTTTTTTCCTTTTCCCATTTTTACGAGAATAATGAATGAATGAATATTGCTTTGGCAAACAGTGACCAGATCTTGGCTGGAACTGGACTTATTTTAATAGAAAGCTGCACTATAATGCACAACAATTATTTTCCTTGTGATTGTATTCTTTGTTCCTCATCCAGACAGAGTTATTTCCATGAGAAAAATAGAGAACAGACCAGAGCGTTTCCAAGCTCGCTGGCTGTCAGCAAAAAGCCACTCACCATGGACAGCAACAGTTTTCCTATCTTGGTGGATCGTGTTTCCAGCAGCCACCTGCACAGTCACGACGTTTATTCCCTCCCGAGGGAAAGTGAACGCCACGCTTCCCTCCAGTGTGATTATTGGCTGGAGTTATAGAAGCAAGGTGAAGAAAGAAACAAATATAAATGGACACAGGAATAAAAAGGAAACATATCTCAGGAGAAATACTTGCTAGTCTTGTTAGAAGTGAAACTTCTGGATATATTTATATGGTACGACACTGATGGAAAACACACACTCACAAAAACTATTACTAAAAAAAATATGTAAGTTAAATTTTTGTTTACCCATACATACAATAATTAAACCAACTGTATTAGCCCTGTGTATACAATTACAATTATTTTGAAATGTGGAAAAAACACCTTATAACTATTTTAAAAATCAAGTACTCTGTTATTTTTTAATAAATATATATATATATATATACGTATATATATATTTTAAGATAATACATTTCAAAATGTATTTCCACCATTCTAATGCATTAAAAATAATGCCCAATGCCATCTTTCCTACTATCTATTGATTTATTTGTCCATCCATCCATCTCCCTGCGTCTCAAACTGTAGTAATGTACAGTGAGGTTTGAACTGAGGATAATAAAATCACTGCTGTATCATAGAGTTCTGCTATTAGGTTCCACATTAAGCAAACAATTTGGTCCCACTCTACAGCCTTCTTATCCACTGTTTTATTATATTATTTATAGTCACCAGACACTTCATAATTTATTCAATAATCTGTAGTCATCATAAACATGCACTTCAGGTTTATGCAGTTCCTGACTGTTGCACATTTTACGATTACCATTTGTGGGTCCACTTTGTCACTCTGTCTACTGCATCCATTGAAGACCTAACATGATAGTATTTGGGTGGTGGGCCATTTTTAGCACTGCAATGATACCAACATAGTACAGGCATGGTAGAGTTCTGTTATATGTGTGTCCTGCACAACAGCACTGGGGTGTTTAAAAATCCCAACACTGCTGCATCTGCATATACACATACCATTATAACACATACTTCCACCAGCATCCAGTAGCAAACCATCCAGTCCAGATTTAGTACCTGACCTCACTATACTATAGTTGGCTCATTTGAGTAAACAGGTGCTAGATCACACAGGTACTTTCCAAAATCTTGTGGATAACATCCCAAGAAGGGTGGAGGCTGTTACAGCTCCAAGTGGAGAGGGGAACTCCATATTGATACCCATGGTTTTGCAAGTGGGTTTAAACACTTTTTAAAAATCCCAATAACACTGCTGTATCAAATATACTCATACCAGTATCATGTCATTAGCATGTGGGTGTCATTGCACTGTCAAGAATGATTCATGACTCAAATAATACAGTCAAAGGGGGTCCTATAAGCAGATTCTTTATTAGTATTATTATTATTATTATTATTATTATTATTATTGGTATTATTATTATTGTATTAATATTATTATTATTATTATTATTATTATTATTATTATTGGTATTATTGGTATTATTGGTATTATTATTATTATTTTAATTATTATTATATTATTATTTATTATTATTATTATTATTATTATTATTATTATTATTATTATTATTA
This sequence comes from Trichomycterus rosablanca, assembly GCF_030014385.1. Taxonomy (NCBI): domain Eukaryota; kingdom Metazoa; phylum Chordata; class Actinopteri; order Siluriformes; family Trichomycteridae; genus Trichomycterus; species Trichomycterus rosablanca. The sequence continues at coordinate 7,247,216 of NC_086002.1, read as the reverse complement.
TTATTATTATTATTATTATTATTATTATTATATTTATTTATACAGCAGGTTTAAAGCTAATCATCAGAAATGTTACCCCTGAAAAGGTAAAAATAAAACTGCTTTACTGTATTTCAGTCATTTCATCATTTTGTTTTAATTTAATTAGTTTAGAATCATTTTACAATAAATAATATGGAGATAGGTGAATTATCATATATGCTCATTACATCTGCTTTTTTCCCCTTCTAGATGTCACATCAATTAATTTTTTAACCTAATTGGTTTGGTTAACTTTCTAAACTGGAATCACTGTCATACTCCCTGATCCTATAAATCTATGAATCACTTTCAAAGTCTTACAAAGAAATTAGCATATAGTAAAAGAAGGCTGAGCGAGGACACTGCAGTACCTCCGAGTTGTTCCCAAACCACCAGATATAGGTGACAGTTCCCACTTGGCTCGGCCACAAAACCACCGTCAGATTGACTTCTTTATTTTTCACTGCCACAAAGGGAGCAGAAAGATGGATATACTCCAGCTGACCTACTCCAAAAGAAATATAAAGAAACCATGCAGGAAATGAGGAAGGAGTGAGATAGAGAGAAACAAGGAACAAAAGAAAAAAAAATCATAGGAAGAGAAAACAGAAAAACAGAGAAAAAAAATTAGTTTACGATAAAAAGTCAGCCAGCAGAATTCACTCTGAAAAGAAAAAAAAACATATCCAATATAGTTGCAGCTGTTCAGCCCAGAGAGCTCCTGCCATCTGTGAAATATTTTTCATCTCCCGTGCTTCAAAGGCAGCCATTCCTGTTTCACCGGCGAGGCTCGATTGACGAATTTGAAGACTGCGTCTTTTCCTGATCAATAACTTAGCGGCGTGACATCTGTCTGCCTCAAAACGCCAGGAATGGTCGGCTCGGTCAGGGGTGAAAGAAAGACAAGGGGATATAACACCATCCCAATTAATGTACCCACCGGTATCTGAGCCTGACCTTTGTGTCAAAGTAGCCTGATAAAACCCAAGCTTGTTCCGGACAATGCTCTGGCGGCCCATAGGAGGGCTTTATCTTGTGGATTATGGTAGAAATCTTTGTACCATTTCCCATTTGGATATTGATTTGTTCCACTAGCTGAGCTTCAAAGCAAATTTTGAAATATTGCACCTCTAAACATATGAGGGATCTTCAAAAAGTTTCCACACTTTATATTTTAACACTTTTATATAATGGTGAGGGTGGGAGAAGGAGTAATTGGTCATGTCTGAGAGACAGATAGAGAGCTTATAGTACGAATTTAGCGCCATCTGATTTCCACCTTTTTGGACACTCAAAGAAGCTTTAAGGGAAAGAAGATTTTCATGTGATGATAATGTAAGAGCAGCGCTGCATCAGTGGCTACGTGCCACTTAAAACATTTTTTGCTGGTGGACTCTTTAAAGAGACATGGGCACACTCATCAAAGCACAGTAAAGTACCTGCCCCAAACTGTTACAGGTAGTTGTAGGCATATAATTTATTTTATATACATGATTTTAAGCACCCATTAGCCATTAAGGGTGTGGCTGAAACTCCTGAACCCAAATTGTGATGGCTAGACGACTGGGTCAGAGCATCTCCAAAACTGCAGCTCTTGTGGGGTGTTCCCGGTCTGCAGTGGTCAGTATCTATCAAAAGTGGTAAACCAGCGACAGACTCATGGGCGGCCAAGGCTCATTGATGCACGTGGGGAGTGAAGGCTGGCCCGTGTGGTCCGATCCAACAGACGAGCTACTGTAGCTCAAATTGCTGAAGAAGTTAATGCTGGTTCTGATAGAAAGATGTCAGACTCCATGCCTTGATGGGTCAGGGCTGTTTTGGCATAATGTTATGCCTAATCCTAAAAGTGAGACCAACTTGGTGATCAATCACAGAACAGATAGAAATGTCCACTCTCTTTGTTTGATTTTAACACCATATCAGCACATTGAGGCTCCACTCTCTTTGTAAATGCTAAAGTACAGTATGTTTATAAATCTTTCACTGACTCACATGTAACATGTAAGAAAAGAACAGCCGTCTCAAACCCAAGGCTGTTCTCAGCTGTAGCGGTCACACGATAGATCCCCACGCTCTTGTAGATGTGCTTGATCCCATCCTCTATAGAGCTCACGTTGGAGTAGGTAATCGCAGTACCGTCACCAAAGTCCAGCGTAATGCTCGTCCTTGATCCATCGCCCTGCGGAAAAAAGAACGATTACTAATGAATACTAATGATTATGACAAGCCATTGCATCATGCATTTATGACGATTAAGGCTGTAATGTAGTAAATTTGTCCTTGAAGATTTCCATGTGAGCACCTGTTAGACAGTATGCATTACACATGACTAGACTGAATTCATAAGTTAACTGTGACAAGGGGTACAAGGTACGATTTCTGTATTTAGCTGTTTTATTTTGTGTATTAATTTCTAGTTCTAGTAAGGAATGCCGGGTTATTTTGGGTAGTCATGGCTAACTGCATATATACACCGATCAGACATAACATTATGACCACCTCCTTGTTTCTACACTCACTTATCAGCTCCACTTATTACTGACTGTAGTCCATCTGTTACTCTACGTACTTTTTTTAGCCTGCTTTCACCCTGTTCTTCAATGGTCAGGACCCCCACAGGACCACTACAGAGCAGGTATTATTTAGGTGGTGCATGATTCTCAGCATAGCAGTGACACTGACATGGTGGTGGCATGTTAGTGTGTGTTGTGCTGGTATGAGTGGATCAGACACATCAGCACTGCTGGAGTTTTTAAATACCGTGTCCACTCACTGTCCACTCTATTAGACACTCCTACTTAGTTGGTCCACCTTGTAGATGTAAAGTCAGAGACGATCGCTCATCTATTGCTGCTGTTTGAGTTGGTCATATTCTAGACCTTCATCAGTGGTCACAGGACGCTGCCTACTGGGCACTGTTGACTGGATATTTTAGGTTGGTGGACTATTCTCAGTCCAGCAGTGACAGTGAGGTGTTTAAAAACTCCAGCAGCGCTGCTGTGTCTTATTTACTCATAGATAAAAAAGCATTTTTTTAATTATTTGCTGATACAAGCATTCAAGCAAAATGTTGATTAAAAAATAAAATTGTTTTAAATAAAATAAAATATATATATATATACAAAAAAATAAATAAATAAATAAAAGAAAGGTCAAATTGAAACACTGACACATGCCATCTAAAAGCCAGTGATAAACATTAGGGAAAATGCACTGGACAGGGGATGCATTAAAATGATAGTTTGACACCCTCTAATAGTAATTAATACAACAAGCATTCAGCGCATTCAGCATTACCTTAACTGTTCCAACTAACACTATGTTACTGTTAGCCATGTTAGCTTTTTAAGTAATGCATTTCTTTATTGTTTAGTGATAAATTACCTGCTCTAAGAAAACAAGAAAGGTGACATTGTGGCCCAGCATGGCTGTTAGTTTGCCCTCACTAGTGACCAGGTGTAGACCTTTAGGAGCCTGACTGGGACAAGGTCGTCTGTGGGCCATGTAGAGATCCACAACACCGCCTGTGCAGTTATTAGACACCACCTTTCTGTATCTGCAAACACATTCAGACAAGAGAAAACCTTATCAAAATAATTCAACAAACATCAACATAACATGAAGTAGATTCAGTATCTGGTGGCACACTACTGAACAACAAAATGACTTAATGTAGTCTAGAGACTGTAATCTATAATCCATATCCTATAACATCAAAGGGACATGCAAAACTCCTCAAAGTGACCAGAGGTATGCGACCCAAACCACCAGTTTCACCACCTTGCTACCAACTACTTCTTAAAGAACTGGGCTGCTGTGGTTTTGTAACAGGGAGTCATACTCACCCAGTACTGTTGAGGAACGTGTGACCTGTGAGGCAGCTCCTGGACATGGAAGAGGGGTGAAACCAAAATGCAGGTGTACACCGTCCATCTGTTCTTCGTTCATAGCCATAATCACTGTGATAGAAACACAACACGCAGACACAACACACAGACGCAACAAACACAGAAACAACACAAAGACACAACAAACACAGACACAACACAAAGACATAGACACAGACATAGAGACAACACACAGACAACACAGACACAACACAAAACACGCAGACACAACACACAGGCAACACACAGGCAACACACAGACAACATGCACACACAACACAGACACAACACACAGACAGACAGACATAGACACAACATGCACACACAACACAGAAACAGCACAAAGACAGACAGACATACAGACAACACAAAAACACAGACAGACAGACACAACACGCACACAGACAACACACAGACACAACACAAAGACAGACACACACAACACAGACACAACACACAACACATAGGCACAACACACACAGACACACAACATGCAGACACAACACACAGACATAGACACAACACGCACACACACAACAAAGAGAGTCAGAGTAATCAGTGCACAACAAACACACCTGTACAAGCCCAAAACTGGTAAACAAATACAGAATATTTCTATTTTTCTAAAACGAGTCATTTATCAAATAGATTTATACTTGTTTTTGGCAATGGTTCAACAAACAACAAGATAGGAAAGTCTCCACTACAAAGAAAATGGTCGAACAGCACAGATACACAATCGACTAAATCCCACCCATGTTTGTCTTGTTGATCAGGCATCTAGACGAAACGAGCTTAAGTTGTTTGTCCTACAATTAAAAGCGAATGTGACTGTGCAGCCCCAGACGACGGGGACAAATTGCTGCAATTAAGCCGACACGCCACACAGATGCGGCCACGTTGTGCTAGTTAATGAAAGCTATTACGCTACCAGATTAATGTCTTTGGATCGGCATTCTGAGCAGAAAAAGCACCCATGAGGTCCTGAGATTTGAGACTTTACAAAAGAGACAATAATTTAGATACTTTGTGAGAAAATGTCTGAAGTGGCATTCAGATCACACATTCGGAGAGCCTGACGAACTCAAAAAGACGGTTTCACACCACGAAGTAGAGTGTGAAATCTAACAAAGAAAGGATTTTAGAGTGTGTCTGTGGGAACTTGTGCCCATTCGATAAAAAGAGCATTTTTATGGTCAGGCACAAATGTCAAATGAGGTGGTTTGGCTTGCGATTGACGTTCCAATTAATCCAAAAGCTGTTCAACTGGGTTGAGGTCTGGGCCCCTCAACACCAAACCTGGAACAGAACGGTTGGAACAAAGTTAAAAGCACAAAAGAATGTGAATATATATTTTTGTATACACATGTTAGTATAGCTAGTGTATGTAGTATGTACGATAGTATATATCAACCCACCGGCTACCTGCTCAGTCTGTTAAATGGCATCAGCACAATAAAGTCAAGCACTTCTAAGTCAATCTGACCATGCCATGGTTGTTGGTAGCCAGACAGGCTGGTTTGAGGATTTAAAAAACTGACAGGAGCATTAAAAATGTGTGCCAGGAAAACATTTTCCAAAGCAATACACCGCTCAAAGCTGTATACGCCAAATTCAGAGCGTACCATCTTTAAAAAAAGAATTTAAGTTTCATCGGACCATCTGTCTGGTGATCAGCTTTACACCTCTGCACATTTTTATGTTTGGATAGTTCATATCTGACGTGGTTGAAGTGTCTCTGAATCTACCGAGAGAGGACAAGAAAGGCTATGGCACCTGGGACAGACTAACAAAAGGGCGGTCATTTTAATACTGGTGATGACGCACAGTGCAATAAACCGTTCTGTGTACTGGGCTGCACAGTAGTAGGCCAGTCAAAGTGCCCATACTACTGTCTATACACTGTCTACAGCACCTACAATAAATACACAACTGTCAGAACTAAAAATTGGATCAAGAGAAGAAGATGACAGATACCAGACTCCATAGGAAACCTTCAGAAGTTTTGTGTCATGGTGTTCCTGTCTTGGTGGGTCAGACATGGTTTTACAGTATTAAGGATCTTCAAAAAGTTTCCACACTTGTATATTTTGGTTGGAAACAGTGAGGGTGGGAGGAGTAGTAATTGTTCATGTCTGAGAGATTGAGAGAGAGCTTACAGTTTGGATTTAGCGCCATCTGATTTCCACCTTTTTGGACGCTCAAAGAAGCTTTAAGGGGAAGAACATTTTAATGTGATAATGATGTGAAAGCAGCACTGCATCAGTGGCTACATGCTCAACCAAAAACATTTTTTGCTGATGACATTAAAAGGTGGTACGACGCTGGGAAAAATGCTTCGAAAGATGACTATGTAGAAAATTATTAATAAATAGAGTAATAGAGTGTGGAAACTTTTTGAAGAACCCTCGTATAAGTAGGTGGTCCTCATGTTCTGGCTCATTGGTGTAGACATGCGAAAGTTTGCGGTGAAAGTTTAATTGTGAAATTACCACCTTTGGACCTTTCACTTCCAGTCAAACTTTTTATGACAATTTATTTATTTATTTATTTATTTTTTCATTTATCTCTCACTTTTAGCGCATCCAGTTTCTACCCGTCAATCATCCTCTCACTAATGCTGGTCCCTGCTCCTGATTGGGGAGGACGAGGCTGCTCCACGCCCCCTCCGACACGTGCACAGCAATCGAACATCTTATCACCTACACTTGACGAGTGCCGTGCAGTACAGCGCTGTGTACGGAGAGCCACTCCCTCTACCGCACTCCTCTCCCATCTCCGTGCAGGCTCCACCAAACAGCCAGCAGAGATTGTAATCGCACTAGTCTGAGAGAGAGTCCCCATCCGGCTTAGTCCCGCCCATCTGAACAACAGGCCAATCGTTGTTCATGTGGCCACTCAGCTGGCAGGCAGAGCCGGGATTCGATACGATGAATTCGAGATCTCAGCTCTGGTGAACAGCGTGTGTTTTTACCATTGCGCCACCTGAGCGGCCCCCTGTACCTTTCACTTCTAGTCATACTTTTTATAACAATGAAATGAATGAAACCAACTCACCATTCAAAATCGGATTCGGTGCAGTCACAGGGATCCGAAATCACAGTCACATAGTGGGTTTTACCCATAACACACCTGGCCATTGGCTTTAGCTTCCGATAAATCCTCTTCACCCCCATGAGACAAGGCTCACCCTGTAAGAAGAACATGTCTGATGTCAACCTGATCGAATCCTACTTTGACTCGGATTTATATCTCCGATGAATAATTCAGGTCTAGAAGCAATGAAGCATTTCTGTATCCTGCTAACAGAGGGATGAGTTTAAAAAGTTTTCAGGGTCTAGGGTTTCTAAAACTGTTTCTGTGCTTATACTTTTATTTAAAACCGTTTTACGGACTGGAACTGCTGTTCCAAACAGAGCTGGATTATTCTGGGGTTAGGACTGGAGCTGCATGAATAAAAACAAGCCGTTTTGGTTTAAGGCCAATTTATCTTCCTCTGTCATGTATAGGAAGAATTTATTTGAGGTTTTGCATTTATTAGGATAAGTGCTGCAGTACTGTGCAAACAATAAATCTAACTCATTTATCATCCTCCAAAATTTTGCAAACGGCAGAGTTTCATAAATAAAGATCGCCTTTCTTTCTAATTTCCAATTTGCTACTTCATGCTAAACACAATCGGCCAAAACGCATGATGCTGCGCAATGTATTTCTCCACGTCTTCGACCACCAGCACAGCGGTCACAGACCTAGGCCCTAATTCCATCGACAGTTTGGTTTTTTGAAGGACTGCCCACAGAGACAAATGTAGTAGGTCAGCAAGGTATTGTGTGCTAGCCAGCTAAAACACAGGGGTAAAACACATTTCCAGCACTTCATTAACTTTTAATGATAATCATTTGGCAACACATTGTTATGAAAATTAATGCTAATTTTAATGGTTTAATCTGTTAATGGTTTGTTTTTACTTGTAACTTTGTAAATCTAACAGACAGTCATACTAACATAAAAAATAATTACTTTATTTATTTTTAGTATTTTTTTTTAAATAATTTTGCCTATTGCATTGTGTGGCATTCAATTTAATATATAAATGTAATAATAATTAATTAAATACATTTAAATAATAAATAAATAATACATAAATGGTTAATAAATACATAATTGATAAAGTAATAATAATTTATATAATAATAAATTAATAATTTTAAAATAAATGAAAATACATAGAAATAACAAATGTAATTTTTTTTTAGGTGACATACAACAGGCAAAGTAAACAAAAAAAAACAGAATTATGTTATTTCATCAAATTATAACATATTTTTGGGATCATGTTCAAAATGCATGTTATTTTAAATGGAAGCTGTGCACTAATGTTACGTTTGGAAAAATTCTGCAGATTTTAGTAACATACCCTACATGGACACCAAGTCTATAGCTAGCTACATGCTTACTAACCATGTTCTCATACTCTTCAGAGACATCTTTTCACAAGATTTTGCAGTGTGTATAAGAATTTGTCAGCATTTCAGAAAACGTCATGCAACAAACTACTATGTATCGCTTCCTCGATGAATCCAAGCTGTAACCAAGCCTTGATTTTCCATCCATCATGCTTCAAAAACTGAGATGACATGAGATTATTTTTAATCTTTTAAAAAATCAAGAATCTACAGACACATCTCGAGGACGAACGTGGAGAACCTCACCTGGTTATGGAGGTGCCAGGTCTGATAGTCTGCTTCAGTGCATCGCCTGTTAAAAATAGACCTGAAGTCGATTTTCACCAGCTGCCATTCGGAACGATGACTGACGTGGCCGAAAATTCTGCAAATAAAGAGATCCCATCAGCCACTCTGAGTCTGGCTAAAGCCTCCATATTGAGACTGGACTGACATGAAGCATTATAGCAACATGCTAATGACATCGCTGCCAAGGTGGGGAAACCAGCACTGTGTCTAGTCTGTCCCAAAAAATGATTATGCAACAGAAACACAGGCAAACTTTATATAGACATTTTATAGTCTAGAATACAAACTTTGGAGGAAAAATGACGAGTTAAGGAATATTTTGCTGCAAGTGTGCAAATGTATACTAACCGAGACTTAAGCAGTTATGCTAAGAGACTTCCTATAATTAACATTTTTACAAGCATAAAGCTCAACCATTTATGACATCATATCAGATTATTTAACATCATAACATACACTGAGCATTTTTATTTCTTTAATATGTTTGATATATTATAAGGTGATTTTTATAAATATATTTTTATATTATAATAAAAATAAACGCAGCATGTAAATGTTGTTTACTGCATACAGTCCTGAGCAGCTCATTATGCAAAGCATGTCTAAATATTCAGGAGTGTCCCAGACATTCGACAGTGCCTCTCTGTTGTTTATTCCCTCATTGATTTGCTAGGGGGGCTGCAGAGTAGCGCAGAAGGTAGCACTGTCGCTTCACAGCAAGAAGGGTCTGGGTTTGATTACCCGGCCGGGCAGCCAGGGTCCTGTCACCTGTAACGAGTTTGCATTTGCCCTGTGTCCATGTGGGTTTCCTCCAGGTACTCTGGTTTCATCCCACAAGTCTAAACACATGCAGTCAGGCCAAATAGAGCCACTGAAAATTGTGCTAAGTGTAAGTGTGTGTGCTTGCCCTGTGATGGACTGGCAACCTGACTTTCCCCTGATGAATCCGCCCCATCACGACCATGACCAGGATAAAGTGGTAATAAAAGAGGCTCGTTGATTTGCTGAGGGGGCTGCAGAGTGGCGTAGAAGGTATCACTGTCGCTTCACAGCAAGAAGGGTCTGGGTTTGATTACCCGGCCGGGCAGCCAGGGTCCTTTCTCCTATAAGGAGTTTGCATTTGACCTGTGTCTATGTGGGTTTCCTCCAGGTACTCTGGTTTCCTCCCACAAGTCTAAAGATGTGGTCAGGCCAAATAGAGCCACTGAAAATTGTGCTAAGTATAAGTGTGTGTGTTTGCCCTGTGATGGACTGGTAACCTGACCAGGATAAAGTGGTGAAAAAAAAGGCTGAATGATTTGCTGAGCCTGAAAAAGCCTTGAATGCAAGACTTGCCCACTTCTGCATTGATCTACGCAGCCAGGGTCATTTCTGTGAGGAGTTTGCATTTGCCCTGTGTCCATTTGGGTTTCCTCCAGGTACTCTGGTTTCCTAAAGACGTGCAGTCAGGCCAAATAGAGCTACTGAAAATTTTGCTAAGTGTCAGTGTTTGTATGTGCCCTGTGATGGACTGCCAACCTGACTTTTCCCCAATAAACTCATACCCATCGTGACCATGACCAGGATAAAGTGGTGATAAGAAGCTGAATGATTTGCTGAGCCTGAAAAAGGCTTGAATGCATGACTTGCCCTCTTCTGCATTGATCTGAGCAGCCAGGGTCATTTCTGTGAGTTGTTTGCATTTACCCTGTGTACATTTGGGTTTTCTCCAGGTACACTGGTTTTCTAAAGACGTGTAGTCAGGCCAAACGAAGCTACTGAAAATTGTGCTAATTGTGAGTGTGTGTGTTTGCCCTGTGATGGACTGGCGACCTGACTTTCCCCCGATTAATCATACCCATTGAGACCATGACCAGGATAAAGTGGTGATAAAAGAGGCTGGATGATTTGCTGAGCCTGAAAAAGGCTTGAATGCATGACTTGCCCTCTTCTGCATTGATCTACGCAGCCAGGGTCCTTTCTGTGAGGATTTTGCATTTGCCCTGTGTCCATTTGGGTTTCCTCCAGGTACTCTGGTTTCCTAAAGACGTGCATTCAGTCCAAACGGTGCTACTGAAAATTGTGCTAAGTGTAAATGTGTGTATGTGCCCTGTGATGAACTGCCGACCTGAATTTCCCCCAATGAATCCGCCCCATCGCGACCATGACCAGGATAAAGTGGTAATAAAAGAGGCTGAATGATTTGCTGAGCCTGAAAGAGGCTTGACTGCATGACTTGCCCTCTTCTGCATTGATCTACGCTGATCAAGATGCAGCAGTGGTCCGTTTTGATCTTTAGCAAGACCTTGAAATAAAGCCTTCCTTATTAGCAAGAGAAAACTGAGCAATGATGGACAACCCATCTGCTGTATTTTAAAGTTATAGGCACATAGACTCCCACCTGTACCATAATGAAATATTCAAAGGACTTGGTCGTATACAATGATTAATACTCACCTTAAAAGACATCCTATTTAAAACTTCAAACCAATGAAGTCCTCCTGAACTTATAACCCAGATTTATAAATAATTTCCTACCTAGGATGGCAAATTCTGATTATAAACAAAAGACCAAAAGTATCTGGACACATTACTAATTATTTAGTACTAATTATTTGCTGTAAATTTACATTTACACTTGGCAGACACTTTATATCAAAGCGACTTATGACTGAGACAATACAATTCAGGCAACTGAGGGTTTTTAAGGAGAGCATCTGAGCTCTGGGGCTTAGATAGATAAAGATAGACAGATAGACAAACAGACAGACAGATAGATAGATAGACAGTTAGATAGACAGACACAGAGAGATAGATAGATAGAAAGAGACAGACAGACAGACAGACAGACAGACAGACAGACAGACAGACAGACAGACAGATAGATAGATAGACAGACAGGTAGACAGACAGACAGACAGGTAGATAGAGACAGACAGACAGACAGACAGACAGGTAGATAGATAGATAGATAGACAGACAGGTAGATAGATAGATAGATAGATAGATAGATAGATAGATAGATAGATAGATAGATAGATAGATAGACAGACAGACAGACAGACAGACAGACAGACAGACAGACAGACAGACAGACAGACAGACAGACAGACATGGTGTAGCTCACTGATGAATCTCTGTGGTGTTTTGATACATACGTCATGATTAACGTCTCCTCCCCAGGCTCTCCAAGAAGTCCATCCACAAACAGCGGTGAGGATGTAAAGCTGTATTTATTCCACACCCGTCCCTCATCAAAACTCAACCTGCAAACAAACAAAATCAGCATACCACAATCAAGTCACAAACACCACTGACACTTTGTGACATCACGTACAAACACCAGCAGTCTAGCTTGCTTGAACTAATTGCGTAAGGCTGCGTTCACACGGACGTTGTTGCCATCAGTGTAAAAAGGCACAGCTGGCATTACATTTAATGAGAGTGATGTGGTGATGGACCATGTGCACTGATGCATGATAATGTCACTGATGTCCGCCCTAATGCCTGCCCAAAATAAACTAGTTCACATGGACAATCTCGCCATCCCTGGCATTTCCGTGTGTCTTTGTGTATGCTCTGTCAATGCATTGTTGCTAGTGCACAAACACACTTACAGCTTAGATCACCAGGGGATGGTTACTTATCATTGGAAAACAGCCTTAGGACACAGTTTAGATATCATTTAAAAATGTACCAATGCTCTTGATTTGAATGAGAATAGGGTTTACAGACTGAGGGCATGTACAAAATGCCCACTTATACATTTGATAAATAAATACTGATGGGGCAAAATTATGCATCAGCCAATTAGAGACAGATTCAGAGATTCAGTTCTTATTGTTTTTTGTTTGTTTGTTTGTTTGTTTTTATTATTATTATTATTATTATTAATCATTGTTTCATTGTATTATTTTTTATTTATTTTAATTAATTTATTTTTTAATTAATTTATTTTTTAATTAATAATTTTTTTTAAGTTGGTGAAGAAATTGAGGGATAAACAAATCTCGACAAACAGCTCTTATTTAAAACTGTTTAATCAAGTACCTAAAATCCATAATGTAGCATCAATTAAAGACTAAAATCAAATATCAGGTTAGATAGAGAAATAGGAAAGAAAAGGTTGCATGGTGGCACTAGCGCATTCTCAGACAGGCTACTCTTAAAGCTATAGCACAGTCGAGTGAGATCAACTCAAGCATTTACATTCGACCATCTATGCTGCATCATTACATGATTGAATTGGCTCATGTAGCAGCTTTTTCCTAAAAGGTAATCAATGAAAATCGGAAATGTACGAAGTTACCATAGGTGTCTGATGGGGAGAGGGGTGTGTCGGATTGCCACCAGTGCTCCTCCTTGGTCCAGATACAAGATGCTGTATTCCTCATCGAATATCTAAAGACAAACACACAGTAAGTTTGGATTAAAAGGCTCAAGTTTCTTCACTCTATGCACACCACAACATTCACCAATTTGTCAAATCATGTCTTTATGAATTAAGTTTCCTGCACTGTGTGGTCGGGTATACACCTAAAGACATGATTGGCTATGTTTAATGACGGGGACATGGGTGTACAAGGCCCCGTGATGGATTGGAATGCTGTCCGTGTGGTGTTACCCACCAAAACCCTGATAAGAATAAAACAATTGTAAAACATGAAATATAACACTCACTCACTCACTGTCTTAACCGCTTATCCAATTAGGGTCGTAGGGGGTGCTGGAGCCTATCCCAGCTATCAATGGGCGCAAGGTGCACAGTAACACCCTGGACGGGGTGCCAGTCCATCGCAGGGCAGACACACACACACACACACACACACACACACACACACACACACACACATTCACCTATAGGGTATTTCAGTGTCTCCAAGTAACCTGACTGCGTGTTTCTGGACTGTGGGAGGAAACCGGAGCTCCCAGAGGAAACCCACGCAGACACAGGGAGAACGTGCAAACTCCGCAAAGAAAGGACCCGGACCGCCTGGGGATCGAACCCAGGACCTTCTGGCTGTGAGGTGACAGTGCTACCCACCGAGCCACCGTGCCGCCCAAAAATAACACATAAAAATAAAATAAAGATAAATAGCTAGATTAAAATATTATCAAATTAAAAAAAATAATTAATTTAATAGTGAAAACAAAAAGTTAAATATATAAAACACAAACATTGTAAAAATTCTCATCTATAATCATTTACAGTAAATTTGACTACATTTTACAGTAAATGAAAAAGCAGTTGTATATCCTTGTAGTTATTTTTATAGTATGTGAAATATAAAATACACACATCACACCACCTCTACCCCTACATATCCAATCCAAATATGGCATTTATTTAATTATTTTATTAGGATTTTAATGTCATGTTTTACACACACTGGTTACATTCATGACAGGACAGGAAGTTACTGGTTACACAAGATTCATCAGTTCAAGTCCTTAATGTCAAACACAATTATGGACAATTTTGTATCTCCAATTCACCTTGCTTGCACGTCTTTGGACTGCGGTAGGAAACCCATGCAGACACGGGGAGAACATGCTAACTCCACACAGAAAGGACCCGAACCGCTCCAACTCGGCATCAAACCCAGGACCATCTTGCTGTAAAGCTACCCACCGAGCTACCCACCGAGCCACCGTGCCGCCAACATGGCTTTTATTTCAGTCTATCCAAATGTATATGCTTGTTGGTTTTAGAAAAACTAAAGTGACATGTCATTCACACTCGTCCTTCTTAAATTTCTAAAACAAATTACATCACTTTTCTACTTAGTCACCTTCTGATGCATTTCTCCCAGCGTTGTATGGTTTTAAAGCCATCAGCAAAAAATGTTTTTGGTTAAGAGCGTAGCCACTGATGCAGCGCTGCTTTTACATCATCATCACATGAAAATCTTCTTCCCCTTAAAGCTTCTTTAAGCGTCCAAAAAGGTGGAAATCAGATGGCGCTAAATCTGGACTATAAGCTCTCTCTTAGTCTCTTAGACACAACTAATTACTCCTCCTGCCCTCACCGTTTCTAACCAAAATACAAAAGTGCGGAAACTTTTTGAAGATCCCTCGTATTATCATTATTATTTTATGTTATATAACACATGGTCTGTGAGCCTATGTGGCCTAGTTTGCAACCAAGCTGCCATTGCTCTTAGATGTGCCTGTCTCACAATAACAGTGTTTACAGTTGATGGTGCAGCTCCAACATAGCAAAACGATGACAAGTTTGTTCGAAAGGTGGCATTTTTTCTGACACTCTCATACCAGCTCTTCATGATGAACCATTGCTTTTACTTCAGTCTATCCAAATGTATATACATTTTGGTTTTAGTAATACTAAAGTGACATGTCATTCACTCGTCCTACCTGGTCACAATGTCTCATCAAGTTGTTAATTTGTGTTTTTCTTCAGAGGGAAAAGATAAGTGCAGTTTTGATACGATTTCATCTTTTCCCCCTGGAGAAGAACCTGCAGGCTGATTAGATTAGAACCCAGATAGCACTTAAAACAACATTATTTCATGAATCAGAGTGATCGTAATTATTTCTGACATGGTGTTTGATGGGAGGGGGAATTGTGTCATGCACAATCTTTAACTTTTGCCACATCAATTTCCTCTTAATTGTTTTTGCTGGAGATTTTTAATTAGATTGTGTCCCCTATAAATTTAAAGCACACCATCAAGGGAGCGGCGGCCACCTGCGAGCATCATGTATCCAGCCAAATCCAATTTGCTTGTGGGAGTTGTTGGAATGTTAGTAGCTGGGTACATGATGTGGATTTATGGACTTGAAGATTACATCGATGTTAAAATTACTTCCACTAATCTCTCTTAAGAGATTCTCTGTAGTGCTTACCTGCCTCCATGTGTTCCCAGCATCAGAGGTGATGAATATGGTAACGTTACTGCTAGTTAACTCTGCTCCTATAGAACCTATATGGGGACACGTAAAAAAAGAGGAAGCGTTGCTTATACACTACAAATACTACAAATACAGTTTTTTAAATGTTGGCATAGTAGGAAAAGTGCTAATAAATACAAACAATAGTAATATGTAAACTGTATTTTACAGTGATTAAATTAAAAACAGCACAGATAAATACTTTTTCTTTGGTGCAACATTCTAACTTGTCAAGACAAGTAACAGTAACGTAACAGACAACTGCTGTGTATGAGGGAGGATGTCCATTACTAAATAAAAAATATATATAGATAGAAGCTGTTAGCAATTTTTTTCTTCCCAGATGTCTATTAGGAATGTCTATAAGGAATACAAATCAAATAAGCTCCTGATGGCTGATTCTGCTTACAAAGGCAATTAGTAACTCAGTAGTTAGTGTTGCAACCAATAATAATAATAATAATAATAATAATAATAATAATAATAATATTAATAATAATAATAATAATAATAATATTAATAATAATAATAATATTAATAATAATAATAATATTATTAATAATAAGTATAATAATAAACAATAAGTATAATAATAATAATAATAGAAATAATAGAAATAATAATAGAAATAATAATAGTAATAACAATAAAAATAAAATAATAATAATAATAATAATTATTATTATTATTATGGTTTTATTATTATCATCATTATTATTGATTTTTACTAACACTATTATCATTATTATTATAAATATTACTTTTATTTATAATAATAAGCCTAATAATAACTAGGCTACCACGGGCCTGTGGTAGCCTAGTGGGTAGGGCTTTGGGCTATCAACCGGAAGATTGGCGGTTCAAATCCAGGCTCTGCTATGTAGCCACTGTTGGGTCCTTGAGCAAGGCCCTTAACCCTGTCTGCTCCAGGGGCGCCGTAAGTTGGCTGACCCTGCGCTCTGACCCCAGCTTCCAACACCAGCTGGGATATGCGAAGAAAGAATTTCATTGTACTGTACATCTGTATATGTATATATGACAAATAAAGGATATCTTTCTATCTTTCTTTCTTTCTTTCTTTATTTATGAAATATTAATTAAAATTGATTGTTGTTATTATTATCATTATACTTATTTATTTATTATTATTATTATTATTACAAGGGTTATTCAAAAAGTTTCTGCACTTTTTTAAGCTCTATTTATTATGAATTTCTAAAACAACCTTCTGATGCATTTCTCCCAGTGTTGTATGGTTTTAAAGCCATCAGCAAAAAATGTTTTTGGTTGAGTGCTTGGCCATTGATGCAGCGCTGCTTTTACATCATCATCACATGAAAATCTTCTTCCCTTTAAAGCTTCCAAAAGCGTCCAAAAAGGTGGAAATCAGATGACGCTAAATCTGGACTGTAAGCTCTCTCTTAGTCTCTCAGACACGACAAGTTACTACTCCTCCCACCCTCACCGTTTCTAACAAAAATACAAAAGTGTGGAAACTTCTTGAAGATGTATTGTTTATTATTATGGTATGTTATGTTATATAATACATGGTCCGTGAGCCTTTGTGGCCTAGTTTGCAACCAAGCTGTCATTGCTCTTAGATGTGCTTACTTCACAATGACAGTGTTCATAGTTGATGGTGCAGCTCCAACATAGCAAAAAGATGACAAGCTTGTTCGAAAGGTGGCATTTTTTTTTTTTGACACTGCCATGCCAGCTCTTCATGATGAACCATTGCACACCAGTGTTTGTCTGTGGCTGTATTCTCAGCATGCATGGCTGTAGTCTGGATTATATACATCACTCAGCAGTGGTTGTAGCTGAAACTGTCAGAGCATGGAACTTTGATATTTAAAAATCACAGTGAGATTTACCATGAGCATAGTTCTCTCTAGAATAGAGGTGAAGCTTTAGAGCTGTGTATTATACATCAAAATGATGAGAAACTGTGAAAATGAATTTTGACAACGTTCCTTCACTGTCAAATTTAACTCCAGACCTTTCTGCCATGTCAGAACCACATGTGACATTCTAAATAAGTTACGTCTGCTGTTCCCGTGATGACGAACCACAGAACGATCAAATCAATCAACCCGGTGTCAGTGCACTGAGAAACATCTAATATACTTCCCTCTGGGGAATTTTCTGCACAGCTCATCCATGGAGAGCCATTATATTTTATCTTTGTTCATCTTCAAGCCGATATTGTCTTTGAATTTGCTGGTACACACAACTGTGGGGCCATACACAACATGTGACAAGTGCTTTCAATCTTCCAGTGAAAAGAAAATGCAGCGTAGCAATTAAGCTGGGTGGGGACATTTAGGATGTCAATAGGCAAACTGGAAAAGCAATGTCTGAGGAGTGCGAGTGAAGGGGGAAGGAGCTGGAAGGGTTGTAGCTCTATAAATCAAAAGCTACCAAAGAAGCCACCCACTTTCTTTAGTGATCAGATTGTAAATATGTGTAAATGGATTTGAATAGAGCTTCGACTGTTTTTGGATGCACTGGAACATACACTGATCAGCCATAACATTAAAACCACCTCCTTGTTTCTACACTCACTGTCCATTTGATCAGCTCCACTTACCATATAGAAGCACTTTGTAGTTCCACAATTACTGACTGTAGTCCATCTGTTTCTCTGCATGCTTTTTTAGCCCCCTTCCATGCTGTTCTTCAATGGTCAAGACTCTCCCAGGTCCACTACAGAGTAGGTGGGTCATTCTCAGCACTGCAGTGACACTGACATGGTGGTGGTGTGTTAGTGTGTGTTGTGCTGGTATGAGTGGATAAGACACAGCAGCGCTGATTGAGTTTTTAAACACCTCACTGTCACTGCTGGAATGAGAACAGTCCACCAACCAAAAATATCCAGACAACAGCGCCCCGTGGGCAGCGTCCTGTGACCACTGATGAAGGTCTAGAAGATGACCAACTCAAACAGCAGCAACTGACTTTACATCTACAAGGTGGACCAACTAGGTAGGAGTGTCTAATAGAGCAGACAGTGAGTGGACACAGTATTTAAAAACTCCAGCAGCGCTGCTGTGTCTGATCCTCTCATACCAGCACAACACACACTAACACACAACCACCAAGTCATTGTCACTGCAGTGCTGAGAATGATCCACCACCCAAATAATAGGTGCTCAGTGGTGGTCCTGTGGGTCCTGACCATGGTGAAAAGCAGAACAGGGTGAAAGCAGGCTAAAAAAAGTATGTAGAGAAACAGGTGGACTACAGTCAGTAATTGTAGAACTACAAAGTGCTTCTATATGATAAGTGGAGCTGATAAAATGGGCAAAGAGTGTTGAAACAAGGAAGTGGTTTTAATGTTATGGCTGATCGGTGTATATAGGTGACCCAGTCCATGTAGTTGAGTATTATAATTTATGATTTTATTTATGTAATGTCATTGGGGTAAATAGCACCCCAATGAAGTATAGTAGTATATCTACTTTGAAATACTAAGATGTACTTTTGAAATGTATTGCAGCATGTGATTTGGGACAGAGTAAAAGCACAGGCTCTGTGGATCTTGGACATTTTGACTAATTGATTAACGATTGCTAACTGAATTGCCGTAGGATTGCTAGGACCGCATCATAGCAAATTAACCAGTAAACGTGAGACACTTAAATGCTACGCGAATGAAAATGTTCAAATGTTCAAAACATCAACACAAACCTTAATTGATTTTTGTCATAATATAATATTGCAGAAGAAACTTAGGTACTTGCCTGATGCCACTATGATTCCGGGCGCTGACTCTTTGCTGGCGATGTTTCCAGATGTATATGGGTTAGCTGACACGTGTAGGTGCAAATGCAGGGAGCAGTACGGCTACAATCAACACACAAAAATCACTTTAAATTGTTTACCATGTCCAAATCAATACAAACTCTTTTAAAGCAGCATCAGATAAGCCGATGGGCAGCAGTTCGGTCTATAAAGACCTAATTACAAATCCCAGCACTGCACCCAGCCCCAGTTGTTGTATCCCAACATTCATGTTGATTGGAGTAACCTTAAATGACACAATTCTCATTACAACCCTGCAAATGCCAATGGTAAGCACATGTTGCACAGACTGTTTGGGAGCTTATTAAAACTTTGACATTTCCTGACAAATAGCTCTATAATGGGGCTGAAGGCGAGGCTGGATGTGAGACCATTAATTAGTCAAATTTATCAAAGGGTAATTATTTCTTGCCAGCATCTAAGTGTATCTGACGAGTGATAATTTGTCAAGCCGACATATGGCCACATGACCTGTTTAACGTAAACAACAGGGCCAAGGTGACAGTCCATTTTTAAAAGAATAGATGCCCATATTGTTTGCTTTTTATGAAGTTAGTATGATGGATTTTCTATCAGACTAACACACAGCATGTACAAAAAAAATAAACCCTGAACAATTTAGAATGATCTGGAATTGTGCATGTACTACTCATGCAATATAATGTAGAGAATCAAAAAGTTTTTAAATGTTTTAAATCTTTATTTAGATTGGCATAGTGTTGCATAGCAACATAATTCTGGGGAGTACAGTATTTACAGGTTTAATGTGAAGTACTTTTATCTTTATTATAAGGGCCAGGCTTTTTCATGGTTGCTTTAGCAATTGTGTATTATAATTTATTAAATGTTTATCAAAAATTAAAAAACAAATATTATTATTTATTATATATTATTTTAGTGTTTTTTTCCACCGTCAATGTACTTTAAGTAGGTAGCATAATAATAATTCACTAAATAAAATGTGAAAATAATAATATTAATTATAACATTTACAATAATAACATTAACAATAACAATAATAACATTAACAATAACATTAACAATACCAATAATAATAATAACATTAACAATAATAATTATTATTATAATAACAATAACAACATTAACAATACCAATAACAATACCTATAATAATAATAATAATAATATTTTATTATTATTATTATTATTATTATTATTATTATTATTATTATTATTATTATTATAACATTACCAATAACATTAATAATAATAATAATAATAATAGTATTAATAATAATAATAATAATAATAACAATAATAATACTACTACTAATAATAATTAATTACTATTATTATTATTATTATTATTATTATTATAACATTACCAATAATAATAATAATAATAATAATAACAACAATAACAATAATTATAATACTAATAATAATAATAATTATTATTATTATTATATTACCAATAACAACATTAATAATAATAATACTAATAATAATAATAATAATAAAAATAATAAATATAACTATGAGCCAAAACATATTTTTCTTGTAAAAAAAAAAGTTTTCTATAATCAAAAAACATCCACACAAGTGTGCAAGTATACTCACTTGGTTGTGGATAGGCCTAGATACCCCTGAATTGGTCTGTATTATGTGGTGTTTAATCATTAAAACATCACCATTAAATATTTCTCTTTATTTCTCATTCACTTTTTGGTTACCCACCAATACACAGTGGATGCTGTTTCCTCGTAGATCAGTAGAAGGCGCCTGCAGAAGTCTCCAGTCCCGGCCTTTGTTGTACGTAATGTATGTCTTTACCTGATCACCCCATTTCTTATTGGCTAAGAACATCCCCTTAATTCCTGCAACCTGCAAAACAAAGCAAGAAGAAATTAACTAATTTGTTGATGTTCAATTACTGAGGGGTACTTCCCTTTAATCTGGCTGGAAGCAGAGATTTTTCACATATACAACATAATGGAGGGAGGTGACCTCAATCAAAAAGCTTTCTAGGTCAAATCCAAGTTAATTGGACAAAAGTCTATTACCTGGGGTTTAATGATTTGATCTTCAGATAAAGTGAAAATGATTGTTTGGGCTATAATTCACTCAACTCGAGAACTTAATTTCTGGAGTAAATGAGGTGCCCAAAATATATTTGGTTTGTAAAATCCACTGACGATCATAAGGATGAAGAAAAAGAATTCTGAAGATGAAGTTGTGGTGGTTTGTCTGAAGATCACACTGACTGTCCACCACTTGCATCACTTGGAATTGGTCTTGTGCACAGGTTCTAGTGTAGATTGCACCAAAGTTTAGCTGTGTTGCACCTCATCTCGGCCTGGGCGTCTGTAGAATGTTTCTATGAATAGTTTTTGGTTTTTTTCCCTTACCTTGGCAACCTTTTCCCTTTTCTTGTGATGGCACAGGGTGAGATCAGTAAGATGTCAGACTTGAGTTGCTAGAGATCCAGGCTTATGGAAGTCATACAGCCAAGCGGCGCTATGTCCAGTCATTAAAATTGCTACAGATGGACTCCAAATCGAGCTCTAGCTACATCTTAATTATCCAGATAATTAAAGCAAACCTAATGCACCTAACTATAATTCAGAGTGCAACAGGAAAGGCTCTGAATGCTTTTGTGAACAGAAGATTTGATTTTTCTATTATTTTACTTTTCACATTATTAGGAATGATTGTCAAAAGTCAAAGGGGTCTGAATGAGTCCACTGAGTGCAATTTAATTAAATTTAACCCATATTAAAACACTGTGGATGTGTGTGGATGTATTAAGAAAATTGCATCATTAACTACATAAACTATACCAAAATATAAATTAAAAGTACATTTATTTTCAATGTGTCTTATTCAGCAGTACTGAGATCAGTACTTATCCCAGTCACAGCTTAAATAGAGGACCTTTGAACCTTAAACTAGAGACCTGCACATGTTTTCCAGTGCATATGTTTTACACCTTTGTCATTTAGAGTTCCACACATCTTTACTGCAATTGCATTGCCAAGGAAAACAACACATTCAAATAAATAAATGAATTAATAAATTAATTAATAAATGAATTAATAAATATTAAATAAAAAAATATTAGGGGAAAACAATGAACAACTACGTTAATTAACCAAAAGCAAAACCAAAGGCGTCTGGTGCAGATACGACTGAAATCATAACATGAGGAAAAGATGAGGGAAAATAACATTAAGAACATTAAGAGTTATTAAGAAAAAAAAGACAACATACATAAACAATGGCACAGCGGTAAAACACACGCTAGAACACCAGAGCTGGGATCTCGAATACATCGTATCGAGTCTCAGCTCTGCCTGCCGGCTGGGCTGAGCAGCCACATGAACAACGATTGGCCTGTTGTTCATATAGGGGTGGGGCATTAAGCCGGATAGGGACTCTCTCATAACTGATGCAATTACGACCTCTGCTGGCTGATTGATGGCGCCTGCACAGAGACGGGAAAGAGAGTGCGTTGATTAGAGTGTGTCTCTCCGTACACAGTGCTGATCCGCATTGCACTCGTCAAAGTGTAGGTGACAAAATGTATACGGCTTCTGCCCACGTGTCGGAGGGGGCAGGGTCAGCATTGGCGGAGAGGAAGCATGACGCAATCGGGCAACTGGACGTGCTAAAAAGGAGAAAAAGGAAGAACATGCATAAACAAAACTATGCTTTTAAAAATAATATTATTTATTATATTAAATTTTAGTGCAATTAGTAGGCGGTAGCAGATGCACTTTGTGTGATGATCTTCAGCCTTTAAAAATTTGACCTCAGCTGGCGTATTTGCATTATGCGTCACCTTCGTACATCCAAGCCTACGTGTCTCTATTTAAAATACATAAATAAATCATTCTAAATTTGAAGCACCTCATCCTTAACCTAAGCTCTACAGTTGGCAATGAAATTCAACAGAAAAAAGCAGAACAGTGTGTTTCTGAAACATCAATCCAAGCTAAATTCTAAAAAGGTCAAACCTGTTTAATAATAGATCACTGAAAAAAAAGGGGTGTGGGATTGACGTGAAAATATTATCTAACAATAAAAAAAGAACATTTAACAAAATGTCTTGCTAATGCATTAGTCACTGTTTATGAATCTGCTTTGCACATCTGCACAAAACAAATTATATTTCAAGATAAATCATGACACAGAAAACCTTTCAGAGAGAAAAATCATGAACACTTGTTATTTTAATCTCTAGCAGAAGGTCAGATTAGTCACAGCCCTGAATTTAAAAGAAAAGAAAAAAAAGCTATTAAAGCACTGTAACTAAATTCTACCTCATACAGGTCAATCATGACGTTGCCCTCGGGTCCCATACTGCTCATGACGTTCTCCAGGGCCAGCGTATAAAACACTCCTCCAGCTTCTGAGACGTACAGGTTATAGGTGTCATTCTGATTCCACTCCTGAACCGCTGCCACCACACGGTTCTCATCTGTGCTGATTACATGCAGGTCCTAAACAATAAAGGTTTAGTGTAAATAATGTCTTAAAGGCAGTGCAGTTTATTAGATGGCTTAAGTGTATTTTTCTTGATGATCCAGAACAGAACATACAATACATGGCCAAAAGTATGTGGGTGAGCTTTGTATATACTGGGATCTGGTGTTTTAAACACATCCATCCCTAAGAGGTGTATCAGTTATATATAGGGCACTACTAAATTCAAGACAAAATGTGCTTAAATACACAGCTCATTTTTCAAAAATCGCAGATTTCACAGGTTGTTAAAGAAAAGTGCCACATTTCACGGCAGTCATTAAATAACACTCATAAATTTTCCAAACTCAGTTACCCCAATCGTGTTTTTAGCTGCTTTACACTTGGATATTTTGTCTAACCCGATTGCTAGTGTAACCGACAGTTTGCTGAGTTTATAAAGTAAGAAATAAACTGTACATAGACGAACTACCAGGAGCATAATACTTTACTGGCTTGTTTTTTTGAGTCACAGCACAGACCGCAGAGAGGTGATCACATGTGTAGAGAAGAACACTTTTTAAAAAATTGATTTTGGAATCCCCAAAGGGACAAAATGCACTCAATATGTAAACACATACATCAAACATTGTCAGCACACTACAGCACAGAAAAGTCTATTACACTAACTTAATTGCTGTATGATTGCTAGGACTGCCTCATAGTGCATGTTTTAAATTTCACAGCAAGTTAAATATTAGATGGGAAATGGCTCATTTCACTGTCCGTGGCTTTATTTTCACGGCCATGAATTAGGTAGGGCCTTAGTTATATAATATACATTATATGCATTATTTCCAGGAGGACTTCTGTTCCAGTATGACAGTGCTCATGAATCATTTTATTACAATAACATCATTCAAAGAGTGAAGTATATTAGGCAGCAAGTGTACAATCAGTTCCTGAAGTTAATAGGTTGGAAGAATGAAGAATGGGCAAGAGTAAAAATCTAAACACCTTTATTAAAGGACAAATTGTGACAGGGTCAGAACATCTTCTAAAAGGCAAGACTCATACCTACCAAAAGTGGTTTGTCGTAGAACAACCAGCAACCCAGTCTTGGTCACACAAGGTTTATTGATGTGCATGGGGAGTGAAGAGGTGTCCACATACAAGGCCTTTTATTGTATGTCCAAATCTACTTATGAATGCTATGATAAGCAACAAATTAAAGTCCATGTCCCCTGAGATAAGACAGTCAACAAGAGAGGACCTGGGAAACTGAAGGACTTAAGATTTAAGACAGCGTTCCCCAACCTTTTTTCCACCATGGACCAGTTTCATATAAGACATAATTTCACAGACCAGTGGGGGCGGGCGATTTTAATAATATTGCTCACAAACAATGTAAAATGAGCTTTTTTCGCTACAACGAGACGCTGCTCCCAACTAGGGGTGACAATAAGACAATAACACCCAACATGAAAGCAAGTGAAAACAGCAGTGATTTTCTAGCGATCTCTAATTATTCATTCTTTCTGTGCAGCCTGGTAATAAATAGACCGGTGGTTGTGGACCACTGATTTAAGAGACAAACATTATAGGTGAAGACTTAGTGCTGGTAATGTGGCATCTTTACTAAAGATGTCAACCATTATAGATCTGGCTATTAGGACATTGTGAGTCTGAGTCCTGACATCAATGTCTGGGAGCCTAAAACACTTTTAAAGTTGTATAAACAAAAAATCAAACGTCCATGAAAGTCTCAAAAATATATGCAAATTACATTTTATGAGTTTTATTTTATTTATATATTGATTTCTTAATTTTATTTTAATTTTTTGTTATTTATTCCATTATTACTATTAATTTATTTATTTTTTTGGTACTTTGTCCAAATCTACATACGTAGCAGGGGTCGTCTTTGACCTTAAAGCAGTTTCCATTCACAATCAATTCCAGCTGAATAAAAATGTGCGACTTGGGGTGTAGGGACCTGCTGGAGAGCCAGGACGATCCCACCCCGCTGTGCCAAATCAGATTATTATACACGATCACACCTCATCCTCTTACACCTCTCTCCATTGTTCCTGGCTCTGACACAAAATTAATACTCTTATTAGCTTTAAATTGGGCTTGGCGGGCTCTGGTCGCGTTGAAAACACACGGCACATGCTGGGAATTTGTAAATTTGATCTGCCGCAGACTGTCGGGATTCAGTGTGAGCACACTTTCAGGGGATGGGGGACTTGATCGTATAAAACGTATCTAATTGTCATATGAGACAAAGTGTGAGAAGGCTGAGAACAGAGAAATATCAAGGTTTATGCAAATTAATAATGTACTGAGAAACTATTCCTAGTTAAAAATACTCTGTGAAGGTACTTATTTCATGGTACCAGGGGATAAAAACAAAGCTCAAATAGAATCATTCACTTGTACATACCCTGTCAATGTCAATTAGATGCTAGAATGAGGTTGGCTACCTTTGGAAGTGTGTACTTGGGCAACTTCATGGGTGTGAACAGATCTCTTCTGGATGACACGTAGTAGATTGGCCGGCCGCCTGTTGACACCTTTAGATAATCGAGACAGACACAAGCAAGAGTGCAAGAAGACTCATTTAGATGAGGCTACAATTTCCCAGCACCCTTTTTATAAACGCTGTTAGGTGCTAGACACAATTTATCAGGGTTACATTACTCAGTCATTCTGTCAGATCGCACCGTCTCCCAGATTTAGCCCGCGCTCTAGAAGCTCTACAGTAAGATTGGATGAAAACATTCAAAACGAAATGATCACAGAATGTCTGGACAAATTCACACAAAGCCAATTCCATCTCCTCCTAATAAATCCAATCTTTCGCAGCAGTGTTTTATCAGTGCCTGGTGACTCTGTCGACACCGCGCCGTGGGTCGCAGCTCTGTTCACCCGCCGTGCCACCTCCATTTATGGCTCACCTGCACAAACACGTACTCGTCCTCCACCACCAGGGAATTGGGGTCGATGTAGCCGGGAAAAGGTTTGCCCTTGTTGGCATCAGTGCAGTTCTGTAGCCTGCAGGTGACGTACAGAGCCTCTGTATAGAAGAAAAAGAATGAATGTCATGAAATGCTTCACCAGATTATTATTCAACAGTTTATGCTGGTGCATAAGGTGACAGATATCTTTTATTTATGTTCTGTAAGTGCTACATAAAAATACTGGGTTCAGGGTATGAAGACAGGATGCCAATCTGTTAAATAACATCCCACGTTTACCTATTCACTTCCTCACACCTATTCACTCCCTCACACCCTTTAGTGTGGTCCATACATCTACTGTATATTTTTAGAGGGTCAGAGAAAATGCAGAAGGAACATGTGGAAAATAAATAAATAAAATTAAATAAATAAATAAAATTAAATAAATACAAATAAATAAATTAAATTAAATAATTAAAATTAAAATAAATAAACAAAATAATAATAATAAAAAACCTGCCGCTCAGGTGGCGCAGCGGTAAAAACCCACGCTGTTCACCAGAGCTGAGATCTCGAATGCATCGTATCGAATCTCGGCTCTGCCTGCCAGTTGAGGAGGAGCGGCCACATGAACAACGATTGGCCTGTTGTTCAGATATGGGCGGGAATAAGCCGGATGGGGACTCTCTCTCAGACTAGTGCGATTACGACCTCTGCTGGCTGGTTGGTGGCGCCTGCACGGAGATGGGAAAGGAGTGCGGTAGAGGGTGTGGCCCTCCGTATACAGCGCTGTACTGCACTGCACTTGTCAAGTGTAGGTGATAAGATGTTCGATTGCTGTGCACGTGTCGGAGGGGGCGTGGAGCAGCCTCGTCCTCCCCAATCAGGAGCAGAGTCCAGCATTAGTGAGAGGATGATTGACGGGCAGAAATTGGATGCGCTAAAGTGGGAGAAAAAAGGGGGGAAAAAAAACCTGGATACAATATTAAAACCCAGGAATCCTTATCTCATGTATTTTATTTTCCAGGAATGAGATTCATTATGCACAGCTACTAAAAACATCTGCTTATTTATAGTAACTGCCACAAAACTACTTTACACAACAAAGAAATATTTGGCATGATGCCGGTCTGTTACAAGACATTCATTAATTGTCTGTTTTACCACTGCTTTATCCTATTCAGGGTCACGGTGGGTCTGATTCACTAGGTGAAGGGCAGGAAACACGCCAGACAGGTCACCAGTCCATCACAGGGCAAATACCCACACATACACATTTTCCCACCCACTTACACCTAGGGAGACTTTTAGTATCTCCAAATAACCTAACAGCATGTCTCTGGACTGTGGGAGGGAACCCACACAGACACAAGAAGAACATCCAAACTCTACCTGGGAATCAAACCCAGGACATTCTTGCTGTGAGGTGACAGTGCTACCCACCTACGCCACTAAGCAACCTGTTACATGACATCACACACTCAATAATTCACTCTCAACATTCTGCATATTGTTAGCCTATCGAGTAGAGCTGTGGGTTACAATCTAAAGGCTTGCGGGTTCAAACCCCAGCTTTGCCATGCAGCCACTGTTGAGCCCTCGAGCAAGGCCCTAACTCTCTCAGCTTCAGGGGCGCCGTACAATGGCAAACTCGTTGTTTTGCTCCTCAAACCATTCCTGAAGCATTTTTGCTTTGTGGCAGGGCACGTTATCCTGCTGAAAGAGGCCACAGCCATCAGGGAACACCGTTTTCATGAAAGGGTGTACATGGTCTGCAACAATGTCGTCTAGCCATCACAATTTTGCCCTTGTCAAGCTCGCTCAAATCCTTATGCTTGCCCATTTCTCGGTGTATATATGACAAATAAAGGCATTCCAGCTGCCAGATGGGTCAGTGAAAACATTGAAATTCATACAAATATTACCAAGGCCACCTCAAAAGAATGAGTCCCTACTTATCCTGATTCCTCATAATATCGCCCTATAATATTTAAACTTTATTTCTTGCCCATTTGCTCCCGATCTAGTCATCTCCAATATTTTCACAAATATTTTAATTGATAAATGTTTATTACATTTAATTTTTACAGCTTGTACTTTTACTACATCCTCGGTCTGTTGGCTGGCACTATCAGACACCCACGCAAACATCTTAAAAAATTAATGAAGGAGTCAAACACATGCAAGACTAAGACCCAAAAATAACACCAAGGCTTGAAAAAGGGAAGGCTGTGACGACACAGCGGGGGGCGTACCACTCGCCTGCCTCTCCTATTCCTTTGTTTAAAAGTTGAAACCAGAGTGTGAATGATGAAAGTGTGAAAAAGATATAAATCATGTTTTTAACATTCTGGTTATGTAACTGTGTCCCTGTGTACAAAGACCTATATTGACAAGTTTGATGTAGAAGAAGCACTTTGGGATGAATTGGGATGTCTATTATGATCAACACTAATGCATGACCCTACAAATGCTTTTTTTTTTTACCAAATAGGCACAAATTCCCAAAGACACTCCAGACTTGGAAACTGGAAAGCTTTGCCAGATATGTGAAGTTGGGACTCCAGTAAGCATGGTTCGTTCTGCTTGCTAAATGTCAGTGAGTAAGTGAGTGAATATGTGAGTTAAAAGTCAGGTTCATAAGGTGCTTTATATCTGAAAACATCCATCTCTCCCTGTCAATCAAGCTGCCAGTGAAAGCACTAGGTAAATGTCAGAGGTGGCAGTGGCCTACAACATGCCATTAGTCCTAATTGATGGCAGAGGCAGAGCAGACGCTAAGCGGTGAAAATTTCATGACGTGTTTGTTAAGTGCATCAGACATCATTTTCAGGTTAAAGTGGTCTCTGAGCTACACTTGGTGAACTTGGTGAAGAAATAAAAGAAAACAGGAATTACGGTGTGGCAGCAGACAAGCAGTTCAAGAGGGAAATGATGAGTAAACAAAATCTCACGTGTTTCTGAAATGCTGGTCTCTAGATGAATCATCCCGGGTTCTTTATCCAGACCTGTTTTAGACCTAAAGAGACAGAGTGAAGCAAATGTACATGGCAGTTAAGAATTATGAACACCCTGGGTAAAACTAAGTAAAAAGATGTGTCTTTGTGGTTAAATAAGCTTAATCTCAGACTGAAAATATGAGAGAAATATAATATTATTGGCACCTCTGCATATAGGACAACTATGTGCAACCTTCTGTGGTCAATGTAACTGATAACATTACATTTACATTTTCAGCATTTAGCAGACGCCTTTATCCAAAGCGACTTACAATTGAGACAGTATACATTGCAAGCAATTGAGGGTTAAGGGCCTTGCTCAAGGGCCCAACAGTGGCAAGCTGTCTGATATGGGGCTTGAACCAGCAACCTTCTGATTACTAGTCCTGTACCTTAACCACTGTGCTACCACTGCCCTGCCACATGACATCTGTCTGGCTTTAGCAGAAGCAGTGACTTTAGCAGATGCTTTAATTCATGACTGAACAGAATTCTAGCAATTAAGGGTTATGGGCCTTAAATTGGCAACCTATAATTGCAGGTCCAGTACATGCTACTGCTGTCCCTATTTTTTAAAGCTGTAGCTCATCACACACTCAAACCACCTACGAGCTGCTCTGTGCTTGAGGCACAAAGTTTAAGAGCTGCTATACGAAATGATAAATGGTCACACACCAAGCTGTTCTGGACTTGAGGGACAAAGTTAAGTTTGTAAATAAATAAAGTGGTTTTAAATGAAGACACTGATGTTGGTAAGAACAGTCAACAGTCGCTCCTATATTTTTGCAGAGCTGGCAAAACTTTCATTGTTTTTTATCCTCTAAACCAGTATAATCAAAGTCAATAGGTATGAGGTACATACGTGCCACTAAAAAGCAGTCCAGTAGACAAAGTGATGTTTAAACTACTATTTCAAGAAGGTGGTGAGGACTAAAGATCCAAAAGTTGGGCATAATCAAGTTTTAAGAGTGGAGTCTTAAAAACGTTGTGGGGACTCTTTTACGTAAACTAGAGTTAATGGAAGAGAGCACTAGGTGGAATCATGACTACGACTGGTCAACCAACTACTTGGTCCACAAGTGAACTGATGCATGTCAAAGCTTCAATGCTTCTCTTCCAAGAGTGAACGAAAAAAAAAAAAACAGATGAAGAGGGGGAGAGAGGGAACAGCAAATAGTTGGCTCACTGAACCAACAACTGAATCAAAAACTTCCTTGAATGGCAGAGATGAAGAGATTTTATTTTTCCAAAGCAAGGGGGAAGGCAAAGTAGCTGACAATTAACTGACTGAGCAAGAGCAATGACTCCCCACATTGATATCCTGGCTGTCCTTAAATTTCCTTGA
The DNA here is from genome assembly GCF_030014385.1 of Trichomycterus rosablanca. NCBI lineage: Eukaryota > Metazoa > Chordata > Actinopteri > Siluriformes > Trichomycteridae > Trichomycterus > Trichomycterus rosablanca. Next base: position 7,216,128 of record NC_086002.1, on the reverse strand, counting down.
TTAGCACTACAGTTCCTGGGATTTGTAGTTCATACATTGCACTTCAGGACTACAGCGGTCAATTTATCCTTCCTGATCACAACCTGATCCCAACAGTTTTCACACTACAGGATTTTGAGTTGCCGACATGTCCAGATGTTTAACATGCTAGATATCTTTCTTGAGTCTGCGAGCGATCAGTGAGCGATCGGTGAGCCGCTCGAATCGAGTCGTTGAACAGTTGGCACACAGCGATCGAGAGGCGATTTTCGAGCCCCAAGCGAACGCCGATTTGTCTCCGAGCCGGCACATCTCGTTTACACATGGCAAAAATTGCATAGTGTGAACAGGGCATAAGGTGAGGGAAGGAGTCAAGGAGTCGACACGTCCCATGCAGAGATTCTTTTTTGCTAAACTAGAGCTAATGGGACAAATGGGGCACTAGGTGAAACCATGATCACAGTCGTTCAACCAGCTACTCAGTCTACCATTGAACTGATGCAAGGTCAAAGCTTCAGTGCTTCTATTTCAAAAGTGAACTAAAAAAGATGAAAAGCGCGAGACAGAGGTAACAGCAAATAGTCGGCTCACTGAACCAACGACTGACTCAAAAACTTCCTTGAACGTCAGAAATCAAGAAAACATTTTTTTTTAAGCAAGGGCGAATGCACACAAGTTGATCTTACCAACTAAGCAAGAGCAATGACTCCCCACATTGATCTCCTGGTTTTTCTTAAATTTTCTTTTATTAGCACTATAGTTCCTGGGGTTTGTAGTTGTATTTTGCATTTCGGGACTACAGTGGTCAATTTATCTTTCCTGACGCAGGATGGAGCAGACAGGTAATCGACCACCTTCAACCCAATTGACCAGGTCACTGCTAATTGCCAAACCTTTGTAGCAGACGTACAAGCCACACTTTCAGCAGCCTCAATTTTTTCACTTGGACTGTCTAGTTTTGCATTATCATAAAACTTACAATGATCTTGCTGAGACCTGTTGGTCACCCACCAATGATTTTTCACTATGGGAAATTTTGGGTATCTCCAGGACTTCAATGATAAAGCTCAGGATTGAGATTTGTATTCTGCAGATCTGATTGAAATGAAGCCTAACTGTGTTTAATTAGCTTAACTGGCTTGTCAATTAAGTCTGGTAAACCAATTGCTAGAGTAATCAAAAGTGTGAAAATCTTTTAGTGTGATATTTTAGTCTACTCTGCAACATTGATGACTCTCAGATTCATTCTGACAGAAGTGGGAAATACACGGTGCCATCTTTAAACCCGAATCTCTTCTTATTTGCTTCTGAAGAACACCCAGAGGTGTCGCTCACTGCTCGCTTTTACTTTATGGAAGAGAAAAATCATTATAGTATGAAATATTAATGAAAGAGATGGTGGATCAGAGTGAAATGCTCCGTTAGGAACAGAGCAAAGGCAGGAGAATCACCACTCTCTGTATTTATAGGACAGTATTGACAGTTTTTTAGGTACTACATCTCAGCTCGCTATCACCTGGCTCTTCATCTCACAGTACAGATGCATGATGGATTGTTCCTGTACCTGCAAATATTTCAGCATGGTGTCACCTTAACTCTTAAACAGCCTACCAGGAGGGCACATGGTTTGACATGGAAAGAGGGTTTGTTGTAGGTTTGAAGTGAAATGTAATTGTTGAGCTCAAATGGATTTCAAATTAAGCATTATTTTTTAAATGTTTTTGTTTATGCATTTTCTTATATCCAATTACCCAATTGCAATATGCTTCGTCTCTACTGATGCTAATCCCTTCCCTGACTGAGGAGAGTGAGCCTGACACACGCCCCCTCCGACACGTGTGTAGAACCGATCTGCACAAAGCGAGTTCATATGCGGATCAGCTTTGTGTATGGAGAGACACACCCTGATCAATGCATTATTCCTCTACTCTGTAAAGGTGCCATCAATCAGCCAGCAGAGGTCGTAATTGCCACAGTTATGAGGTCCCTATCCGGCTCCCACCCTGTATAAACAACAGCCAATATTTGTTCATGTAGGCGCCCAGCCCAGCCAAATGGCAGAGCTGAGTTTCAAACCGACGAGTTGTCAGTTGTCGAAATGTCAGCTCTGGTGTGCTACTGTGTTTTACCGCTGCGCCACCTGAGCACATTATTTGAAGGGGGAAACAGTTCTCATGGAGGTCTGGTTTAAACTCATAGTCTTGTTGTAGTGGCTGACAACCCAAATCATCCATCTGAAGTCGTTTGGTAAATAAAATATCTGACTTTACACACTTGCATATGCTAACAGGGCCATTTATAATTTGTATAAAGGTGTACAGGTGTCATTTAATTCAGGCTTGTCAGTGCCAATTTAACCGTTTTCGGTACACTGAGGGAGATGTTAGCTGGCATGCTAGCGTGTTGTACTGCCTCAGCCCATTGGTTTGAGTGGCCTGAGGCTAACTGTGTTAGCTTAGTAAGTGAAAATTGCAGTGATATAATTGCCATAATCACTGTCTAAGTAGTGTGTCTAAATAATCTGCCTTATAAGTTCAATGTCTTATTAGAATCTACTGAGGCAGCTGCCCAGTAGGCAACAAGGCAGCTCACTAAAAGACAGATCCAAAGACTACTATTGTTTTCCTGCATTTACTAAGGAGGCCAAAAAACAATGCATACACACTTCAACATAAGAAATACCTGTATAAAAGTTAGTCATAATACTAAAATTATACAGACATCCAGGGATGAATATAAGTCATCTTTGAAATTCACACTACACACTGCTACCATAATTTGATTCAACTTCAAAAAAGTCCATAAAAACATCTATTAAAGTGTGTATATATATATATATTTGGCCTCCTCTGTATACTGTATAAATTTTTATGAGTAACAGTACACCACTTCACACTCACAGCTTCAGTAAAAACCCCAGAGTTTAGATTTTATGAGTGTACCTGCCAGTTTCTTTGGTTTTTATTTACTCAATACTGTGTGGTATCGGTTCTGACCAGCAGAGGCGACACAGCACTGTTTACTTTAAGTCATGTATTCACAGTCACAGAACAAAACTCCATACTTAACTGATATGTTATTAAGAGATATTTTGTTAGGAAGTGTTAACATAAGGCAGTGGTAGCACAATGTTGCTGGTTTAGTGATCACAAGGTTGCCAGTTCAAGCATTATCACCACTGGGATTGTCACTGTTGGGCTCCTGATTTATGTCATAAATGAAATTACATTTTAGTTCAAGTATCTGGCATGTGACAGTTGCACAACCATGAGAACTTAGATACGTGTTTACATCCTCATAATCATTCCACCTGCCTTTAAGAAAGAAATCCCCCTCAAGGTTTACCACATTTTATTTCCAATAAAGTCTAGCCCTGTGACACTAACACTCAATGATTCTTCTTTCTTTTTCAATATTTTTGAAAGCATCAACAGGTGTTTATGTGTGCCTTGTGCTTATTGAGAACTGGGATAGGCTCCAGCAAGCCCAGCAAACCTAATTAGAATAAGCGGCTTAGAAATGAAAGCATCAACATTTATTTTAGTTTTTTATTATTTCAACTTGTTTCATAATTCATGGATTTTCTTTGTATAAAATCACATCAAACAACTGATTACACTTGTATTTTGTCTAATCACAAATCCTAAAGTTTTGTTTATGCAGTCACAGGCACTAACTTTATCATTTTGTGCAAACTGTCCAAAAAGCTAACACCTAGACTTTAAGTTCTGATGACCTTTAGTTCAGTACAATGTTTGAGGTAAGCTGATTTGAATGAAGATGCTCATATTTAAAACGTAAATTGTATTTATCTGGGATGGCATCTAAGAATAAAGGTCATCAATGCAGAGTTTTTGACACAAAAAGCCCCTTATGTATGAACCTACCAGTAAAATCGATTTGGTGCGACCATTTCGTGAACCAGCTGCCACCGTCGTCCAAATTCCACCGAGCTGTAGAGCTGTGGAAAGAACGAGAAACACAAAAGAAGGTAGTTCGCTTAAAATTAAAGACAGTTGCTGAAATACCTGGTGTGATTATTTAACTTAATTCTTGAGTAATATGGTCTGTGAAGTTTCCCCTAATATACATATATATATATATATACAGTGTATCACAAAAGTGAGTACACCCCTCACATTTCTGCAAATATTTTATTATATCTTTTCATGGGACAACACTATAGAAATAAAACTTGGATATAAGTTAGAGTAGTCAGTGTACAGCTTGTATAGCAGTGTAGATTTACTGTCTTCTGAAAATAACTCAACACACAGCCATTAATGTCTAAATGGCTGCAACATAAGTGAGTACCCCCCACAGTGAACATGTCCAAATTGTGCCCAAAGTGTCAATATTTTGTGTGACCACCATTATTATCCAGCACTGCCTTAACCCTCCTGGGCATGGAATTCACCAGAGCTGCACAGGTTGCTACTGGAATCCTCTTCCACTCCTCCATGATGACATCACGGAGCTGGTGGATGTTAGACACCTTGAACTCCTCCACCTTCCACTTGAGGATGTGCCACAGGTGCTCAATTGGGTTTAGTCCATCACCTTTACCTTCAGCTTCCTCAGCAAGGCAGTTGTCATCTTGGAGGTTGTGTTTGGGGTCGTTATCCTGTTGGAAAACTGCCATGAGGCCCAGTTTTCGAAGGGAGGGGATCATGCTCTGTTTCAGAATGTCACAGTACATGTTGGAATTCATGTTTCCCTCAATGAACTGCAGCTTCCCAGTGCCAGCAACACTCATGCAGCCCAAGACCATGATGCTACCACCACCATGCTCGACTGTAGGCAAGATACAGTTGTCTTGGTACTTCTCACCAGGGCGCCGCCACACATGCTGGACACCATCTGAGCCAAACGAGTTTATCTTGGTCTCGTCAGACCACAGGGCATTCCAGTAATCCATGTTCTTGGACTGCTTGTCTTCAGCAAACTGTTTGCGGGCTTTCTTGTGCGTCAGCTTCCTTCTGGGATGACGACCATGCAGACCGAGTTGATGCAGTGAGCGGCGTATGGTCTGAGCACTGACAGGCTGACCTCCCACGTCTTCAACCTCTGCAGCAATGCTGGCAGCACTCATGTGTCTATTTTTTAAAGCCAACCTCTGGATATGACGCCGAACACGTGGACTCAACTTCTTTGGTCGACCCTGGCGAAGCCTGTTCCGAGTGGAACCTGTCCTGGAAAACCGCTGTATGACCTTGGCCACCATGCTGTAGCTCAGTTTCAGGGTGTTAGCAATCTTCTTATAGCCCAGGCCATCTTTGTGGAGAGCAACAATTCTATTTCTCACATCCTCAGAGAGTTCTTTGCCATGAGGTGCAATGTTGAATATCCAGTGGCCAGTATGAGAGAATTGTACCCAAAACACCAAATTTAACAGCCCTGCTCCCCATTTACACCTGGGACCTTGACACATGACACCAGGGAGGGACAACGACACATTTGGGCACAATTTGGACATGTTCACTGTGGGGTGTACTCACTTATGTTGCCAGCTATTTAGACATTAATGGCTGTGTGTTGAGTTATTTTCAGAAGACAGTAAATCTACACTGCTATACAAGCTGTACACTGACTACTCTAAGTTATATCCAAGTTTCATGTCTATGGTGTTGTCCCATGAAAAGATATAATGAAATATTTGCAGAAATGTGAGGGGTGTACTCACTTTTGTGATACACTGTATATATATATATTTTTTTTTTTTTGGGCTGGGTCGCCACTGCAGATCTGGTCTGCACAGTTTTATGCTAGATGCCCTTCCCGACTCAACCCTCCCATTTCTATCTGGGCTTGGGACTAGCTGAGTGCACTAACAAGTGCGTCTCCCAATGTCTAGGCCAGTCAATAGCGGTACAGCGATTCAAACCCTGGATCCCCAGTTCTCAGCAGTAGTGGACAACCATAGTTGCCGCTGCGTCACTCGAGCCCCCCCTATTAAACTTGTTGTTATTATTATTAATGTATATACAGGGGTCACGACAGTAGATCTGGTCCACAGACCAGTTTTTATGCCGAATGCCCTTCCTGACTCAACCCTCCTATTTCTATCTGGGTTTGGAACTGGCACTGAGAGCGCACTGACTCCCAATGGCTAGGCTGTTTCCAACACATGCCCCCACAGACATTAGTCAATCATATCCATGCAAATGCTCAACCAATAGTTAGCACTACACTGACAGGACTGACAAGTGCATCTCCCAATTCCCAATGGCTAGGCTGTTTAAACCACCACTACCAACCCCAGATCCCCCTGCCTAACATTAGCCAATCATGTTCATGCGTATGTCCAACCAGCCGATAGCACTACAGAGATTCAAACCCTGGATTTAGGCTGTTTAAACCACCACCACCAACCTTAGATCCCCCCACCCAACATGTGCAAACAGTTGATAGCACTACAGAGATTCAAACCCTGGATTCCCAGTTCTCAGCAGTAGTGGACTACCGTATGTTACCGGTGCGCCACCCAAGCGCCCCCTATTAAAGCAGCAACTGTATATATAAGGGTCACCACAGTAGATCTGGTCTACATACCAGTTTTTATGCTGAATGCCCTTCCTGACTCAACCCTCCTATTTCTATCTGGGCTTGGGACTGGCACTGAGAGTGCACTGATATGTGTGTCTCCCAGTGGCTAGGCTGTTCAAACTACCACCACCAACCCATGAGCTTGATGGGGGTCCCATTCAAAACCCTTTGCGGTGCTTTCATATTGTCGCAAATGTCCCGGCCTTTACTCTTCTGAGCATTTGCAAAAGTAAATTTGTCAAGTCAGGTGCTGAAGTTGGACTAAAAAAGCCTGGCTTAAAAACAGACATTCCAATTAATCCCAAAGGACAGCTGCTTCAGACTATCAAACTTATCAAGCCATGTCTTTATCAATCTTACTTTGTGTGCAAAGGCACAAACTGTTGTCATTAAATTCAAAGCAAAGTAATCATTATTTGGTTATTTATTGATTTACTGATGTATACTGAATGTTACACACCTATTAGCAATGGGTATGGATAAAAGACCCAAGCCTAATAGCTAGGAGAGGTGTTCACATATTTTTGGCCACATGGAGAGCAATTTAGTTATCATTTTAACCATTCAGAACTAAAACCAACATTTATTAAAAGCTCTATTTGAACTTGTTGATATCTTCTAAATGACAACTTTTTTAAATCAAACTGTATATTTGAAGGACCCCAACATACTGTAATTCTGGATTCAAACGCTCTATTATTCATCCATAAAGATGACAACAGCTGTGTTTATGTTTTCCCAGCAGGGTCTCAGCACAAAAAATAACATCTCAAAAAGAAGTTGATTTTTCTTCCAGTGGGAAAACGCTTTATAACACAAGGGTGGTCTGTGCAGGCATATTCAGGCAGATCTATCACAGCGGGGGGTTTGTACAGTCTGTGTTAGCAAGCCTGTGCATCACCAGGGTGCCAAGATCTCTCAGTCTTACAGGCTACCACTTTAGATGCCCGCCTGTGGATGGAGGGATGAGCCTGGGACATTTCCAAACTGAATTGTGAGTGGACTTGAAACTTTAAGGTAACTGTTTGACTATGATGGGAAGGTCTGGCATTTAGGATTAAGATAATAAGGATAATCTAGGGTCAAAAGGACACCTTTATTTGTCATATAGATTTGTACAGTACAGGCCAAAGTGCAGGGGCAGTTATTGTACAATGCCCCTGTAGCTGAGAGGGTTAAAGTAGGGTGACCATATGTCCTCTTTTTTCCTGACCTAAAAAATACGTCTGGCCAGGATTTCTAAAAACACCAAGTAGTCTGTACACGCTATTCTGTGTGTTTTTGAACTGATTTCACCTTTCTCTATAGGTCCACTTTAAAATGGCAAAGTTTTCTATTTATTTATCCATTTTCTCCCCTTTTTCTCTTGATTTCACATAGTCAACCTGTCTTCCGCTGCTGAGGATCCCTAACAGCATTCGAGGAGGATATACAGAATTTTCTGCCCACGCCTCCTCCAACCCGTGCGCAGTCCTTAGCGAACCCCTTCTTTTCACCCATGCTTTCTGCACAGGTGCCTCTATCTGCTAACCAGAGTCCTTACACAGCATTCGAACACCCCACCCACTTATAGTCTGGTCATACCACCCGGCAGACACGGTGGCCAATTATTGTCTGCTGCACTGCCAATTGTGCCCGCTAGAGAGGTGGCAGAGCCGAGATTCAAACCGGGGTGTTCAGACTCTTGGCGCTGGTGTCCATTTTATCAGCTCCACTTACCAAATAGAAGCACTTCTACAGAAGTTCTACAATTACTGACTGTAGTCGATCTGTTTCTCTACATACTTTTTTAACCTGCTTTCACCCTGTTCTTCAATGGTCAGGACCCCCACAGGACCACAACAGAGCAGGTATTATTTAGGTGGTGGATCATTCTCAGCACTGCAGTGACACTGACATGGTGGTGGTGTGTTAGTGTGTGTTGTGCTGATATGAGTGGATCAAACAGCAGCGCTGCTGGAGTTTTTAAATACGTACTCTATTAGACACTCCTACCTAGTTGGTCCACCTCGTAGATGTGAAGTCAAAGACGATCACTCATCTATTGCTGCTGTTGGAGTTGGTCATCTTTTAGACCTTCATCAGTGGTCACAGGACGCTGCCCATGAGGCGCTGTTGGCTGGATATTTTTGGTTGGTGGACTATTCTCAGTCCAGCAGTGACAGTGAGGTGTTTAAAAACTCTATCAGCGCTGCTGTGTCTGATCCACTCATTCCAGCACAACACACACTAACACACCACCACCACCATGTCAGTGTCACTGCAGTGCTGAGAATGATCCACCACCCAAATAATATCTGCTCTGTAGTGGTCCCGGGAGAGTCCTGACCAGTGAAGAACAACATGAAAGGGGGCTAACAAAGCATGCAGAGAAACAGATGGACTACAGTCAGTAATTGTGGAACTACAAAGTGCTCCTATATGGTAAGTGAAGCCGATAAAATGGACAGTGAGTGTAGAAACAAGGAGGTGGTTTTAATGTTACTATGTCTGATTGGTGTATATTCTGAACACACTGGCTTAAACCAATCGTGACTATGTACAGACAAACTGGCTTCCCAAAAAATATTGTTAACTGGTTAATTGAACAACCAAGGGAGCAATTATTTTTTTAACAAGGGTGATGTGTGCTTCATAATGAGAAATCCAAAACCACTGGATCAATTACTGGAACCCACAATTGTTTTCACCACATTTCGAGAATGAAACTGTGGAGTGGACTAAATTTTTATTAACCGCTTCAGCCTAGTCAGGGACTCAAGGCAGGAATACCCTGGACAGAGCGCTAATCCATCACAGACTGAGGGTCACCCCCCTCAGTCATAGCCAATCATGTCTGTGTAGGCGGACTTATAGCAACACAGAGGTCCTAACTCAGATCTCAGAGGTGGTGAGCTCAGGGCGTAATCGGCCGCTGTCTCATCCGAGCACCCCTGTGGAGTGAACTGTCACTATCACGAGTTCCAAACCACTACAGACTTTATAAAAATACACAAAAAAACAACCTTTAAATCTATCAGCGTCGAGGATTAAAATGTCAACACTAATAAATGACTCATTTGTTTGCAGTATAGATTTAAAGAGAGATTTAATTAGGTGGGTGATTGTGTTTTTGTTTGTGTTCGTTTTTACTTTTTTCCGTGCATGGTCGACTACGCATGTTGTGCCAAAAGTCAGCAATTATCCATCTACTGAAAGATAAAGCAATTTGTTAGTGGTTATTTTACCTTAATTGTATTTCTCTGGTCTCTGGGGTGAATTCAAAGTTATTTTGAAAGGGAGTGAGACCGGGACCGCAATATGCGACTGAATTCTCATGGGGTGCTTCATGCACTCTTAATGCAGAGACACTTTTTATTTTCTATATGACTGTTTTCTTTCATTTTGTTTCTACACACATTGTCCATTTTATCAGCTCCACTTACCATATAGAAGCACTTTGTAGTTCTACAATTACTGACTGTAGTCCATCTGTTACCCTGCATGCTTTGTTAGCCCCTCCACTTATGACCTCCACAGGACCACTACAGAGAAGGTATTATTTAGGTGGTGGATCATTCTCAACACAGCAGTGACACTGACATGATGGTGGTGTGTTAGTGTGTGTTGTGCTGGTATAAGTGGATAAGACACAGCAGCGCTGATAGTTTTTAAACACCTCACTGTCACTGCTGGACCAACCAAAAATATTCAGCCAACAATGCCCTGTGGGCAGTGTCCTGTGACCACTGATGAAGGTCTAGAAGATGACCAACTCAAACAGCAGCAATAGATGAGCGATCGTCTCTGACGTTACGTCTACAAGGTGAACCAACTAGGTAGGAGTGTCTAATAGAATGGACAGTGAGTGGACACGGTATTTAAAAACTCCATCAGTGCTGCTGTGGTTAATCCACTCATACCAGCACAACACACACTAACACACCACCACCATGTCAGTGTCACTGCAGTGCTGAGAATGATCCACCACCCAAATAATACCTGATCTGTAGTGGTCCTGTGGGGGTCCTGACCATTGAAGAACAGCATGAAAGGGGGTTAACAAAGTATGTAGAGAAACGGGTGGACTACAGTCAGTAATTGTGGAACTACAAAGTGCTTCTATATGGTAAGTGGAGCTGATAAAATAGACAGTGAGTATATATACAATTTGGACAATTTCAGTGGCTCCAAATTGCTACACTGCATGTCTTTAAACTTGTGGGAGGAAACCAGAGCACCATGGAGAAAACAAATCTGTGACAACAGTGACTCCTGCTGTCTGGTTAAGGCATCACCATGATTAGTGGAGGTACACGCAGGGCACAGCCTGAACCTCCAAATGTTGAACGGCTCTCTGTGAGAATCCATCGCTGGCTGGTTGAAGAAAGAATGGGTTCTAGACTGATGCCAATCTTGGGCAGTGTGTGGGGCAGGGGTATTGTAATAGAGAATTGAAAATGAATAATTAAATAAAGAGAGAGGGGGTGCAAGAAGCGAATGCAGAAAAAGCAAATACAGTGCTAAACAAGACTACCAAAAAAAAACAGCAAAGTAGTGTTTGTGTAATTCCTTCACAATGATGTTAAAGGTGTTAATGCCCTGAAGCCCTGCGGTTGCTTTTAACATAGCGCTGATAGATGTCGACAGCCTCGTATTGTCTGATAACTTGGATTCCAGGGTTAAACAGACACTCACCTTCTGATCGTGGCTGTAGGCGAGAATCCAGTCCTCCTGCTCGGGGTGGAAAAGCAGGCTGAGCACGTAGAATCCGAGACGGTATTTCTGATAGGTCGCACCTTCATCCGTGCTGATCAGAAGACTGTTCTCCACCTCCGGATCTGTCAGCAGCATGATCTGGATCAAAGAGTTATGACAAATCAAAACGTCTGAGTTATATCTGTTCTGTCAAAACACATTAACACGAGGTGATAACACAGCTAGCACTGAGTCAAATATAGCTTACATCTGCTAACATTATGCAGATACTGACTTAATTCATGGTTAGCCACAGAGGTTTAGGTTAAAGTGAGCTCTTGGGGATAAACAAAGCATTAGGATTACCCACCTAATACAGTATGCTACCAAAACTGCTTTGAAATGCCGAGACATGGACCCTACTGGACATATAATTTAGCTGGAACCAGGATATTACCAGCAGGTCCTATAGCTTCTGTACATTGTGAGGTGGAGTTTTCTACTATAGTGCAAGTAATCACAGTAATACACATGCCCGGCCGTCCACATGATTTTGGAGAAAACAGGATTTGTCAGACCAGTCAACCTTATCCCAGTCGACCAGTTCCAGTGCCTGCATGCTTATTGTATGTGATTTTAATGGTGGACGGGATGTCACATGGCCAGCACTCTGACTGACCTGAAACTTTGCAGCCCAGTACACAGAAGGGTTGGATGCACTGTGTGTTATGGCACATTTAACAATAATAATCTTTATTTATTTAGCACCTTTCATACAATGGTAGTTTAAAGTGCTTTACAAAACAGAAAACTGCACAAATACAATTCAAGAAAAAGAATAAAAATAAAAAAATAAATCAAATAAAAAATATGCATGTTTAAAAATGAATTAATAAAAGAATACACTATCATCGAGTCACTGACGCTCCGGGATCATAAGCTAATCATGTTTGGAGTTATCTCTGATGATGTGTTGTAGTCTGTTGAACAGTATCAGACCACATAACCTTCATGTCATTTGGCATCAATGAGTTTTGGCTTCCCAGCAACATGTTGGCGGTTTGTGGCTTTTCCCTCCTCGGACCACTGTTAACAGGTACTCAGTACGGATGTCTGTGTTAAGTATAGACTGATGGGCAAAAATGGCAATTATATTCATCCTTAATAAAATCAAAAACTTAATAAAGTGCGCATTAAAGGATTTAAATATTTTATTGCATGATTATATATTGTCTTTGTACTGCGTTTTTTTGAATACTGGTCAAAAAGATTTGTGGTCTGTGGTCGTCAACAGTGTGGTTCTGATTTGTAAAATAGAAAATCTTTAATAAACCACAAAACACTAATGATGAATCTGACTGTTTAAGTACTAGATTTATTACATTTGGTTTGTAGATTTATAGAGATATCTTTATACAATAAAAAGTAATAGAAAATACAATCTGCCTCCGTTCCGCTCCGTTAACTTGATTTTGAACCAGTTCCGCGTGTTTCCACCAGAAAAAAAGAGGTTCCAGACTAGCGTTCTAATCTGGCAACACAGAATACTTGGTTTTTTAGCGCAAACCGTGACATTATCTGTGGGCGTGTCACAGTGTAGAGGTTTGGTTGCTTTCACGAGAAGCTGCTAAACCACGTGTGCGCTGCACTTTTATCTTTTAATGTTCACTTGATTACATTTTGAGCCACCTGATATTCGCTGATATTTTCAAAGTGATGAACTGTGTGATATGACGTGGTAAAAGTGAGGCCGACAGTACGAAAAACGCTTAACGTGAAAAATAAAGCGTAACGTGGCTTGTTGTACTAAAACACTAAGTTGTTTCTGTGTCGTTCTTTTAGTACATTCAGCCACGTTACGCTTTATTTAGGTGAATCTTTTTCGACTCTCCTGAGAAGCGGATTCAGAACCCCGAGCTGCATAGACACCACACGTGAAGTAAATACAGTTAAACACAGATACATGTGGAGCTTTTAGAGTGGATTTGACGGTTGTTTCACACAGATGGATGTTCGTGCCGTGGAACTTTAGTGATGTTTTAATGCTCAAGCCGAGCGCTGAGCAAATCAGGGGGTCGCGGTGAGAGCGAAGCGCAAAATGCTTCTCACACCGATGACGCACGCTTGGTTCCCAAAAACTGGTGGAAACGCGGGTTGGTTCTCTACAAAACACCAAGGTTCGAAGAAAGCTGAACAAAAACCAGGGTTCTTTTGGTGAAAAAGCGCTATTTTTGGCACCAACATCTAACCATACTCCAGCTGTGCAGCATGGAAGAGAGAATCTCATAGCTTGGACCTGCTTTCCTGGGTAAGAGCATGGACAGCTATCTATCACTATTTCAAAGTGGATTTTATTTTCAGGGATTTTATTGAAGGATGTCAGAATGGTGGTGCATTATCTACAGCTATAAATAAATGCATGATCCAAAACACTTGTGTATTTTAAAATGCTCAAATCAGTCAACAACTTTTATTTTTGGCATCTAATCCAATACAGCTCTACCCCCTTCCAAAAGTACATAACTAAATTGATACAGAATCTTTGTCTCATTAGTTTTGGTCTTTGCATTAAATGTGGCTCGGTCTACACAATTAAAAGTACTAGTATGGGTTATGATCAAGCCCTGCTCTCAATTTTCAGTCTTGGTTGTAATAAATCCTGGACTTACCTTGGTTTGTACACGAAGCATAACATTATAACCACCTCCTTGTTTCTACACTCACTGTCCATTTTATCAGCTCCACTTACCATATAGAAGCACTTTGTAGTTCTACAATTACTGACTGTAGTCCATCTGTTTCTCTACATACTTTTTTAGCCTGTTTTCACCCTGTTCTTCAATGGTCAGGACCCTCACAGGACCACCACAGAGTATGTATTATTTAGGTGGTGGATCATTCTCAGCACTGCAGAGACACTGACATGGTGGTGGTGTGTTAGTGTGTGTTGTGCTGGTATGAGTGGATCAGACACAGCAGCGCTGCTGGAGTTTTTAAAGACCGTGTCCACTCACTGTCCACTCACTGTCCACTCTATTAGACACTCCTACCTAGTTGATCCACCTTGTAGATGTAAAGTCGCTCATCTATTGCTGCTGTTTGAGTTGGTCATCTTCTAGACCTTCATCAGTGGTCACAGGACGCTGCCCACAGGGCGCTGTTGGCTGGATATTTTTGGTTGGTGGACTATTCTCATTCCAGCAGTAACAGTGAGGTGTTTAAAAACTCCATCAGCACAACACACACTAACACACCACCACTATGTCAGTGTCACTGCAGTGCTGAGAATGATCCACCACCCAAATAATACCTGCTCTGTGGTGGTCCTGTGGGGGTCCTGACCATTGAAGAACAGGGTGAAAGCAGGCTAAAAAAATATGTAGAGAAACAGATGGTCAGTAGAGCTGATAAAATGGACAGTGAGTGTAGAAACAAGGAGGTGGTCATAGAGTTATGCCTGATCGGTGTAGAAGTCTATGGCTTTGTTTGGTTTCAGTTGTTATAGACTGTGATCTATTATTTACTAAAGGTCTGAATTTCATCTAGTCTCTCAGACTTGCTTTAGTCTTACCTGGACAGTGTGGTGTATTTCTAAGCAAGTTGGTAAAGTTATAGTTGCAAGTTTGAGTGCTGATTATGACAAAAAAAAAAAAAAAAAACATTTAAATATATAATCAGCATCAAATTGCAAAAACAGACAGGCTATAGTACCGCTCATCATTACCACTTCATACATACTGTGTGGCTCTGTTTAGGCTCTGCACACTCACTTGATTAGTTTGTATTTATCATTATCCCCTTAGGAAAGATTGAACAATCTGATTGCAAGGCTAAATCCCTGGGCAACCGCAGATTTAAAACTGTTTATTTTTAAGGGTCAGCTTCAATCATCTTTAGCAATAAATTAGCATTATTCAAATTTTAAAAGAAATTACCCCCCGCTTACAACAATCAATCTTCACGTCTAATCAAATGAAGTTCATTTAGACCACCTGGTAAGAACTGTGCATTTATGTTCTGAATGATTCGAGCTTGGTATGAAGTTGTTAAGTTTAAGGAGAACTGAAAGGCAGAAATGAAAGCATGAAAGTCAAGTGGTGAGAGTCTGTACTTGAGCTTTATATGATCTGTCAGCACGCTAATCAAAACACTGCTTTACTTCACTGACTGTCCATGCTAGTGCTTGATTTGCCTGTTATTAATTTTACCATGATGAATTCAGCTTTTAATACCGCTTGCTTATATATCTATATATCTATATATCTATATATCTATATATCTATATATATATATATATATATATATATATATATATATATATATATATATAGAAGCACTTTAAAGGTCTACAATTACTGACTGTAGTCTATCTGTTTCTCTACATACCTTTTTAGCCTGCTGTCACCCTATTCTTTAATGGTCAGGACCCCCACAGGACCACCACAGAGCAGGTATTATTTAGGTGGTGGATCATTCTCAGCACTGCAGTGACACTGACATGGTGGTGGTGTGTTAGTGTGTGTTGTGCTGGTATGAGTGGATCAGACACAGCAGCGCTGCTGGAGTTTTTAAATACCATGTCCATTCACTGTCCACTCTATTAGGCACTCCTACCTAGTTGGTCCACCTTGTAGATGTAAAGTCAGAGACAATCGCTCATCTATTGCTGCTGTTTGAGTTGGTCATCTTCTAGACCTTCATCAGCGGTCACAGGACACTGCCCACGGGGTGTAGTGGCGCGGCAGTAAAACACACACTGGGACAGCAGAGCTGGGATCTCGAATACATCATATCGAGTCTCAGCTCTGCCTGCCGGCTGGACTGAGCAGCCGCATGAGCAACGATTGGCCTGTTGGTCATATAGGGGTGGGATTTTAAGCCGGATAGGGACTCTCTCATAACTAATGCAAAGAAAGAATGAAAGAATATCCAGATTAGGGTGTGTCTCTCCATACACAGTGCTGATCCGCAAATGCACTTGTCAAGTTTAGGTGACAAGATGCATACGGCTGCTGCCCACAGGTCAGAGGGGGCGTGGGTTAGCTTCGTCCTCAATCAGAGCCGGGGTTGGCATTAGTGGAGAGGAACCATGACGCAATCAGTCCAATCATTTGTGTGAAATAAAAGGTTTAATCTAGGTTTATTTTAGTCTCAGAAGTACTACAAACACTCAAACATTATTACAGACTAGTTACAGAAGTATTTATTTCGTTTCCGCTAGCTACCAGTCATACAACAATCCTTAATTCAAATGACATGCACATTTCACTACAAATGTCTGAATTAACTGGTGATTATTTTTTATTTACTTTTAATTTGCTCCTCACACGTGGTGTTGTAGCAGGAGGTTAGGTCCTGCATTGGAGCCAGGGTTCACCGTGGGCCGAGCAACGGCCTGTGATTAATCTGTTTTAAATCGATTTTCCACAGCCTGGAGAAGTATGAAAATGGAAGACTGAGGCTGAGTACACTGCACGCAGTGACATTTGCCTGCATGACCTTTAGTTGACGTGAGAGAGAGAAAGAAAGAAAGAAAGAGAGAGAGACAAAAGGAAATATAGAAAAGTGAGAAAGAAGAAGAAAATGAGAAAGAGGGACAGAGAGAGCAAAAGCGTGAGAAAGAAAGAGAAAGAGAAAGATGCTGAGAGTTCGCTGAAGACAGATTAAAAGTTTTAATGCTTTAATCGAGAGCAAAAAATTTAAACTCTTCATGATAAGCTCTAGATAATGTCCCAGTTTAATGTTTTGCTTAATGCTTTAGTTTACAGTAAAAGTTTAAAGTTTAAAATACATTTAAGAGACATGTAAGGGACAGGTTATGGCAGTTTTAATTACTTCTGCAACTGTTTTCTTCCTGTGTTTGAAAGAAAAGTATTTGAGTTCTTTATTAGATTATTGTGGGGTCTGTTAAAACAGCAACAACTGCCTGGTCAATGAATACAATGGATTTAGAAAGTATTTGGACCCCTTGACTTTTCGCTCAATTTTAATGTAGATTGGTGGGTAAAAATGGCAATTTTAGCCATTAACCATGAAATCCACAACAAGATAATCACCCATACTGGCAGACTGAAAACATAAATTATGTCTCCGAGATTAAAATGTGGCATGGAGTGCCCAGGTGGCACGGGCTGGATATTCCGCTAGCACACCAGCGCTGAGATTCTGAACTCCTCGGTTTGAAACTTGGCGTTGTCAACGGTCGGCTGGGTGCCATCTAGCGGGCATAATTGGCAGTGACCCAAAGCATACAGCCAAAATAACAGTAAAGCTGCTTCTGGAAATGCAGTTTCTGAATGCGGTAGAGTGGTCCAGCCAAAGCCCAGACTTGAATGGTATCAAAAATCTGTGGAGACACCTGAAGATGGCAGTTTATAGATCACCAAAATGCAAAGCTTGAGATGATCTGCCATGAAGATCTGCCATGATTTATGTAATACACTCACTCGTTCACTACCACAGAAACAACTGGTCATGTCTGAGACATGGTTCAAACAGTTAGGTAGATAATCCTTTACACCAGTCAGTGGTGGATTTTCACAGTGAGCAGTATTGGATACAGTATCAGAGCAATGGTAATCTACAGCCCTTCTTGACTCATGTGGGGGTAATGCAAGCAGCAGAGATATTGTAATAGACAAGTGACTAATTGGGGGATGAGGGGATAAACTCTCCAGGAATTCGTATCCCCTACATGTGTAAGTAAAACTTAGCCTTAAGCTATATTGTCAGCTATGAGTTTCTGGCCAAAAGTAATATGAACTGCATAAATGAAACCCTCTTACCACTTATCATTTGTATTCCTATCACATTCATTACCAAACTGACATTCTATTCACATTTTGTCACCTCCCTCACTGCCACATGCACAATCCCCATCAGTACTTCAAAAGTGTAAGGCCAAACAGGGTTGATAAGACAAAGGTTAATTATGCACCAAAGCTCAGCTAGGTCGACCAAAATGCAGGGGTGCGTGTGACTAAGAATGCCTGACTATTCCCAACTGAAAAACTGAAGTGTAGAGGAGGATTTCATCAAGATCTTAAATCTCTTTAAGTTTGTCTTTAAAAATGTATCAGTTATGTTATAATCATGTTGGCAAGCTAATGCCTGTAAGCACTGTCTTGCTAAAACTAGTGCCTAGCTTTACCTGTTGTCTTTATGTTTTTGGAATCATGGACTCTAGCATTTAATGTTCCATTTACTTAAACGCAGGGGTCCGAGATAAACCGAGCACAACAAAAAGGTCAAAACACAAACAGTCACTGCAGAGAATGTTTTTACTGCTTCAGTGAGTCCAATGATTGTGTGCTACATGGGACTTCTTTTATTTGCATTTCCCCCCAATTTTCCTCCCAATCTAGTTGTATGTAATTACCCGATTACATTATGCTTCCTCTCTACTGATGTTGATCTCCACCCTAATTGAGGAGAGCCATGACTATTACACGCCCCCTCTGACATGTGTGCAGTACCGACTGCATCTTTTCACCTGCACGAGGCAAGTTCATATGCAGATCAGCTTTGCGTTTGGAAAGACACACCCTGATCCCCATTATGCCTCGAATCAGTCAGCAGAGGTCATAATTTCATCAGTTATGAGGTCCAGTCCGGCACTCCACCTTGAACAACAGCCAATTGATGTTCGTGTAGGCGCCCAGCCTGCGGAATGGTAGAGTTGAGATTTGAATCGACAAGTTTGAAATGTCAGCTCTGGTGTGCTAGCATGTTTTACCGCTGCGCCACCTAAGCACCTGGACTACATGAAACTTCTGACATATATTTCACGTGCTGACAGTATGCGTTTATTAGGTAAACGTTACCAAACTGTCAAAGTTTGTACATAAAGATTCAAATCAAATCAAATCAAGGTTTATTTGTCACATACATGGTCATACACAGTACAACTGGCAGTGAAATGCTTTAGTGACTGCTCCGCCACAGTAATTACAAAACTACAAAATAGTTAAAAAATATATTATACAACAAAATATAAAAAGTTTTTAAAAGTAAGAGTTTAGGACATTAGAAAAATTAACAATATAATTAAAAAGAGCAATTTAAAGTAAAGTGAACATCAGAAGAATTACAATATAATTACAAGGGGCAGTTTAAAGTGAACAAGTGTGTAAAGTGACAAGTAGTGCAGAAACTGTGCAACATGATGCTACATAATGCTATACAGATGTGATAAATAATAAATACACAATACTAATCTATACATATACATACATATACACATAAAACAGTATACACGCATATACTTATATACACATACATATGTCCACATATATACACATACATACACATATAAATTAGATTGTGCACATTGTGTAAATGGTCCTAAATGCTGTTTTCGTTGAGGACACGAATAGCTTGTGGGAAAAAGCTTCTTCTCATCCTCTCCGTTTTGGCTTTTAGAGCACGAAAACGCCTCCCAGACTGTAACAAAGAAAACAGTCCCTTACTGGGATGACTGGGGTCCTTTACTATCCTCCTGGCCCTTGTCCAGCACCGTTTCCTGTATATGGACTGCAGGTCAGGAAGCTCAGTCCGGATTATGCGCTCCCACCCTTTGTAGAGCCTGCCTATCCTGCTTGGTGCTGTTTCCGAACCAGGTTGTGATGTTTCCCGTTATGATGGATTCAATGGTGCAGGTGTAGAAGTTACGAAGCACCTTGGATGGTAGTTTGAAGTCCCTTAAGCGTCTGAGGTGATAAAGACGCTGACGGGCCTTCTTTGCCAGCGCAGTGGTGTGGCAGGACCATGACAGGTCCTCAGAGATGTGAACTCCAAGGTACTTGAAACTGTCTACTCTTTCCACTGCGGTGCCACTGATCATAACGGGGTGATAGTTCCTCTCCTGCTTTCTGCTGCAGTCCACTATCAGCTCCTTTGTCTTGCTGACGTTGAGGAGGAGATTGTTGTCCTGGCACCAGTCCTCCAGGTGTTTAATCTCCTCTAGGTAGGCCCTCTCATCGTTGTTAGAGATCAGGCCCACCACAACAGTGTCGTCAGCAAACTTGACAATGGTGGTAGAGCTGGAAGTGGACACACAGTCATGTGTGTACAGCGAGTACAGCAGGGGGCTCAGGACACAGCCCTGGGGGGCGCCAGTGCTAAGGGTGAGTGTGGGTGAGATGTGTTTACCTACCCGCACAGCTTGTGTTCTGTCCGTCAAAAAGTTAGAGATCCAGTGACACAAGGATGGATGAAGTCCCAGGTTCTCCAACTTGATGGTTAGTGTAGAGGGGATAATCGTGTTAAATGCTGAGCTGTAGTCAACAAACAGCATTTTAACATAATTACCCCTCCCAGCGTCCAGGTGTGTTAATGTGGTGTGAAGGAGGTAGGTGATGGCATCATCTGTGGAACGGTTGTGGCGGTATGCAAACTGTAAAGGGTCCATAGAGTCCGGAAGTGATGAAGTGATGAAGTCTCTGATGATCCTCTCGAAGCACTTCATCACAACTGATGTCAGGGCCACTGGGCGAAAGTCATTGAGGCAGGCTGGCTGGTTCTTCTTCGGGACTGGAACGATGACGGACTGTTTGAAGCACGCTGGTACGATGCACTGGGTCAGGGACAGGTTGAAGATCACCGTGAACACCGGTGCTAGCTGGTCCGCGCAGGCTTTGATGACTCGGCCGGCGATCCCGTCCGGTCCTGCTGCTCTCCTGGTGTTCACGCTCCTGAAAGCTCTCCGTACTTCACTCTCCCTGATGATGAGGGGTCTCTGCGTTCCGACGAGCTCCGTCTGCATGCTGGTCACACCGGTAGCGCTGATAGCATCATTAGCGCTGTTAGCGTTGCCGGCTGCAGCCTCGAAGCGAGCGTAGAAAGTGTTCAGCTCGGTTGCCAGAGACGCGTCCGCACTCACCAGTCTGGAGGGTGGGCTTCTGTAGTCTGTGATGGTCCGTAGTCCCTGCCACAGGGTTCTAGAGTCACTCTGCTGGAACTGTGTCTCTATCTTCTCCCCGTAGCGCCGCTTCGCCTCCTTCACCGCTCGCCGTACTCCGTAAGACGCAGCTTTATATTCCTCCATGTTACCGCTGATGAGCCCCGCGTTGTAGGCAGCGGTGCGAGAGTTCAGAGCGTCGCGGACGGTTTTATCCACCCACGGCTTCTGGTTGGGAAAAGTTTTCACTACGGTTTTCTCCACCGTATCGTCCACCAGTTTCCCAACAAATCCCACAACCGCTTCCGTAAACACGCTGACGTCATCAGCGGAGCTCTCTCGGAACATATCCCAGTCTGCGTCATCCAGAGCGTCCTGCAAGGTAGCCACCGATTGGTCCGTCCAGCGCGTGACCTCCCTCTGAACCGGAACCTCCTGTTTCAGCCTTTGTTTATATTTAGGCATGAGAAAGATGGCGGCGTGGTCTGATTTTCCAAACGGTGGGTGAGATTGTGCCTTATAACTGTCTTTAAACGGAGTGTAACAATGATCCAGTGTCCGTTTCCCTCTGGTGGGGCAGGTGATGTGCTGGTAAAAGTTCGGCACTGCACGTTTGAGGTTAGCGCTGTTAAAATCACCAACCACAATAAGCGCAGCGTCCCGGTGATGAGTCTGAAACTGTGTGAGTTTGTCATGAAGTTCACACAGTGCAGTGTCCGTGTTCGCCCGAGGTGGAATATAAACGGTGCTGACAATAACCGAAGTAAATTCCCGAGGAAGGTAGAAAGGACGAAACTTGAGTGCCAGAAGTTCCAGGTTAGGTGTGCAGGAGCGTGCAAGAGTAACGACATTGGTGTTATCACACCAGCTGCTGTTTACCATCATGCACACACCACCTCCTCTTGTCTTTCCCGACTCCATTGTTCTGTCCATGCGGTATACCGAGAAGCACTCGGCCGGCTGGATGGCGTGGTCCGGTACCGCTGGGTTCAGCCATGTCTCGGTGAAGCAGAGAAGGTTGCAGTCCCGAATGTCTCTCTGGAACTTGATCCTGGCCCGGAGGTCGTCGAGCTTGTTGTCCAGAGACTGGACGTTGGCTAACAGGATACTAGGCAGGGGAGCTCGGTGTGCCCTAGCCCTCAGCTTGTTCCTGACGCCGGCTCGTTTTCCTCGCGGCCGAAACTTCGGTTCCCGTCCTTTGTTGTCCCTCAGAATCTCCTTCGGCCACGATGAGTCCGGAGTTAAAAACGACGACAGGTGAGTGGATTGTAGATTAATAGAAATAAGAGTACTTCTATCATAGCTGATACAAGCCGTGGTGAAAAGAAAAAGAGGTTAAAACCGCTAAAAAACTGCAAAATAAATAGAAATAGGTAAAACGTTGTCGGAGCAGTCGTGACGGCAGCCGACCTCACCGGCGCCATCTTGGATAGATTGTGTGACTATTTGCTTGATCTCATGCAATTGTTAGCAATAGGTGGTTCTGAAGTAGCTAAATACACTAGTTGGAATAAGCGTCTACATGTTTATGGCAGCATTAACTCTTAATATGAAGGTAAACTGGTATCAATTGAAATTAAACAAGTACACCATTGACACAAAGGGTGTGTTCGAAACCTAGTGAGCTGCCTTGCTGTTTTACTGCATAAGTAGAGAGGATTCCAATAAGTCATCGACTTATAAGACAAGTTATTTGGACACGCTACTTAGACAGTGATTCCATCAGTTTTCACAGATTAAGCTAACACAGTTAGCCTCATGCCATTCAAACCAATGGGATGGGGTGGCACAGCACGCTAGCATGTCAACTAACATCTCCCTTCGTGTACCGAAAATGGTTAAATTTAGTTAAATGGGCAAATAAACGACACTTATACAAATTAAATATTATTGATAATTTATTTACGTTTGAAAAGAACTCATATTAGGCCACATTTTTAAATTGTTTGTGAGAAAAGTTGTGCCACACTGAATGCTGGGATTGCCTTGAGCACTAAGGCAGCATTAAATGCTCCCTCATTATTCTGTCTAAATATCGTTCAGATTTAAGGTGCTTTAGTAGGCAGCATTTTAAGGCATCTAAGAATTCAAACAGTCTCCTTCTTGGGAGCGTGTGTAGGATGACATAAAATGCTGTCTATGTAGAGAGCTCACTAGGTTTTCGAACACACCCAAACTGTATTCCTGGACTGAAAAAAGATGCTAACAAAACTTTGTAGTCTTTTTAAAGCTCATTTAAAGAAAGTTATATATCCCAGAAGGCCTGCACACCTCTCCTTACCTTTTCGTTACCTACTTTTATTTCTATCTATTTAATTATACACATTCTAAATGCATTCAGTGAACTGATATTTGTACATTTTGCTTAGCTAGCTAAAGCAGGCCTGATTAGCGATGCTTTTCATGCTAAGGCCTTCTATTCTGCTTTATTAACCAAGGCAACCAAAGGATGCTTCAGGTCCCACATGAGTGCTCAAGAAGTGAGAAAAACACTGCTGTAAACAATCCTGAGGATCACCCAGGGACTCGGTAGCGTTTGTTCTAACAGTAGGTGTGTGTGTGTGTGTGTGTGTGTGTGTGTGTGTGTTAACTGAAGGTAGGTTTCTGTTGTCCAGACTGGATTCTCACAGAAGGAAATTTTGTATGCAGCTAATATCTAAAAGCACCATGCAGATTTCCAATTTGCAAGGTTGGAACAGTAGTCTCACTGGAGCAGGCATTACACCCAACAACATAAATCAGAGATAAAGAGACTTGTAGAGAGTTTTAGCATAAAGTGAGTGGGAATAACTTCCTAGAAACCAAATTTGAATTTTATAAGGCAGTTTATGACTCTAAGGCATAACAGAAGTAAAAAAGAAGAAGCAGTGAATAAAACAGCATCCTAATGTACAGAAAGTATGTCTTAATGGAGCATCCCCAACAGTACAGTTGTACACTATGTAGCACATAGGATAAAATGTGGGCCAAACATGACTTGAGAGTCTTGTACATATTGTCTAGATGCAAGTTATTTATTGATTTACTGATCTATGTATTTATTTATTAGATAAAACTCTTCAGGCTTGAAATGGGGGAAGGTTTTAGACATTCAGAGGGTGAAGCTTTTGCTTATTTGCAGGGCAGTTGTAGTCTAGCGGTTAAGGTACTGGACTAGTAATCAGGTCGCTGGTTCAAGCTCCACTGTTGCCAGGTTGCCACTGTTCGGCCCTTGAGCAAGGCCCTTAACCCTCAATTGCTTAGACAATATACTATCACAGTACTGTAAGTTGCTTTGGATCAAAGTGTCTCCTAAATGCCGAAAATGTAAATGATTTTTAGCACATTTCTTTTGCCCAATTTTCCCCAGACGATAATCTCATTAGACATCACAGCTGACCCCATGAAACAAGGTACTACGTTTCCAAAGCCTTATTAAAATGTATCCCTTTAAATAAAAACACTTACTTGCTATTTTATTAAAACATGAAACTAATACTGGACGAGATTTCCCTTTGCTCAGTGCAGATTTATCAGCTGTATAGCCATCATCCCATGCATCAAAATGACAATCTGTCACCCAATAAAAAGCAGCAGGTTTGAGCAGGTCGTCAAGGTGACTATGATCTCAAAAAATCCACATGTCCCAGCACTTAAGACTTATTTTATTTTAGACAACATCAATCACAGACCAAAACAATAACACTTTTTAAAATATATGTTTATGCACCTCTATCTCTAATCTTAAACAGGAGACCCATGTTTTTTTTAGTTCTCATACCCAGTATGCAAGAAGGTCTTGGGATCGATTCCCAGGTGGGGTGGTCCGAGTACTTTCCGTGTGGAGTTTGCATGTTCTCCCTGTGCCTATGTGGTTTTCTCCCGGTACTCCAGTTTCCTCCCACAGTCCAAAGACATGCAGTCAGGTTAATTGGAAATATCAAAGTCATCCTAGGTATGAGTGTGTGTGTGTGTGTGTGTGTGTGAGAGAGAAATTGTGAGTGTGTGGTTGCCCTGTGAGTGTGATGGACTTTGCGACCTGTCCGCAGAGTTTCCTGGAACCATCTCAATCCTAAACAGGATACAGTGGTGGTTAAACAGACAATGAATTAATATTTATTAAGCAGAAATGCTTAGGTACTCTGGTTTCCTCCCACAGTCTAAAGACATGCAGTCAGGTTAATTGGAAATGCTAAAGTCCTCCTAGGTATGAGTGTGTGTAAAATTGTGTGTGGTTGCCCTGTGAGTGTGATGGACTGGCGACCTGTCCGGATGTTTCCTGCCCTTCGCCCAGTGAATTGGACCCATCTCAATCCTACATAGGATAAAGTGGTTAAACAGACAATGAATGAATATTTAGTAAGCAGAAATGCTTACAAGTATCTACAGCTGTGTCCAAAACCACATTATTACGGTACTAAATACACGTGAAATTAGAAAACAACCATAAACACATTTTGATTGGTAATTACCGTGTAGTATGAGGTTACAGACACAATGATGTGCAGGAAATAAATTTCCTTTACAAACACTATACATGGTTGCGTTTTTGACGGATGCCAGGAAGGTCACGCAGCTTCAGTTCAGAACCACTGCGCCCTCCAGCTGACTTCTTTCAGCTCCTGTCCAACACGTAAGCATCTCAGACCCTTCACATCTGAATCATCCTGCTTTAAAAGAAGCTCCTCTGTTAGGCTCCTCATTACTAATGCACCACTGGTCCCCTGCGTACTTAGTATGTGAGCAACATCCCGAATTCCATTTAAACTGCTCTGATTATAGTTTAATTTACAGGAAAACGATTCTGCACTCATTCTGTGTGTGTTCACAGCTTGCCAGGCTCTGTGCTGGTAATCTGTCCTTGGTGTTGTAAGTCTTTTGTATTTTTTTTTTGTAGTATGAGGCATTAAGTAATTAATGAAACCCTGTACAATATAAGTAATATGTACACTAAATTGACAAAAAATATGTGGACACCTGATTATGAGCTTGCTGGATATTCCATTTCAGAAGCATAGGCATATTTATAAAACTGGCCCTCTTACTCTGAAAAAGCTTTTGTGCATGAATATAGAAGTGCATGCTGAAGCACATTTAGGAGATTAGGTACTGATGTTGGACTAGTACACCTGGCTTGCCATTATTGTAAGCCATAACATTAAAACCACCTTTTTGTTTCTACACTTTGCTGTCCATTTTATCAGCTCCTCTTACCATATAGAAGCATTTTGTAGTTCTACAATTTCTGACAGGTATTATTTAGGTGGTGGATCATTCTCAGCACTGCAGTGACACTGACATGGTGGTGGTGTGTTAGTGTGTGTTGTGCTGGTATGAGTGGATCAAATACAGCAGCGCTGCTGGACTTTTTAAATACCATGTCCACTCACTGTCCACTCTATTAGACACTCCTACCTAGTTGGTCCACCTTGTAGATGTAAAGTCAGAGACGATCGCTCATCTATTGCTGCTGTTTGAGTTGGTCATCTTCTAGACCTTCATCAGTGGTCACAGGACGCTGCCCACGGGGCACTGTTGACTGGATATTTTTGGTTGGTGGACTATTCTCATTCCAGCAGTGACAGTGAGGTGTTTAAAAACTCCAGCAGTGCTGCTGTGTCTGATCCACTCAAACCAGCACAACACACACTAACACACCACCAGTGTGTATATCTTACACATATCGATATCATCCTCCAAAATACACAGTGGAAACAACTATTTTTTTTTAGATGTGTAGCATGTTTTATAACTATTGCATGATTCATTAAAGTAAACACACTTATTTGCATATATTTTAATCTAGGGCACTGGGGTGGTGTAGTGGTCTATTACGCTCACCTACCACCACTGAGATCTGGGTTTTAATCTCAGAAGTCCTATCAGCCAGCTTGGCATCTACTCAGACATAATTGGTTATGTCTGGGGGTGAAAGGCTAAAGCCCTACAAGGGATTGGTGCCCTGTGCATGGTATGACCCTGACCAGTATAAAGCTTGATGAAAATGAATACAAAGTGATCCAGTATGCTGATAAATCACCAGAAAACAAGACAATTTCTCACCCTAATATTTATACCCTAGTAAAACAGAAAGCTATAAACACTTAGGGAACATAATGCAATACTTGTTGCATACTTGTACTAGTAAAGAAAAATAATGTGGATAGTGTGACTCTTTGTATCTATCATATATTGGTACTAACTGCACAGGACTGGCATTGTTAGTGCAGTGCTGAAATGCTTGATGGGGCCCCTCTATGGGGCCCGTTTGACTGTTAAATGTGTAACAAATGGACGATCACTAAATGTATATGCACAAAGTACATCTACCTATAACCGATACATTGTATATATTTATAACTATAACAATATCCTTATTTCTATATTAATTCTTATATATCTGTATATATTGTTTATAAGAATAGATACACTACTTCTTCTATTACATGTACCAGATGCACAATTTGCACATACTGTTTTTCTGTTGCATACCATATGATGTATAAATGCACCATATTTACTTACTTACTTTATTTGTATTAGTTTCTCTTCTTTTGCTTGGTAAACTACTAGAGACCAATAATTTCCTTCAGGATGAATAAAGTGTCTGTCTGTCTGTCTGTCTGTCTGTCTGTCTGTCTGTCTGTCTGTCTGAATGAGTTTGGTGACTGAAGAATGGTTGAATTGACAGATAACCACTTCTTAAAAATGTTATTGGTATATAACACCATATCAAAAAAGGACAGAGGTTTTTCAATTCACCGAGCCCATATAGATCACAATAAAGACACGTCCTGTGTGAATTTGAGATGGTACGAAGTATTGCAAAGTTACATTTCTTACAATATTGTGTTTAAACTTCAGTTATTCCATGGTGACAGTACCATGATCTAATAATCCATCACTTAGCTGAATTCTTCTGTTCATATTTGTCATCAATCATTTGTCTATACCTCGAGTGAGAAAGTCAGTTATTTCTACCAATAATTCTATTTACAGACATGGTCTCAAAATGACCAAGGATTAAAAACAGTCATCTCAAGACTTATGATCATGAACACAGAGGCCACTGACCTATACATTAGTACATAAGACTAGAAAGCTTTAAATGTTGTGTGTTCAATGATTCACTGTTTTTATGTGACTCCCTTGCTTAAATTACTTTATTACAATTAAAGTGGGCAGTTTGGTCTCACAATGCTATTCCAAGTTCTAGCTAATTGACCCTACGAGACAAATGTCACTTCCGATTCACTTCAGTAATTGAATTGCAGTGTGATTCTTCTCAGACTCTCCCACACAAAGGCGGGTTACGAAGCATTTTCAAAGCCTGACAGGTCATGAGATATTAATGCATTTATCAAGCACAGCAACATTTCTTTTGTTTCTTTTATTCTTAGTAAAGTGTCTTACAAAATGCTGTGTGTCTGTCCTACTGACTACAAATGAATTTTGTCAGAGTAGTCTCTCTCTCTTACTCTCTATTTTTTTCTCTCTCTCTTTTTCTGTCTCTTCCATTCTATTGCAGGCATTTGGATTTTGCCAAGGGCTCACCAGATGTTCAGCTTTGTTTTGTGATTTGGCCTGACTGCATCTGACTTTACTCTCTCCACAAAATGCAATACACAAAGCAAGGTCCATAAAAGTCCTGGGTGTGGAGGCATGACAGAGCCCTGATCTCTACCTCATTCAGCACCTTTGGGATGCACTGGAATGTTGACTGTGAGCAAGGCCTTCAGGGCCTAACCTCAAAGATTAAATGACATTTTTTAATAATTTTCAAAAAATTTTATATAAAACCAACAAGCTTAATACACCGATCAGCCATAACATTAAAACCACCTCCTCGTTTCTACACTCACTGTTCATGTTATCAGCACCACTTACCTTATAGAAGCACTTTGCAGTTCTACAATTACTGACTGTAGTCCATCTGTTTCTCTGCATGCTTTGTTAGCAAATATTACCTGCTCTGTGGTGGTCCTGTGGGGGTCCTGTGGGGGTCGTGACCATTGAAGAACAGCATGAAAGGGGGCTAACAAAGCATGCAGAGTAAAAGATGGACTACAGTCAGTAATTGTAGAACTACAAAGTGCTTATATATGGTAAGTGGAGCTGATAAAATGGACAGTGAGTTTAGAAACAAGGAGGTGGTTTTAATGTTATGGCTGATCAGAGTACATTTAAATACTGTATATAAATGCCATATTAAAGGGATCTACACGGGGTCAGTATTGTCAGTGCAGTGCTGAGAGTGGTTGGTTGGGGTCCAATATGGATCCCTTTTAACTGATAAATGGGTAATGGACATCTGTAAATGTATAAAACCCACAAAGCATATAAAATAATACATGAATGTTTGATGATAGAAGAATGGTTGAATTGACAGGACAGATATGACAAATAACCACTTTTTCAAAAGAAAAATGAAGAGCCATGAAATCATCTCAGAACACACAACCTTGAGATGAATAGGCAACAACAGAAGACGACAACACAGGGTTCCCCTGCAGGCCAAAACAACTATCTAAAAGCTCAGAATAAACAAAAGTAGACAGTTATATATTAAAAAAAATCATTGCCTGATCTAGAGAATGCTATTTTCCGCTAAGACTTGTATATCTATGTGTTTTATTCTGCTTATTTAAACTTGTTACGAATGCACACAGTTAATGGAAACAGTAATGGGAACAAGAGGTGCTCATTTAAGAAGAGAGAAGCTTGTTTAATTGCACAAAGGACTTTTTTTGGACAAAGAAGTATGATTTACAATTAATTCTCTTTACTAGATCGGAAGGAGAGGGGCAATCTATTTATATAGCTAGTGTAGCTATAGCTAGTACATACAATATAAAATTCTGACTAATCATCTATACAATATGTTGAAACGTCTTATCTTTAAGGCCCATTATACTATTAATGGCTGCATTACATTTCAAAAACATTAGGGCACTACTAATGGGTTATTTTTTTGTCCCATCATTGTCTGATACACCACACAGTTTCAGTAAAAGACTATCCAACTATGTCATGTTGTTGTAACATGTGCAAAAAGTGGTTTGGTATTTTCCATCTCTCTATCTCTCTCAAGATAAATATATGTCACTGAATGACAGCATATGCTGCTCCAAACTGCATATATTACCCAGGAACAAGCAAAGATAGTTGGTGGCTCAATACTTTGTGCCAGACTTCATGAAAGCATTGCCAATCAGGTCAAAAAGAACATTTCTCAGGTGTGTAAAGACATGGTTCTGCTATGTCTCACCAACACAGAGCTTTGGTCTCAACCCACCTAAACACTTTCGGAATGCATTACCCTTGGATTGGGAGCCTTCTCCTCCATCATCAGTGCCTGACCTCACTGACTCTATTGACCAAATTGGTACAAATTCACACAGAAAGGGAGCAATTCAGTATAAATGTACATGGGTTTAGAATGGGATCCGCTACAAACTCATGGTTAGATGTCCACATACATTTGGCCATACAGTGTACTAATCATGGTGACTTAGTATATATAGTATGAGCCCAGTCCCATTCAGTAAATGAAGTTAAACTAAGCTTTAAGACTAACCACACAGAATCAGATACACATGTGTTGCCTTGGAAATGGACCAGCCTTTATCATAAGTGAACTAAAATTAAGAAAAGTTAATCAGGATTGAGGGCGGCACAGTGGCTAAGAGGGTAGCACTGTCGCTTCACAGCAAGAAGGTCCTGGGTTTGATCCCCCAGGTGGGGCGGTCCGGGTTCTTTCTGTGTGGAGTTTGCATGTTCTCCCCGTGTCTGCGTGGGTTTCCTCCGGGAGCTCCGGTTTCCGCTCACAGTCCAAAGACATGTTGTCAGATTAATTGGAGACACTGAATTGCCCTATAGGTGAATGGGTGAATGGGTGAATGGGTGTGTGTATGTGTGTGTGTAAGTGTGCCCCATCCAGGGTGTTACTGTGTGCCTTGTGCCCATTGAAAAGCTGGGATAGGCTCCATCCAGAGCTGATTGGGACAGGCTACAAAGCTAACCCAGCTTAAAAGCTACTACACTGTAGTATAGACTTTTGTTTTTGCTTAGTGAACATTTCAGTTGAGTAAAGTGAGAGTGGCACAGCCAAGGACAATAAATCTAACAAATGTAGCTAAAAACTTATGCCACCCACATCCTCCTTGCTCTTTATTTTAAACTTGTTACAAATGCACATAATTAATGAAAATAGGAATAGGAACAAGAGGTGCTCATTTGAGACAAGACCCCCTTCTGAGTTTACTAGCACACGCTGAGATAAGTAGTGGAGTGTTTCCATTGACGCGTGTGTTTTAGCGTTTTAATAAGGTCATCACTAATCTAATGTGGACACGTTGCTTAACCTCCTGCAGTTTTTCACAGTGACTCGCCTCAACATGCAGATGATGTGTAGTTCTGAGAGGAGGCCATATGTAAAATACTTGAGCTGATAAGTGTATACATTGCACCTGTATACTGTAGTTATATCTAATTTGTCTTGTTTCACATATGATTTGCTAGATTTAGGCTATGGTTGTCCATATCATTAGCATACTAAAGGTAGCCATACATGTATACACCGATCAGCCATTACATTAAAACCACCTCATTGTTTCTACACACATTGTCCATTATATAAGTTTCACTTACCATATAGAAGAACTTTGTAGTTCTACAATTACTGACTGTAGTCCATTGTTTCTCTGTATGCTTTGTTAGCCCCCTTTCATTTCATTTAAAAACTCCAGCAGCGCTGCTGTGTCTTATCCTCTCATACCAGCACAACACACACTAACACACCACCACCATGTCATTGTCACTGCAGTGCTAAGAATGATCCACCACCTAAATAATACCTGCTCTGTGGTGGTCCTGGGAGAGTCCTGATCATTGA
The DNA here is from genome assembly GCF_030014385.1 of Trichomycterus rosablanca. Lineage (NCBI taxonomy): Eukaryota > Metazoa > Chordata > Actinopteri > Siluriformes > Trichomycteridae > Trichomycterus > Trichomycterus rosablanca. Next base: position 7,184,155 of record NC_086002.1, on the reverse strand, counting down.
AGAACAGGGTGAAAGCAGGCTAAAAAGGTATGTATAGAAACAGATAGACTACAGTCAGTAATTGTAGAACTACAAAGTGCTTCTACATGGTAAGTGGAGCTGATAAAATGAACAGTGAGTGTAGAAACAAGGAGGTGGTTTTAACGTTATGGCTGATCAGTGTATAAGGGGTCAGCACTTGGTTGCAAATTTAAACCCAGATGAGCTAGCCTTGGCTAAAAGCTTTCTGGCTGTCTGAGTGTGAAGGATGGCATTTCTGGATTCCCCTACAAGTCATTTAACAGTCTAGTTTGTGTGAACTCGTGGGTAAGGAGGATAGCAGTTCAGTGAGATAAAAAAAAGCCAGTTTTGTGCCAGATGCCAGTTTTACTAGGTAATAAAATACAATTGTTTTTCATTTGAATACAATAAAAGTACAAAAAGTATATTGAGCTTTACAATACCACTGATTGCAACTAATTTATTTTAGTTTGTTTAGTTAGTATTACTACCCTTTTTGTCTTCACTCTGAGGCCACAAAATTGTGGTGGGTAAATCTATAAGACAACCCTTAGAGAGAGAGAGAGTGGCACCGGGGGAAAGATTGCTATGATCTGATATCCTCTAGCATGAATAACCTTTATAGCCCTCAGCTTAAGTAAAAAAAAAGTAGAATTCCTCAGGACATTGCCAGGATTGCTTTTTAAATCTACCAGCCTGATGCATTTCAATTTTTCCAATAGCCTATATGAAGCTGTCAGTTAATCAGCAATAATACCATCTCTACCAGACAAGCTAAGTAGCAATTATCGATCACACATGGGTGATGCAAAAAATCTCCTGACTGGCTTCAGTTCTGGCAGAGAAGAAATATTGACTAATATTTTTTATGTAAGAACAAGCACATAGCATGCCACTAATGGTCCAGCATTTAATCTTGTCATTAATATATAATGTAATTCAGGTTTGCAGGCGCTTGGGTGGCACAGCAGTCTGTTACCCTGAGATTCTGGTTCAAATATCAGTGGTGATATTGGCTGACCGGGTGTCTACACAGACATGATTGGCTATGCCTGGTAGAATGGCTGAAGCCCTATGATGGATTGGTACCCAGTCAATATTCCTGCCTTGTGCCCAAAGTTTTCAGGTGGAACCAGACCCGCCAGGACCTTCACCAGAATAAAGCATTTAATAAAAATGAAATAATGAAGAAAAAAAAATCAGGTTTGTGCAAGTCATTTTATGGCTGGCGGCAGGACATGGAAGTGCAGATGACAGAGTGCCGAACCTTTTAAACAGCAGTCTCCGCGCCTCATTAAGTATTAATTCACTGCAGCTGGGGGATTACATTTATAATCTCATCCTCATTGCAAGATCTTTGCTGGCATCTCTGTGTTATGTCTACTTTCTAAGGCCAGGATGCCCGGTCGGCAAGTTGGCATTCCTTAACTTTTTTTCTGGAGAACTCAGCAGGTGTTGTAATGCTTTTTGGCTTCACATTTTTGTCCTGACATGTGCCCTACAAGTGTGTGTAAATTTTTACTTTAACTGTACTACACTTGGCAGTAGTTGTTGGCAAATTCAACTTGTGGCTTTAAGACTCTATCTTTAAGACTTTTTTAGAGTCTTACAAAACCCTCTTGTGTAAACCCTCTTGTCTATGTAAGATAAGCTTTAGTAGTAAATCTGTGAATGAGCTATTTTTAATTACTTTAACAGGATAAAAAGTCCCACTTTTTATCTATATGGTAGATATTGTTAACAAAACATCTATAAAAAAAATTTAATATCATTTAAAACAAATCAGGCATCTAATCACAGAGAAGCAGATATCAGGAAGAACATAATCTCACCTCAAAGACACTGAACATTCCTTGAAGATCAGTTCAGCCTATCATGAAGAAATAGATAAATCACTGCCTGTGTCAGCCTGGCCCTCTGATTTTAGTTAAACAACATGAATGGTACCTCAGATTGCTACAAGGACATTGACCGTCACTCTAACTAAGTTTCAAAAGTTTTAGCAGCTGAAGAAAATGTTCTTGATCCAACAAAAAAGCCTTTATGAAAAAAGTAAGAAGTAAGAAGCTCTTACTAAACTAAACTTGCAAAACGTCACTTCAAGGACTGCCCAACTAAATGTCAGAAAGAATTGTGATCTGATAAGACGAACATGAAACATTTCAGCTTAAACTATGAACAAATGATGTTCTGATTTCTTCCTAGGGTGGTCAGTAGTGTTGAGATCAGGGCTTTATGTAAGTCATCAATGTTCCTTCACACCCAACTCATTAAACCATGTCTTAATGATCCTCGCTTTTTGCACAGGGTGGCAGTTAAACTGGTGGAGGAAAGGGCCTTGCTCAAACTATTTTTATACAGGGTAGCACTGTCACCTCACTGCAAGAAGGTCCTGTGTTTAATTCCCGGTGGAGCGGTCCAGGCCCTTTCTGTGTGGAGTTTGCATGTTCTCCTTGTGTATGCATGGGTTTTCTCTGGGAACTCCAGTTTCCTCCCACAGTCCAAAGACATGCAGTCAGGTTAACTGGAGATACTAAAATCTCCCTAGTTGTGTGTGTTGTGTTGCCCTATGATGGACTGGCAATCTGTTCAGGGTGTTTCCTACATTTCTCCCAGTGAATTCGACCCACTGTGTACCTGACCAGTGGTAAAACAGACAATGAATAAATAAATGTACTTTTATATACACCTGTTAGCAAGAAGTGTGGCTGAGACACCTGAATTCAATAAACTTTTGAGTTTGAATTTTAGCTCTACTGTCGACCGGTCGGGCACCTACACAGACATAATTGGCTATGTCTGAGGGATGACGGACCAAAGGGATTTCTCATTCTTGCTTAAGTTGCGGCCTCTGCTGGCCAGCCCAGAGACTGGGAATAACGGAGAGCAGTGCGTGACACTCTGTACATGATACTTATCTCTGAAAAAAGATTGGCTACTGCGTATGTCTTGGTCTGGCAAAGGTCTGTAGCAGTAGAGGAGATACACTTGGGTAAATGGATATAACTAGACTGGAAGACAAAAATGCATAAATAATATTAAAAACAGCAGTAAAACTAACCTGCAAAACAATAGAACATGTAACTATGTGTTAGGAGTATGCTCTAGTTTGCATTAAAACTAGAAAACCTATCTGAACATTAAAATTAGTTCCTAATGTGTTACTTCATCTTCTTTTTTTTATTCCTTAGTAAGATGTTATTACTTTTACTGAAGTTTAAGTGTTAGGTACTTTATACATCACTGATTTTACTTTAAAAGAGTTTTCTTTCTTATTAGCACTTACAAGACACCTACCACCTCCACACTGCTGTAATCGCCAGACTTTACGTAAGCACTCAGCGCTAGCTGAAGTTTTAAGCAGGATAACTAACATTAATATAACAGTATGCTGAGGTAGACGTGCCATTAAACATGCAATACGAGCTTTGAAATGACCTCAATTTCCTGCATGCATTAAAGATACAGATTTTTTTCCTCTGTTCTCTCATTTGGCTGTATTTAAGTACAGAGCTTGTGTTTCTGCTCATTAAGTAGAGCCCAGTAATGAAGATGGAACACATGTCTGCCATTAGTTCCTCTCAGTGCTTCTCGGTGATCACACTGAGCTTCGCCTGCAGCTACATGATAATTAAGGACTGCACTGACACTGAACGTGGATCTGTGGGAAAAAAAAAAAGAGACATGAGGAATTCTTTTTCATGTCGTTAAATGTGAATTGCTGGTGTTATCTGTGTGAACACATACTGGGAAAAATAAGGGTTTTAAAGCTGATTATATAATAACGTTTCTTGGAAGTGGAATCATAGATGTACAGTAATCCTAAGCATAAAAATATATAAATAATTAAATAAATAAATGTGATAAAAAAGAAATAAAGAAATATGAATAATTATCTAATTAATTATAGACAGTGTTTTTATGAATGAACATTTGTTTGATTTATACTTGTTAATTATGCTAAAATAACTGTGACATCATAAATCACCACTTAACGTCTACATCCCATTAGCTTTGATAAAGTAGTTTTATACTGTTTTATTAGTCAATTAATATGCAACAGAATTTAAAGATGATTAGTTCTATTAACTTACTTAACTTCTAACTTAATCAAAGCTAAAGATAAACTTTTTTAAACTAAGACTTATTCAATCGTACTATTTCTTGTACCAATCAGCCCTAACATTAAAACCATCTCCTTGTTTCTACACTCACTGTCCATTTTATCAGCTCCACTTACCATATAGAAGCACTTTGTAGTTCTAAAATTACTGACTGTAGTCCACCTGTTTCGTTACATACCTTTTTAACCTGCTTTGACCCTTTAACTCAATGATCAAGACCCCCACAAAGTAGGTATTATTTGGGTGGTGGATCATTCTCAGCACTGCAGTGAAACTGACATGATGGTGGTATGTTGTTGTATATGAGTGGATCAGACACAACGGCGCTGATGGAGTTTTTAAATACTGTGTCCACTCACTGTCCACATTATTGGACACTCCTGCCTAGTTGGTCCAGTTTGTAGATGTAAAGTCAGAGACGATGGCTCATCTATTGCTGCTGTTTGAGTTGGTCATCTTCTAGACCTTCATCAGTGGTCACAGGACGCTGCCCACGGGGCGCCGTTGGCTGGATATTTTTTTGGTTGGTGGACAATTCTCAGTCCAGCAGTGACAGTGAAGTGTATAAAAACTTTATCAGCTGTGTCTGATCCACTCATACCAGCACAACACACACTAACACACCACCACCATGTCAGTGTCACTGCAGTGCTGAGATCATCCACCACCCAAATAATACCTGCTCTGTAGTAGTCCTGTGGGGGTCCTGACCATTGAAGAACAAGAAAGGGGGCTAACAAAGCATGCAGAGAAACATATGGACTACAGTCAGTAATTGTAGAACTACAAAGTCCTTCTATGTTATAGTGGAGCTACTAAAATGAACAGTGAGTGTAGAAACAAGGAGGTGGTTTTAATGTTATGACTGATTAGTGTACACTGGGTCTGTTTGAAAACCTAGTGATCTCTCTACATAGACACATTTTACATCATCCTACACACTCCAGAGAAGAAGGCTGTCTGAATTCTTAGATGCCTTAAAATGCTGCCTACTGAGGTGCCTTATTTTGAAGCTATAAACTGACAACTTTTCTCACAAAAAAATGCCGAGCAAATGTGGAGCAACTAATGGAGTTCTTTTCAAATGTAAATTAATTCTCATTGATTTTAAATTGTATAAAGGTGTACAAGTGGTGTACAATTTATTTGCATATTCAGATTTGTCATTGACAGTTTAACCATTTTCGGTACACAGAGGAAGATGTTAGCTGGCATTCTAGTGAGTTGTGCCACCTCATTCCATTGGTTTATATGGCCAGAGGCTGACTGGGTTAGCTTAGTATGCTAAAACTGCAATGGTGTAATCACTGTCTAAGTAATGAGTCTAAATAATCTGCCTTATGAAATAAATGTCTTATTAAATTCCTCTCTACTTAGGCAGCTGCCCAGGTAGGCAGTAGGCAACCAGGCAGCTCACTAGGCTTTCAGACAGACCCACTGACTCACCCACAAGCTAATTCTGTACCTGAGTGTAGCGGCAGAACAGAATCAGAAATAAGGAAGCTAAAGGAAACAAATATCAGCCACATTAAACAGTGTTGAATAAAAAGAACAACAAAAGACATAGAAACCAATTACCCGAGGTGGGATCCGATACCACACTGTAGAGCGTCTGAGACAAACGCATCAAAGTATGAACTAGTCAACAAGCTGGCAAAAAATACAGAAATTAAAACTGAGTCTTTTAAGGGGGCGAAGACAGTCGGCTTTTCAAACACTAAGTGGGATGGAGCGCTAGAATGGAATTGTAATTAAGCACCATACGCCAGCTACTCAGTCCACCAATGTATCACTTGGATCACAGACCGACACTTCTCCCTTTAACTTTAACTAGATTATAGACTTCTTTGTATATAATTTTGCAGTATAATAGGATATACATTTAGATAGCCCTTTCAGGAACAAATAAAGGCCAACAACACCAGACATAACAAGTTGTGTCAAGCATCAAGCAAAACTTCAGCACTGAGCCGAATTCCGAGCTGGTTTATAAGGTGCTAAATTCAGCTGCAGTGCATTACTGCTAATGAGTGCTAGAGCCCCTGGAACATGAGGTTTTTCTTCTGTGGTCTTGTGAACACTGAGGGTTTTAGTGATTATGCCCCTGTGAGGTGATTGCATGGCTATTCTGTGTTTCCTGGAGACCAATGGGGTTGTCCTGCTGGCATGCTTGCCTTAATAGCAGCCTACATCTATCTAAAATTCCAATATTAACCCATGCTGTGGGCACTGATGTTCCCCCATACCATGTTAGATGTTTCACCTTGTGCTGGGAGAAGTCTGGATGGTTCATTTGATCTGTTTTCCTGAAATGAATTAAAATACTGTATTTTGGTCCATCTGAAATAAGCACAGGTCCAATAAACTCTGTGGCACTTTGCACAGATTTAACGTATGGCTCTCGTTTCATGATAGAGTTTCAAGTTGCATTTCTTGATGTAACGCAGACTGTGTTAAGTGACAATGCTTTTCTGAAGTACTCTCAAGCCCATATTTATTTATTTATTTATTTATTTATCACAAATTCAACAGCGGTATCCAGCCTTGCCCTTCACGGACTAAGATTGCTCTTGAGTTCATGAATCTTTTCACAATGTCTTGTATGATAGAAGATTAAAGACCTAAATCAGGGTTTTTAAAACTTTGTTTCAAGCGGCCCACATTTTGTCCATGAGTTTTACCATGACCCAGGCAACACAAACAATGCATCAAAACAAAACATTCACTCACTTTCTTAACCGCTTATCCAATTAGGGTCGCGGGGGTGGGGTGCTGGAGCCTATCCCAGCTTTTCAATGGGCGCAAAGCACACAGTAACACCCTGGATAAGGCGCCAGTCCATTGCAGGGCAGACACACACACACACACATCCACTTATAGGGCAATTCAGTGTCTCTAATTAACCTGACTGCATGTTTTTGGACTGTGGGAGGAAACCGGAGCTCCCGGAGGAAACCCACACAGACATGGGGAGAACATGCAAACTCAGCACAGAAAGGACCCGGACCACCCCGCCTGGGGATCGAACCCAAGACCTTCTTGCTGTGAGGTGACAGATACCCACCGAGCCACCGTGCCGCCTCAAAACAAAACAAAACAAAATATACTTAATTGATAAAAATAGTGGCAATCTGGTCCCACTGTGGTTTACAAGATCTAACAAAGCCTCCACAAGGGGGCGTTTGTGCACACATTTATTTCATTTTTATGTTTCTTTTAAAATTAGTTTATTTCTTCTTTCTTTTAAAAAACTATGACCTAAATTATTTTCAACGGAGACTTTCTTTTTAAACTGATTTACAATTCTCTTAAGAAGTTTGACACAAAGTGATGATCCTTGACTTATCATTGCTTGCAAAGTCTTGGCCTTTGCTGGGTCCTTCTTTTACATCCAAACATGATTTCTTTTTGTTGATTTTGTTACACCAGTATGAATAAGTTTAAAAGTTGAAATTATTCAGTGTGACAAATATGCACAAACAGAGCCAAATTACACACAGGAAATTACTTTGTGATGATTATAAATTAGTGGTATTGCCCAAATTTAATGTCACGTATGTGAACAAGAGTGGCAAATTGGTGCGTGCATGAACCATACAGGTCCCAGAGTAAATACCACAGACTTGTTTTTATCTTCATGACTGCACCATAATTAACAAGGAAACAAGCCCTTAGTGGGTAAGAAAAGGGATTTGTGGAGGGATGAGAGAACAAGGGAGGAGCGAGACTAATGGTTCGCACTGTCGCTGGATGGGCCAAAGAAGCCCCTGAGCCATAAATTTGAATCCTCTTGTCTCGCCTTTGATTAAAACACTGCAAATTTACGAGTCTCCTTCCACCCAGTTCATAACTCAACAACCCTCTGAGACGGAAACTACCAGCTTATCCATATGAATGAAGCGCCTGTGCTTGGCTCTGAGTACTCCCACGTCTTCAAATGTCTAATGTTTTCATCATGGGTGGTTGTAGTTATGAAGTTTTTTATAGTACTGAGAGTAAAAGATAGAAGAAATGTGTAAGAAGGATATAAGGATAATAAATAGTGCAGAACAATAGATATAAAACACAATATACACTCAAACTATGTCAAAACACACCCACATTGTAGCATTACACTATGGAAATATTCAATCAAATTCAATGATGCTTGATGGACATCCCATTGTAAGCTATGGGTATTAAAATGGATTCCTCAACCTCAGTCCCCCCTATATACACCAATCAGCCATAAAATTAAAACCACCTCCTTGTTTCTACACTCACTGTCCATTTTATCAGCTCCACTGACCATATAGAAGCACTTTGAAGTTCTACAATTACTGACTGTAGCCCATCGGTCTGATTTTTTTTGCCTGCTTTCACCCTGTTCTTCAATGGTCAGGACCCCCACAGGACCACTACAGAGCAGGTATTATTTGGGTGGTGGATCATTCTTAGCACTGCAGTAACACTGACATAGTGGTGGTGTGTTAGTGTGTGTTGTGCTGGTATGAGTGGATAAGAGTATTTAAACACCTCACTGTTAATGCTGGACTGAGAATAGTCTACAAACCAAAAATATATCCAGCCAACAGTGCCCTGTGGGCAGCATCCTTTGACCACTGATGAAGGTCTAGAAGATGACCGACTCAAACAGCAGCAATAGATGAGCGATCGCCTCTGACTTTACATCTACAAGGTGGACCAACTAGGTAGGAGCATCTAATAGGACAGTGGACACAGTGAGTGGACACAGTATTTAAAAACTCCGGCAACACTGCTGTGTCTGATCCACTCATACCAGCACAACACACACTAACACACCACCACCATGTCAGTGTCACTGCAGTGCTGAGAATGATACAACACCCAAATAATACCTGTTTCTGAGGTGGTCCTGTGGGGGTCCTGACCGTTGAAGAACAGGATAAAAGCAGGTTAAAAAAGCATGCACTGAAACAGATGGACTACAGTCAGTAATTGTAGAACTACAACAAAGTGCTTCCATATATATATGGTAAGTGGAGCTGATAAAAATGGACAGTGCGTAGAAACCAGGAGGTGGTTTTAATGTTATGGCTGATCTGATATCATATATATGGGCATAACATTATGTCCATTTTATCAGCTCCACTCACCATATAGGAGCACTTTGTAGTTCTACAATTACTGATTGTAGTCCATCTGTTTCTCTGCATGCTTTGTTAGCCCCCATTCATGCAGTTCTTCAATGGTCATGACTTAATAAGTGGTCTACACTGCACCTAGCTAGTACCCTACTTTTAACTATTAAATTTTATTGTTGTGTATAACAGTTAAAAGGTTAAAATGTCCTAGAACGACTGGGCATCTACAGACATGATGGTGGAAGGGATTCCTCATCCCTGGCCTCTGTTGGCTTGTCAAAGGCGTCTGAGAGACAGAGATGGTGAATAAAAGAGAGCAGGACGTGACCCTCTGTTCACGATTCTGCTTTCTGTGTCAACCCATCTCAATAGCAACTGCACATATTAGAGAGGGTGTGTATTAAGTACGGCCCTCCTCCAGCAGATTAGAGATCTGCATTAGTAGAGGGAAAATAAAGCTGTGTAATTGGATTGGACCAGATTTCTTAGTCATGGAAATCTACTATGGGGTGTCATGTAAATTATAACCTACAGTATGTTGCCTAATTGGCACTCTGGGTGTCCGCATATTTTTGGCCCGGTAGTGTAAATTATATCCGAGAATTGAACAGTAAAAGAAACCACTTACCTTTCTTTTGTTATTCGGGCTGACGTACAAGTAACTCAGTATGGTTTTCACTCCAACTTTCTCATTAAGCTTCTGGTAAGTGGTTCCATAGTCGGTCGACCTGAAATTTAATGAGAAGACACACTGAGACTGAGTGAATTAGTTACTGCTATTAAAGTCTGTCTGTTTAATTTATCCAATCGTAGATCAGGCATGGACAAACAATACGAGTACAAACAGTCTGGATTATACTGGATTATATAATGACACGTATGCATACAAATGAATTCTGATCTAGATATTAGATCCCAATTATCTGAGCTGAAAACACTGGGAGAACATGCTAGACTCCTCACAGACAGTGACCAAGACTGAGCTTCAAACTTAGGTCCCTATGAACCTGGAGCTATGTGTCGCCCACACTTGCTGCTGTGCCACCAAGCCACTCACACATTTTTTGTAAATAAATAAAGTCAATTTTATTATTACAAGTGACGTGAAACAAGATTTGAATTCAAGTTCTTGGTTGTAAGGAACATTGGCAAGTGCTTTAGAATAAGAAGAATTCATTGCACTATGCAGCCTGACCAAATGATGAGACTTTTTTATTTACATCTTGTATCCAATAAATACGTGTTCACCCTGTCCTTTACTTCAAGCAGGCCGGCTTTCTTTTTTTCGCTCCATTTACTATTTTAATGCTGATCGAACAAAATAAAATATTCATACGAGTACAGATGTGAAATGTGTCTCTTTCTTTTAAAAGTTTTACACCCCCCTTCCACCTCCTCCATCAACCTCTTGTAATCTTCTTCTAGTTCAGACTAAAGTAATCAAGAGTTCACTCAATTTCATGGATAAGGGATCTCACGTTTAGACTTAATCAAATTCTGTTGCTTCTCTTAGCAATCAGATGTGTGGCGTATAATCAGTCCTTTGTTTGAGCATGTGATTCATTTAATGGTAAAAATATATATATATATTTAAACTGTATGGACAAAAGTATTTGGACACCACCATAGGTGTCAATTAATTATATACAAATAATGATATGTTAATTAAGTGGCAGTAGTTTTAAAAAGAAGATCCTTCCCTTTTTTTAAGAAAGATTGTGTTTTTTAAAAACATAAGTGGACAAGGTTTGGTAAAGAAAAAATCCAGTACCCTACACAGAGCCACAACTTTACACATTTTAATACTTAACAGATGAACTGGACATTAATTACAATACAGGGCATCACACAGCCTCTGGGGTAATTCAATCTTTCAGGGTAGTTTTGTCATGTGCCACAAAGGCGCTGCAAAAAGATCAGTATCACGATTCCAGTGAAAGCAAGTTTGCCAAACAAAGAAACTGGCAAGTCTATGAAAGAGAAACTGTAACATATGAAAAGACTCCCACCTGAAGCATATTAATGCAAAACATCAATCATATGTTCCTCAGTGCCCCCTCTGCTAGCCAAAAATAGCAAAGCAATAAAACACGACTTCAACGTGGCTCAATGGCAAACTACTTTAGAAGCTAAGCCACATTACATGATAAATATAGTATAGTGTCTGTAATTAGTAAACACTCACAACCTGAAATATCCCTGCTAGAACCTGCACTTTTTACGGTGCCCTAAAACTTATGGTACCCAAACTATCCCGCTTCTCATAAAAGCTGTTTTGGGACCAGTATAAAAAACAACTCGTGCCAAGCCAGACAATAAATAGCCCGATTCTGGAGGGTCCTTTTCCTGTGGAGATTTATAATGAAATGGTTACGGAGCTGATGAAATACACTTCTGATGAAGTACTTTATTCTCTCCAGACCCAGATGGCAGGAGGTGATTCATGAGCATAGCAAGGCGTCGATGCAGGGTCACATTGGGCTATTGGAAAATTACATCATCTTTCTATTGATCAGCTCCTCATAGCCCATTTCAAAAGGCATGTGATTTAATGCCATGCGGCTGTTCCTGTGTAATGTTTACGCCACTTTCTTCTGTGAAATAGAACCTCCACGCTCTTATACTTACATTTTGTTAACTAATTCACTTTTCTACTGTTATAAACCTTTAATAACTTTCCATGATATTAAAAAATTAGATCTAGAAAAAAGGTACATCGCTATACTGTAACAATGTCACAGAAACAGTTATGCTACTGTATTTAATGTCCAAACTCGTGTGTGTGTAAAATCCTTTGCTCAAGGCCGCACGGGTATTCAGTGTCTCTCAGATAAATAGTTGCTTCTCTGCGTGCACTAATGCTCCGCTGCCCAGCCTGAACTTTACCTGAACTTCAAAGAGGTTAAATTATAGTCCTGCTTTTGAATAAAGTGCTTGCTTCTCTTTTTGGAAATTGATTTTAAAATCCATTTTATTGTTTTTAAAGCCCCCAATGGCCCTATTACCTCCATACCTCTTTAAATTCTGGACAGGCTGTGTTCCAAATCGAGTTGTAAGAATATAAGGTTCTGAGATGTAAGCACAGTAACCTGCAACCTACCTGTATATTCTTTAACCCTGTATATTCTCAGTAAAAAAGTAAGTCTTGAATAATAACAGTAAAGTTTAGTTCCTATAGATGAGAACGCCTTTATTGTCATGTATACATATACAGGTGTACAGTACAACAAAATTCTTTCTTCACAGCTTGTTTGGAAGCTGGGGTAAGCCATTGCACGGCACCCATAGAGCAGAGAGGGTTAAGGGCCTTGCTCAAGGGCCCAACAGTGGCTGCAGATCTGGGATTCAAACCTTTCAGTTGATAGCCTAAAGCTTTACCCACTAGGCTACCACTGTCCCTGGTCTAACTTCTGCTGAACACTGTTGTCACTGTATCCGTGAGGGGGCCTTTCTGGTCAGGCAGGGTCCTTTCTTTATGAAGTTTGCATGTTCTCCTTGTGTCTGTGTGGGTTTCCTTCAGGTGCTCTGGTTTCCTCCAGCAAGTCCAAGACATACAGTCAGATTAATTGGATGTACTAAGTATTAAGTGTGAGTGTGTGTCTGCCCTGTGATGAACTAGCAACCTGTCTGTGGTGTTTCCTACAATCTACCCAATGAATGAGACCCACTGCAACCTTGATCAGGATAAAGCAGTTGTACAGCTGTTTTGCCTTAAATAAGGCTCTTTAAAAACACTATAGTAAGAAGTTTTTTTTAAAGAGTAAAAGTACTTTTTAATGTAGACAGGTAAATTGCACACCATAATGTTAACTCCTTGTGACTCTCTCTCTCTCCCTCTCACACACATCACACCTCACTCTTACACCCAAAGCATGTATCCACATACTTATACAGTGTGGAAGTCATGGGCGAAACAAAAATAACACACAAGTGGGCTGTATCAGCTTAATTGTCAATTAAAAAAGCTGAAACGGTGCTGTTACATGATACATGTATTTATATATTTATTTAAAACCCTTCTGGCTCTCTGACAAACACCTGTAATTAAAAGTATGTTTAAGTGATACAATACCAATTAAGTAATGTTCTAACTATTCTAACTACCTCTTTAGAAAGGTAGTGCACTGTATTTGGGACCACAATGGCTTGGTGGGTTGCACTAAAAAAAGTACATTTCATATTTTATATTATTACACACCATTACTAACTGGCAGCCCAGTTAGTTAAACAGTCCTGACCTACAGGTTCATATATTGCACAGTATATGTTAATAAAGTTCCTTAGTTGTTTATTTTACTACTTATGTATTATTGCCACCTAGCTTTTTGAGAGTTATGTGGATGGGAAGAATCTTGCTACAGTAAGTGCAGTAGGTTTTATAATTTAAGAGAAGGGGATTTATGTGGACAGAGCTTGTAAAATGTAAAATTTTTAAAATCTGACTATACCATCTTCATGATTCAGCAAAAATCAGGGTTTGTCAGACCTAAGAACATTAAACTGTCCAATTTGAGTCAGTCTGTGCCCAGGCTAATCTTATATACGTTTACCTGGCTAGTAGGAATAAAATTCAGTGTGGTCCTATTACTGTTGTAGCCCATCCACCTCGGTTCAACATGTGCAATTTGAGATGCTTTTCTGCTCACTATGATAGTTAATGATATAGCTTCCCTGTCAGTTCAAACCAGCCAGTCCATTTATATTTGACTTTTCTTATTATTACAGACCCACAGAACTGCCTTTTACTGGATTTGATTTATTTATTTCTTTATTTATTTTACACAGTTTTGTGTGAACTGTAAATACTTTTGTGTTTAAAGATCAGCAGTTTCTGACATTGTGTCTGGATTATTTTATGAATTCTACTGCCGCTGGAGGTCTTAACGATGGAAAATTGGATGAATAATTAAATGAATGAGCAGGTGTACATGTGTACAAACTAGGGATGTAACGATGCACCACAAGACAGTTAAAAATCGGTGCACATGTGCCACAATTCAAATCGGTTATTCATTTAAGATAATTCAATATTCACTTTGAACAGCAGGGGGCACTGGCACTATTCACCTGGTTGACATCACTACAGGGTTGCCAGGTTCAGATATTTCCAGCCAAATTTATTTATGTGAGGATACTTTATCCTCTGATACTCTTTATTTGTATTATTTATTTATTTATATATGTTGGATTTGTTTTAAAATTTCATTTTAGTTTTTTACACAATAAGCATTATTTGGCATAGTTTGTACCTACCTCAGAAATAAAAGGGCATATAAAAGATAAGCACAAATACAGTAAAAAAAAATCAAGACAAAATCGTATCATAAACCGTATCGCATTGTGGGTAGAGTGTATCATTACATACCTAGTACAAACTCTAAAGCCCAAAGCCAAACCTCTAGCACACACTTAACATACAATAAAAAAAAATAACTTAGTAACAATCACATTGCCATTGACAGTTCATTATGAACTATATAACGTGAGGACACAGACCAAGTTTCCCTGCTGGTAATGAGAAGGTTTTGGAACTGCACTCTCGACTGAACAGAGCTTTTAATCTTCCACAAAATATGAGTGCTGCTGGCATCAAAACTACAATCCTAATTTACATATTGTTTTTGCATTCTCTGTTCATGTGTTGTAATTTGCACACCTGTTCTTGGTAAATTACCCCTAACATGCACACTGCATCATATCTGTCTGCATATATACATATCTGAAGTGCTTAATTATTTGGTAATAGTTCATAATCCTAACTGTTACAGAAACCAGTGCTTTTGATGTGAATCCGTGTAACAATCCAGCATAATTCATTAAGTCAAGAACATTCTGCTAAAATCAATTGCAACATGCTAAACCTCAGAATGTAATCATCATCTCTTGCTTATTGGAACACGTAGGGCCTGTAAGTTTATGTATGTAGGTACATTTTGATGAATAAACACTGGGTTATATAAAGTCACTAACTGAATTACTGAGCTGCAGCATAAACCACTGTAAGTGTATGAACTAGATGGCAGCTTTGCAGAGGACTGCAAATAAATTTACCAAAGTGATTGGTGGGGAGTTTCTGGTACTGTTACTGATCCCTGACAAGAACTTGGCTCGACTTTAATCTTCATTGGCTGTTCTCCATCATAAGATCCTGTTGCTCTTCCGATTTGGTAAAACTCAAATACAGCGAGTCTTGAGCAGGTGAAAAGAAGCGCATGCACACATGTTAGAAGGAGCGCGGAGCAACAGCGGAGAACAGATATAACCAAAATAACTGGATATGACTAAATTGAGATATAATGGGGAAAAAATGCAAATGTTTGGAAGATCTTGGGAGAAACATATGTGCAACCATTCATTATTCTAAGGTGGCAAAAGTTTTTTTTTCTTTACTGGCAACTTGAATATTGTCTAAACTTTTCACTCTTATTTCCCCCGTCCCCCTTTTCATTTTTTGATTGACTGATTCATATGTCACACACATAACAAGAATGATCAAAATCAAAGCACTGTGCGAATTTAATAGTCGTTAACTCGAATATATAATCTGATTCTGATATATATATACACAGATCAGCCATAACATTAAAAACACCTTCTTGTTTCTACACTCACTGTCCATTTTATCAGCTCCACTTACCATATATAAGCACTTTGTACTTCTACAGTTACTGACTGGACCCCTGGTTTTTAAACACCTCACTGTCACGGCTGGACTGAGAATAGTCCACCAACCAAAAATATTCAGCCAACAGCTCACCGTGGGCAGCGTCCTGTGACCACTGATGAAGTTCTAGAAAATGACCAACTAAAACAGCAGCAATACATGAGCGATCATTTCTGACTTTACATCTACAAGGTGAACCAACTAGTTAGAGAAGTGTCTAATAGAGTGGACAGTGAGTGGACAGGGTATTTAAAAACTCCAGCAGCACTGCTGTGTCTGATCAACTCATACCAGCACAACCATCATGTCAGTGTCACTGTAGTGCTGAGGATGATCCACCACCCAAATAATACCTACTCTGTGGTGGTCCTGTGGGGGTCCTGACCATTGAAGAACAGGGTGAAAGCAGGTTAAAAAGTATGCAGAGAAACAGATGGACTACAGTCAGTAATTGTAGAACTACAAAGTGCTTCTATATGGTAAGTGGAGCTGATAAAATAGACAGTGAGTGTAGAAATGAGGTGGTCATAATGTTATGCCTGATCGGTGTGTGTGTGTATTATTTTGTATTAACGTCATGTTTTACACACTTTGGTTACATTCATGATAGAAACAGTAGTTACTCGTAACACAGGATTCATCGGTTCTCAAGTTCAATGTCAAACGCAGTCATGGACAATTTTGTATCTTCAATTCTTCTCTCTTGCATGTCTTTGGACTGTGGGAGGAAACCGGAGATCCCGGAGGAAACCCACACAGTCACGGGGAGAACATGGGGATCGAACCCAGGACCTTCTTGCTGTGAGGCAACAGTACTACCCACTTAGCCCCGCCCCCACCTCGGGCTCTCTGACCACATCTCCATCCTGATGGTCCCTGCATACCACCCCCCGCTGCGACGCTCCAAACCCACACAGAAGACCATCACTGTGTGGCCCAGCGACGGCGACGCGGTGCTGCAGGACTGCTTTGGCTGCACAGACTGGCAGATCTTCAGGGAGGCTGCTGAGTGTGAGGGGGAGCTGGATCTGGAGGACTACACATCTTCTGTTCTGGGGTACATCAGCAAGTGTGTGGAGGATGTCACCACCACCAAGACTGTGACTTGCTACCCGAACCAGAAACCCTGGCTGAATGCAGAGGTGCGTGCTCTGCTGAAAGCCAGGGATGCTGCCTTCAGGTCTGGTGACTCACAAGAGCTCAGGAGGGCTAGAAGAGAGCTGACTGCAGGGGTAAAAAGAGCAAAAGCTGCATATGCTCAGAAAATCCAGGGACACTTCTCCTCCCAGGATCCACGGAGCATGTGGAAGGGCATTAAGTGCATCACAGACTACAAATCCAGTGATGCACAATGCCCCAAAGACCCGTCCCTGCCCGAAGCCCTCAACAAATTCTACGCCCGCTTTGAGGACCCTGACACCCCCCCCAGCACCAGACTCACCCCCCCACCTGGAGAAAAGCCCCTCAGCGTTACACCAGCAGAAGTGAGGAAGACTCTTAAAAAGATCAACCCACGGAAAGCTGCTGGCCCGGACAACATTCCCGGGCGGGTGCTAAAGGAATGTGCGGATCAGCTCTGCGAGGTCCTGGCGGACATTTACAACGTCTCCCTCATCCAA
Source organism: Trichomycterus rosablanca (assembly GCF_030014385.1). Classification (NCBI taxonomy): domain Eukaryota; kingdom Metazoa; phylum Chordata; class Actinopteri; order Siluriformes; family Trichomycteridae; genus Trichomycterus; species Trichomycterus rosablanca. The sequence goes on along the minus strand of NC_086002.1, from coordinate 7,166,643 downwards.
GCAGCTGTTCCCACCTGCCTGAAGACCGCCACCATCATCCCGGTCCCCAAGAGTTCCACAGTGACTGGTCTGAATGACTACCGGCCAATAGCCCTCACGCCGATAGTTACTAAGTGCTTTGAAAGACTGGTTATGACCCACATCAAAGCCACCATCGACATCACTGTGGACCCACACCAGTACGCATACAGACAGAACCGCTCCACAGAAGATGCCATTTCTTCTGTGGTCCACACTGCACTCACCCACCTGGAGCAGAAGGATTCTTATGTCCGTTTGCTCTTTGCGGACTTTACATCTGCTTTCAACACCATGATTCCCCAGACCCTAACAAACAAACTCTTCTCACTTGGACTGAGCATTTCCCTTTGCAACTGGGTCTTGGACTTCCTGACCAACAGGCCGCAGTCGGTGAAGATCCATGACATCTCCTCCTCCACCACTATCCTCAGCACTGGCTCCCCTCAGGGCTGCGTGTTGAGCCCCCTCCTGTTCACACTGCTCACATATGACTGCTCACCTCTCCATCCGGGCTGTCATATTGTGAAGTTTGCGGACGACACAGCAGTGGTTGGAAACATCACAAACAATGATGAGTCCAACTACAGACAGGAGGTGGAACACCTGGAGGACTGGTGCAGAAAGAACAACCTCTGCATCAACACGAAGAAGACGAAGGAGATGATCGTGGACTTCAGAAGGAGCAGACACGCCCACCTCCCCCTGCACGTCGGAGGATCTGAGGTGGAAGTGGTCTCCAGCTACAGGTACTTAGGTGTGCACCTGAGTAACAACCTCACCTGGAGCAACAACACTTCCTGTCTGGTCAAGAAGGCACATCAGCGGCTCTACTTCCTCAGGCGGCTGAGGCGAGCCGGACTCGGGAGCTCAGTCCTCACCTCCTTCTACAGATGTGTGGTGGAGAGCGTCCTGTGCTCCAGCATCAACGTGTGGCATGGAAGCTGCTCGGCTGCAGACAGGAAAGCTCTGCAGAGAGTGGTGAAGGCGGCACAGAGGACGGTCGGAGTCAGCCTCCCCACCACCACCGACATCTACACCTCCAGATGCAGGAAAAGGGCCACCTGCATCATGAAGGACCCCACTCACCCAGCACACTCACTTTTTGTCCCGCTCCCCTCAGGCAGGAGGCTGCGGAGCATTAAGTGTAGAACAACAAGACTGAGAAACAGCTTCATTCCCGAAGCTGTAAGACTCTCAAACTCCACCTCGAAAAACACTCTGCACTGACACTTTCAGAGTACACTTGGACACCTTACATTTACGCACAATAAGACACTGTCTTTGCACCTTGCACTTGGTCATTTTATTATGCTGCTACTCAGTTCTACTACCCATGCTTATAAGTTAAATGCACTCTTATTGTTCATGTTGCTGCTACATTTCTACATTTTTACATTGCTACATTTACTTCTACTTTTTATATTTGTAAATATTTTTCATACTATGATTATTCTTCTGTATTGTATATATTAGATATTTTATTGGGTGTAACTGGGACCTTGGGTCATAATTTCGTTCCACCTCATGTACCACATGTGATGTGAATGACAATAAACCCTCCTTGATTCCTTGATGCCCCTGGAGGAATGTGTCAGTTCATATTTTATAGATTTAGATTTTATAATTCTTGTAAATGTATTTTAATAAATATTCACAAAGACTTCACATCACGACCTGTACTCTTCTTTATTTAAAACTGCACATGAGGAAACTCCAACATCTGGTTATGCAGCTGCCCAGGTCTTATAATAGTAGAAAAGGTTTAATGATTACCTGAATGTACACTGGTTCTGGTGATATCTGAGCTTTTCTCTCTGCCCTAGATGGTTCTAATAACCATAAATAAATGTCCTCTGGCAGCCAATGAAGCATGTTTTTATATGCAGGAGTAAAAAAGAGGGGGAGTTATAGCAATGACTACACTGATGGACACATCATAAAGGTCTAATGTGGCTTTATCTGTCTCTTAACACCCAATTGCCTCTGGTTAAAAGTCTCAGGGCTGTGAATTGTAGAAGAAACTTGTACTGTCCACACTGAGCATATGTGCATTATGTGGAAGCAAGGAGAGTTATGATCCATGGGCTCTGGATTAATGTTAGGAAATACTTAACTGAGATTTAATGACTATTCCACTATATTAAATGGTCTAGTCCTACTCAAGTTATAACAGATTTTTTTATATAACATTGATTTTCTTAATATAAAATAAAAAAAATTGATTATTATTTATATGTGAAACACATCAAAAGAATGATCAAAATTAAAGCACTGTGCAAATTGTCCTTAACTGACACAAATCATAACCTAATTTAATTAATTTGATTTGGATATAAACAAATATAAACAGGCCAATCAGGTGGCGCCTCACTTTAATGTACTAACCCACCCAGATTTAAAGGTAAAGTCTTAATACTGTCACCACCCTGTTTAGTCATGGTGGCTCTTCATACATGGTACTAGGCTTTGGTCCTCACCTTTGGTCCTCTTTGGCCAGTGTTTGTGTGACAAAGAACTTAGAATGGGAACTGGAAATGACCAAATTGAAAAAAAAGTGTTTTAAACACTATAGTGTGACTTTGGGAAAATACCCAAAGAGAACAAAATAAAAAATAACAAAAAATATTTAATGTATTAACTTAATGTATTTAATATTGGTATAAAATTAATTCAGTTATTAATTATAGATTCATATCATGTGACTTTCTGCTGTTGATGAGTTACTGATGTGACTATAACAGAGTTATGGTTCTGGTCCCTACCATAAAATATTGTCAAATAAACTATGTTTGTATAAGTGTGCCTAAAAGCTGGAATTCTGGGTATATTCTAGACCTACAACACAACTATTTATCTTCCCTGTGGTCTCAGTGACCGTTTGACTTTTAGTCTTGAGAACACTGTATAAAGCAGCTCAGCTCAGCTATGAACGCAGCTTGGGTGACTACCTTGACCGACCAAGAACATTTTCACTTTCTAGCCCTGAGAAATTCTGTAATTACTTTAGAAGTCTGTTTTGGGGTCGTTGTCATGCCACAAGGTGAAGTTTAGAGGCATTTGTTCGGATCGGAGCACTGTATAATTTATTCTGCTGACAGTAACACCCTTAAAAAGACAAAAAAGTTGGTTCCACTGGCAGCCATGTGCTTAAAACGCTATGATTTATGGATGAGACTGGGTGCTCTAAAACATTTTCCCATTTAAATAGCTTTAGCCATGTAAAGTTTTATTATTAACACCACATCAGTTCATCATTCTTTTGAATTTATACCTGAATTTCAGTTTAACTTCCTCTTTTTTAATACATTTTCTATCCTTTCAATGTTTGCTCACACAACCTGATAATATGTTAAATGTCCAATAACAATTTTCAAAGTCTGAATAGCTTTGTATCTATGAAGCCAGTGTGAATAATAGCATAATTACTGTAGCTATAAGCTATACACTGTATGTACTTTTTATATTAAATTTTTATATATTACAAGTAAATCCAGTGGCCTGCTCAGTATCCCTGACCACAACCCCTGAAATAAATTGGAATGTCCATTGTGAGCCAGACAATCTTGTCCAACATCAGTGCCTGATCCTCCCTATGTTCTTTTGACTAAATTGTTCAAGCATTTTTTTGGGATGAATTGGAACATCACTCACTCACTCAGTCTTACCGCTTATCCAATCAGGGTCACAGGGAGGGGGTGCTGGAGCCTATCCCAGCTTTTCAATGGGCGCAAGGCACACAGTAACACCCTGGACGGGGCTCCAGTCCATCGCAGGGCAGACACACACACACACACACACACACACACACAGTCACCTATAGGGCAATTCAGTGTCTCCAATTAACCTGGCTGCATGTTTTTGGACTGTGGGAGGAAACCGGAGCTCCTGGAGGAAACCCACACAGACATGGGGAGAACATGCAAACTCCACACAGAAAGGACCCAGACCTCTCCACCTGGGGATCGAACCCAGGACCTTCTTGCTGTGAGGTGACAGTGCTACCCACTTAGCCACTATGCCGCCCACTATAAAATATATTTACTTAAATATTACAAGTAAATACAGTGGCCTGCTCAGTATCCATGACCGCAACTCCACTAAACATTGAATGTCCATTGTGAGCCAGGATATCTTGTCTCGCATCAGTGCCTGATCCTCCATATGTTCTTTTGACTAAAATCAAACATAAGCATTTTGTTTTCCTTTGTGATGAATTGGAACATCTGTTTCAAGCCAGGTTTTTTTTCAACCAACATCAGCTTTTCTTCCCCCCGGATTAAATACATGTGATTTCTGAGAATGTCCAGACAATGTCTAGTCTGTGGCTCAGTTGAAAGAAACACATGTTCAAGAAAGATACAGGGACCCTGGACATGTTTCCTTTGTTATCAAAGAACAGACACACACACACAGGTAGAGAAATTATGTATCTTCAGTTATCTTGACTGCATGTGTTTGGACTGTGTGAGGAAACCCACACAGACACAGGGAGAACATGCAAACTACACACATAAAGGACTCCCTTTCAAACCCAAGATCTTGCTGTGAGGCGACAGTGCTGCCCATTTTTGTAAGCTGTTGTCTAGAATGGTTTAAATTAGGATTTTACATGCTAAATGTACACACTGTACACAATTACAGGCTAAATGTACACAATTTATAATTCAATAATAAAAAAAATAAAATTAATGAATTAATGCAAAATACAATTAATGCAAAAAATACAATTAAAGAAATATAATTAATGAATTAATGCATTTTCCCAAAAGTAATTGATTGTAAAATTCCTTTGCAGTCTTACCTCCACAAGGAGCTCTCAGTCACACTACCCAGATTAAAATCATACAGCTTGGTCAGCATGAGAATTACCTAAAAAAAACAAGACCATATGGTTATTTCATTTCATTAATACTTTATGACTCTTGGTGATGTGTTATTAATACATCTGCATAAATGAAAAATGGTTTTCCCTGCATATTCTAATCACAGAAAAACTCCAGAGGATGCAGTACAATAACTAAACTGAACACTTTGCTTACTTGGCTTCAAGTACATTACAAAACAACACAACAAATTAATCATACAGACAGCAAAATTAACTCAATCCAAGAAATCAAATTTGGGTTTATCGTACATATTCCACAACAGCAATGTTCTATTTAAACAAAGCCTGTGGGTACAAATGTGACCAGGTAGAATGCAAGAATGCTGTAAAATAGAACACCTTTACTGTACACCCTGTCATACGTACATCTACAGGTTTACAGTACAATGAAATTGTTGGAAGTTGGGGTCAGAGTGCAAGGCCAGCCATTGTGCGGTGCCCCTAGAGCCATGAGGGTTAAGGTCCTTGCTTAAGAGCCCAATAGTGGCTGCATGGCAGAGCTGGGATTCAAACTCTCACCCCTTTGATTTGTAGTCCAAAGCTCTACCCACTAAGCTCACACTATCGGAGTGCTCCAAAATGTTCAAAACCGTCAACAGTGATTTCTAAATCACCAGAAATTTGTCAAATATTGAAACCCCTACTTTATACACATTGCCATGGTGCCACCAATTACATAAAATTACTTTGCCAATCCAACACACCTTATCCCCTACCCACCCCCAACTTCGTCAAGTGTCCCCTTTTTTGAAAGCTAAAATATGGTCACCCTACCTTACACAGTTCCCTAATTGAAAGCATCACCACTCAACAACATACTGTTGTGAAACATGTAACATTTAATATGAATCCATTAGTAAATCATATCATTCTGAATCTGGATACCATTCTGTAAATATTCTTTAAGGTGCACCAGACTTTCCTAACTAGGTCGATCTCGGTCTTTAGGGAAAGTGCTAGAAAGAATGCAGCCGTCTGCCTAGAGCAGAATAGTACATACAGAAACCTGCGATCTGCTTACTTTTCACAAGAGAGCTGAATGCTAGTGAAGGATGTGACATTTACACTGATATGGATTGTATTAATGATTCAGCTAGAGGTGCTAGAGTACACGTGCCACTTCACAGATTCTGCATATTCATATCTACCATTATTCAGCCGGATGCTGCCAGCCAATTGCTACAAGAAGTAACGCTAATAGTTTAGATGTAATATCAGGGCCATTTTTTTTAAAGGGAGAAATTAGTTTGACTTTCACAAACTTCACATAAAGGACAGTGGAGGCCTAGAGGGAAGAGCTTTGGTTTATCAATTGAGGTTGTGAGTTGTGGGTTCGAATATAAGCTCTGCCATGCAGCCACTGTTAAAACCTTGAGCAAGGCAGTTAACCCTCTCAACCCAGAGCGCCATACAATGGCTGACATTGCACCCTGACCCCAGCTTCCAAAAACGAGGAATACACCAACCAGGCATAACATTATGACCACTGAGAGGTGAAGTGAATAACACTGATTATCTCTTCATCATGGCATCTGTGAGTGGGTGGGATATATTAGGCAGCAATTGAACATTTTATCCTCAAAGTTGATGTGTTAGAAGCAGGAAAAATGGGCAAGCATACGGATTTGAGCGAGTTTGACAAGGGCCAAATTGTGATGGCTAGACGACTGGGTCAGAGCATCTCCAAATGGTCAGTATCTATCAAAAGTGGTCCAAGCAAGGAAGGCAGGGTCATGGGCAACCAAGGCTCATTGATGCACGTGAGGAGTGAAGGCTGGTCTGATCCAACAGACGAGCTACTGTAGCTCAAATTGCTGAAGAAGTTAATGCTAGTTCTGATAGAAAGGTGTCAGGATACACAGTGCATTACGGTTTGTTAAGTATGGGACAGCAAAAAGGGGACCAACACAATATTAAGAAGGTGGTCATAATGTTATGCCTGATCGGTGTATGATATACTGTACAGTGGATATATAAAGTCTACACACTACTGTTAAAATGCTAGATTTCTAAAAGAAAAATGTATACATATTAACTGCATCACATAATATATGTGCAGTTCAATTGATTCAACTGTTCAAACAAACTGAAACTGCTTAGAGATGGAAAAAATAAATAAAATTATGTGATTGCAGAAGTTCAGCTCTTCTAATAGGATTTTCCCGACATTTATTTTGTTTACATCTTGCAGCAAAAGCCGTGGTCCACAAAGAGCTTACAAAGCATCAAAGAAATCTCATTGTTCAAAAATATCAGAAGAAGTATAAAGAAATTTCTAAAGCATTACATGTACCATGGAACACAGAGAAAACAGTCATCAGTAAATGAAGAACTGGACGTCTCTCCAAAATTGATAAAAGCACAGAAAGAAAACTGGTCCGTAAGGCCACCAAAAGGAGCACAGTAACATTAAAAGAGCTGCACGTACTGGTTGTGTACTGCATGTGACATCTGTATTCTTCATATGTCTGGGCTGTGCCTTGTAAGCCTTGTCTTACAAAGAAAAACATCTGAGTCTGGCTGCATTTGCAAAAGCCTACATCAAGTCTGTGATTATAGACTTGTGACTATAGGGCACATTAAAGGTGAAAATAAAAAATAAATAAATACAAATTTTTTTTTTAGCATTTCACATATGCAGTTAATGTCAAACTTCAGAACAACAGATACATTAAGCTATTCATTTCAGAAACAGATTTGATGCACTGGGTGACAAACACTATATGGGCAAAACTATGAGGACAATTTAAATATTAGGGTGAGTTATTTCAGATTTTCACACCTACTGCTATGTATGGGTTCATTTGCATGTAGTAACTCGGCATGTAGTAATTTTTTATCTTTGTTCAACACTGAATCCATTGACGTACTTAACTACTCAGAATGTGTAGTAGTAGATGGATGTGTTTTGGTCCATCTTTCTAAGTGGAAGAGGTTGTATATGAGTAACAGGACTGAAAGTTTGTTTGTTTGTTTTTATAACGCCATGTTGTCATAGCTATGACATTCACGGCAAGAATCGGTGTTTCATGCTAGTTGTATTTGTTTTGCATTATATATATATGTGTTTTTTTTTCCATTTCCAAAAAAAAAAAGAAAAATTGGTTCTAACAGGTTTCAGCAGATTTGTGTTCTTCGACTGTTGTCTACTTAAACTTGAGAAATGAAATGTTTACTATGGAAGCACTTCTGTAAGTCGCTCTGGATAAGAGCGTCTGCTAAATGCAGAAAATGTAAATGTAAATATGTGTTCAGTTTATATTATTAAAGTACTTTAGAATTATTTCTGAATTATCTTGAGTAAAGATTTCTTTTAAGTATTGGGCATATGTAGTTTACGTCTGTCACTCTTGTATTTTAGGCATTCTGTCAGAATGTGTTTTATGATGATTGGTGTATGACAGTCTATGCAAAGTGTGGGTTCTTCTCCTAATAATAGGTGTTTGTGTGTTAATCTAGTATGGCCTATTCTGCATCTACTATATATCACTTGATCTGTGCATTGTCCTTGGTGCATTTTTAGTTTATTTCTGATGTTGGGGTAAATCTCGTAGTTTATTGTTTGAGTGTTCCATTGCAACTGCCATTTATTTTTTATATATTCATTTATGAGGGGTTTAATGTCCATTGGTGGTAGTTTAAAGATAATTTTTTGTTGGGTTACAGGACTGAAAGTAACAGGACTGAGTTTTTAACATAGAATTAGTAAATACATGTAATATAGCAGCACAGAGTTCATGCTAAAATCATGAGCACACTGGGTACAGTCAAGTCTTTGCTTACATTCATGACAGAAATGGTAGTTACTCATTACACAAGATTCATCAGTTCACAAGTTTAATATCAAACACAGTCATGGACAATTTAGTATCTTCAATTCTCCTCACTTGCACATCTTTGGACTGTTGGAGGAAACCGGAGCTCCTGGAGGAAACCCACACAGACACGGGGAGGACATGCAAACTCCACACAGAAAGGACCCGGACCGCCCCACCTGCGGATCGAACCCAGGACCTGCTTGCTGTGAGGCAACAGTGCTACCTATCAAGCCACCGTGCCGAGACACATATATTGATGCACTGGGTGACAAACACTATATGGCCAAAAATATGTGGACAGTTTAATTATTAGGCTGAGTTATTTCAGATTTTCACACCCATTGCTGAGGTGTATAAAATCAATTATTATATACAATTATCAGTATGGTCTTTTCTTGCTCTATCAGGTTTGTGCTCTTGTGCAAAAATATTATAAGGTTTTGATGAACATTAATGCCTGATTTAAAAAATGTTCTTTTAACTAAATGGGCTCAAATTCCCACAGACAATCCAAAATGCTGTGAAAGTCTCTTCCCAGAGGAGTTCTGACAGATTCAGCTAGAAACAAGCAAACGATCAATACTACATTATCCACTGGCATGCTGCAATCCAGAAGTTTACCAGAAAAGCCCAGTTTACCAGGGGGCAGCAAACCAGCAGTGGTTATGAATGAATGAATGAATGAATAATAAATAAATAAATAAACATACATCCCGGAAATCCAGAGAAATCTCAGTCAGCGTAGGGCAAGGTCTGGTGAATGTGCATGGCCTACAAGCCCTCACATGGTCCTGCATGAGAAACAGTCATGCTACTGTGATAAATATAGCCGCATGGGCTCAGGAGTACTTCAGAAAACCATTGTCACTTAACACAGTCTGCTGCTGCATCAGAGAGTCAGAGTCAGAGAGAGTCAGAGGTTTTATTGTCATTTCAGCTACATACAAGTACATATTGAAACGAAACAGCGTTCCTCTAGGATCATGGTGTAACACGGTACAAAAAGTGCAAGACAATACAAAAGTGTAAAAATACAACAATAAATACAAAAAAACCTATAATAAATAACTACAAAAGATATTCCTAATTATCCCTAATATAAACAAGTAATTAGAAGACAGGACTAAAGACAAGTGTTAGTACATGATGGTGAATAGATGGTACAATGGTTCATGAGGTAGTGACATGTTGTACATTAGCAGCGTAAAATTGGCAATGCCGATAAGGTGCCTAAAAAGTAAATAAGGTGCAAAAATACAAGTAAGGTGCAGAAATTACTTGTTCAGTTCCAGGAGGTGTGCAAAAAATGCAAGTAACATAGTCAATACAGGTTAGTGTGTGTCAGCAGAAAATTTCCGGAGGAAATTGTTACAGTACTGAGTTGAGGAGTCTGATTGCCTGAGGGATAAAACTGTTACACAGTCTGGTTGTGTTAGTCCGGATGCTGCGGTATCGTCTCCCAGACGGGAGCAGAGTAAAAAGTCCATGTGATGGATGGGTTGGATCGTCCACAATGCTGAGAGCTTTGCGGATGCAGCGGGTGTTAAAAATGTCCGTGAGAGATGGAAGAGCGACCCCGATGATCTTTTCAGCTGTCCTCACTACTCGCTGGAGAGTCCTGCAGTCCGACGCAGTACAATTTCCAAACCAGACAGTGATGCAGCCGCTCAGGATGCTCTCGATTTTTCCTCTGTAGAACGTGGTGAGAATGGGGGGTGGCAGATGAGCTTTCCTCAGTCTTCTCAAAAAGTAGAGACGCTGCTGGGCTTTCTTGGTGATAGAACTGGTGTTCTCCTCCAGATGAACACCGAGAAATTTGGTGCTCTTGACGATCTCAACAGATGAGCCGTCGATGTGCAGTGGGGAGTGGTCCCTTAGTGTCTTTCTAAAGTCAATGACCATCTCTTTGGTTTTATCCACGTTCAGAGACAGGTTGTTGACTTGGCACCAGTCCGTTAGATGTTGTATCTCCTCTCTGTACGCTGACTCATCGTTGTTGCTGATGAGTCCCACCACAGTTGTGTCGTCTGCAAACTTAACGATGGAATTCGAGCTGTGCATTGCTGTACAGTCGTGCGTAAGCAGAGTAAACAGCAGTGGACTGAGCACACAGCCTTGGGGAGCGCCGGTGCTCAGTGTGGTGGTGCTGGAGGTGTTCTTACCGATCCGGACGGACTGAGGTCTCTCAGTCAAGAAATCCAGGATCCAGTTGCAGAGAGAGGTGTTCAGGCCCAGCGTGCTCAGCTTTCCAATTAGATGCTGAGAAATGATGGTGTTGAATGCTGAGCTAAAGTCTATGAACAGCATCCTGACGTAAGTGTTCTTTCTGTCCAGGTGTGTAGAAGCCAGGTGAAGTGTAGTGGATATGGCGTCGTCCGTTGAGCGGTTAGGACGGTACGCAAACTGCAGTGGGTCCATGGTGGGAGGCAGTAGTGTCTTAATATGCCTCATGACTAGTTTCTCGAAGCACTTCATGATGATAGGCGTGAGTGCTACGGGACGATAGTCGTTGAAGCATGACACAGATGACTTCTTTGGCACAGGTACGATGGTGGTCATCTTGAGGCACGTTGGAACGATGGCGCTGCTCAGGGAGATGTTGAAGATGTCAGTGAATACATCTGCCAGCTGGTCTGCACATCCTTTGAGCACTCGGCCAGGAATGTTGTCTGGTCCAGAAGCCTTCCGTGGGTTGACTCTGTGCAGAGTTCTCCTCACGTCCGCTGTGGTGAGACGAAGCACCTGGTCGTCACAAGGTGGGATCATCTTCCTCGCCAACATGTTGTTCTGCGCCTCGAACCGAGCGTAGAAGTCATTCAGCGCATCTGGAAGGGAGGCATCACTGTCACAGACGGGTGGAGTCGTCCTGTATTGGTGATGGCCTGGATGCCCTGCCACAAGCGCCGTGTGTCACCGCTGTTCTGGAAGTGGCTGTGGATGTTCTGGCCGTGTGCGCGCTTTGCTTCTCGGATTGCCCGGGACAGTCTGGCTCTCGCTGTTCTCAGAGCCGGCTGGTCACCTGCTTTAAAAGCGGAGTCTCGGGCCCTCAGCAGTGCACGCACCTCTGGAGTCATCTTCTGGTTGGGTCTGGAAGTGATGGTTCTAGTGGTAGTGACGTCCTCAATGCATTTGCTGATGTAGCAGGTCACTGAAGTCGTGTACTCCTCTAGATCAGTGTAATCGCCGTATGTTGCAGCCTCCCTAAACATGTCCCAGTCAGTGCACTCAAAACAGTCCTGAAGAGCAGAGATGGATCCTTCTGGCCAGGTTTTCACCTGTTTCTGTACAGGTCTGAAGCGCCTGATGAGTGCTCTGTATGCTGGAATTAGCATTACAGAGATGTGGTCTGAGTATCCGAGGTGGGGGCGGGGCTCCGCCCGGTACGCACCGGCAATGTTCGTGTAAACATTATCCAGCGTGTTCGCTCCTCTCGTAGCAAAGTCCACATGCTGATGGAATTTAGGGAGAACAGACTTGAGATTTGCATGATTAAAATCCCCAGCGATAATAAACAGCCCGTCTGGATGAGTGTTCTGCAGTTCGCTGATGGCTCTGTAAAGTTCGCTCAATGCTTCCTTCGCTTTTGCGCTGGGCGGAAGATACACCGCGACAATAAGCACGCTGGTGAATTCCCGTGGTAAATAAAAAGGTCTGCATCTAACAACAGCAAATTCCACCATCGGAGAACAGTACACCACAACAAGCACAGAGTCCTTGCACCATTCGGTGTTAATGTAAACACAAACGCCTCCTCCTTGTGTTTTACCGGACTGAGCTGCATTTCTATCGGCGCGATACGATGCTAGCCCGTCTAGCTGAATGGCACTGTCTGGAATGTTGTCGCTAAGCCATGTTTCAGTGAAAATTAAAACACAACAGTCCCTGTACTCACATTGGGTAGTTCGCTGAAGTCTGATACAGTCCAGTTTATTCTCCAGAGAGCATGCATTTGCGAGGAATAACGATGGTAGAGCCGGCCGGCTTGGGTTAGCTTTTAGCCTAGCACGGACCACGCTTTCCACACTTCTGCTTCCTCGAGCACCGCTTGCGGCACCCCCTCCCCCGGTCACCTGCTTCAGGTAACACCGAGGACTGCAGGCCTGGTTCGCGAAGTAGGCAGAGTTCATGCAGAGTTCGCTGCAGATCATCTTGCAGGTTGGTTTCTGACTGTTTTCTCAATTGTAGCAGTGTCTGGCGGTTGTAAACTAAGTCAAAAGTGGTTTCCATACGTTTATAAACAAAACTGTCCTAAACAAACTTACAAACTTTTCCTGAAAACAACAAAAAAACACAGTTTTTCGACCCCAGAGCGGCCGCTGCGTGTTAACGCGCCGCCATCTTGGATTCATCCATGAGGAACGCTGTCGTTCTCAGGGCTCAAACCAAAATATGGTCTACAGCAAGTACTTTTTAGCCTAGCTAACTGCATTATTAAGTAGCCTGCCCAACGCTGCTACCTGCCTGTGTAGCCTAATACTGTGGTGTGATCTCCAGAGGTGTGTGATCACCAAATGAGTGCTGTTAGTTTGCACCTCAGCAGGCAGCCGTATGTCAGAAGCTCTAAGGTATAAACACATGCATCTGACCAACTAAAAATCATCATCTGCCTGCAACCTCAGAACAGATCTGTAGCTTCATTTATAGTGAAAGAAAACCTGAGCTGAAACTGAGCTGCATCCCATAAGGACTTTTATTTCTCGTTGATCGAGGAACAGATGTCAGTTTTCTCACTGCAAATCAGTGGAAAAAAATGTACTGGAATGAATCTAAATGTTACACAGCAGAGTACTAAAGCAGTTGTTTTTAGATCTGAACAGGCGGTTAATTAGATGATTTGTTGAGTCAGATTTGTTTGAGCAAGTTCAACACAACAAACGTGTGGGTGAAGTGGTATGAAAAGAGAGGAATGCGCTATGCAGAATTACATTGCTGATTATTCCACTACAATCTGGTACATTCACGTATAGTTAAATGATACAAATAATAATAATAATAATAAATAATAATAATAATAAATGTTATAAATAATAATAATATCCAGTTCAATCTGGTAGCTGATAACTGAACGATATAAATAATGATAATAATAACTTAAAATCTGGTACATTTATGCATAGCTGAACAAAACAAATAATAATAACAACAACAATAATAATAATGATAGTAATAATAATAACAATAATAATAATAGTAATAACAATAACAATAACAATAATAATAATAATAATAATAATAACATAATAATACAAAAAAAAAATTATAATAATAATAAAATAATAATAATAACAAAAATAACAATAATAACAAAATAACAATAATAACAAATAATAATAATAATACACATAATAATAACAATAATAATAATAATTGCTGATGCTCAAATTTCCACTCTTTGCACTATTTTAATGTATTCTGTGCTTTTGTTTGTTTATGCACTGAATAAACTAAGGAAGAAAATTAAATGTTTTCTTGAACACACTGCAATTTCATTTTTTATTGATGCAACAGACATTGCTTGGATGTTAGATCTAAGACAAGCTTGCTAATTCTAATGCACAGCAAGTCACTTAATGATCACACTGGACAATGAGCAGCGTTTCGGATCAGTATCAAGCCCAATGGTAATTAAAAGCCCTTTAAGTATTTCTCTCTGTGTGTATGTGAGTGTGTGAATTCAAAAGAAAGAGAAAGACATTAGCTAGGCTTGTGCACCAAAGGGGAGTGAGTCTGGGGAGCTGCTAACCTTAAATGTCTAAAAGATAGCCATGCATGCTAATGACAGTGCAGCTTGGGTGTGCTGCTAGCACTGCAGGCACTGCGTGCTGGCTTTAGTTTGCTAACTAGAAGTGTCAGCAAGCAGTGTAAGTGTGTGTGTGGGTGAGTAAGTGTGAATTAAAAAGTAAAAAAAGAAACAAGGATGAACAGTGAGCAAGTGTACACAGCTTCTCTAAGCCTCTTAGTGTCCTTAAGCCGGCGTGTGAGAAGGTGAACGACAAGCAGCGGTGCAAATTCATGACTGTATCGGCGTGTGTTTGCATTATGTATTAGGATCCTTTCTAGTGAGGTCATATGCCCGAAGTGTGGTGTGTGCACACCAGTTCTGCATATCTATATTCATACATTATATAGCTAAAAGTTAGTGAATAAATCATCAAACTTAGTTCAGGAACCACCGAATTTTAGAACTGGCACTAGGTATTGAAGCAGCTAGCATTTGCCAGCCAGAGAGCTACGTAAAGAAACCTGATTTATTACTCAATAGAATTGTTAACAGTGCTCCAGAGTCCAAAGTCACTCTGATGTAGACCTTTCCAGACATAGATAGAATGCCTTTATTTGTCGTTTATACATTCACTGATCATCCATAACATTAAAACCACCTCCTTGCTTCCACACTCACTGTCCATTTTATCAGCTCCACTTACCATATAGAAGCACTTTGTAGTTCTCCAATTACTGACTGTAGTCCATCTATTTCTCTACATACTTTTTTATCGCTTTTTTATCACTCATCTATTGCTGCTGTTTGAGTTGGTCATTGAATTGGTTCTAGACCTTCATTAGTGGTCACAGGATGCTGCCTACGGGGCGCTATTGGCTGGATATTTTATGTTGGTGGACTATTCTCAGTCCAGCAGTGACAGTGAGGTGTTTAAAAACTCCAGCAGCGCTACTGTGTCTGATCTACTCATACCAGCACAACACACACTAACACACCACCGCCATGTCAGTGTCACTGCAGTGCTGAGAATGATCCACCACCCAAATAATACCTGCTCTGAAGTGGTCCTGGGAGAGTCCTGACCATTGAATAACAGCATGAAAGGGGGCTAACAAAGCATGCAAAGAAACAGATGGACAGTCAGTAATTGTAGAACTAAAAGTTCTTCTATATGGTAAGTGAAGCCGATTAAATGGACAACGTGTGTAGAAACAAGGAGGTGGTTTTAATGTTATGGCTGATCAGTGTGCCTGGAGCAGAGAGGGTTAAGGGCCTTGCTCAACAAGGCCCAAAAGTGGAAGCATGAGATTCGAACTCTCAACCTTTTGTTTGACAGTCCAAAGCTCTATCCACTAGGCCACCACTGTCCATTAATGAGTATTCATAACTAACCTAATAGCAAAAAAAAAAAAAAAAAATCATTAGCCACAGTGTGACCAATTAATGTGCATTACACCAATGTAGCCAACGTGCATTATAAAAGGTCATATTACACTTGTGTATGGGTAGGATTTAGATAATAGACCCCTAATGCATAGCAGCTGGGTTTAAATAAATAAGCAATTAGCAACTTTACATTCATTAGTAACACCACTACATGGTAAAAGCTGATTCATCAGAATGCAACTCTAATGACTGTATCTGTGTTTGTTATTTGTTATAAGGTTTGTTATAATTCATATTATTTTTACCTTACTGGTATCTGTTTATTTACCCTAAATCTAATTTCACCAAATATTCTCTAGCCCAGCGGTCCTCAACCTTTTTTGCAGCATGGACCGGTTTCATATAAGGTATAATTTCACGGACCGACGGGGGCGGGAGGATTTAAAATAGAGTAACTATAGAATGGAAAATCAGTGAGACGCTGCTCCCACCTAGTGGTGATTAGAGATGACAACACCCAAAGAGTTTTGGAAATGTAATCTCTATTTATTCTTTCTGTGCGGCCTGGTAATAAATGACCCACGGACCGGCCCGGTGGTTGGGGACCACTGCTCTAGCCCACCTAAAGAGGATGGCAGCCTGGTTTAGTCTGGTTCCTCTCAAGGTTTCTTGCTGATTATATTTAGAGAATTCTTGCTTGCTTGCTCATTAGGAGTTTTTGGACCTAGAATCTATAAAGTTGCCCAAAACATCCATTGTACAAAGAACTATGCAAACAAATTCGAATTTAAATTAATCAAAATGATAGGTTGCCATTTGTGCCTGGAACCTGTTTTTTCAGCCCATTAACCATTTTACTGATTTATTCAGGTGATCTGTTTTCCATTAGCATATAAGCACTTCATGTGGGGAAAACTAACGTCATTCGTTCATTATTAGAACTGAATTGTAGTTTTATTTACATATGAATGAGGTCTTGCCAATTCAAGCATTATAGTATTTGATTATGTAATGTTTTAATGACTAGGGAACCACTGACAGGGCTTAAGAGCTACACATTTGCTCTGATTAACCAAATTTGGATGGATAAATAAATGTACATAATAGCAAATTGGAAATCCTTTCATGGTCTCCTGACCATGATACTAGAGTAGAAGATCTGAGCAGCAAGATTTCTTTAAGATCTCTTAATCTCAAATAAGGGCCAGTTTGACCTTTACTTCCTGGCTGTTCTTTGGATGATCAGTAGCAAAATGTGTGATAGTTCAATAAGAATAAACTTTTCTAATGAAATTGATGTGGCAACCTTATTAAAAGGCTTTGTAATGGTCCCACTTAGGGCTGGCTCGATACCACTTTTTAAGTCTGATACCAATACTGCAAATTGAGTATCTGCCAATACCAAACTGATATCATCATTTCTCCTCTCAAACAACTAAGCAGTAATAATACATGTCTCAATGCACCATGGTTAAACTAGCTATCTAAATAACAATGCTCAGACTGTGAAACAAATATTGTAAAGGAATAAATACAGAACCTACAACATCACACTTATGCAAAACTGTTGTTTTTATTTTCACTTTTACACACAGAACATTTGGCAGCATTTTTGGTTTCACTTACATTCGAGCTGTTCACGTGACATCTCACTTTACGATGTGTCGTCCAAAGTGTCTACAATTAGAAGATGTGGATGTCAATCAAACGCGACGGACCAATTAGAATTGACGCAGAGTTGAGATTTTCTGTTCAAGTTCTGTCACGTTCTTAGATTAGAGGACATTTGTGGCTAAACGGGAAACAGTGTAGTTTGTTTTATTTCATAACACTAATGGATTAATCGTTGAGGATGTGAGATATCTCCAAGCCGGTACAAGATAGGGTTTCTTTATCTCAAGTAAACGATTGATCATTTATAAAGCGATTTTTATTGTGTTTAAACAGTGTTTTTAGTTGTGGCAGTAGTAGATGATTTTTTTAATATACTAAAAGTTTAAGTCGATCAGTGTGTTTTAATTTCTGAATGGCTGCTGCAGATGAGTTGTAGATCAGTGGCACATGTTAATGTCATCAAGATGCACCTTGTTACGGCAGTTGCCAAGTGAGCTGGCAATAAACGGCGCTCTGCTGGAACGTATCTTCTTGTGTTATTTGCTTTACACACAAACAATGGCCTTATTTACATTAAGTGTTATTTACATTAAGTGTTATTTACATTAAGCGACAGTATCAGATCGGATTACACGTTTTTTTTCCTTCCGATATCCGATCCAGTGATTTGGGCCAATATCGAACCGATACCGATACAGAGTATCAGATCGGTGCCAGCCCTAATCGCACTTTTAATTTGTCAATATTTAAAAAGAATTCTTTCAGCTTAGTAAACATTCACATTTCTCTTTACCTACTGCACTATACAAATTATTTGTCCGAGTTCATTTTCTTCACAGAGCAGTGGACCGAGCGTGTACATTTTGCAGTATAATTCAAACCATTTTAATTTCATGCTGCACTTTAAAAAGATCCCAACTCAATTTTCACCATGTCACCATGTATCTACTGACATCTGTTATTCCACCTCTGCCTGACATTATGCACCAAACCTAGAGATGAGATGGAGAAAAATAAGCTCCCCTGTCTATAATTAACTTTTACAGGCTAACACGGGTCTCATTAACAAACAGGTATTTAAATCTTTAGGTACATTGTAGCTCTCACAAAAGTTACCATGTGCTTTAAAGTAAGTCTGAATTTATTCCAGGCCTGGCTTTATAGGGAACAGTGCGTCAGGCTGTCAGATCCCCAGATTTCAAGATTGATCTGCATTGGGACAGATAAAAACAAATCAGCACAGCGCTGCTACAAGCAACAACCGTGTAACATATGAATATATTTTGTGGTTGACAAGCCTTAACAAGCAGCAGTGCCATGATTTTCTACCCATCTGTCCAGGGAAATAAGGAAACCAGTCAATGAAATAGACTGTAGATATAAAGATATATTTATGTTTTGTTTGCAGGATGTGGTGGGTACACACTGCCGAGGGAAAAAAGAATCTGTTGTTTAACTTTCTTATACACACTTGGGTTATCCTGCTTTACACTTAACACTTGTAAAAACACTTGTAGGGCCTAACACTTGTAAAAGTCCAAGTTGAATTTATAGCATGGTATACAAAAGGATTTGTCTTTTTATGTTGGATATCCAACATAACACTGTACTTTTACTATTTAGAGCACTGCAACCAAACAGTGTGGAAAGGAGCGAGGTCAGTGCTAATGAATTAGTTTTGTATTCACAGTAATTAATAGATGCATATGTAATGCCTGAATGACACACTAATCTGATGCACATTTTGCACAATCATTGCTGTTATTGGGTAGACTACAAACCACCAAATTCCTTTATTCATTTACTGCTAACTTTGTGCAAATATTGAGTAATCAGTTAATTAGTATATCTACTGAATCTGGGAAGTGGTAGCAAACTGGAGCAAAATTTGTAAATTAATAATAAAAAAAATATTAATAATAGTAATAGAAAAAAGAAACATGCCAATAATAATAATAATAATAATATAATAATTAATAATAATAATTAATAATATTATTATTTTATTATTTTGTTTTATTATTGTTATTATTATTATTATATAATTATTATTATATAATTATTATTATTATAAAAAACAACATTCCAGAAGTATAATAATAATAATAATAACAATAATAATAACAATATTGTTGTTTTGTTTATCATTATTATTGTTATTATTATTATTATTATTATTATTAAATAAAAAACATGCCAGAAATAAAATAATAATAATTATAATTATTATTATTATAGTAGTAGTAGTAGTAGTAGTAGTAGTAGTAGTAATTATTATTAAATAAAATGAAACATGCCAATAAAAATTGTTTTGTTTTATTATTATTATTATTATTATTAAATAAAAAAAATGCCAGAAATAAAATTAAAATATTATTATTATTAAATAAAAAAACATGCCAGAAATAAAATTGAAATAAATATGATTAATTATTAAATAACAAAAAATTATTTTAAAATTAAAATAAAAAATCATCATCATCATCATCATCATCATCATCATCATCATCATCAAATAAAAAACATGCTAAAAATAAAATTAAAATAAATATTATTATTGTTATTAAACAAAAACATGCCAGAAATAAAATTAAAATAATAATAATAATTATTATTATTATTAAATAAAAAAAACATGCCAGAATAAATTAAAATAAATATTATTATTATTATTAAATAAATATATACTACACTTAAACTTGTACTCTTTTTGTCTACAGTGATGCTAAATGTTAAAATAAGCCACATAAGCCTCACCAGTGTAAAGATTTGGTCAGGTGTGGAGTCAGTGTGACCCCCAAAAAGTTCTACTTTGAGTAATAAAAAAAAAATCTGCTGTTTTTATTATTATTTTCATTAATAATTAATTATTCATTCAGAACACCAGGGTACCTAGAGAAAACCCATGCAGACACATGGAGAACATACAAACTCCACAAAGAAAGGACCCTGGTTTCTTCTTGCTGTGATGTGACAGTGCTGCTCAGTTGACTGGTTTAGTGTTTAATTATATAGAGCCACTTTTGTTTTTAAACAGAAAACCTGGTCGAAAATCGACTGAGAAGAACCTTTCAGCTGTGCACCGCAGCCTGACACACAGACAGTAACGGAGTCACATGTCCTGAAATGTGTTGTTTGCATAGTCTATGGAAATTGTGTGTGGGTGTGTGGGTGTGTGTGTGTGTGTAGGTGTGTGTTTGTGTGTGTTTGTGTGTTCATACATATGCATATGCGCATACAGACACACGACCGCTTAGTCTAGCAGCCAGAGATTTAAATGAATGATGTGCCTAGAACCCAAGTTTATTTGAGTAATAAATCATTGTTTAGCTTGTAGCCATATGGTGGGGAAAACAATTGACACAAATCCTGAAATGGAATATACAGTATGACCACTATAATAAAGGACTGGAAATTACAATTTTTTTTTAAAAGTAAAAATGTAAATCACTTTCTTCCCTCTTACAGTCAATCTCCCAAACCCATACACTCATCATCATCATCATCATCATCATCATCACTATTCCATCTGAACCTTCTAAAAAGGCTTCTCTGTGACTTTTAAAACACACTAGCACACCAGAGCTGACATTTCGAACTCGTCGGTTGGAAACTCCGCTCTGCTATCCAGCAGGCTGGGCGCCTACATGAACAACGATTGGCTGTTGTTCATACAGGGTGGGAGCCGGATAGGGACCTCATAACTGAGGCAATTACGGCCTCTGTTGGCTAATTGATTGCATCTGCACAGTAAAGGGATAATGGGGATTAGAGTGTAGCTCTCCGTACACAAAGCTGATTTGCATATGAACTCGCCTCACATGGGTGAAAAGATGCAGTCGGCTACTGCACACGTGTTGGAGGGAGCGTGTCAGTCTCGCTGTCCTCAATCAGGGTGGAGATCAACATCAGTAGAGGTGGCATAATGCAATTGGGTAATTGGATCCGCTATACATGCGGGGCCAGTGATAGCTCAGTGGTTTAGGTACTGGTCTAGTAAACAGAAGGTTGCCGGTTCAAGCCCCGCCACCACCAAGTTGCCACTGTTCCCTGAGCAAGGCCCTTAACCCTCAATTGCTCATTGTGTAAGTCGCTTTGGATAAAAGCGTATGCTGAAAATGTGTATATATACACACACTAAATATATATATATATTGTCTTATGTTCTCATCATTGTTGCAAAGTGTCTGTTATTAAAAAAAAAACACATTTGTTATCACTAAAGCTGAATAATAATCATTTGGCATCCTAATAAAGTCAACAACATCCTATTGCTTGTTCTCATAACTATACATTCTCAGACATCCTATTACATATCAAAGAATGAATTATTTAGCTTTAGATTTTGAATAAAGTCCTTTCATCATAATAACAGAAAGAAATCGAACAATATGCTTCATTCAGAGAACATTCATGTCAAATCCTTCACTGCTAAATGATTCGTCCACCTACTCAGTGCATATATGAACTGAAGTGCATTGATTTGCTGAACATCTGAAGGAGCTGTTTGGGTCCTGCACTGGCAGTCGATTTTTCACAAGGCTAAGCTATGACATAACATCTTCGACCAACTTTAAAACCGGACTCGGGGTGGGGGAGATGTGTGACATCAGCATTAATAAGTTCAGGGAAAACAAATTACCGTAGCTATATTATATACAGTGTATCACAAAAGTGAGTACACCCCTCACATTTCTGCAGATATTTAAGTATATCTTTTCATGGGACAACACTGACAAAATGACACTTTGACACAATGAAAAGTAGTCTGTGTGCAGCTTATATAACAGTGTAAATTTATTCTTCCCTCAAAATAACTCAATATACAGCCATTAATGTCTAAACCACCGGCAACAAAAGTGAGTACACCCCTAAGAGACTACACCCCTAAATGTCCAAATTGAGCACTGCTTGTCATTTTCCCTCCAAAATGTCATGTGATTTGTTAGTGTTACTAGGTCTCAGGTGTGCATAGGGAGCAGGTGTGTTCAATTTAGTAGTACAGCTCTCACACTCTCTCATACTGGTCATGAAAGTTCCAACATGGCACCTCATGGCAAAGAACTCTCTGAGGATCCTAAAAGACGAATTGTTGCGCTACATGAAGATGGCCAAGGCTACAAGAAGATTGCCAACACCCTGAAACTGGGCTGCAGCACAGTGGCCAAGATTATCCAGCGTTTTAAAAGAGCAGGGTCCACTCAGAA
Source organism: Trichomycterus rosablanca (assembly GCF_030014385.1). Lineage (NCBI taxonomy): Eukaryota > Metazoa > Chordata > Actinopteri > Siluriformes > Trichomycteridae > Trichomycterus > Trichomycterus rosablanca. The sequence continues at coordinate 7,143,990 of NC_086002.1, read as the reverse complement.
CAGACCTCGAGTTGGTCGTCCAAAGAAGCTGAGTGCACGTGCTCAGCGTCACATCCAACTGCTGTCTTTGAAAGATAGGCGCAGGAGTGCTGTCAGCATTGCTGCAGAGATTGAAAAGGTGGGGGGTCAGCCTGTCAGTGCTCAGACCATACGCCGCACACTACATCAAATTGGTCTGCATGGCTGTCACCCCAGAAGGAAGCCTCTTCTGAAGTCTCTACACAAGAAAGCCCGCAAACAGTTTGCTGAAGACATGTCAACAAAGGACATGGATTACTGGAACCATGTCCTATGGTCTGATGAGACCAAGATTAATTTGTTTGGTTCAGATGGTCTCAAGCATGTGTGGCGGCAATCAGGTGAGGAGTACAAAGATAAGTGTGTCATGCCTACAGTCAAGCATGGTGGTGGGAATGCCATGGTCTGGGGCTGCATGAGTGCAGCAGGTGTTGGGGAGTTACATTTCATTGAAAGACACATGAACTCCAATATGTACTGTGAAATACTGAAGCAGAGCATGATCCCCTCCCTCCGGAAACTGGGTCGCAGGGCAGTGTTCCAGCATGATAATGACCCCAAACACACCTCTAAGACGACCACTGCTTTATTGAAGAGGCTGAGGGTAAAGGTGATGGACTGGCCAAGCATGTCTCCAGACCTAAACCCAATAGAACATCTTTGGGGCATCCTCAAGCGGAAGGTGGAGGAGCGCAAAGTCTCGAATATCCGCCAGCTCCGTGATGTCGTCATGGAGGAGTGGAAAAGCATTCCAGTGGCAACCTGTGAAGCTCTGGTAAACTCCATGCCCAGGAGAGTTAAGGCAGTTCTGGGAAATAATGGTGGCCACACAAAATATTGACACTTCAGGAACTTTCACTAAGGGGTGTACTCACTTTTGTTGCCGGTGGTTTAGACATTAATGGCTGTATATTGAGTTTTTTTGAGGGAAGAATAAATTTACACTGTTATATAAGCTGCACACAGACTACTTTTCATTGTGTCAAAGTGTCATTTTGTCAGTGTTGTCCCATGAAAAGATATACTTAAATATCTGCAGAAATGTGAGGGGTGTACTCACTTTTGTGATACACTGTATATATAATCCATCCAGTATTATACTGTATATGTAGTCCATCTGTTTCTCTACATACTTTGTTTCATACTCCCTTTCATGCTGTTCTTCAATGGTCAGGAACCCCACAGGACCACCATTGGGTAATGGATTATTCTCAGCACTGCAGTGACACTGACATGGTGGTGGTGTGTTAGTGTGTGTTGTGCTGGTATGAGTGGATCAGACACAGCAGCACTGCTGGAGTTTTTAAACACCTCACTGTCACTGCTGGACTAAGAATAGCCCACCAACTGAAAATATCCAGCCAACAGAGCCCCATGGGCAGCGTCCTGTGACCACTGATGAAGGTCTAGAAGATGACCAACTCAAACAGCAGCAATAGATGAGTGTCTATTAGAGTGGACTCTAGAAGCGCTGTTGTGTCTGATCCACTCATACCAGCACAACACACACTAACACACCACCAACCATGTCAGTGTCACTGCTGTGCTGAGAATGATCCACCACCTAAATAATACCTGCTCTGGTCCTGTGGGGGTCCTGACCATTGAAGAGGGTAAAAGCAGGTTAAAAAGGTATGTAGAGAAACAGATGGACTACAGTCAGTAATTGTAGAACTACAAAGTGCTTCTATATGGTAAGTGGAGCTGATAAAATGAACAGTGAGTGTAGAAACAAGGAGGTGGTTTTAATGTTATGGCTGATCAGTGTGTGTGTATATTCTTTTCTTTCTTTCCAAACCTCGTCCTTACATGGCCTGAACACCAGGTAACCCTAGTTTATAAATAAAACATGGTGGTTTCAGCTCCACCCAGTAAGAGCAATTTTAAGTAGAAAATCCACCAGTGGGAGGTTTTAAGAGGTGAAAGGAAACCAGAGGACCTGAATGAAAGCCACATTGACACAGAAAACATGCAAAAGCCTGGATAGTGTTTTAGATTTGAAGGCCATGAACTTAGGGAACACGTTTCCTCACACATCGCCTGGTTTATGCCCCTGATGCTGTCAAATTTTTTTGCAGTTATTATCAGACGGTCTTGATTAGGCAGCCTGATCAAATCTTTATTTTGACTGTCTTGCTTTTCTTTTTTAAGTCAAATCGTCACACCAATTTCCTTGGATCATGCTTCGTCTAATGTTAGGCATGGACCACAGACTCAGCTTAATGTGTAATCTTTAATTACGTAATTAGGTCTGCAGGAGTATTAGTCAAATACCGAGTCGGATATAGGCACCAACAGGTACGTGTGTATTGGAATTGCAATCAGCTCAGGTCTCAACCCTGCTTCAAATCCCCCGTAATGAGATGATAAAATGTAATCCAGAGGATTTAGAGCTTTTTTGTGTGTGTGAGAACAGACAGCTGGGTGAAAGCGGTAGAATAGAAGCAGTAAGAGTTAGGTCAACACTGAGGTGACGATTCGCAAATGCTCACACCATCCATGCTTTACAAGAGCTGATGAAAGCCGCCTAACTGCATCATTATTTCATTAATTCATCTCCAATAGCTGTGGGTGCATCCAGCACCTTCTGGTAACCACGGGCACCAACCACCAAGCACACATGGAACATACACTGATCAGCCATAACATTAAAACCACCTCCTTGTTTCTACACTCACTGACCATTTTATCAGCTCCACTTACCATATAGAAGCACTTTGTAGTTCTACAATTACTGACTGTAGTCCATCTGTTTCTCTACATAAATTTTTCTTTTGCTTTCACCCTGTTCTTCAATGGTCAGGACAAAGCAGGTATTATTTAGATGGTGGATCATTCTCAGCACAGTTAGTGTGTTAGTGTGTGTTGTGCTGGTATGAGTGGATTAGACACAGCAGCGCTGCTGGAGTTTTTAAATACCGTGTCCACTCACTGTCCACTCTATTAGACACTCCTACCAAGTTGGTCCACCTTGTAGATGTAAAGTCAAAGACGATCGCTCATCTATTGCTGCTGTTTGAGTTGGTCATCTTCTAGACCTTCATCAGTGGTCACAGGACGCTGCCCACTGGGTGCTGCTGGCTGGATACTTTTGGTTGGTGGACTATTCTCAGTCCAGCAGTGACAGTGAGGTGTTTAACTTAATCAGCATTGCTGTGTCTGATCCACTCATACCAGCACAACACACACTAACACACCACCACCATTGTCAGTGTCACTGCAGTGCTGAGAATGATCCACCACCCAAATAATACCTGCTCTGTGATGGTCCTGGGAGAGTCCTGACCATTGAAGAACAGCATGAAAGGGGGCTAACAAAGCATGCAAAGAAACAGATGGACTACAGTCAGTAATTGTAGAACCACAAAGTGCTTCTATATGGTAAGTGGAGCTGATAAAATGGATAGAGAGTGTAAAAACAAGGAGGTGGTTCTAATGTTATGGCTGATCTGTGTATATTTATTGGCACCTTGGCAGTTGAGACGAAACAAGTGTACATGTTTTTTAAAGGTGAGAGAAAACCAAAGTATCCACACAAAACCCCTACGTGCTCCCTAAAACCATGCTAAGTACTCCAGAGCTTGAGTTTTAGTTTAGCACTGAGCTGTTAAACATGTTTGATAGAAAAAAAAAAAAAAAAAAAAAAAAAAAAAAAAACTCAGTGAGGTGGCGAGCAGCGCAGTAATTGGTCACCAGTGCCATTAGCACACACGTTAAACAAACATCTATTAAAAGCCTTTAAGACAAAACGAGCTGCGTCGAGTTTGAAGCCCGCTGCTTCTCCGCCTTGCTTGATTGATCACTGCCTCCCCGTCTTCGCCCAAGCCTCTCGGTTTAATGGCTCTCTTCACACCATCCAATTACCCTCCAGCAAATTATTTAGGCTTCTTCTGATGACCGCAAGCCGGCGGGGGAAAAAAATCCAAACTGGAACCTGTCCAAGTTAATGCATAAATTAATAGGCCAGTCACTGTGAGGAAGAGTTATTTATGGCTTAAGCAGTTTACAGTGGCACGTTCCACCACTATAGAAAGGCAATAAAAGTGAGGTTATTGGTAAACCATAAACCTTTTCTCTATGATCCACCTGCCTTGTTATGGCTTATTGTTGCTTCGAAGCAGATGGAGGATGGGAATGGGGTGATGCAGGGCTGAAATTTTTTAGATAGATGAAGAGGACCGGGATTCTGGGTGGTCAGCAGAATCCAAATGGGGCGAAGATGCAGGAAAAAGGAGACAGCAGTTCCTAAGGGAGTGGAAAGATTATGGATGAAGGAATTAGGCATTGGCATATGCATAACTGCTTTAAAAAAAATTTATATTCGGGTTATTGATGGTGTCTCAGGGCAGATCTATACAAGCTGACCTCACTCTTGCACAATGAATGAACAAAGCGTTTTATTGTCAGGCATCGACTGTGAATGCACACTATATATAGACATGCAAAATACCACCTAGCTAAGCTTCATTTTATATGAATGGTCAAGCTACTGGTCAATCAGTATTGTGTGACCAATAGAATTTAAAATTGTCTGAACATAATGCATTGACCAGTGGTAAACAAAAATAATTTCTCATGTTTATGACATTTATTTTTAAAATATTTTATATATACACTTTGTGGTTCTACAATTACTGACTGTAGTCCATCTGTATCTCTGCATGCTTTGTTAGCCCCCTTTTATGCTGTTCTTTAATGGTCAGGACTCTCACAGGGCCACCACAGAGCAGGTATTATTTAGGTGGTGGATCATTCTCAGCACTGCAGTGACACTGATGGTGGTGGTGTGTTAGTGTGTGTTGTGCTGGTATGAGTGCATAAGACACAGCAATGCTGATGGAGTTTTTAAACACCTCACTGTCTCTGCTGGATTGAGAATAGTCCACCAACCAAAAATATCCATAGCCAACAGCGCTGTCCTGTGACCACTGATGAAGGTCTAAAAGATGACCAACTCAAACAGCAGCAATAGATGAGTGATCGTCTCTGACTTTATATCTACAAGGTGGACCAACTAGGTAGGAGTGTCTAATAGAGTGGACAGTAAGTGGACACTGTATTTAAAAACTCCAGCAGCGCTGTTGTGTCTGATCCACTCATACCAGCACAATACACACTAACACACCACCACCATGTCAGTGTCACTGCAGGGCTGAGAATGATCCACCACTCAAATAATACCTGCTCTATGGGGAACCTGACCATTGAAGAACAGGGTGAAAGCAGGCTAAAAAGGTATGTAGAGAAACAGATGGACTACAGTCAGTAATTGTAGAACTACAAAGTGCTTCTATATGGTAAGTGGAGCTGATAAAATGGACAGTGAGTGTAGAAACAAGGAGGTGGTTTTAATGTTATGGCTGATCAGTGTAGTAGTATAGTCTTTAAAAATCTAACTTTAAGCTAATATAAGAGCTAAAACAACATTTACAGATTCTATAAACAAATCATTATCCGGAATGTAGATCAGCGCATACAAAACACACCGACAATCTCCTCCACTCATGCACACACTTAATTATTCCAGGGTTTTTCTACGCCCCTGGATCAGCAGGTGAATGGTAATTAGGTACACGAATCCCGCGAGGTGTTCTTCTACTTTAAACAAAAGAACACGCAAACACCTGAGATCGTCTGGCAAGGCCGAGCACAATGCACTTCATCTCCTCTGTTCTGCTTTATCAGCGTTAGGAATTAAGATGCCTCATCAGTTCTGCCGTTTGCATATCTACAGCAAATAATTAGGAACAAGCGCTGGCTGCTAACAATGGTGGAGCTGCTTTAACCCTTTAAAAGTCGTTTTAATTTCACGTTTTTAGCTGACACTGCATGAACAAATCTACAAGCTTTTATAATGAGAAAGGAAACAAAGCAGAAGAATTTTTAATGAAGTATTATACATATATAACATGTTAAACTGCATGTTAAATATTTAGACATCAAAATAATGTACAATGTTTAAAAATGATTAAAATGTGAGAACTTTGTCACTTGTAATTAAATGAACATTAGATAATGCTTTTTAAATTCAAGTCTCATCTCAAGTTATTAAGGTTGATTTCACAAGTTACCCCCTAACCCTATACCCCACCCCTAAAACTTATAAACAAACTATTGTGTGAAATGCTCCAAAACCAGATGATTCCCAAATTCAACACATTCAGATCATGTGTGAATACAGGTTTTAAACTTGAGTATGGTCCCAGATGACAGTCTCTGGTTGGTGTATTATTACAGATTTAGGTATTATTATTATTATTATTATTATTATTATTATTATTATTATTATTATTATTATAAGAAAGACAACTTTACTCAGCAAGTTCCTTCTTCTCTCTCACTCACTGTCCCAGCTGTCTGATACACAGTGACAGCTACTGGCAGGAGTAATTATACAACAACAAAGTGATTTTTCATTTTCTCACCACTGCACTTCCTCTGCACCTTCTTTGGGGACATTTTAATATTGAATTTTACAAAATATAAAGAAAACACCGGAAAAACACTGTCCGCTGTCCGAATGTGGATATATATATATATACAGTGTATCACAAAAGTGAGTACACCCCTCACATTTCTGCAAATATTTCATTATATCTTTTCATGGGACAACGCTATAGACATGAAACTTGGATATAACTTAGAGTAGTCAGTGTACAGCTTGTATAGCAGTGTAGATTTACTGTCTTCTGAAAATAACTCAACACACAGCCATTAATGTCTAAATAGCTGGCAACATAAGTGAGTACACCCCACAGTGAACATGTCCAAATTGTGCCCAAATGTGTCGTTGTCCCTCCCTGGTGTCATGTGTCAAGGTCCCAGGTGTAAATGGGGAGCAGGGCTGTTAAATTTGGTGTTTTGGGTACAATTCTCTCATACTGGCCACTGGATATTCAACATGGCACCTCATGGCAAAGAACTCTCTGAGGATGTCAGAAATAGAATTGTTGCTCTCCACAAAGATGGCCTGGGCTATAAGAAGATTGCGAACACCCTGAAACTGAGCTACAGCATGGTGGCCAAGGTCATACAGCGGTTTTCCAGGACAGGTTCCACTCGGAACAGGCTTCGCCAGGGTCGACCAAAGAAGTTGAGTCCACGTGTTCGGCGTCATATCCAGAGGTTGGCTTTAAAAAATAGACACATGAGTGCTGCCAGCATTGCTGCAGAGGTTGAAGACATGGGAGGTCAGCCTGTCAGTGCTCAGACCATACGCCGCACACTGCATCAACTCGGTCTGCATGGTCGTCATCCCAGAAGGAAGCTGACGCACAAGAAAGCCCGCAAACAGTTTGCTGAAGACAAGCAGTCCAAGAACATGGATTACTGGAATGCCCTGTGGTCTGACGAGACCAAGATAAACTTGTTTGGCTCAGATGGTGTCCAGCATGTGTGGCGGCGCCCTGGTGAGAAGTACCAAGACAACTGTATCTTGCCTACAGTCAAGCATGGTGGTGGTAGCATCATGGTCTTGGGCTGCATGAGTGTTGCTGGCACTGGGGAGCTGCAGTTCATTGAGGGAAACATGAATTCCAACATGTACTGTGACATTCTGAAACAGAGCATGATCCCCTCCCTTCGAAAACTGGGCCAACAGGATAACGACCCCAAACACAACCTCCAAGATGACAACTGCCTTGCTGAGGAAGCTGAAGGTAAAGGTGATGGACTAAACCCAATTGAGCACCTGTGGCGCATCCTCAAGTGGAAGGTGGAGGAGTTCAAGGTGTCTAACATCCACCAGCTCCGTGATGTCATCATGGAGGAGTGGAAGAGGATTCCAGTAGCAACCTGTGCAGCTCTGGTGAATTCCATGCCCAGGAGGGTTAAGGCAGTGCTGGATAATAATGGTGGTCACACAATATATTGACACTTTGGGCACAATTTGGACATGTTCACTGTGGGGTGTACTCACTTATGTTGCCAGCCATTTAGACATTAATGGCTGTGTGTCGAGTTATTTTCAGAAGACAGTAAATCTACACTGCTATACAAGTTGTACACTGACTACAAGTTATATCCAAGTTTTATTTCTAGTGTTGTCCCATGAAAAGATATAATACAATATTTGCAGAAATGTGAGGGGTGTACTCACTTTTGTGATGCACTGTATATATATATATATATATATATATATATATATATATATACTGTATATATATATATATATATATATATACACATTAAACAATGTTTTTATCATTAAACAAAAAAAGCAGTTGTCTTTTAAATAGACTTTTAGTCCATGTAAGACAAATGAGTTTAGAAATGTTAAAGGTTTGAGAGTGATTGATCACTCGAGTGAGAATGAGATTATGGACCAAATATACAGTATTAATCTGGGCTGGTTTTGGAACGTGCCCATTCAGAGCAGGTGAAGAAGAAAAAAATATGATAATGAATAATACATTTAATAAAAAACATTACAGTAGACCAGTAGGTTACGAACAATCTTTTTCTACTAAACTTACGAACAAATTTCGGATTGCGAACAGAAATTCGCGAAACACGTGACGTCACGAACAAGTTGACTCCAACCGTCTCTCTCTCTCTCTCTCTATAGATACATAGATAGAGGGAGAGAGAGAGACGGTCGGAGTCAACTTGTTTGTGACGTCACGTGTTTCGCGAATTTCTGTTCGCAATCAGAAATTTGTTCGTACGTTAAGTTGAAAAAGATTGTTCGTAACCTACTGGTCTACTGTAATGTTTTTTATTAAATGTATTATTCATTATCATATTTTTTTCTTCTTCACCTGCTCTGAATGGGCACTTTCCAAAACCAGCCCAGATTAATACTGTATATTTGGTCCATAATCTCATTCTCACTCGAGTGATCAATCACTCTCAAACCTTTAACATTTCTAAACTCATTTGTCTTACATGGACTAAAAGTCTATTTAAAAGACAACTGCTTTTTTTGTTTAATGATAAAAACAGAATCAGACATTTAAATGCATTCGAAGCTTTTGATGAATCGGTACGCCGAAGACCTTTACAAGCCTGCCTAAAGTGAAGGTCAGAAAGTGCACGCAAATTCTCAATCCACCGAGCATAAAACAGGAAGCAGGCGCGCCAGCCTTCCTCCCCTGCCTCCGGCCTTGACACATCAAAGGCCGACGCGTTGTTCTGCTCCTGCTGTTCTCTCTTGTTAAGTACATTCAGAACACAGCTACTCTGCCTCACTCGTATCTGTGTCATCTTCCGCTTCAATCGCTCGTGTATCCTCGCATCCCATGTAGCATGATGTTCAGAAATAGGTATGGGAGTCAGATTGCAGCACCTATCAAGGGCCCGTCACACCAGCCACCAAAATCTAGCAGCGGCAGATTCCCTTTTGTACGTGAGCCAGTGATGGGGAAAGGGAACAGGGGGAGCTTTTTAAGGACAAGGGGGAGAACAGATTGGAAATATGCAGCTTTTATAAGATGATACTGATCTGACAGTACAGGTCTTGCTATTCTGGAAATGATTCACATGCAATTTTGGGGGGTGGATAAAGTGAGGGATCTTTCTGACTGTTTAGATCCCATAGTCATCATGTTAAACATCTGTAGGGCCATGGCAGTAGCAATAATTAGTGTTAAAGTGTTTTTAAAGTGTAATTACCAGACAAATCATTGAGTAATATGCAATATACATCTTTATAGCACTTAACAGTACCTCTTTACTGTTGTGTTACCTTAGTAGTCAAGTGTACATCAAGGGATAAAAATAGCGCTTGTAGTCAAGTAGATGAGTCTTATGTAAAATACACATACAGTGGAGTCAGTGGGTAGCACTGTCGCCTGGGTCCTGGGTTTGATTCCCAGGTAAAGTGGTCTGGGTCCTTTCTGTGTGGAGTTTAAATGTTCTCCCTGTGTCTGCATGGGTTTCCTACGGGTGCTCTAGTTTCCTACAACAATTTACTCACTCACTTTCTTAAACGCTTATCCTATCCCAGCTTTTCAATGGGCGCAAGGCACACAGTAACACCCTGGACAGGGTGCCAGTCTATCGCAGGGCAGACACACATATACGCACACACACACATACCCTTTCACCTATAGGGTAATTCAGTGTCTCCAATTAACCTGACTGCATGTTTTTGGACTGTGGGAGGAAACCGGAGCACCCTGAGGAAACACACAGAGACACGGGGAGAACATGCAAACTCTGCACAGAAAGGACCCCGACCGCCGCGCCTGGGGATCGAACCCAGGACCTTCTTGCTGTGAGGCAACAGTGATACCCACCATGCCACTGTGCCACCTCCAACAGTTCAAAGACTGCTAAATTGACTGCTAAATTGCCCTAAGTGTGTGTGTGTGTGTGTGTGTGTTTGCCCTGTGATGGACTAGTTAACATCCAAAGCTAGCTTCTATAATTGTAAAGAATAAAGGCTAACATGTTCTATAGTTGCTTTTTTGTTTAGTTTGATATCCCCCCCACCCACCCACCCACCAACCCCCATTTCGTATTCCCTGAATGCTAAGTAATTAGAATCTCCTTTGCAGCATCACCTAAATAAAATATATAAGGTCAGTGTGGGCCTGGGAATCAATTGACGAGCTTAAGTTTGAAGCATTGCAATCAGAAGTCCATCCGATATTTGACTGGATCCAAGTGATTGCACATCTTTCTCTGGCTCTGCATCAATAGAAGGGAGATTGGGGCTTCCCCCTGGGCTTTTATCAAACTAATGCTCTTTTTGAGCTCCTGCCATCCTCATCAATACACATAATGTGTGTCTCCTTGGATATAAATGTAGGACCATTTTTGGACCCTTTTTATCTTCTCTGGCCAAAAAACAGTTATGTAATACACAATCATTTCTCCACAGCTGCATCTTTACAGCAGGTTTTGTTTTCTGCTTCCAATATTGTACAAGTTTCTACTATTGTAGAATACTCTTATTATACAGGGCAGATACACATGCACCATTAGTATCTCTAGTTAACCTGACTGCATGTCTTTAGACTGTGGGAGTAAACCGGTGCACCCAGAGGAAACCCACATGGACATGGTGAGGACATGCAAACTCCACACAGAAAGGACCTGGACCTACTCTACCTGGGGATAGAACCCAGGATCTTTTTGCTGTGAGGCAACAGTGCTACCCACCGAGACACTGTGCCGCCTGCATATCACTTTTCGCATTTTAACATAATTTCACTACTTTTATACACTAATTAAAATAAAGTCCACATACTCTTGGCCATATAGTGTATCAGTCTGTCTTTAATTACTTAGTATGTAAGTAATTAAATAGGCCAATGTGTGATGCTCCGTCCACGCTATATATCCACCTTGCACTGCATTTCTGGGTGGCCCTGGACCCACTGAGTCCCTGATAAGGATTAAGCGGTTGCTAACAATGAATGAGTGAATGTACAAATAATACAATATTTATCTAGACTTGCATGAGTATCCAGGTTTTTGCAGCCATGACTTGGCCCGTGTTGCGACCGTGTGTGTGTGTGTGTCAGTGTTTAATTGCACAGCTACGCTGAATCGATTTGACATCTAGGGCCAGGCGTCCTTATATTTTACACTTGTTTTAGGATGCTCAAATAATCATGTCTCATTCTACAATATTCTACTATTTTAACCTGGAATAGTGGAATCTCTGCTACGCTACTGTACCTAGAAAGTGCTAAATGTAAAAATGGATTTTATAAAGGAATGTGCTTTCTATCCCAGAGAGATGAGCTTTAAACAGAATACACTCTCAGTAATATAAATCTGTATTGAAGATCCAATTCATTTTGCGAGTTACCCTCTATTTTCTCAACGTTTCTTTCAACCAGGAACTTCACAATCTCCACTACACTGGCAAATCTCTTTCTTCTATGAATCCTGTCTGAAGCCATCATTGGAAAAAGTGCCCCCTCCGAGTCAGGTTTCTCATTATACCATAGCAGCCTCGACTAAAACAGAAGGTCAGGACTTACTAGAGCCGGCGGCTGCCTGCCCGGCTTATGACTCCATTTAGATGCTATTTTCGACTCCCTCCTTTAAATTACTGTGCACATGTCGTTGCTTCCAACAGCCCCCCCAGTGGTATAGATTAAGTATCGAACATACCTGCTATGATTAAAAGATTAAGATTACATGAGGGAAAGGTAGTAAACTTAGATACCCAGATTACAACCTGTGCCAGCATGCCATCTGTATCCGGATAACAATATCCGTACTGCAATCTATTTAAGATCACCCCTGGGTTTAACACTGGTATTCACAGTTGAAAGATAATGTAATCTTTTACCAGGATTTATGCATTCATTAAACCAATGGGGTATCACATAGATGAGCAGCTTTTAAAAGTAATGTGTGTACTTTCCAACTGCAGATGTTTAATATAGCTGGATTTAAAATCTTTGAGAATGTGGGTGAAAAAGCCCTAGCAGGTATGAGCCAGTTTGCCTCAATGTTCAAACGTTCGGCATTACATTACCATCAATGCCACCATAGCAGTTTGAGGAGGGAATATTTAACCCCCTAACAATAATACTTAGTACTGCACAGACCCAACAATCTGGGTTAAATTTTTTACTATGTATATGTGGGATTGTTCTTCACTCTTTCCACTGTGTATGTCTGATTTATTTCCAGTGTTCCTAGAATGGGCACTGATCCCACCACAAGGACAAAACACGCTAGCACACCAGAGCTGAGATTTCAAACACATCGTTTCGAATCTCAGCTCTGCCATCCGGCTGGACTGGACGTCTACGTGAACAACAATTGGCTTGTTCACACAGGGTGGAAAAGCCGGACCAGGGTTCCTGATAACTGATGCAGCTATGACCTCTGCTGGCTGTCAAGGAATAATGCTGATCAGGGTGTGGCTCTCCGTACACAAAGCTGATCCCCATATGAACTCGCCTCGTGCAGATGAAAAGATGCAGTTGGTACTGCACACGTGTCGGAGGGGGCGTGTGTCAGTTGCGATGCTGGTCAGTCAGCAATGGAGGGTAGTATCGGTACATAGGAAGTGTAATGCAATCAGGGTAATTGAATACGACTAGATTAGGGTGAAAATTGGGGGAAAAAATTGCAAAAAAAAAATAAAAATAAATAAATGAATGAATAAATGTTTAACCATGTATAATATTAAGAAGAAAATACATTAAAAGGAAACAATGGGCACAAGCACCAACAGCTACAATAACCATTTGTGTTAAAAATAGGCAATAATACAAAGACTTAAGTAAAATCCCCTGAGCAATGAAGTGTGCAAATAAAGGTGGTAAAATGAAACAGGCTGTGTTATGATTCAATAAGGAGTGTATGTGGGTTGTACAAACAGATGGGCTGTTTGTTCATATAGATCTTGTGAGCTGAACCCCTGCATTTAATGCACTGTCAGTAAAAACCGGACTCCATATTTCCTTGAGCAACATCAATAAAGAAATGAATCTATATGGAGGACAAGCTGTGGTTCCTCGAGAGTGGTACAATGCTAAATACTTGCACCCTGATAGAATAGGATAGTTTAACCTCTGTGATGTGAGCAGTTACAATAAATGCTTTCTGATCGGTTGGGGAATCATTTGTATCTCTAATCAGTTAATCCCAGGCATCTCAAGTAATTAAACCTCCTAGCATGTTGACTTCTTTAATACCACTGCATGATCCACACAGCTTGTATGTGGCTTACTGGCTGCACATATCTCAGAGAAAGCATGTGCTAGGCCTTATACTCACACATTGGTGGCCTTCTTGTGACAGCAAAAACCCAGAAAGTGGGTGGGAAAATGTCTTAATTGGACACAAAATTGGCCTTGCTCATTTCAAAGCAGTGGGGAAGTGAGATTAAACTGCATAATTATCTGTCCCATAAGATCATACGGCATAGCAGCTAAGCCTGGCCAGGTGGGCAACCCAATTGTGATGGGAGTTAAAACCCACACCTGAAGACACGCTGACGGTTACGGTATTGAGTTGTAATCCTCTTCCTCACATGCTGCCACAGATGCTGCCTATGATGCTGCTAATGACTTGAACGAATGGCCCCGAGTCTAATGAGTAATTACAGATACCGAGGATTATACACACTTTCTGTTCTGGAGGGCCCGCTGTAGTTATGCGTTAATTACCCTTTATGAGTGTTCATACCAGCTCTCTGTCCGCTGATAATGGAGATCAGAATTGAGCCTTCTTTAGCAGACGAGAGCTTTTATTGGCAGTGATTGCCAGGTCAAATCCAATTTCACACCAATAACACTGGTGCATGGCTTTCACCAAGTGCTGATCCAGTCATAAATGTTAACAAAAGCGTATAAATAGGAATTATTGTACAACACTTAATGTTAAAACATTTTCACAGCTGGGATGATGATTAAGCTTTTTTTTTTCCAGTGGCCTGAATTTCGGCACAAAGTTTTGAGAAAGTGTTGTTAATCTCATCTAAAAGATAATAGAAATACACCGATCAGCCATAACATTAAAACCACCTCCTTGTTTCTACACACATTGTCCCTTTTATCAGCTCCACTTACCATATAGGAGCACTTTGTAGTTCTACAATTACTGACTGTAGTCCATCTGTATCTCTGCACGCTTTGTTAGCCCCCTTTCATGCTGTTCTTCAATGGTCAGGACTCTCCCAGGACCACCACAGAGCAGGTATTATTTTGGTGGTGGATCATTCAGGACTGCAGTGACACTGACATGGTGGTGGTGTGTTAGTGTGTGTTGTGCTGGTATGAGTGGATCAGACACAGCAATGCTGATTAAGTTAAACACCTCACTGTCACTGCTGGACTGAGAATAGTCCACCAACCAAAAATATCCAGCCAGCAGCGTCCTGTGACCACTGATGAAGGTCTAGAAGATGACCAACTCAAACAGCAGCAATAGATGAGCAATCGTCTTTAACTTTACATCTACAAGGTGGACCAACCAGGTAGGAGTGTCTAATAGAGTGGACAGTGAGTGGACACAGTATTTAAAAACTCCAGCAGTGCTGCTGTGCCTGATCCACTCATACCAGCACAACACACACTAACACACCACCACCATGTCAGTGTTACTGCAGTGCTGAGAATGATCCACCACCTAAATAATACCTGCTCTGTAGTGGTCCTGTGGGGGTCCTGACCATTGAAGAACAGCATCTGGGTATAAAAGGAGAATTCACCAAAGGCTACCTTACAAGTAAGTAGTTCACCTTCATGAGAGAATTGTCACTTGGTTCGTTTCTCAGAACAAGAGAAAAATCTAATGAAAATTACTGGTGTTCAGTGAACTACAGCCAACATCTTTTATTCCAAACCGTAATGCCAGAAAACTTTAAGAAACAGGGTGCTACAAGATACCAGCGCTCTCTATTAATCGAGTTGGCTTGTCAGCTTTAATATCCTAATTAGATTAAGTTCCTCTATCTGACTGCCAGTCTCCCAGCCTGCTATAAAAGGAGCCTTTTTAAGGAGAATTCGTTGGCACGTGGGACAGAACTTAACCAGGACGATTGCCAAGGCTTTGCAGAGACAGAGCTTCTTTAATGCTTCTGTTTTATGTAACAGGAACGTAAGGTGGATCAACACACACCTGCGAGAATGGAACTAGAACCCATTTGTAGATATTGACTCAAGTAAGAACAATACTATGACTGAAAAGCCACTAACAAAAATCAGGAGGAAAATTCATAGAAAGTCTCAAATGAAAGACAAGAATACATTCACAACCCACAATAGAGAAAATGGATAGACAGGGGATAGTGCAGAAATGAGAACTGGATGCCATAATATGACTTCCAGCTGTCCATGACAAACCAGCCCTCAAAAACAGACAGTGAACTGTTCAAACGGGTTCCTGCAAAACTCAAGCAGAACCCCTCGATTTCCTCGTGAGGCCCAACATGCCACGACACTGATATGAGTCACCAAAAACAAATCAATGCTGACAACCCTTATTAGTGGAAAACCAAACCACAGCCTCCAAGTGTATTAACAAAACAAAAGACCCACTTAACGCCTATAAGGAGCAGGTGACAGTCAAGGGATACAAGCAAAATGAGCAACTGAAAGAGGTTGCCAGATCATCATGCTACTGCGCCTTCATGCACCAACTGCTGGCCAAACTAGGCTGCACAGGGGGCTATAACTTCTGAAGTGGAGCAGCTCATTGACGGCTGCCACCACGTTATACTTTTAGATAGAATTAGAACAAATGATCTGTGGGGGCAGAAAGACATCTTTAAAAATTGTCAAACAAATCTTGTTGGCATGACTAACATATTAGTAATTTGTGAAAACCCAGCATTAACAATAACACAACTAAAGTAAAAAGTAAACACAGAAAGCGTATTATATTGATCACTGGGCAGAAAATTTTACCATGTTTACTGCTGTGTATACATGTGCCAAGCCATACCAGTAAATTATGAGAGTAATTTAATAATATACACTAGAGGCTGGCATTACCAAGGGACACAGCACAGTAGCCTGCAGGATGCTGGGAATTAAACAGCCAGTTCAAATAAAAGTGTGATAAAAAGACTGGAGAATAAAAAACAGCCCAATAAAAATTATTATTAATTCATTTTTATTTTAAAATGGAACTAATCAAGTTAATCATATGGCTCTATTTAATACTAGCCACCGGAAGGGGAGGCGGTCCGGGTCCTTTCTGTGTGGAGTTTGCATGTTCTCCCTTTGCATGTTCTCCCTGTGTCTGTGTGGGTTTCCCCCGGGAGCTCCAGTTACTTCCCACAGTCCAAAAACATGCAGTCAGGTTAATTTGAGACACTGAATTGCCCTATAGGTGAATGGGTGTGTGTGTGTATGTGTGTGTGTCTGCACTGTGATACACTGGCACCCCGTCCAGGGTGTTACTGTGTGCCTTGTGCCCATTGAAAAGCTGGGACAGGCTCCATCACCCCAACCACCGCAACCCCCCCCACCGCAACCCTAATTGGATAAGCGGTAAAGTGAGTGAGTGAGTGAGTGGTTTTGCAATAGGATGCCCAACAAGCTCATGGTCAGATGTCCATATTCATTTATTTATTAGAATTTTAATGTCATGCTTTACACACTTTGGTTACATTCATGACAGAACCAGGTTATTACTGGTTACACAAAGTTCATCAGTTCACAAGGTTATATCAAACAGTCATGGACAATTTTGTATCTCCAGTTCACCTCACTTGCACGTCTTTGGACTGTGGAAGGAAACCAAAGCTCCCGGAGGAAACCCACACAGACACGGGAAGAACATGCAAACTCCAAAAAGTGGACGTCCAGGTCTTTTCTGTGTGAACATTTAGAGTAATCATAGAAAATGTTCACCCATTGAACATCAAAACCTAGGGTGGAGAACACATGTCATACCTTTTATTACCATTAGAGAAGCTTTTTGACTGCTACTATTTACTCCCTGTACTCCTGGCTATAGCAGTTAATGAAAAGACAAAGCCAAAGTCATCTGCAAATGTCAATTTCACACAACATAAATTTGCTGCTGGATTTGGAGCAGGCAGAGCGAAATCCAGCAACAAACTTCCTGCCGCTCTCTTACAAGAAGTGTGACTTTATGACTAAAATGTAATCAAGAGTAAAAGCAGAGCAACACGTCCTGATTTCCTGAGTTCATTTGTATAGTGCTGCTATATGGTGAGAATAAAGTGCCTGTTTCTCCAGAGCTTCAGGCACTTAATATAGCTGTAATTTATGCAAGCGGTTTTTAGAGTTGAGCTCAGATATGAAACTGCAGGTGTAAGCAGCGGTGCCAGCAAAGCGGGAGAGCAAGCGAGAAAAACAAAGCCTCATTTAACAAATGAATCATAACAGGGTACATACGTCCCCAGTTTGACTTTGGTGGTTTTTGAGTGTTGATCTAAAGTTGTTTTAGCCATGTGTCATGATTTGTTTGTTTGGGTTTTTTTAGGGGGCGATTTTAACACCATGTTTAACACATGTGTCATTTTATGGCATGATTGGTGTTACGATTGTAGGTGTAATTGCACAAAAGAAAGACTACTTTACTCAGCGACTTCCTTCTTCTCTCTCACTCAATGTGCCCTCTGTCTGATACACAGTGGTCTTTGGGGCCGTTTTAATATTGCATTTTACAAAATCTAAAGAACACACTGAAAAAACACAGTCCGCTGTCCGAATGTTCACTCGCTGTGTATATATATATAGATATAGATATATAGATACAGTGTATCACAAAAGTGAGTACACCCCTCACATTTCTGCAAATATTTTATTATATCTTTTCATGGGACAAAACTATAGAAATAAAACTTGGATATAACTTAGAGTAGTCAGTGTACAACTTGTATAGCAGTGTAGATTTACTGTCTTCTGAAAATAACTCAACACACAGCCATTAATGTCTAAATAGCTGGCAACATAAGTGAGTACACCCCACAGTGAACATGTCCAAATTGTGCCCAAAGTGTCAATATTTTGTGTGACCACCATTATTATCCAGCACTGCCTTAACCCTCCTGGGCATGGAATTCACCAGAGCTGCACAGGTTGCTACTGGAATCCTCTTCCACTCCTCCATGATGACATCACGGAGCTGGTGGATGTTAGACACCTTGAACTCCTTCACCTTCCTCTTGAGGATGCGCCACAGGTGCTCAATTGGGTTTAGTCCATCACATTTACCTTCAGCTTCCTCAGCAAAGCAGTTGTCATCTTGGAGGTTGTGTTTGGGGTCGTTATCCTGTTGGAAAACTGCCATGAGGCCCAGTTTTCGAAGGGAGGGGATCATGCTCTGTTTCAGAATGTCACAGTACATGTTGGAATTCATGTTTCCCTCAATGAACTGCAGCTCCCCAGTGCCAGCAACACTCATGCAGCCCAAGACCATGATGCTACCACCACCATGCTTGACTGTAGGCAAGATACAGTTGTCTTGGTACTTCTCACCAGGGCGCCGCCACACATGCTGGACACCATCTGAGCCAAACAAGTTTATCTTGGTCTCGTCAGACCACAGGGCATTTCAGTAATCCATGTTCTTGGACTGCTTGTCTTCAGCAAACTGTTTGCGGGCTTTCTTGTGCGTCAGCTTCCTTCTGGGATGACGACCATGCAGACCGAGTTGATGCAGTGTGCGGCGTACGGTCTGAGCACTGACAGGCTGACCTCCCACGTCTTCAACCTCTGCAGCAATGCTGGCAGCACTCATGTGTTTATTTTTTAAAGCCAACCTCTGGATATGACGCCGAACACGTGCACTCAACTTCTTTGGTTGACCCTGGCGAAGCCTGTTCCGAGTGGAACCTGTCCTGGAAAACCGCTGTATGACCTTGGCCACCATGCTGTAGCTCAGTTTCAGGGTGTTAGCAATCTTCTTATAGCCAAGGCCATCTTTGTGGAGAGCAACAATTCTATTTCTCACATCCTCAGAGAGTTCTTTGCCATGAGGTGCCATGTTGAATATCCAGTGGCCAGTATGAGAGAATTGTACCCAAAACACCAAATTTAACAGCCCTGCTCCCCATTTACACCTGGGACCTTGACACATGACACCAGGGAGGGACAACGACACATTTGGGCACAATTTGGACATGTTCACTGTGGGGTGTACTCACTTATGTTGCCAGCTATTTAGACATTAATGGCTGTGTGTTGAGTTATTTTCAGAAGACAGTAAATCTACACTGCTACACAAGCTGTACACTGACTACTCTAAGTTATATCCAAGTTTCATGTCTATAGTGTTGTCCCATGAAAAGATATAATGAAATATTTGCAGAAATGTGAGCGGTGTACTCACTTTTGTGATACACTGTATATATATATAGATATATAGATATAGATATAGAGAGAGAGAGAAAGAGAGAGAGAGACGGTCGGAGTCAATATGTTCGTGTCGTCACGTGGTTTTTGGTTCGTCAATTTTGGTTCGTAATCTGAAATTTGTTCGTACGCTACGTTGAAAAAGATCGCTTGTAACCCAAAATGTTCATATGGTAAATGGTTCATAACTCAAGAGTCTATATTTTTTCACCACTACGCTTTCTCTGCACCTTCTTTGGGGACATTTTAATACTGAATTTTCCACAATTTGAGGAAAACACCAGAAAAACGCCGTCTATGAAATGTTCACTCATTTTGTGTGTGTGTGTGTGTGTGTGTGTGTGTGTGTGTGTGTGTGTGTGTAGGTAGGTAGGTAGGGGTATATGTATATGTATATATGTGTATGTGTACATGTACATATACATATACGTATATATACACATATATGTACAGTGTATCACAAGTGAGTACACCCCTCACATTTCTGCAAATATTTCATTATATCTTTTCATGGGACAACACTATAGACATGAAACTTGGATATAACTTAGAGTAGTCAGTGTACAGCTTGTATAGCAGTGTAGATTTACTATCTTCTGAAAATAACTCAATACACAGCCATTAATGTCTAAATAGCTGGCAACATAAGTGAGTACACCCCACAGTGAACATGTCCAAATTGTGCCCAAATGTGTCCTTGTCCCTCCCTGGTGTCATGTGTTAAGGTCCCAGGTGTAAATGGGGAGCAGGGCTGTTAAATTTGGTGTTTTGGGTACAATTCTCTCATACTGGCCACTGGATATTCAACATGGCACCTCATGGCAAAGAACTCTGAGGATGTCAGAAATAGAATTGTTGCTCTCCACAAAGATGGCCTGGGCTATAAGAAGATTGCTAACACCCTGAAACTGAGCTACAGCATGGTGGCCAAGGTCATACAGCGGTTTTCCAGGACAGGTTCCACTCGGAACAGGCTTCGCCAGGGTCGACCAAAGAAGTTGAGTCCACGTGTTCGGCGTCATATCCAGAGGTTGGCTTTAAAAAAGACACATGAGTGCTGCCAGCATTGCTGCAGAGGTTGAAGACGTGGGAGGTTAGCCTGTCAGTGCTCAAACCATACGCCGCACACTGCATCAACTCGGTCTGCATGGTCGTCATCCCAGAAGGAAGCTGACGCACAAGAAAGCCCGCAAACAGTTTGCTGAAGACAAGCAGTCCAAGAACATGGATTACTGGAATGCCCTGTGGTCTGACGAGACCAAGATAAACTTGTTTGGCTCAGATGGTGTCCAGCATGTGTGGCGGCGCCCTGGTGAGAAGTACCAAGACAACTGTATCTTGCCTACAGTCAAGCATGGTGGTGGTAGCATCATGGTCTTGGGCTGCATGAGTGTTGCTGGCACTGGGGAGCTGCAGTTCATTGAGGGAAACATGAATTCCAACATGTACTGTGACATTCTCAAACAGAGCATGCGCCCCTCCCTTCGAAAACTGGCAGTTTTCCAACAGGATAACGACCCCAAACACAACCTCCAAGATGACAACTGCCTTGCTGAGGAAGCTGAAGGTAAAGGTGATGGACTAAACCCAATTGAGCACCTGTGGCGCATCCTCAAGTGGAAGGTGGAGGAGTTCAAGGTGTCTAACATCCACCAGCTCCATGATGTCATCATGGAGGAGTGGAAGAGGATTCCAGTAGCAACCTGTGCAGCTCTGGTGAATTCCATGCCCAGGAGGGTTAAGGCAGTGCTGGATAATAATGGTGGTCACACAAAATATTGACACTTTGGGCACAATTTGGACATGTTTACTGTGGGGTGTGTACTCACTTATGTTGCCAGCTATTTAGACATTAATGGCTGTGTGTTGAGTTATTTTCAGAAGACAGTAAATCTACACTGCTATACAAGTTGTACACTGACTACTCTAAGTTATATCCAAGTTTTATTTCTATAGTTTTGTCCCATGAAAAGATATAATAAAATATTTGCAGAAATGTGAGGGGTGAACTCACTTTTGTGATACACTGTATATATAAGGTCGGAGTCAACTTGTTCATTACTTCACGTGTTTTGCGAATTTCTTGAAAAAGATCGCTCAGTAAACAGTTCGTAACTCAAGGGTCCACTGTACTGTCTGTATCTGCTTTGACATGACATTCTAATCCATAAAGTACTAGTAAAACAATTCTTGATTCCAAATAAAGTCAAAGGAACCATGATACTTTCAAAACATCAACCATCAAAACTGTCTGTGCTGGCCGCTCAGGTGGTGCAGAGGTAAAAACACACGCTGGAACCAGAGCTGGGATCTCGAATACATCGTATTGAATCTCAGCTCTGCCTGCTGGCTAAGGCTGAGCGGCCACATGAACAACGATTGGCCTGTTGTTCAGATTTGGTCTGCTGGCTGATTGATAGCGCCTGCACAGAGATGAGAAAAAGAGTGCTCTCAACACTGAGCTGCACTGCACTCATCAAAGTGTAGGTGATAAGATGCATACGGCATGCTGCCCACGTGTCGGAGAGGGCGTGGGTTAGCTTCGTTCTCCTCAATCAGAGCAGGGATCGGCATTGGTGGAGAAGAAGCATGACGCAATCGGGCAATTGGAAGCGCTAAAAGGGAGAAAAAGGGGAGAAAATGCATAAAAAAAAAAAAAAAAAAAAAAAAAAAAAATATATATATATATATATATATATATATATATATATATATATATATATATATATATATACACAGTGTATCACAAAAGTGAGTACACCCCTCACATTTCTGCAGATATTTAAGTATATCTTTTCATGGGACAACACTGACAAAATGACACTTTGACACAATGAAAAGTAGTCTGTGTGCAGCTTATAACAGTGTAAATTTATTCTTCCCTCAAAATAACTCAATATACAGCCATTAATGTCTAAACCACCGGCAACAAAAGTGAGTACACCCCTTAGTGAAAGTTCCTGAAGTGTCAATATTTTGTGTGGCCACCATTATTTCCCAGAACTGCCTTAACTCTCCTGGGCAAGGAGTTTACCAGAGCTTCACAGGTTGCCACTGGAATGCTTTTCCACTCCTCCATGACGACATCACGGAGCTGGCGGATATTCGAGACTTTGCGCTCCTCCACCTTCCGCTTGAGGATGCTCCAAAGATGTTCTATTGGGTTTAGGTCTGGAGACATGCTTGGCCAGTCCATCACCTTTACCCTCAGCCTCTTCAATAAAGCAGTGGTCGTCTTAGGTGTGTTTGGGGTCATTATCATGCTGGAACACTGCCCTGCGACCCAGTTTCCGGAGGGAGGGGATCATGCTCTGCTTCAGTATTTCACAGTACATATTGGAGTTCATGTGTCCCTCAATGAAATGTAACTCCCCAACACCTGCTGCACTCATGCAGCCCCAGACCATGGCATTCCCACCACCATGCTTGACTGTAGGCATGACACACTTATCTTTGTACTCCTCACCTGATTGCCGCCACACATGCTTGAGACCATCTGAACCAAACAAATTAATCTTGGTCTCATCAGACCATAGGACATGGTTCCAGTAATCCATGTCCTTTGTTGACATGTCTTCAGCAAACTGTTTGCGGGCTTTCTTGTGTAGAGACTTCAGAAGAGGCTTCCTTCTGGGGTGACAGCCATGCAGACCAATTTGATGTAGTGTGCGGCATATGGTCTGAGCACTGACAGGCTGACCCCCCCACCTTTTCAATCTCTGCAGCAATGCTGACAGCACTCCTGCGCCTATCTTTCAAAGACAGCAGTTGGATGTGACGCTGAGCACGTGCACTCAGCTTCTTTGGACGACCAACGCGAGGTCTGTTCTGAGTGGAACCTGCTCTTTTAAAACGCTGGATGATCTTGGCCACTGTGCTGCAGCTCAGTTTCAGGGTGTTGGCAATCTTCTTGTAGCCTTGGCCATCTTCATGTAGCGCAACAATTCGTCTTTTAAGATCCTCAGAGAGTTCTTTGCCATGAGGTGCCATGTTGGAACTTTCAGTGACCAGTATGAGAGAGTGTGAGAGCTGTACTACTAAATTGAACACACCTGCTCCCTATGCACACCTGAGACCTAGTAACACTAACGAGTCACATGACATTTTGGAGGGAAAATGACAAGCAGTGCTCAATTTGGACATTTAGGGGTGTAGTCTCTTAGGGGTGTACTCACTTTTGTTGCCGGTGGTTTAGACATTAATGGCTGTATATTGAGTTATTTTGAGGGAAGAATAAATTTACACTGTTATATAAGCTGCACACAGACTACTTTTCATTGTGTCAGTGTCATTTTGTCAGTGTTGTCCCATGAAAAGATATACTTAAATATCTGCAGAAATGTGAGGGGTGTACTCACTTTTGTGATACACTGTATATAAAAAACTGTGCTGTGCTTTGTTTTTTTTTTCTGTTAAGACTGTTAAAAGATGCTAATACTGCCTCCAACCAAACTCCTGTTTTTGACTGAAATCGGCAAGTATTTCAATATAAGCTGCAGTTTTGCATACTCATTAGAACTTTCTTTTACTGCAATGCCCCCACATAAACTCACACACAAACACACACACTTTCAGATTCACAAAAACACAACACACCCACAAAGACACCCATGGCGGACATAAAACAATAGCAGTATGAATAAAACTTACTAATCAATTACAACAGAGACAAGTATACAATGTTTAAGTCAAATATGTCATAGTAATTATAAAAAGTAAAACTTTTTTTAGACTTATAATGAATAAATAAATAAATATAAACACAGCAAAAATATCATCAAGGCACAAAAATGATTTGCTTTTGAAAGGTGGCATTATTTGACAGTGCCAAATTAAAATTATCTTCTTTATGACCCCCTTTGTTGCCAAGGTTTGAATTTTTATGCACTTCTTAACAAGCCAAGTGATTTTTATAGACAATATTAAAATTCAACATTAATACAGAGCCAACTGAGCCTAGCAACTGAGGGGCACATACAGTATCAGTGCACTCTTAGTGCCGGTCCCAAGCCTGGGAAAATAGAGAGGGTTGCTTCAGGAAGGGTATCAAATATAAGGGCAAATCAAATATACACCGACCAGGCATAACATTATGACCACTGACAGGCACCTTCATTACGGCACCTGTGAGTGTGCGGGATATATTAGGCAGCAAGTGAACATTTTATACTCAAAGTTGATGTGTTGGAAGAAGGAAAAATGGCCAAGGGTTAGGATTTAAGCGAGTTTGACAAGGGCCAAATTGTGATGGCTAGACGACTGGGTCAGAGCATCTCCAAAACCGCAGCTCTTGTGGGGTGTTCCCGGTCTGCAGTGGTCAGTACCTATCAAAAGTGGTCCAAGGAAGGAACAGTGGTAAACCGGCGACAGGGTCATGGGCGGTCAAGGCTCATTGATGCACGTGGGCGTGGGGAGCAAAGGCTGGCCTGTGTGTGCCAATCCAACAGACAGGCTACTGTAGCTCAAATTGCTGAAGAAGTTAGAAAGGTGTATAAATACACAGTGCATCACAGTTGCAGGGCTGTTTTGGCAGCAAAAGGGAGACCAACACAATATTAGGAAGGGAGTCATAATGTTATGCCTGATCGGTGTATGCACTAAAAGAATACAGAGCTAACAGGATTCCTTATATATCTTGTCCCCCTTGTACTCCCATATTCTGCTAATTATTCTCCTTTTTTAAAAAGTAGTAACAGTTTAAACTGTCATGGTCACATAAGTTCTACATCACAGTTAATAAAACATTGATTTTTTTTCTTCCACCCAATTAGGCAGTATTATCAGTATCCCATGGCACTGCATGATTGAATGCCAAACTTCAGAGCCAGATTCCTTTGCCAAAGACAAAATTCTGGCCCTCCTAATAGTGTGATTTAATAAAACCAGTGTGCATTTGTGTTTTACACGGTACATTTTATGTTGATGTCCTGTAGTAGCAAAAATATAATTAACATTATTTGCTTAGACTAGTTAAATAGTAGATTACATGGCCAAAATTTTGCGGGCACAAATACCTAAATGTCACATCAAAACCAAGACTATTAATATTTATTTGAATTGTAGGGTGTGTTCGAAAACCTAGTGAGCTGCCTTGCTTTTTAACCAAAAATTAAATTGGCAAACTGCTAAAAAACGTTGAAAAAAACATTATAAATTAGACTTAACAAGCATCATAATTCATAAATATTTAAAGAATTGCTAATTAAAATCAACTTCCTTTTTTAATGATTTTTCTTAAAATAATTTGATTGTCATTTTTTTGGGTAAAGGTACACAGTTTCTTTTGAAGTATGAAGTAATTTATTTCTTTACTTGTTTTACTTTTTTTAAATTGCAATTTATTTCCTAATGAGTTTTTTTTCATGCATTTTCTCCCTTTTTCTCCCGATTTTTAAGCGCATCCAATTTTTACCCAATTGCGTTATGCTTCCTCTCTACTGGCCCTGACCCCCGCCCCAACTGTGGAGAGTGAACTGACACACACCCCCTCCGACACGTGAGCAGTAGCCGACTGCTCCCTCCCTGGATGAACAACAGCCAAATGCTGTTCATATAGTCGCCCAGCCCAGTCGGATGGCAGAGCTGAGATTCGATATGATGTATTCGAAATCCCAGCTCTGGTGTGCTAGTGTATTTTACCAATGTGCCACCTGAGCAGCGCTTAATGACTTTTTTTTTTTTTTACCTATCTATAGCATCTGTGCCAATAATTCTGGAGCTTTGTGTTTGCATCGACTGATGCCCTTTACAATTGCTCACTTCTAAGCTGTTTTATTTCATTTTACCTTAAGCATGATTAAATGTTAAAAGCCTAAAGTCGGTGGTTGGTGGTGCAGGCGGTAATGTGGATGATACACAGAATCAGAGTTCTGGGGAAGTGGGTGAACAATTTAATAAAACGCACGATTAAATGAGCATCTACTGAAAACGGCTGCTCTGAAAAACATGCACGGCATCATGAATTTATTGCCTTATTACACCATTGCAACTTTCTTCAGGAAAACGGAAAACGGAAAACGAGAGTATTAGCATTAACGCACCGGTTCACATTACAGGCTCCGGATAAGCAGTGACACTAGTGGCTCCGCGAATGTGTGTGCCTCCAGGGACAGACTAAAAACAGGCCGAACAAGGCAAAGGCTTCCCATCGCAAACCATTATGTTGTGTAATCTCTCCCTGCGGTGGCGAATTTACACAGAGACGTCTTGCGCGGAGAATTCTGGGTAAAGCCGAGGTTCTTTAGCTAAGGTGGACCAGCTGGCGAGGGGCAGCAGCACTGGGACCGAACAGCTGATACTTCTCCAATTAACTTTCAACTTATGGAGAACGTGGCTCGTCTCCAAAGATGCATCACAAACCCACTGATGTGTCTGCCAAGGTCATATCTGATGAAAATACGCTGAGGCAGCAGTTCATCTTCTTTGTTTTTGAGTTTCATTGTCTTACTTTCCCTGTATTGAGACTTTTAATTAACAATCACACAGGCAGGTAATTAGGCATTATGGAAATCTAACATCTTACAGCAAATCAAGATGCGACCGGTGGTTCCGGGATGAACGAAAGCTCTAATGTAATAAAATTCCATATAACTAGTACAACTTTATGTGCAACTTGTGTGAGTATTTTAGACTGTGTGTTTTTACTGACTTATGGTGGCTTGTGTAATTTTCTTTAATTAATAAATTACTGTAAATAAAAATCCCAGACTTGAATAAGGTGAGGATGAACTGTACAGTTTATAAGACATCAACATTAGTGAAAAATCCACAACGTATCATAATTACAGACATATTTAACATTAATATATGTGAAATGTGTTTTAACAGGGCTCAGCGGGTGGGTTCTGCTATAAATAAATATCAACCAATTTGCTTTGACCCCAGTGTGTGTTTTACATAAAAAGTCCAAAAACATTTTCACAACTTTAAAACATTTAGACTCTGCTCATTTAGCAGAGTTTATTTAAAAATGTATTTTGTCAATAACTTTGTGGTTTCCACCCACACATATTTACTGTGTGTTAATAATGAGTAACAGTTGGTTTATAAGTTATGATGGTAGCGTTTGATATCTGACACTTGCATTTTAAAATGTATAAACAGACAGTGCTTAAGTGGAATAAGAAATTTTATGTTGTTTTTGTTTTAGATTTCAGGACTGTATGTAACTGATTTTTTTTTTTTTGTATTTTGCATTACTATTATTATTATTATTTTTATTTTTATATTATTATTATTATTATTGTTGTTATTATTATTATTATCATTATTAGATTGCTTATATTATAACCATTATTGCTGTTTATATTATTATTATAATTACAATATCATTATACTATATAATAGTTTATTAGAGTATACTGTAATGTTATTCTATTTATTATATAGAATTATTAATTAATAATAATAATTATTATTATTGTTTATAGTTTTCCTTTTTATATCATTATTATGATCATGATTATGCTTATTATTATTATGACTGATTATTATTATTGTTGTTATTACTATTGTTTATAGTCTTTCTTTTATATTATTATTATTGTTATTACTATTGTTCGGTCTTTATTTTATATATTATTATTATTATTTATAGACTTTCTCTTATTATTATTATTATTATTATTAATATTATCATTATTAATAACAATAACAATAATATTAAATAAATAGTTTAAAATGCATTACAGTCATTCGTTGTTAGGGTGAAAGAGGCGGTTGTTTCCATTCATCCATCCAGGCTTTTTCAAAACATTATGCATTGTATATATTAAAACTGCATGATTATTGACCAAATTATTATTTTAAACTTACACTTACCAAACATTTTTAAACAATACCAATTCTTTTATTTGTTACACACTCATGTCCCCAATACAGTCAGCCTCCCCTTGTTGTTTTTAGGGTTAGGATATTTTCTCATAATTTTGTCTTACAGGTTACACATCAATCATAGCTCAACACTATCATGGTTCCTTTGAGCACAACAGAATGACAGAGAGGCAATCTTCTCCGTCCGGTCTCACAGTCTAATAGCTGAATACATTTACGTCGGATATAAAGTAAGAAAATAAACAAGGACGGAAAGATATATGAAGTGGTTTAGATCAAGAGGTTTATTATGGCAGGTACAGATGCTGCTGCTGGTTATAGAGTCTTTGAAGGTCACATATAAATGTACATGGTTGACCATAAGTGGACGCCACATATAAATCATGTTAGAGTGTAATAAAGCGCCTTTAAAGTTGCCATTACTCAGCTAACTCAGCCTTATACAGAATAAAAAATAAAATGTGGTTGATCCTTATCTAGGTCAAAACATATTCTGCTTAAATAAATAACAACTTTCTTTCATGTCTTCATTAAACATTCTTTAGTCATATTTAGTCCAGGTAAACTTTGATTTAATAACTCAAAAAGTCACATGTGCCAGTTAAAGCAATGAGACTGTAGGTTTATGTTGTATAGCTGCCTTGATCTACAGAACGTTAAATATACAAAATGAATCTGTTTATGCTTCAATCAAAACGAAAATTAGGAACCCATAAAATGCATGACGCTGGACAGAAGCCGCTCTTTGGAACTGGTAGTTATGATAAAGGTTAATACCCTAAATCTGAGAACTTTTTAGGAGATGACAAAAATATACCAAGCTGTACCAGGAGGAAAAATGTACTGAAATCAACACCAAAAGTATATTCCAACTGTAAAGCATGGTGGAGGAAGCATAAAGGTTTGGTGTTGAATCATGCAAAAAGACAGCAACATAAACCAATCATGAAAATCAACCAAAAAAACTGTTTTAATAAAAGACAGGTCAGGGCCTGGACCCTAAACTATTTGAGATGTGGCATGACCTGAAGAGCGATGGTGCATAATACATTGAAGAATTTAAAAGTCAATTGTTCAACTGATTGTGTCAGATCATTCCAAAGGTTCTCAAGCGTTTTCTTACATCAGTGTATTATGTTAAGTCTTATGATTCGATAATGTATTATAATTTGTTATCATTCCATCTAAACTATGACTAACTAATATCGAGTTCATATTCAAATCCACATGGACTTCGGCAAAGTGCCCATCTGCATATATAACACACTGGATCATGGTGCACTGAGAGAAATCACCATTCCAGCTTCATCTCCACCGTACACCAACATGAATATTAATGAGATCAGGGTAGAAAGAAATCCTTTAATGCTGACAAGAGACTCAGGCAAATATATAAATGTGAGTTTAGATTCAGCCAATACGCCACAGATTCAGATTCCATGAAAGCCATTGAAAAACAAAGCTAAAAGCTTTATGGCACATGACAGTCATTCTGATTTGCCTTTAAATTATAAAGGTATTCTTTAGTCTCGAGTCAAAATTGGAGGTATGAAGGGTGCTCAAGGGTGGCATAGCAGTTCATCACCAATAAGACTTAAGTTTCAGGCCCAGAGGTAACATTAGAGAATCACCTCCTTGTGTTGACTCCTGCAGTGGAATACAGGTAATATACACTAATCAGCCATAACATTAAAACCACCTCCTTGTTTCTATACTCACTGTACATTTTATCAGCTCCACTTATCATATAGAAGCACTATGTAATTCTACAACTACTGACTGTAGTCCATATATTTCTCTACATACTTTTTAACCTGCTTTCACCCTGTTATTCAATGGTCAGGACCCCCACAGAGCAGGTATTATTTAGGTGGTGGATGATTCTCAGCACTGCAGTGACATGGTGCTGGAAGGAGTGGATCAGACACAGCAGCACTGCTGAAGTTTTTAAATACAGTGTACACTCACTGTCCACTCTATTAGACACTCCTACCTAGTTGGTCCACCTTGTAGATGCAAAGTCAGAGACGATCGCTCATCTATTGCTGCTGTTTGAGTTGGTCATCTTCTAGACCTTCATCAGTGGTCACAGGATGCTGCCCATGGGGTGCTGTTGACTGGATATTTTTGGTTGGTGGACTATTCTCAGTCCAGCAGTGACAGTAAGGTGTTTAAAAACCCTATCAGTGCTGCTGTGCCTGATCCACTCATACCAGTACAACACACACTAATACACCACCACAATGTCATTGTCACTGTAGTGCTGAGAATGATCCACCACCTAAATAATACCTACTCTGTAGTGGTCCTGTGAGGGTCCTGACCATTGAAGAACAGAGTGAAAGGGGGCTAACAAAGCATGAAAAGAAACAGATGGACTACAGTCAGTAATTGTAGAACTACAAAGTGCTTCTATATGGTAAGCGGAGCTAATAAAATGGACAGTGAGTGTAGAAACAAGGAGGTGGTTTTGATGTTATGGCTGATCGGTGTAAATTTGTGCATTGGGGAAATGGACATATCAAAAAACAGGACAGTGCAACAGAAAAGCAAAGAAGACTGGGGATTTGAGAATGCATGATGTAACATGCCCACCAGTTCTGCATGTTCTGAAAGTCTGGTGTGGAAAACTGAGTTTATAAACAATAAACTATTATATTATCAAATTGTTTAATTTTATTAACTAAATTATTTGCAATCTGCTTTGTGAAATATTCGTTCTGATCTAATTGACAAATCTCTCATACATTTTGGCACAAAGTTGGGAGCCACAACCCATCTCTGCTTGCCAAGTCTGAGCCTTTGATGGATCCTTCTTTTACACCCAGTCATGACACCCTCACCTGTTACCAATTTTATTTGTCCGTTCCTTCCTGCCAACAAATGTCCCATCATTCCATTTCGCTCTCATTATAGCTTGCATCACTACAGACTTGGGGAAAGTATAACCAAGCCCTCAATCATTTGGTTGGTAGAAGCTGTCAAATTGATCCCCAGGAAGAGTGTCAGGTCAGATTGATGGAAAGCAGATGGTGGACAGAGGAGTCATTGTTTCACTGGGCATTGTTAAAAGTAAAATCTGCCCACTGGCTGTTCTGCAAAGCCACAGGCAGGACGCATGCAATGTACACTAATATATACCCAAAATACAAGTACAGGTAACACATTTTTAAAATCAGCTCCACTTACTATATAGAAGCACTTTGTAGTTGTACAATTACTGACTGTAGTTCATCTGTTTTTCTGAATGCTTGTTAGCCCCCTTTTACCCTGTTATTCAATGCTCAGGACTCTCCCAGTACCACCACAGAGCAGGTATTATTTGGGTGGTGGGTCATTCTCAGCACTGCAGTGACACTGACATGGTGGTGGTGTGTTAGTGTGTGTTGTGCTGGTATGAGTGAATCAGAAACAGCAGCGCTGATGGAGTTTTTAAACACCTCACTGTCACTGCTGGACTGAGAATAGTCCACCAACCATAAATATACCAAGCCAACAGCGCCCCATTGGCAGCGTCCTGTGACCACTAATGAAGGTCTAGAAGATGACCAACTCAAACAGCAGCATTAGATGAGTGATCGTCTCTGACTTTACATCTACAAGGTGGACTAACTGGGTAGGAGTGTCTAATAGAGTGGACAGTGAGTGGACACAATGTTTAAAAACTCCAGCAGCACAACACACACACTAACACACCACCACCATGTCATTGTCACTGCAGTGCTGAGAATGATCCACCACCTAAATAATACCTGCTCTGTGGGAGTCCTGATCATTAAAGAACAGGGTGAAAGCAGGTTAAAAAAGGATGTAGAGAAACAGACAGACTAGTCAGTAACTGTAGAACTACAAAGTGCTCCTATATGGTAAGTGGAGCTGATAAAATGGACAGTGAGTGTAGAAACAAGGAGGTGGTTTTAATGTTATGGCTGATCAGTGTAAGTCTGACCCTATTATATTACTACTTCTATATTTAACTTTTTTTTTCCTTTAATATGTCACCGATCTGTACATGTCACCAACTTATCACTCAAGTTATTCTGATACTACATTAAGTCGGTTCACATAAGAGAATCTCAGCCCAACAGAAGCGGTGCAGTCACTGCCTTTAATTGGCACTAGATGATCACTGGTGCAACATGTACTCACAGATGGTAAAAATAGCACCTACACCACGTTTCTGCACATCTAACACATACACTGTGTGTGTTCACATACTGCTGGTATATTTGGTTTTATAGCACAGCAAGGGAGGAAAAAAACATGTCTAATTCAGTTAGAATCCTTGCTAACACAGAATAAGGAGAATATGAAATACACGTGTTTACAGAGAAAGTGTGTGGCAGGAATTAATTTAGCATCATCATTTATTTTTAATAAACACATTATTTTTATCAGGGGATTTCAGTTATCTATCCATCCATTCATCATTCATTCATCTCTTTTACCACCACTTTATCTAATGCAGGGTTGTGGTGGGTCCAATTTACTGGACAAAAAGCAGAAAACACCCCAGACAGGTTGCCAGTTTTTACAGGGCAAACACACATACAAATTCACACACACACACACCCATACCTAGATGGATTTTGCATGTCCTGTACATGCATGTGTGTCCTGTAATATGCATGCCCTGTACAAACTGACCTCAGAGCCTCCTTAAACGTACACTAGATGAGGCCAGATCTATGTTATTGTCTCAGGTAGGCAAGAGGGGGTAAAATGTGCATTAATACTAATAATATAATTGACAGGAATATGTAATAAGAGGGATTTTCAAAAAAGTTTGGAAACAGTGAGGGTGGGAGGAGTAGTAATAGTTTGATAGAAAGCTTATAGTCCTTTAGCTTAAAGATTTATGTGATGATGTGAAAGCATATATAAAAAACGTTTAAAAAATGTAATAAAATTATGTAATAAAATTATGTAATAAAATTATGTAATAAAAGTATGTAATAAAATTATGTAATAAAATTATGATAAAATTATTAAATCTAAATTATTTTTAGAAAGCCAGCCAATACCTATACAGAGTTGTTAACAGCTACCCATCTTTCAGCCAGTTCAAAATGACAAGTCTGTTCACATTATCTGGCAAAAGTGAGGATCTTTTCCTGTTCATCACCCTGCCACTGAAACCAGACGCTCAGGGTACTACAATCAACCATTTATAAAATGCAACACATATAACGTCATGTATACCCACATCGTTAACTATGTTAAAGCATCTACAGTCCATTGCAATCCATTTAACACCAGTGTTTGTAATGTTCCCACGACGTGTACAGTCCATGGACTTTCTATCCAAATTCCTCTGAGATAAAGTTAGACTGAGTCTGAGCTCATTTTGCCTGTAACGCGTATCCGTGCGTGCAGATGCCCGACGAGACAAATGCGGCTTTGACCAAAGATGATATTGAAGCGTCAATTAATAACTAATCTTGTCTAGTGATGATTTCTCACGCTTTTTGAAAATAAAAATTATTATTCTAAACATCCCTATATTTCACAATATGTAGCAGCAGCAGCTCCAGTAATTTGTAACTCAAGGCCGCAAACTGGAAAAAGACCCGTGTTATCGTTATACAGTATAAACACAATGTTGCTGTGTTAAAGCAGCGCAAATTACAACAGTGACGCATGTTTAAAGTGGCACAAGAATAGCCTAATAAAAATCCTTTGATTAAAATGTAAAAATTTTATTCTTGATTATTTATATATGTGTATATACAGTGTATCACAAAAGTGAGTACACCCCTCAAATTTCTGCAAATATTTCATTATATCTTTTCATGGGACAACACTATAGACATGAAACTTGGATATAACTTAGAGTAGTCAGTGTACAACTTGTATAGCAGTGTAGATTTACTGTCTTCTGAAAATAACTCAACACACAGCCATTAATGTCTAAATAGCTGGCAACATAAGTGAGTCCACCCCACAGTGAACATGTCCAAATTGTGCCCAAATGTGTCGTTGTCCCTCCCTGGTGTCATGTGTCAAGGTCCCAGGTGTAAATGGGGAGCAGGGCCGTTAAATTTGGTGTTTTGGGTACAATTCTCTCATACTGGCCACTGGATATTCAACATGGCACCTCATGGCAAAGAACTCTCTGAGGATGTGAGAAATAGAATTGTTGCTCTCCACAAAGATGGCCTGGGCTATAAGAAGATTGCTAACACCCTGAAACTGAGCTACAGCATGGTGGCCAAGGTCATACAGCGGTTTTCCAGGACAGGTTCCACTCAGAACAGGCTTCGCCAGGGTCGACCAAAGAAGTTGAGTCCACGTGTTCGGCGTCATATCCAGAGGTTGGCTTTAAAAAATAGACACATGAGTGCTGCCAGCATTGCTGCAGAGGTTGAAGACGTGGGAGGTCAGCCTGTCAGTGCTCAGACCATACGCCGCACACTGCATCAACTCGGTCTGCATGGTCATCATCCCAGAAGGAAGCTGACGCACAAGAAAGCCCGCAAACAGTTTGCTGAAGACAAGCAGTCCAAGAACATGGATTACAGGAATGCCCTGTGGTCTGACGAGACCAAGATAAACTTGTTTGGCTCAGATGGTGTCCAGCATGTGTGGCGGCATCCTGGTGAGAAGTACCAAGACAACTGTATCTTGCCTACAGTCAAGCATGGTGGTGGTAGCATCATGGTATTGGGCTGCATGAGTGTTGCTGGCACTGGGGAGCTGCAGTTCATTGAGGGAAACATGAATTCCAACATGTACTGTGACATTCTGAAACAGAGCATGATCCCCTCCCTTCGAAAACTGGGCCTCATGGCAGTTTTCCAACAGGATAACGACCCCAAACACAACCTCCAAGATGACAACTGCCTTGCTGAGGAAGCTGAAGGTAAAGGTGATGGACTAAACTCAATTGAGCACCTGTGGCGCATCCTCAAGTGGAAGGTGGAGGAGTTCAAGGTGTCTAACATCCACCAGCTCCGTGATGTCATCATGGAGGAGTGGAAGAGGATTCCAGTAGCAACCTGTGCAGCTCTGGTGAATTCCATGCCCAGGAGGGTTAAGGCAGTGCTGGATAATAATGGTGGTCACACAAAATATTGACACTTTGGGCACAATTTGGACATGTTCACTGTGGGGTGTACTCACTTATGTTGCAGCTATTTAGACATTAATGGCTGTGTGTTGAGTTATTTTCAGAAGACAGTAAATCTACACTGCTATACAAGTTGTACACTGACTACTCTAAGTTATATCCAAGTTTTATTTCTATAGTGTTGTCCCATGAAAAGATATAATAAAATATTTGCAGAAATGTGAGGGGTGTACTCACTTTTGTGATACACTGTATATACTGTATATATATATACAAAAACAATGTATATGTTCTAGTTTAGGTGAGGTTTAAATGTACATAAGTTCTATAATGGTACACTATATACGACTGCGAAGTGCTGAAGTGCCGGGCTTCTGTTTAACAGCAGATTAATTAATGCTACTGCCTGTTACACAGCCTATTACCCCGTGTACTCAGGAATGTGACATGACAGCTGTACAGTTAGCAAGAGTCCTGACATTTTGGGCAGAAAAAGCAATTATACGGTAGATAAAGTGGGAGTGCAGTGTCTGGTATAAACTGTATAAAACTTCTTCAGAAGTGTGACTGTACATGAGAGAAAAAGCTTTTCATGGTGATTTAATTTTGCCTGACTGGCTGGAAATGTTTATATGGTTGTTTCTGAAATAAATAATTAACAGGGTAAAAATAGTGAATTCTTTTTTTTTAACAAACTCAGTTTCTAAAAAAGTTTGGACATTTTAATTGGACAACTATTGAAAGTATACAAAACTGATTTTTGATGTTTTGGCTGAAAAACTAAATTGTATTTTGTAAATATTAACACATTTTAACTTGATCCCTGCAACACACTTAAAAATAATTAGGACAGGGCAAAATCAAGTTAAAAAGTTTATAGAATGTTTAAGTTACACTGTTATGAACCAGGCGGAGTTTGCATGTTCTCCCCGAGTCTGCGTGGGTTTCCTGGAGTTAATTGGAGACACTGAATTGCCCTATAAGTGAATGGGTATGTGTGTGTGTGTATATGTGTGTCTGCCCTGTGATGGACTGGCGCCCCATCCAGGGTTGTATGTCCAATTTACCTCACCAGAGCTCCCAAAGGAAATCCAGGCAGACATAGGGAGAACATGCAAACTCCACAGAAAGGACCCAGACCACTCCACCTGGGAATCAAACCCAGCATCTTCTTGCTGTGAGGCGACAGTGCTACCCACCAAGCCACCATGCTGCCCCAACTAATCTAGACTTATTAGTGAGATATGCAAAAACCAACATTGTAATGATGTGAGGGAACATCAGTGCTCACAACATGAGTAACTTGCATTAGTGTAAAGATGAAGTACCACTGATGCTGAGGGACATATTGGAATTTTAGAAAGACATCTACCTTACTGACTTTATAGGGCAAAATGCAAAGACTCAGCACCAAGCTAAACTCTATGCAGGCTTATATAGTGCATTAGAGCTGGAGGCACAATAGCACCTGGGCTTTGTGGTTGTTTTAGAGCTGGAATGTGTTGACATGTTATTTCCTCTGCTGGTTGGAACAAGTCAAGTCAAATTTATTTGTATAAAACTTTTTACAATAGACATCGTCTGAGGCGACAGTGCTACCCACCAAGCCACTGTGCTGCCCCAACTAACATTACAAGCAGAGGTTCTTTGTTCTTTGGGACCAAGCTCATCTCAGATGGACCAAAAGACAGTGGGAACATGTTCTGTGGTTGATGAATCTACATTTCAGCTTGGTGTTAAGTTCTTCATGCCAAGTCCATCCAGACTTGTTAGTGAAATATTCCAAAACCAACATCTGTAGTGATATGAGGGAACATCAGTGCTCACAACATGAGTAACCTGACCACAGCTTTTAAAGAATTTAGGGGACTTATTTATTTATTTATTACTTATTTTAGAGTTTATATTTGTGTTTACTCTAAAACTGATCCGAGCAGCAACCTTCAGTTTTAGAAAGTCACTTCATATAATCATTCAGAGATAATTGGATAATACTCTGCAATTTGCCTTTAGCCTGGGAAGATGCATCAGCAAAACAAGACAGTTATGGATGAGGTCAGAACTGACTCAATAACAGCTAATACAAGTAGACGAAAATTGTCTGTGGGAAAATGAATTTTTTTCAGCCGTCGCCGGAAGAACATGCTGTCTTTATCTCTCTTGAGCTTCTGTGACAGATTTGCGAAGAGTGACTCTATGACTCAGTTCTTATGATGTTAGAGATGATGATGTTACAGATTATTAAGGGATCAGTGATATCTGCCTAATGTAATGGACTATTTTACTGTTTCACAAACTAGAGTTGACAGTAGAACTGGAAAAATCTTAAAATGTAAAGAACTGTCTCCCAAAACAAAGATCAGAACTTTCCAGACTCTTTATGGATGTGAAAACTGGACAACAAACTGCTGCTGGCCAATACCTTTGAGAGTACCAGCAACCGAGACAAAAATGGCAAAACATACACATCACTTCTGATCTCTTCTATGAGAACACTATTCTCTAAATGCCAAAACAGCCTGATTGCAGGTTTTGATAAAAGAGAGATATGATTCTTGAGAGATGATTCAGTATTTGTGACCTGATGAAACACATCAGATGTCAGTACACGGAAAACCAGATATTTTGAGAGTTTTGTTCTTTCCTTTCTATTCTGAACCTCACAATAACAAACCTGACCTTGTCATTTGAAAAAAATGGCATCTATACATCAGTGAAATGTCCAAACCCAGACAGCAAACCCAGACAACCGAGCTGAAAACCGAGCGGAAAAACAGATACCCTGGCAACCTTATGGTCAGCTATTTTATACTGCTTGTGTGCATTCATATTCATATAAGCTACACAAAAGTGTGAGAATAGTACTAAATAATGTAAAAACAGCATAGTTTAGTTAAAGCAAACACCCCTCAGGGAACATATTACCAAGCTAAGAGATGCCTTCATAAACATTCCAAAAGAAGACGTAGAAATAATAAGTGTTAGGCATTTAATGCAAAAATAGAGAGCGTAAACAGGAAATTAGATCTGTATTGGCAACATGAAAAATGGAAATGTGCGGACACGTTGTCAGAATCCAGAATAATGACGTTTAGATGTTGTGTATATTAACATACCACTGTTTTGAGGTTGTAGCCTAGTGGTTAAGGAACTGGACTAGTAATCTGGTACGAGCCCCACCACTAGCAGGTTGCTGCTGTTGGGCCCTTGAGCAAGGCCTTAACCCTCAATTGCTCAGACTGTTTACTGTAATGTAATGGAAGTTGCTTTAAATAATGGCGTCTGCTAAATGCTGGAAATGTAAATGTGTGAAGGCCCCACCTGCCCTGCCAATGCTGACCAACAATGGTTGTGGGGAGGTAGACATGGTTGATTGTTGAGGAATGAAAAGTCGTCTTTGCTTCTCTTTATTTGAGATCTACCATGCAAAGCATTCTGTTACTCATTAAATGTTACAGGCTATACCTGGGCAAAGACATTGTCAGTGTATGGGCAACTCGGCTCTAGGCTCTATCTTTCTTTTAAAGGTGTTAATAAGATAAAGGTCAGGGATCTGTCCAGACTGCTAGAATTTCTCTTTACAGGGACAGTGGCAGCCTAGTGGATAGAGCTTTGGGGTATCAATTAAAAGGTTGAGAGTTCAAAGCTCAGCTCTGCCTCTAAGCAAGGTCCTTAACCCTCTCAGCTCCAGGGGCATCAAACAATGGCTGAATCTGCGCTCTGACCCCGGCTTCCAAACAAGCTGGGATACACGAAGAAAGAATTTAATTGGACGTGTACATGTGTATATATGACAGATAAAGGCATTCTGTTTTTTTCTATGTAGCTCACATTGTGCACAGCAGCACACTCATGCTGGAACAAAAAGGTATCACTACTGATTGTATACACATTAGTCAACATATACTAGTAAAAGATGTGGCTAAAATACCTTGTTTCAGTTTTTGGAGGGGTGTCCTGATCTTTTTGGCTTTTAGTCTTGATTGAAGGATGCCCTACATTCCAGTAGTAGCAGTAGCAGAAAGTTCACTCAGACATACTTTCCAGCAGCAGTGCTTAATGCAGGATGTATTTGATTTTTCCTCTTTTTTTTAAAGATGCAAGACATTTTAAAGATGTAATAACATAAGAACGTAGATAGATCATCAGACCTGCCCCAAGTATGGCCTGCTTCCTCTGTGGCCTAAACAGACTAACCACCTTGGATCAAGGTGCCACCTACTTAAATAGCCTCAGCCCCACCCTTGTGTCAATCCAACTACAGTAATATTAATCACCCTTAAGATTCATCAAAAAAGAAAAATAATCACAAATGCCCTATACCCAAATGACCCCAACACTATAACCCCTAAATATAAACCATTAATGTTCACAGTAATCCATGAAAGAAAACCCTAACAGGACAATTCTATACTAACCCCCTGCTCTAGCTCCAGGAATGGTATTTCCCTTCCTAATGGTGGGAATCACCCCTATAAAAGAGCTGAATGGTACAGCTGTCTCTGTTTGTGAGAGACCCAAGACTCCTGCATGTAAGTATTAAATCCTGAGATTACTAATAATAATAAAATAAATGCCAGGGTGTGTTATTTATCAAGTCATATAGCTGTACTAATCAAACTAAACTCAAATAAATGCAAATCTAATGAGAGGATCTGTTGAACCCACAAACACAACAAACAAGATCCAGATAATGTTAGCAGGGGTAGCATTAGCATTTAGAATGTACTCTGTCTTACATAATTACAGTTGTAAGGTCCAGACATTTGTGACAAGCATTTAGCAGATACTTTTACCTAAAGTAGCTCACAATTATGAATATAATTAAAACAATTGAGGGTTAAGCAGTGGTGTATAAAGTATAAAAGTACATATATTTTACCAGAAATTCATTCATTTAAGCCTGTAAACCACCTTAACAATGGAGCCTAGCCTATACCTACAGAAAAATGAGGTCTTCACAACATAAGAATTTACATTATAAAACAATATACAATTTCTTTCTTCCCTCTGGATATGATTTGTGCCAAATCATGATTAAAATCACCTGTTTGCATGCTTAAAAGAACAATCTTCATATTTATAAAAATTCTGACTGCTTGCGTTTTTATTAACAGCAGTTACTTCTACTTTTACTTTCAGTACTTAAGTACATTTAATACCAGAAAATTACTTTTGATAGTACATTAAACATCAGATACTTTGCCGCTCAGGTGGCGCAGCGGTAAAATACACTAGCACACCAGAGCTGGGATTTAGAATCCATCGTATCGAATCTCAGCTCTGCCATCCGGCTGGGTTGGGCGGCTGCATGAACAACGATTGGCTGTTCTTCATCCAGGGAAGGGAGCCGGATAGGGACCTCATAACTGATGCAATTATGACCTTTGCTGGCTAATTTATGACATCTGCACAGAGTAGAGGAATAATGCGTTGATCAGGGTGTGGCTCTCCGTGCACAAAGCTGATGCAGTCGGCTACTGCTCACTTGTCGGAGGGGGCGAGTGTCAGTTCGCGCTCCTCAATCAGGGCAGGGGTCAGCACCAGTAGAGAGGAAGCATAATGCAACTGGGTTAAAAATTGGATGAGCTAAAAAATCATGAGAATGCATTATATAAGAGGTGAATTTTACTTCTATCAAAGTACATTTCTGGTAAGATACTTGTACGATACTTGTACCTTTATACTTTATACACCACTGGGGTTAAGAACCTTGTTCGGGGGCCCAACAGTGCCAACTTGGTGGCAATGGAGTTTAAACCAGGAGTTTCTGATTGTTAGTCCAAAATATTACCTGTTGAGCTATGACTGTTCGTTACAGGAACTTGTGAATATCACTTAATTGCTGTTGGCTTTCGGCAGGAACCTCAACTGCTGTGGGCTTGTGTTGTATCCTGTCCTAAATATAAGTCGCTTGGAATATAAAATCCTGTTAAATGAATAAATGTAATACAGTAGACCCTTGACTTATGAATTTAATTGGTTCTGAAGGGCTGTTCTTAAGTCAAAATGTTCGTTAGTTAAACCTATTTTTCCCATAGAAAATAATGTAAATAGAATTAATCCATGCCAGACCTCTCAAACCACCCCCTTACCTAACCTCTCTAATGTCTTAAATGGTCTTTTTTGTTATAAATACAAGTATATTTGCCCTTAAATCTTAAATTAGTATTATTAATTCCATCTTTATTTCAATAGCATTGTATTTTGTAGGTGTAATTTCACAAAAGAATAACTTCCTTCTTCTCTCTCGCTCACTGTCCCCTCTGTCTGATACACAGTGACACCTACTGGCAGGAGTAATTTTACAACAACAAAAACGCTTTCTCTGCACCTTCTTTGGGGACATTTTAATATAGAATTTTACAAAATATAAAGAAAACACTGGTAAAACACCGTCCACTGTCTGAATGTTCGCTCACTGTTAAGTTGTAAAAGATCGCTCGTAACCCAAAATGTTCGTATGGTGAACCGTTCGTAACTCAAGGGTCTACTGTAATTAAATGTATAGACTGCAATGGTACATACATATGAAAGAGTGTTAGTAAGTAAGTACAAGTCAGCTAAGCACTTGTAGCTGACTTGTACTTACTTACTAACACTTTAATTTCTTTAAAAAAAAAAAAAAAAAAAAACTTTGGTTCTAACAGGGTTTTAGCAGATTTGTGTTCTTGGACTGTTGTTTACTTAAACTAGAGTAAGGTAATGTTTACTATGGAAGCACTTCTGTAAGTCACTCTGGATAAGAGCATCTGCTAAATGCCAAAAATGTAAATGTACATACAAGGATCACAAGTACAAGAACACACTACCTCATTTTTGTTCTTCTAGACAGAAAGAGAACAAAGAGTTTTTCCATAAGAGACAGGTGGCAATAAGGGTCTTCTCATCCTCCTTCCCCTATAGAGACTAATTTTTTTTTTTTCCTTTGCTCTTGCCCTCCTTGGTGCATCACTCTATATTTAACATGAGAGATTTATAAGGTGGCACAGAAAGAGCGAGACACGAGACGCTGCTTCGTTCTTTTTAAGTTCCTACAGCTTTTGCTCAGCTTCCACTCCTCTCTTATTGTAATTCCGTGACACCCTCGGTTATTTATGCGCTCGCGACTCTCACCTCTTCTCACCGCTGAGATCTGGAGCAGTAATGAAAATGTCAATAGCTTAAAATGAACAAATGCTTATTTGTTCTAGCCACGCACTGGCACCTTTCTGCACTTGGCTCGGGTCTTTTATTTGTCATTATCTGGAACGTGTGCATTTATTAAAGTATCTGCTGCTTAACCATGAAGTCAAACACATAATGCAGGATTTATTACACAGGTAGTAATCCTGTTTCTAGAATTTACACAGTATATAATGGCATCATAATATTACCAGCAATCTCCTAATACCCTTTGCTAACAGGTGTATAAAATCAGTTGTGATTAATTAAATGCTTTCATCTTTGTGACAACAGTTTGAGAAAGGACCGTACCTGTTCAAGCACTACTGTGCATCGGTGCACAAAGCCAGGACCATAAAGACCATGGTGTTATGAGTTTGGTATGGATGACCTCCAGTGGCCTGCACAAAGCCTTGACCTTAACCCAATTATTCTCCTATAGGATGAATTGGAATGTCAACTGCATGTTGCATGGGAGACCATGTATTGACACCCCTGCACCCCTGGTTTCGGAATTGTAGGTCCAACAAGCTCATGCCTGGGTGAGTTCTTGCTGAGCTCTTAAGGATGCTAACTAGCACTGTGGCTCGGTGAGTAGCCTCACAGCAAAAAGGTCCTGGGTTTGATCCCCAGATGGATCAGTCCGGGTCCATTCTGTGTGGAGTTTGCATGTTCTTCCTATGTCTGCGTGGGTTTCCTTCTGGAGCTTCGGTTTCCTCCCACAATCCAAAGACATGCAAGTGAGGTGAATTGGAGATATAAAAATTGTACATGACTGTGTTTGATATCCAGCAAGAAGGTCCTGGGTTTGATCCCCAGGTGGGGCGGTCTGGGTCCTTTCTGTGTGGAGTTTGCATGTCCTCCCCATGTCTGTGTGGGTTTCTTTTGGAGCTTCGGTTTCCTCCCACAATCCAAAGACATACAAGTGAGGTGAACTGGAGACACTGGGTGTGTTCGAAAACCTAGGGAGCTGCCTTGCTGTCTTACTGTCTACATAGGCAGCTGACTTAGTAAAGAGGATTCTAATAAGTCAGTGACTTAAGTCAGGTTATTCGAACGCACTACTTAGACAGCGATTCCATCGGGTTTAGCATTTCGCGTTTAGCATTTAGCATCTCGCCATTAAAACCAATAAACTGAGGTAGCACAGCACGCTAACGTCAATATAACATCTCCCTTCATGTACCGATAACGGTTAAATTTCCTGACAAGCCCGAACTTGCAAATAAAAACACTCGGTACAAGTTTATACAAGTTAAAAATCAGTAATAGTTTATTTACGTTTGAAAATAACTCCATTCGTTTCTCCGCCCCGTCAGCCATGAATGCTGGGATTGTCTTGATCACTAAGGCAGCGTCGGATGCTCACTCGTTCTTGAGCCAAAATAACATTGAAATAATAAGACGCCTCAGAAGTGTGGATTTTAAGGCATCTAGGATTTCGAACAGCCTCCTTCTCGGGAGCGCGCACAGGATGACGTAAAATGCTGCCTATGTAGACAGCACACTAGCTTTTCGAACACACCCACTGAATTGCCCTATAGGTGTATGAGTGTGTATGTGTGTGTGTCTGCTTTGCGATAAACTGGCGCCCTGTCCAGGGTGTTACTGTGTGCCTTGCGCCCATTGAAAAGCTGGGATAGGCTCCAGCACCTATCCCAACGCGACCCTGATTGGATAAGCGGTTAAGAAAGTGAGTGAATGAATAATTGCTCTTCCATGGCTACCTGTCATTGGGAACTACAGCAGTAAATTCAAAGTTAGCATGCCAGCCATCTGTTAGTGATTGCCTTATCAAATACTTATATCTGACTACACTGAATTTTGCATGAATAAAAATGGAACTAGATATATTTTGAGACTAATTACATATTTTCTTAGGCATCTTTCAGTTATTATTGGTTAAAATAATGCTTTAATGGCCTGTAGCCTGTAGTGTGGACAGGATTGAAACAGTGACAGACACAATCTGAACAATACACAGTCCTGAATACTGCAGTAGTTCTACACAGTG
Organism: Trichomycterus rosablanca; assembly: GCF_030014385.1. NCBI lineage: Eukaryota > Metazoa > Chordata > Actinopteri > Siluriformes > Trichomycteridae > Trichomycterus > Trichomycterus rosablanca. The sequence continues at coordinate 7,099,145 of NC_086002.1, read as the reverse complement.
ATACAAGATAAATAGTTATGAATAGAACTGCTTTCAAGGCAACTCTTCTTTTTCAGGGCTTCATTAATACATTCAGTTTGGCAGAAGTTTCCAAACTAGGCAAGCAGTTCTGTTGAAAGTTTTCCTGAGTGAGATGGAGACTAATTTGCCATGCGCCGTGCAGATTCCCCCACTTCCATGCTAATGATTGATAATGTTTTATTAATGTTTAGATTTTCTCTGCCGAGGATCTAAACAAATTGTGGCAATTTAGTGGAGCCCGTGCAGAGTATCAATCATAAGCTGGTCGGGATGATCATGCATCAATGCCACTTTTTCCCTCTCCCAGGAACTTCTGAAGCTCGTAGCCGAGGTGTATTTTCCACTCGGTTAAATTACTTCTCTCCGTCTGCCTTTACTCATTGTTTGGTTTGCTTTATCTATCGATCACAAATGCATGCACATTCCTGACAACACCTATTCCAAACGGTATCACGTATAGAAATGTCATCATAGTGTCTAACATCTGTGCAGTCGTTATTTTAATCCTATTTCTTGAAAGCAGTCAGGCAAAAAATATCTTTGAAACTGCAACATTCAGCGCATATATACTGTCACTGCTGGACTGAGAATAGTCCACCAACCAAAAACATCCAGCCAACAGCGCCTCATGGGCAGCCTCCTGTGACCACTGATGAAGGTCTAGAAGATGACCAACTCAAACAGCAGCATTTAAAAACTCCAGCAGCATTGCTGTCTCTAATCCACTCATACCAGCACAACACACACTAACACACCACCACCATATCATTGTCACTGCAGTGCTGAGAATGATGCACCACCCAAATAATACCTACTCTGTAGTGGTCCTGTGGGGGTCCTGACCACTGAAGAACAGGGTGAAAGCAGGCTAAAAAAGGTATGTAGAGAAATAGATGGACGACAGTCAGTAATTGTAAAATGGACAGTGAGTGTAGAAACAAGGAGGTGGTTTTAATGTTATGGCTGATCTGTGTATTAACATGTGTACTTTGATGTAAGCTGTTGCAGTAGGTAAAATATTTAAGACATTTAAGAAACAAATTGCTTTCAGTGTGTTATAACTTAAGTGTCACTGAATTGTCAATTTTCTGCTTTAGAATTTATGCTTAATATAACCTATATAGTATTAGTATTATCCTGCGTGTGCATTAAATCATTAGTTATATTGTAATTGAGGGGTGGCTGGGAGTCTAAAGTACAGAGATGTTGTAAGCAGAAACTGTTGTAAGCAGATAAGGAACAAGAGATACCACATAACAGAGGTTCCAAAGTCCTACACCCAAGCTTTAGAGGAAGTGCTGAAACTGTAACGTCACTAGAGCAGTATAAACGGATGCCCACAGTCCTGTTCTTTGTTCTTCAGTTCATACACTGCTGTAAGAACCCACGATCGTGCCAATAAATTCTCCAATCCAGTAAACTGTAATCTCTGATTTCTTTTATCATCTGACCTAATTTTTCAACACCAACAACAGTATTATTGTTTGTTTATTAGGATTTTAACGTCATGTTTTACACTTTGGTTACATTCATGACAGAAACGGTAGTTACTCATTACACAAGATTCATCAGTTCACAAGTTTATATCAAACACAGTCATGGACAATTTAGTATCTCCAATTCATCTCACTTGCATGCACCCGGAGTAAACCCACGCAGACACGGGGAGAACATGCAAACTCCACACAGAAAGGACCCGGACCGCCCCACCTGGGGATCGAACCCAGGACCTTCTTGCTGTGAGGCGACAGTGCTACCCACTTAGCCACCATGCCGCCCCAAGAGTATTAACTTTCTCCCAGCTTTTATTAGAGGTGTAAATAATCAAATAATTACATTTACATTTACGGCATTTGGCAGACGCTTTTATCCAAAGCGACTTACGTTACAGTTACAGTATACAGTCTGAGCAATTGAGGGTTAAGGGCCTTGCTCAAGGGCCCAACAGCAGCAACCTGTCAGTGGTGGGGCTTGAACCGGCGGGTCCAGTACCTTTACCATTAGGCTATGGCTTGCCCTTGCCCTAATTAAACCCTCATGGCAGATCAGCAGTGTTATCAGTGATCTCATGTCCTATCTGTCATTTATATTATAGGTTATACTTATAAACATTTGTGCAAAATGTTTACCCGTGCACTTGCATTACAGCTAAATATGACAAGATCATCTAGCTCATAGCGCTTCACGATGAAGTATGGCCGTCAACCTCTGTAAACACTGCAGCAAAGTTTGTGTTGTAAATGCAAATGCAATTTGGATGCAAATCTGGCAACCTCTTGGGCATTTTAATATGCTTTCTATATGATATGCTCTCTGAACAAATATTTTATCAATACATAATGGATCCTTGCAAATAAATAAATAAAAAAAACATGTAAGGTATGTTCAGGAGATGTAGGGAGAAAAATAGACATGATTTTCAATAAAGCGCATGATCAGGGCCGCAGTGTGAACGCGTACGTGAACTAAAATAGTTAAAATCAAATCCTTATAGAACGAGGACTGGTTTACAGAGTGCACACAATAAAGAAACGTCTATCTATCTATTTCCTCGGCTGCTCACGTTAGGGGTCGCCGACGAATTGTGATCCGCATTATTGATTTGGCACAGATTTAATGCTGGATGCCCTTCCAGACACAACCCTCCCTATTTATCCGGGCTCGGGACCAGCACTACAATGCACTGGTTTATGCACATGCGCATGTTTTTGGAATGTGGGAGGAAACCGGAGCACCCGGGGGAAACCCACACAGACACGGGGAGAACATGCAAATTCTGCACAGAAAGGACCCAGACCGCCCCACCTGGGGATCAAACCCAGGCCCTTCTTGCTGTGAGGCAACAGTGCTATCCACTTAGCCACCGTGCCGCCCACACAATAACGAAATACTGTATATTCACCCAAATATTTAATATCACATGGAGCACAAAGGACACAGTAAGAAGGAAGGCTGTGTCTCAATCCACACACTGTATTCTATACAGTGTGCTCAAAATAGTAGTCTCGCTATTGGTTAAATTCTACTTAAGCACAATATTAGGATAGATATAGATGTTAAGCGAGCGGCACGATTCATTTTTCCTACTGGCTCTGTGTTTTACTGTGAATGGAACACTTGTCGCTGTCCTTATTGGAAATATGTGGTCCAGTACAGCAGCTGCAAGCGTTCCATACATCAAGTAGTATGAAGTACATCTCTACAATACAGTATATGGGTAGCTCAGTGGGTAGCACTGTCGCCTCACAGCAAGAAGGTCCTGGGTTCGATTGCCAGGTGGAGCGGTCCAAGTCTTTCTGTGTGGAGTTTGTATGTTCTCCCCGAGTCTCAGTGTGGGTTTCCTCCGGAAGAGAACACGGATCCATCACAAGACAATGCACATCCATTCATTCATTCATTTACTTAATAAGTCTTACAACTTGAAGGGGGGCACGGTAGCTCAGTGGGTAGCACTGTCACCTCACAGCAAGAAGGTCCTGGGTTTGATCCCTAGGTGGGGCGGTCCGGGTCCTTTCTGGGTGGAGTTTGCATGTTCTCCCTGTGTCCGGTGCCCCGGAGGATACCCATACTCGGGGACTCGGGGAGAACATGCAAACTCCACACAGAAATGACCTGGACTGCTCTACCTGGGAATTGAACCCAGGACCTTCATGCTGTGAGTGCTACCCACTGAGCTACCCATATACTGTATTGTATAGATGTACTTCATACTACTTGATGTATGGAACACTTGCAGCAGCTGTCAATAATTCAATGCACAAGACATGCAAGTCAGGTGAATTGGAGATACTAAAATTGTCCATGACTGTGTTCGATATAACCTTGTGAACTGATGAACCGTGTGTAACCAGTAACTACCGTTCCTGTCATGAATGTAACCAAAGTGTAAAACATGATGATAAAATCCTAATAAATAAACAAACAATTAAGTTTGACTCAAATCCAGGTTCCCAGGTCCTATGTTACTGAGCACCCACTTTTCCACCTGCACCGCCAAGCTAAATAACACTAAACATATCTCATACTCAGTATCTAACTCATTGCTTAAAGAAAATAAGGATTACATTCCTGCTCTACATCTGGATTGGACATTTGCCAGGGTGGGTTATTAAGACATGGGATTGATCAGTGAGGGCAGGGCGAATCATGGCTACAGTTATGTCTCACGACAGCTCTCAGTATGCAGAGCGATGAATGGCATGGATACAGCTGCATGATGGAAAAGTTATTCCATTGCAAGTGGCACCCACATCACATTTTGGCGAAGGATAGCATTGCTATGTGTCAGTTTGGTAGATGTATAAGACTGGCAGACCAAGGAAGCTTGCCAGCATCTGAGAGTTCTTGTCAAGGTTTGTTTTACAAAGTATAAAGTGCCAGAGCTTGCCAAGTCCAGACTAATGAAGCATTGAGTATAGCTCTGATGTTTTTGCTTTAGTTGCTATTTACTGCTTAATAATACTTTAGTACCATTAAATAAATAAATAAAAATAAATATTGGGTAGCACTGTGGCCTCACAGCAAGAAGGTCCTGGGTTCGTTCCTCAGGTGGAGAGGTCTGGAGCCTTTCTTTGCGGAGTTTGCATGTTCTCCCAGTGTCTGTGGGTTTCCTCTGGGAGCTCTGGAGCTTCCTCCCACAGTCCAAAGATGTGCAAGTGAGGTGAATTGGATTTTATTTTATTGGATTATCAGGATTTTAACATCATGTTTTACACTTTGGTTACATTCATGACAGAAAGTTACTCATTGCACAAGGTTCATCAGTTCACAAGATATTCACTGTGTTATACAGAACACAGTCATGGACAATTCTGTATCTCCAATTCGCCTCACTTGCACGTCTTTGTGGGACAGTGGGAGGAAACCGGAACACCCGGAGGAAACCCACATGGACACGGGGATTACCTGCAAACTCCACACAGAAAGGACCCAGACCACCCCATCTGGGGATTGAACCCAGGACCTTCTTGCTGTGAGGCGACAGTGCTATACACTTAGCCACCGAGCCGTCCAACCCAAAGGTTAGAGTTACTGGGTGCCTAGAATGTTAAAGGACCGACTTGCACACAATAATGAAACGTCTATCTATCTATTTCCTCGGCTGCTCATTTTAAGGGTCGCTGGCGGATCGTGATCTGCATTATTGATTTGGCACAGTTTTTATGCTGGATGCCCTCCCTGACACAACCCTCCCTATTTATCCGGGCTTGGGACCGGCACTACAATGCACTGGTCTCTAGCAGCTAGGTACCTATAGGACAATTCAGTGTCTCCAATTAGCCTGGCTGCATGTTTTTGGACCGTGGGAGGAAACTGGAGCACCCGAGGAGAACATGCAAACTCCACACAGAAAGGACCCGGACTGCCCCACCTGGGGATCGAACCCAGGACCTTATTGCTGTGAGGTGACAGTGATACACACTTAGCCACCGAGCCGCCCAACCAAAAGGTTAAAGTAACTGGGTGCTTAGAATGTTGAAGGACCGGCTTGCACAATGTGACGTCCTAGAAAACATAATTGATCAGGTGTCCACATACTTGTGGTCTTATTGTGTATTGGTAGCACATGACTTATGTCATGTCATAAATATTCACCAATCCTCATTTCTAAGGGAACAAATGGACCCAAATCATGGTAGCAAATGGTCCCAATATCAGGGATGCATTCCTGACATGCACTTGCCAACTTTACAAGTATGGTGAAGAATGATTCATCTTACAAATATTGGATTTCTTCACCAATAAACTGTCCTTATTGGAATCACAAAATCTTTTTGATCAGTAATGTTTTTCAAAAATAATTATCATATTAGCATCAGGCTTTGAAAAATATCATATCTGGCCAGCACTCCACTCCCTGGAATGTAGAATCAATACAGAGAAAATTATTGTTCAATTTAATAAGCCACTTAAAGTGCTCTTAACAGGAAAGATATGACCCTGATGAACTTTGAAAGGTAATGATCATTTTAATCTGGTCGGTGCTGATGCAGCTTTATTAGCGGTGAGAAGGAAAGTGGTTAAAAAGACACTTCAATTGACTCTTAAATAATGCATGCAGCTGTGGGCCACAAGAAGTGCAACAGCACAAGTCATGATTTAGTAGTGGTTTGTGTCCTAATCTAATTTACTTACATGTTAATTGGAGAAACATGAATGATGTAGACCAGGGGTTCTCAGCCTTTTTTTCTCTTAGACCCCCCTGTGTGTTTAAAAGATTTTCTGGGACCCCATTGACAGGTTATGATATTATTCTTAAGCTTTCAGCAAGCATGGCAAAAGGTATTGACTACTTGCTTATAGAGAATCCAATTAATCCATGATTATGGTGTATTCAGGGTTTACTTCTGGTGAACTGGTAGCAGGAGCTTCTTCACACTCGTCTACTTTAGCGAGATCTGCATCAACAACTGAATCATAATCTTTTGTATTCGCCATTAATTAAGCTTTGCACCCCCTTGACATGGGTTATGATACACCAATGAAGCATAACATTATGACCACCTTCCTAACTGACTGATCTGCGGCTATGCTGCCCCATACGCAACAAACTGTGATGCACTGTGTATCTACAGTATCTACAGAGCTACAGTAGCTCGTCTGTTGGATCGGACCACACGGGCCAGCCTTCGCTCCCCACGTGCATCAATGAGCTTTGGCCACCCATGACCATGTCACCGGTTTACCACTGTTCCTTCCTTGGACCACTCCAGAAAACACCCCACAAAAGCTTTTGGAGATGCTCTGACCCAGTCGTCTAGCCATCACAATTTGGCCCTGGTCAAACTTGCTCAAATCCTTAAGCTTGCCAATTTTTCCTGCTTCTTACATCAACTCTGAGGATAAAATGTTCGCTTGCTGCGTAATATATCCCACCCACTACCAGGTGCTGTGATGAAGAGATAATCAGTGTTATTCACTTCACCTGTCAGTGATCATAATGTTATGCCTCATTGGTGTATTATTCTTGTGCTATCAGCAGACATGGCAAAAGGTATTGATTTCTTGATCATGGAAAATATAATTAATCCATGATTAAGGTGTATTATCTTAGTATTTTCTGATTAGTTGATGTAGTGGGTTTACTTATGGTTAACTGGTGGTAGGAGCTTTCTCACACTGGTCTACTTTAGCAGGATCTGTATTAACAACTGAATCAGAATAGTTCGTAGTTGCCATTCTTTGACCATTGCACTTTTGGGGTGGGCAAACATTTGTCCATTCTCCAAGACCCAACAGAGTCTATATGAAGCTTAAAATAGATCTACTGTATATGACATTACAAAAAATCTCCCATAGGCCCATAGCCTATTGATTTTCCCATCCCATCAAGTGTGATTCTTTTTTACTCTTTTCAATTAAATGCAACAGGACCCCCCTGTAGGCTCGCTGAGGCACCCTAGTTAAGAACCACTGGTGTAGACTATAAACTTTGGGATATACTGAAACGTTGGCTGCAAGTCAGGCCTTCTTGTGAACGTCAGTGACTGACATGGGCACAAATTTCCAAAGACACACTTGTGGAAAGCCTTTCCAGAGCTAAGGGAGTGGATTGGGGCAAGGAAAGCTGCAAAGATTCTTTAGAATCTGATATGGCAGTTGTGGCCTAGTGGTTAAGGTACTGGCCTAGTAGTCCAAAGGTTGCTGGTTCAAGCCCCACCACTGCCAGGTTGCCACTGTTGGGCCCTTGAGCAAGGCCCTTAACTCTCAATTGCTTAGACAATATACTGTCACTGTACTGTAAGTCACTTTGGATAAAAGCGTCTGCTAAATGCTGAAAACGTAAAAATTCAACAGTCTTCTGGTCAGATATCTGCATACTCTTTGATATAGAGTGTATTTCTGATCTTAACACATCAAGGCTCAAACTTGCCTCTCATATTGGCTGACTTTGTAATGTGAAGATCTCTCAAAGTGGCTACAGAAAGAAACCATCAGCTGCAGTACCCTGTATGTATCATTTATCTTGATTATGCTTAATTATGTAATGAGTCGAGCATCTTGTCCTATCTAAGCATTCTGATTTGACTTTGAGGGATCGTACCCGAAGAACTGTGCAGTTCCAATTAATAGAACATCTGTTCCAGATTAATCTCCAGGAAAAAGGAAGAAGTTTGGTTATTTTTATGTTGGGAAGGTTGGACTCATGCATTGCTGCTTGTGCTTCTGTTTAATACTGATGCTATAAAATAAAGATTTAAAACTCCACACAGTGTCTGACATTATAGTAAATGAAACAGCTGCAATCATGAGGACATCGGGCCGTCACATCTCAAATGTCATGTATGATGGTCAATAAATGCCATTTCTAAGAGGAGCAAATGGCTAGGTTGGTTATTACCCCATTTATTGGAATAAAAGGAAATGTATTACAATAATGAGTTATAATAACACAATGTGGCTTCATTTACCCTCATAATTAACCCCTATCAAAATGGAGTTGATAGTTCGAAATTACCTGGAACTCTGATCTGATCCTCATCTGGGTCATAAAAACATCAAAATAATAATAATAATAATAATAATAATAATAACCGTGATCCTGATCAGAATGAGCATCTTAGAAAGTGATTGAGTAAATAATCATAATATTAATAATAATAATTATAATTATATGTAAACTATGCTCTATCAAAACTAATTTCAGAAGATCCTGGAACAAGTGTGGAGAATCATTAAGCTGAGGCTACAAAAGCATTTCTAAAAAACTGTGTTCATTAATCCACAGCAAACAAATTGATCCCAAATGGAAGAAGTCCAGTACTGCAGCTATCCTGAGCATCCTGCAAGCTCACACCAAAAGCACAATGTACAACGCCAAGAAAGTAAAAAAACAAACCAAACACAAAAGCAAATATCTGCGGAAATGTAGACAACAGAAAAGCTTTTGGTCATGTGTACACTGGAACAAACACCAAAAAGAATAGTGTTAATGGAAGGTATAACAAAGGACTGGAAAAAGAAATGACAATGTGTACTTAAAAGCAGAAAGTATTTGTACCCCTTTATGTAAGCTTATGGACATCCAGTTTGAACATGATGGGAATTATTTAAAGCTGGAAAAAGCTTCCCACAAGTGTGTTGAGTTTCTGTGATAGTCTGTGCCTCTGATCAGGTTTGCAGTCTTTGTAATATATTTGCAATATAAAATCAAGTTGGTCAGTCAAAACATTAAAATTAATTTCTTTGTAATTCTGCCAGTTAAATTTCACAGATTCTTGTTTTTATTGTTTTAAATATCCCAACTTTTTCCAGAAATATTGCAACAAGGTACTAATGTTATTTAATTTGTGGTGTCTTTGTGGGTAGCACTGTCGCATCACAGCAAGAAGGTCCTGGGATTGATTTCCAGGGGGAAATCTAGGTCCTTTCTGTGGAGTTTGCATGTTCTCCACGTGTCCATGTGGGTTTCCTTCGGATGCTCCGGTTTCCACCCACAGTTCAAAGAATATGCAGTTAGGTTAATTGGAGACAGAAAATTGTCCTAGCTTTGTATGAATCTCTGTGTGTGTGTGTGTGTGTGTGTGTGTGTGTGTGTGTGTGTGTGTGTGTGTGTGTGTGTGTGTGTGTGTGTGTGTGTATGTATGTGTGTATGTGTGTGTATGTGTGTGAGTATGTGTGAGTATGTGTGAGTATGTGTGAGTATGTGTGAGTATGTGTGAGTATGTGTGAGTATGTGTGAGTATGTGTGATGGGCTGACAACCAGTTCAGGGTGTTTCCTACTAATTGTCCATTGACCTTTGTTTTACCACCACCTGGTCAAGGTCACAGACAATGAATGAATGAATGAATGAATGAATAGTTTGTTCTATAATAATACAATCTTTTTGTTTGGATTAAGATATTAAAAGTGCACATCTAAAGTAAATAAAGTTGCTTGAAGTATATAACAAGAAAATAAAGTTTAATCTGACGAAAGGTTTTTTTATGTATAATTTTTCTATTATTATTATTTATTTTTTTTTTTGTATTTTTTTTTTTTTTGTATTTTTTTTTTTGGACCACATCCACTTTCAATCAATGCAGTCAATCCATTGGAGTTTTCATATTATTATATTTTACTTATATATTATTTATTATTGAACTTCATATTGTCTATGGAACAATATCATATACACTCCTTTATCAGGAAATAAAGCTCCTACTGTTTAAAAAAATCCATTAATTTTCTCGACTCTCCACAGTTTAGAAGCACTTGATGAAGCCTGAACTAAACAATTTAGGGCAACACAATTTAGATTAAAATGCAACAAAGTACTAATGATATTGAATTTGTGGTGTCTGAATGGTTTGTTCTATAATAATACAAACTTTTGTTTGGATTTAAGATCACAAATTCAACAAAAATTAAAAGTGCTCATGTAATTGAAAAAAAAAATGCACTGGAATTATATTAAATAACAAAAACAAAATCAACTGAACACTTGTTTCCCCTGTTTCTAAATATTATTGGTTGCTTATTTATTCTGACCAGAGCCACTTTTTTTTATAAACGTAGTCAATCCATCGGGGCTGTTTTTGGTGGCATCAGTGTTTAGGTTAAGTTTTTGTACAGTAATATAAGTGAACTTTATATTGTCTGTGGAACAATATCAGTGTTTTCTACACTCCTTTATCAGGTAATAAAACTCCTACTGTTCAAATAAATCCATCAAGTTTCTCGACTCTCCACAGTTTAGAAGCACTTGATGAAACCTGAACTACGCTTTTACTGACACAGATATAAGTATTCAAGTTAAATAAGTGGAAAATGGCAGCACAATTTTAAAATCCATACTTCTGTTGTGTGAGGATCCTTTACTCAGCACTTCTGTAACAACTAACAAACTACGATTAATAAATGATTTCTTTTATTGCTTTTGCTCGCCTGCAGATGATACCATACTAAATATTTTCATCTAATTAAAATTCCTACAAGTGTCGAATTTCTACTGTAATATCACTCAGAACTAGACACCCACACTGTATAAAACCCTTCCAGGAGCTTTTTATTCCTCACTGTAACCGGCAAAAAAGGACAAATATTTGACTGGTAAATCCTCCTTGAGCAGACTGTCATATTCTACTGCATAATTTTCACTGATTATCTGCACAAGTCTCCACACAGGCCTAATCTGTGCAGCTTTCCATTGAGGAACCAAATCCGAAAGCAATCTCTTCACACCCGATATTGACACGGCGTGGAACCTAAGAATCTGGCTTCCTCTAATATATTCTTTGAATTATGTGGCTTTGATGAGGCTCATTCTCAGCGGCTTCCTCGTCTTCCACGAGTGAGGCCGTAAAGGCTGCAGTAATGTGATTCTTATGGTCGTAACAAGGCTTTGAAATAGCCCTGTGGTGCATGTTTGACATCGAAAGGGATGCCTTTAACAATAAAGAAACAAAAATGGCAGGGGATGTGTATAATTTCTGGTTTTCATCCGCTGCCAGTGTAAAAGAAGAACACTGATAACAGTAGTAAAGAAATGTGTCTGGTAGTAAATTCTAAATAAGTTCATATTCATACAGTGAAGCTGGTCACTTAAAACCTTATGTATGAACTGATAAACACACCATATCTGTCCTGTGCACATCCATCACGGCCACAAAACAGGACAGATGCATACTGTAAAGAATTGTGGAAACAACAAAGAAAATCATCGGTGCTCCTTTGCCCACCCTCCAGGACTTAACACAACAAGAACCAGGAGCCGGGCAGAAAAAAATAATCACACCCCTCCTGACACCCCGGATACAAACTTTTTAACCTCCGGCCCACTGGCAGGCGCTAAAGAGCAACAGACGCAGTAACAGTTTAGTTTTTTTTTTTTTCAAAATGCTATTAAACATATTAATAACCGGCGCCCAGGTGGCGCAGCAGGATATTTTGCTAGCACACCAGCACCGAGATTCTGAACTCCATAAAGATTCTGATATGTCTCAAGCTTTGTCTTTATGGACCTTGCTTTGTGCCCAAGTGCAAAGTCAGCTTTCTAAACTGTTGCTAAAAAGCTAAAAGCATGTAATTGATAGGATAGTATTGCTTTTATACATCTGTTAGCAATGAATGTGGCTGAAATACACAAAATCAATTACAAGGGATGTTCACATACTTTTGGTTATATAAGCATATTATTCAGATTAAGGTCTTTAGTAAAAGCGTACATGCTAGTATCACCTCGCATGATGCGCCCTTAGTAGGAATATTTAATATAATACTATTTTTCTCATCCGCGATTGATTTGAGCTGAACTTTCTCTCGCCTCTTTAGTAATAGTCATATTTTCTTCTCCACTGACACCATATTCAGTTCATGATCCGCAGAACAGACAGAACCATTTGCCTGCAATTTTCACCTTAACGGAGCGCAAGCGGCCTCTCTCTCCCCGCAGCTATGGATTAAATGAAATTGCCTTTTCTGTACAACTTTGGGCGATTTCATTTATGAAATCGCTGATGTTCTTGTTTGTGAAAGGCATGTTCCACGGCTCAGCAAAGCACGCCATAGCAAAGTCTTTCTCAGAGTTTCTGACTGGGAGTTAATACACATCTCGCCATTCCTAACCACTTCTGCCAAGGTGTCCCTTCATTTATGAATAGAGAGACATAATTACAGGCAGGACCAACTCTGTCAGCTTTTTTATTTTTTAATTGTGAAAAAGTGAATTAAACTTTGAACTCTGGTGTTTAATCTGATAGAAGTGCAGCAAACATACAAACCCAAAAGTTTAAGTATTAGATTTCAGTAACTGTCTCCCATGTTTACAGGTGCTGTTTTTCAATGAAATTAATAATAATTTATGAATGAATTCTTTGCATGACATTACAGTGTAAAAACAAAAAATGTGTAGACTATAGAAGGAGTATGTGAAGACCCAGCCACACCCATCAATAACAGGGAAAGGGGGGGGGTCCATATTAATACCTATGATTTTGGAAGATGATGTCCAGGCTCAGGTGTCCACATATCTCACATATCTTTGACCAATATATTTATATTAATATGGACCCCCCCCCTTCCTTTTCCTGTTATTTATGGGTGTGGCTGGGTCTCCACATACTCAACACATGTCTAACAGGCTCAGGTGTCCACATATTTCACATATCGTTTAGACTATATGGAAGGAGTATGTGAGGACCCAGCTACATTTATTAACAACAGGGGGAAGAGGGTCCATATTAATACCTGTGATTTTGGAAGATGATGTCCAGGCTCAGGTCCACATACCTCACATATCTTTGACCAATAAGTGAACAAAAAAAAAAATTCTATTTTAGCTGACACATGAAATAAAGGCTGTGTAATGTACTCTTGGTATGGTTTTTGTAGGACACCCACTTTTAGGAAAGGTAGCAGGTGTGGTGAGTTCTCTCCACACATTAACCTTACCACATTTAATCTTATTGTGGAATAATTAATGTGAAGGTCTTTAAAAATTAATGTGTAGACTATTCCAGCCTAATGCATCTCCTCCAACACACACGCACACACGCACACACACACACACCTGTTTCAAAAATAAAACATAAAACCCTTGACTTTTAAAAAGATTAGATTCTTAAGGTTCATGTTTGCCAGCTTGGAATAAAGACAAGAAAAGTTCAATTGAGATAAAATGAAGATTATAAAGAGTTCATGAACTTTTAAAAGATCTTGATGGGTGCCCAGGTGGCACAGCGGGATGTTCCACTAGCACATCAGCACCAGGGCGGCACGGTGGCTACGTGGGTAGCACTGTCGCCTCACAGCAAGAAGGTCCTGGGTTCTTTCTGCGTGGGTTTACTCTGGGAGCTCTGGTTTCCTCCCACAGTCCAAAGACATGCAAGTGAGGTGAATTGGAGACACTAAATTGTCCATGACTGTGTTTGATGTAACCTTCTGAACTGACGAACCTTGTGTAATGAGTAACTACCGTTCCTGTCATGAAAATCCTAATAAACAAACAAACAAACACCAGTGCTGTGATTCTGAACTCCTCGGTTCGAAACTCACTGTTGCCACCAGTCGGCTGGGCGCCATCTAGCAAGCGTAATTGGCAGTGCCTGTAGCGGACACGTTTCTGCTAGGGCGGGATGACTGGACTATGTGGGTGGGGTCTTCAAACACTGTGTAAGGACCCTGATTAGCAGATAAAGAGGCGCTTGTGCAGAATGCATGGCTGAGAAAGGGTTCCGCTAAGGACTGCACACAGGTCGGAGGAGGCGTGAGCAGCAATATACCCACCTCAACTGCAATCAGGGATCCGCCAGCAGCGGAAGACAAATTGACTATGCTAAATTGGGAGAAAATGGGAGATAATGCAGAAATAAAATAGAAAAAAAAAAAAGATATTGGCTGGTGATTCTGGGACACAATCTGCCAAGACATCAACACAAAAAAAAATGTTTTTTTTTAAATCAGGGGGCAAGTAACCAAGCCAGTCAGTGTCGGTCACTGTCAGACGAAGAAAAGCAGACAGCGGACAGAGACAATATAAAACTCTGTGATAAACATTCCCTCGACCTCTCCCATGGGAACCTGACAGGCTGAAGTCAAAAAAGGAAGAAAAAAAGGTTGAGTGACATCACAAAAAGAGTTTTGGCCATCATGGGTCAAGGAACATCAGACAATGTGATGAAGGGAAAAAATACATCCGACAAAGCAACAAAAAAAAACCTGTACGCTAATGTTGATTAGATTCCACATCTGTGTCAATCACTCTGCTTCAGCTCTTTATTCATTATTTACTGAATAATAATTGCATTTTTTAGTCTTTAAATTACTCCTTAGAAGAAATGTAGCAGGAATTTTAGGCCTGAAAATTGTATAAATTGGGCTCTGTGCTTGATATCATTTATTTATTAATTTTTTAACAAGTGGAAAATGAATTTAGTCAGTAAAAGCTTAAACAGGATTAAGAAACCTTTTTGATCAGTAGCAGTCGAGTGTGTGTGTATGTGTGTGTAAGAAATTATATACCCATTTAATCAAAAGAGCATTTCAAAGGTCAAACACTGATGATGGATTAGAAGGCCTGGCTAGCAATCGACATCCCGATGAATCCCAGGATGTTTAGGGCTGATTTAGGGCCCCTGAAATCGTCCTACTTCCCATGTTGAATCTGGCAACACTGATGCACATTATGCTACACTTTCAAGACAGCTTTGTCATAAGATGATTTATGTCCTGCTGGATTGCCTAGGTCAATTTTAAACCCTGTTGTAGTAAAGTGAATACTCTAAGAGCAACAACTGCTCAGCCGTGAAGAGAAAGTCTGCTGGTAGGGAAAAGTCTTAGTTTGAAACTCTGACTAGTAGGTTCCAGTTTGCTTCTAAAAGCAGAATCAACAGCACAAAAAATGTTTGGAGATTGTTGGGCATTTTATTTTTATTTAATAATTTATTTATTTAGTTATTTTTATTTATTTATTTGTATATTTTTATTTATTTATTTTTATTTATTTATTTATTATTTTTATTTATTTATTTGTATTTATTTATTTGTATTTATTTATTTGTATGTGTTAATTTTTATTTATTTATTTTTATTCATTTATTTATTTGTATTTATTTGTTTTTGTATTTATTTATTTTTATTTATTTATTTATTTGTATTTTTTATTATTTATTTTATTATTATAATTTTTTTAAAATTTATTTATTTGTTTGTTTGGATTATCTTTTTATGCATTTTACCCCCTTTTTCTCCCAATTTAGCATTGCCAATCCGATGCTGGGGATCCCGACAGCATCCAAGGAGGGTGTAAATTCACCGAATACACTACCTTCAATGTGTGCGCAGTTCCCTCTTATTCACCCATACAGAGTACGTAGACCCATGCACCGATCTCTGCACTCCTCCACTTTCTGTACAGGCAACCAAGGTCATTACACAGCGTAGACAGCCCCAACCCTTTGTCCGGTCTTTCTCACCCAGTAGACCGGAGGCCAATTTTGTGGGCAGCCAGCTGACCGGTAGCAGAGCCGAGATTCGAACCAGGGGCATTTTATTTTTCCAAAAAAAAAGAATTATCTGATATTAAAGGCATAAAAAAGTGTGCATATTCTTTGCACACCCTATTATCCGCCTCCACAACAGGTACAGCAGATTAAAAGCCAAAGCTTCCACTTCAGTGTGATGCAGCTAATCCAGCAGGTAGATCGTCCACTTACACACTAAATTACAAGCTAAACTGTATCTACACTCATGTTCCACTTAAACGTGACACTCAGAACTCCTGCACAAGCAACCGGTGTTTGGCCGTCACTGTTACGATCAAATTTATGCCACTTCATAATTTATTGGCTTTTAAGTGAGGCAATAAAAACATCAATAAATTTCTAATTAAAATTAATGAAAACGACCCAATTTACTCAGGAGTTAATGAATCTGTATTACGGGGTGGACAAATTATCTTCAAAACCCACAAGAAACAGAGTATGAGATTTCTGTATACACTTTCTGAAATGTTCTTGATCGGCACTTATTCCAGCTGTTTTATGTAGACACCTGGCCATGAGCTTGATAAGCGTCCCATTCCAAAAACCTCTGGTATTATTTTGGGACTCCCTACACCCTCCATGGTTTGTGAAAGGCTTTTGACAAGATATTGATGTGTGTCTATTGGAATTTGTGTCCTTTTAGTTAAAAGACCATTCCTGGAGTATGGAACTCATGTTGGATGAAAAAGCCTGGTTCAAATTTATGCAAAAGGTGGCCCAAGGGTTCAGTGTAGGTGAATGGAGTTGTTACAATTTTAAGATCTGATAAGATCTAAGAGATAGCAAAAGGGATGTGTGTAGGGATGTGGTTTTATCATATTTTAAGAAAATCTGACATGTCCAAATACAAAATGCTAACTGTAACATTTGGTGAAAAAATAAATGGTTTGGGTTGAATCCCTTAATTTTAGTATAGGAAAATCTTAATGCTACAGGAAACACTGACACTCTGTAGTACTATGGTAACTATGTGGGGATAGCACTGGAGTACCACCACATCAATGTCCTCATGTCCATATGGAACTTGCTTTACTGGCCAGTGTATTAGGGACACCCGACATCTGCTGAGACTAAGTTTCCACACAGCTTTACAGCCAATGAAGAACTCCAGCAGCACTGCTGTGTCAGTGTCACTGCAGGGCTGAGAATGATCCACCACCCAAATAATACCTACTCTGTTGGTGGTCCTGTGGGGGTCCTGACCATTGAAGAACAGGGTAAAATCAGGCTAAAAAGGTGTGTAGAGAAATAAATGGACTACAGTCAGTAATTGGAGAACTACAAAGTGCTTCTATATGGTAAGTGGAGCTGATAAAATGGACAGTGTGTGTAGAAACCAGGTGGTTTTAATGTGGGGCCAGTGATAGCTCAGTGGTTAAGGTACTGGACTAGTAAACAGAAGGTTGCCGGTTCAAGCCCCACCACCACCAAGTTGCCACTGTTGGGTCCCTGAGCAAGGCCCTTAACCCTCAATTGCTCATCGTGTTCCGCTTATTGTGTAAGTCGCTTTGGATAAAAGCGTCTGCTAAATGCTGAAAATGTAAATGTTATGGCTGATCAGTGTAGTTTATTTAATGTAATTGATTCTATGTGCATATCAGCAAGAGTTTGGTTGAAGCACCAAATGTGTCTACATACTTTTGATCAGATGGTTTATTTCTGGGTGGTGTGAAGAACTGATGCTAAATCTGTAGCTATTTCTTCCTGTATTCCTTTATGTCGCACCACACATTTTAATCAGCGCTATTGATGCCTACAGGATGAATGATCTAGTGACTGCGGTAGAAATTATACAGTCAATTCTCTAATGGTGGGTGCATTTCTATCTCACAGTATATGCCATCAAACTGTGTAAACTCTACAGACTGCAGTGCATAAAAATCCCAGCAGATTAACAGTGTCTGGCTCTTAAACCCACAACCATCTGGCACTAAGAACCAAAGTGCCTAAGATCACATTTTTCCCCTTTTCTGACATTTGATGTGAACATCTTGCTCTGGACCTGTGACTGTATTTATTTGCAGCATTGTGCTGATGCCAAATCTGACATACTGGATGATCACATGAATGAAGCCGCCACAGACACTACACGACTTTCAAAGTGGTCAGATCGCTGTACATTTTCACACTACACAACCTGTAGTAGTCGGGAACTTTTAAGTCGTTGTGGTTTACCCACTACAAAGATCACTACACTAGAAGAATAGAATTTGTTATTGTACATACACTGATCAGCCATAACATTAAAACCACCTCCTTGTTTCTTCATTCACTGTTCATTCTATCAGCTCCACATCATATATAGAAGCACTTTGTAGTTCTACAATTACTGACTGCAGTCCATCTGTTTCTCTGCATACTTTTTTTTACCTGCTTTTACTCTGTTCTTCAATGGTCAGGACCCCTACAGGACCACTACAGAGCAGATATGATTTAGGTGGTGGATGATTCTCAGCACTGCAGTGACACTGACATGGTGGTGGTGTGTTAGTGTGTGTTGTGCTGCTGGAGTTTTTAAGTACTGTGTCCACTCACTGTCCACTCTATTAGACCCTCCTACCTGGTTGGTCCACCTTGTAGATGTAAAGTCAGAGACGATCGCTCATCTATTGCTGATGTTTGAGTTGGTAATCTTCTAGACCATCATCAGTGGTCACAGGACGCTGCCCATGGGGCGCTGTTGGCTGGATATTTTTGGTTGGTGGACTATTCTTAGTCCAACAGTGGCAGTGAGGTATTTAAAAACTCCATCAGCACTGCTGTGTCTGATCCACTCATATCAGTACAACACACACCAACACACCACCACCATGTCAGTGTCACTGCAGTGCTGAGAATGATCCACCACCTAAATAATACCTGCTCCGCAGTAGTCCTGTGGGGGTCCTGACCATCGAAGAACAGCATGGGATGACGCGTTCTCATTGACTGTAGCTCGACACCACACTCACTGCCAGTCACAACATGGCCGCAACAATCTTCTCACCACAGCATTTGGACTCTGCGACAAGTCAACATGATGGTACCTTATTAAACTTTTCCATCATTATACTACCACAATTCATTTAATTCTATTTCAATGCATAATGGTAACAGTGTCAAGAATAGAACAGGAGAGGAATCCCGGACCTCAGTAAGCCGAGCCCCTTTTCATCCTGCAGTTCTGTAGTTCAGATCAGGGGCAGGGTCTACAGTCCCGAGGATCAAACATGATGGAAAGTGGCTGGAGGTGAATCTCCTTTTTTTTCCTCTCCGTCCTCTTTTGAAGTTGCACTGAATTACAGTAATAAGCTTCTCGATTTGAACTAAGCGGGAGTTCGGTAGTGAACTTTTTTTTTACACAAAATCAGCACCCAGTGGATGCTAAAACATCTCCTTTCCTACTTGTTGCACCCCAGCATCCCTAAATCCACTGATATAACCTTTAAGGAGCTGCGTAGTTGGCAAAAAAGTGCAGTTCTACAATATTGTTACACTAAGCAAACATTTAAAAACATTGACGTGGCAAAAATGTTTAGAAAATCTGACCACACACTTTATTCGCAAAGATGTAATAACTTTTTGCAACATTGTGCTTTAATTTGGACTCATTTGTCTTGGACGACTGTCTACAGCATCCCCAAACTTTTTTTTTTCTCCCCTTTTTCTTCCGATTTTAAGCACGCCCAATGTTTACCCAATTGCCTTTCGCTTCCGCTCTACTGGTGCTGACCTCTGCCCCAAGCGAACTATGAAGAGCAAACTGACACACGCCCCCTCTGACAAGTGAGTAGTAGCCGACTGCATCTTTTCACCTGCACGGGGAGAGTTTATATTCAATATCAACCACACCTTGATCGCATTATTCCTCTACTCTGTGCAGATGCCATCAACCAGCCAGCAGATGTCGTAATTGCATCAGTTATGAGGTCCCTATCCAGCTCCCTCCTGGATGAACAACAGCCAAATGCTGTTCATATAGCCGGCCAGCCCAGCCGGACGGCAGAGCTGAGATTGATACGATGCATTCGAAATCTCAGCTCTGGTGTGCTAGTGGATTTTTACCGCTGCACCTATTTTAAATGTCCTGGTGATGGAACCACAATTTTAAATCCCTTTTGTCCAAACATGAAAAGGTAAAAGATTGCTCAAGATTCTCAATCTGACCACCTGATCTATTTTCCTAGGTCAATGCTTGAGGGTGAATTTTAGACTTTGGTGTAGGTTATAGTAATGGAAACAATCGTGTTGTTGTTCTTGCTGCTTTTAGCTGTTCTTTAGTAGACAGGTGAATATTGCTCAAGTTTTATTTCTTATTTCATCTAACCATCTGATCTGTTTTTCTTTGTCAATACGTTTTAATTTGTCAGCACAAAACAACTGTGCAACTGTTGTTCTTGCTGCTTCTAGTTGTTCTTGCTGCTTTTAGTACACAGGTGGCAAAATATATAAAAAAATACATTATTTTAAAGTATATTAAAGTATATTTGTAAGAATTTGTGTAGAAAAGTGGAATGTGATCAGGTAATTGGATAAAAAAAAAGAAAGAATATTAAAGATTATTCTATCGTGTACCATGTCTGAGGTAAAATTTACCTGATGTTATTTTTTTATTGTTTTAATCAGCTTAAACTGTCACATGGTAAATGAATTGGAAAATGTATGTATGAATAATACTTGACTGAAATGCATTTAAACCTATATTTAGAAGTCTGATCATTGTCAATAAACCTTGCCCACCTGCTCTGTAACCTTAACCGTTTCCTTTTGTTATAGTCTTTGTAAGATATTGATGAAACTACATACAATCGTTTCAAGATTTAATCAAAGCTAAAGACAGTGGGTGGACTATAGTAGGTTCCAGATCAATGAATGTCCTCACTAGAAGCTCTGTGGGAGGGTGGTCCAAAGCTCCTGGTGTGAGTAAATTGGACCTATTAGTGCTCCTCTCAGTAAGCTAAACATGACAGCAACACAAAACAAAAAAGATCAACATGCTGTAAGTGGGAAATTATTCACTTAGTGTGTTTTAACAATAAAGTATGTATTGATCACAGAGTCTCAGCTCAAGACTTGCTACTGTAAGTGACAGTTATAATGGTCCAAACTAGGGCTGGCTCGATACCACTTTATGTCCGATACCGATACTGCAAATTGAGTATCTGCCGATACCAATCCGATACCAATAACAATTCGATACCGTCATTTCTCCTCTCAAACAACTAAGCAGTAATAATACACGTCTCAATGCACCATGGTTAAACTAGCTATCTAAATAACAATGCTTAGACTGTGAAACAAATATTCTAAAGGAATAAATACAGAACCTACAACATCACACTTATGCAAAACTGCTGTTTTATTTTAACTTTTACACACAAAACATTTAGCAGCATTTTTGGCTTGTTTAACAGCACTGTAAAAACATTTAAAATCAAATTTAAAGTGCAACTTTATCTGTATTTAACAAATAAATTATAATTTCAATATAAAATTCTAGATCTGTCAACTCTCAACAAGTCTACACCTTGAAGAAGCAGCAAAAATAATAATAAAATTATAAAATAAATAAAAGAAAATATTATTTATAAACAATAAAAATAAAACAATGAAATAATAAAAAATAAACAAATGTATCTATCTTGTCATGGCTTGGAGATCTCTCACATCCTCAACGAAATTTAATCCATTAGTGTTTCCCGTTTAGCCACAGATGTCCTTTTCAAAATCCAGCAGGGTTTAATCATCTAAAAACGTGACCGAACTTAAATGGAAAATCTCAACTCTGCGTCAATTCTAATTGTTCCATCACGTTTGATTGACATCCACATCTTCCCATTGTGGACACTTTGGACGACACGCCGTAAAGCGATAATAGATGTGGCAGTAGTAGATGATTTTTTTTTAAAGCTAAAAGTTGAAGTAGATCAGTGTGTTTTAATTTCTGAATGACCTTAATTATATTAAGTGTTATTTACATTAAGTGCTACTTACATTAAGCAACAGTATCGGATCGGATTACATGTTTGTTTTTTTTCTTCCGATATCCGAACCAGTGATTTGGGCCAATATCAGGCAGGCCGATACCGATGAAGTATCAGATTGGTGCCAGCCCTAGTCTAAACATGTAGAAATGTGAGTTTGAGACAGGTTACTTGAAGTCAGGGAAAGAAAAGTTGCAACTGGGCATTATCGTGCTTCTGTATTTTGACACTTTTGACCAATTTGTTCAACACAACTTTTTACTGTTACCAGTGTGAGTTTAAATAAATAAATCCATGTATAACAGACGAATAAATGCACATTTCCCAATCTTCATGTCCTATTTAGGATCTAGGCTAAATGCAGGTAGAGATGTCAGCATTTTTCCCCCCGACACATTCTAAAAAGCTATAAAGTCTTTATCAAGGTTTCAGAGCGTAAGAGAGCGTTTTCCTCCCGCGATCACTCCCAGTTTATCACGACTATGCGACCAGCTCCGAAATAAACTACTTCTGAAAAGCCAGCTTTACATAATCTGCCTGTTTAGAAATGCGCACTAGTTTAAGGAAATATTTCAAATCCCTCCATTAGCTACAGCTATAATGATAAAATGGATTATGGTGTGCAGCAAAGCTATATGTATGAATCTAATACATGTGAGGAGCTCTTATCATAATCTAAATATATATATATGACACATTTTTTAGTTGAATATGCTGATGTACCAGTGATGTCTTAATTAAACCGAGTTCACAGTCGTATTAATGAGACAGCTATTCACACCATTGGCTCTTGCTATGCTACATCTAGTTGTACAACACTAAAGCACTGGTCTTAGACATTTAGCTGATTCTGACTCTTATCTGTTCATGTCTATAAACTTATTTCTTATGTTTAATACTTTCAAATGACTGGGATTAGTCCTTCAAATCTGTTATTTGGACTGGAATGCACCAATGCAACATATACACTGATCAGCCATAACATTAAAACCACCTCCTTGTTTCTACACTCACTGTCCATGTAGAAGCACTTTGTAGTTCTACAATTACTGACTGTAGTCCATGTGTTTCTCTACATACCTTTTTGAACCTGCTTTTACTCTGTTCTTCAATGGTCAGGACCACTACAGAGCAGGTATTATTTAGGTGTTGGATCATTCTCAGCACTGCAGTGACACTGACATGGTGGTGGTGTGTTAGTGTGTGTTGTGCTGGTATGAGTGGAGTTTTTGGTGGTCGCAAGCAAGGTTTGGGGTGGTGCGGACAAACTACAGTGTACACACTTTAGAGTGTAATCACAATATTTCAGTGTTTTATTTAGTGCTGTCAAAATTAACGCGTTAATTATTGCGATTAATTAGAAATATTGAACGCGTTAAAAAAAATATACGCAAATAACGCAGCTGGGTGTTTACTTCGGACCATCGTGGCTAACGATGGATTAAAATTGTGTTTTAGATGGGAAGTTTTACTTTAAAAAGATGCTACATTAATTATTTTCCCTTCTGCTCTTCCGCTCTGTGTGCGCCTCTTTTCTCTGCGCGTGTATGAGTGCGCGCGCGACCTGTTCTCTCTCTCTCTCTCTCTCTCTCTCTCTCTCTCTCTCTCTCTCTCTCTCTCTCTCTCTCTCTCTCTCTCGCTCTGTGTGTGTGTGTTTAAACTTTCTTTACATGTATTTATGTGTGTGTGCTTTCTGTCTACTTATGTGATTCGAAAGCCTTCCATTCGAAAACACTTTCATAAGTCTACTTATGCATGTCTGGTCGCTCCCTGTGTAATCGTCTTGCTCACTCTTCCCTGAATCATCTATCTGCAGGCATTTGTACATACATACAGGAAAGTAGTGAGTGTCTCTCTCTCTAATAAATAACAATTAACATGTTTAAAACATCATGTGCTTTCAATTTCTATTTTCAATATGTCTACTATTCAGTGTTGTTGCCAGCTTTATGCCACTTGTTTATATGTAGCCCTCAGACGATGATCCAGTCTATTTAGTGAGGTTCAAGCCTATATGACAGCCTCGAAATAAGAGAAGGAGGTCTGTCTTCTTGCTGGGTTCTTCTGATACAGATACTGATAAAGTGGAAGAGTCTATAGAACAATGTCTAAACCACTATAAAGCAGAGCCCAAAATGAATATGGAGGCAACAAGAGAAAGAGCAAAAGCAAGGCTGGCACCCATTGCAGACACATACCGGTCAACCCCTCCAACTACAGGAGAATCTGTGTTTGTTTAAAATTAAAAAGATACAATTAAACAAAAGTATCTGAATATAGATATTATTCCATTGAGTTTATTTAACAATTAAATGTGTGTTATTAAAAGCTTCAGTATTAAGGAAAAATTTGATTAATCGCGATTAATTACAGCAAATTGTGCGATTAATTAGTTAATTTTTTTAATCAATCGACAGCCCTAGTTTTATTACAAAAAAGTTAAACAATCAGAACGTCAAACATTGCTTATCCTATCTGATCTATAATAAATACGCATAAGTGTAAATGCATCTGTATCGATTACACTTTTAAACATATTAACATATAACATTTAGCCATTGTAATCTCTCACTGCCCACTCAAAACAGAATAATAGCAGGCTAAACAGTTCAATATATTTCAAAAGTTAACTGGTTAGTTTATACAGTAGTTATAGCCATTTTTTAAAAGTGTATGAACGTGTACAATTAGTTATGCCTGTAATCCAGAATGAAGTTCTATACGTAACAAAAAAAATATTAATGTAAATGTTAATGTTGCGATGACGGTGATGTAAAATAATGTCAAATAATTCAAAGTCCAAACATTCGAGAGGTTTAACGAGAACGCTACTTTACATGTCCCACAAGCTCAGTGCAAAACAACATGAGCACAGCCGGAAACAGTAAATTCCGATATCTTCCCTACACGCTTGCTCCCTACGCTCTATAGCTTAACATGCTTAAAGGGCCAGACAATATATTCATAATTGACATTACACGACAGGTGAGACGTTAGAAAACAACGTTTTAAATAGCGCTTTTATATAGGAAAAAATTGTTCTTACACGGGCAGAAAAAACTACGGCAGACACAAAAGTCAGAACAGGGGATCGGGCGTAACGTTATTTTTACTGTTTGCTCCTTATTCTCAACACTTGTGCTCGATTTACACTGAATATATATTAAGTAAATACGTACATGTCCGCTCATGCACGCGCTTGTGTTAATTTCCGGTTGAACTGATAAAAAATGTTGATTTCGGAAAATTAAAATACGAGCCGTTTTTAAGTTTCTGCTAACGCTAGCCATTGTGGCTTTTCACTTGTCTCTCTGTGTTATCACCTTACACAGTGAGCACCCCACAACCAATCAGTGAGCTCCAACCGCCTACCACTCCCACCCCTCCCTTACTGTCGATGCGCGAATGTCCTAAAGTCTCAGTTTTCAAGGTAGACCTGAAGCAGAAATTTGGCGCTTTACATTTTAAAAATACCATCACCATTTTTAAATACCGCGGTATACCGCAATACCGTCATACCGCCCAACCCTAAGTACAATGTTAAAATAGAATGCCTTTAATTTGTCAAATATACACATACAAATGTACAGCACAATAAAATTATTTTTCCACATATCCCAGCGCAGAGCTGAGAGGGTTACATGCATAATAAAGCTGGGATTCAAACCAGCAACCTTTTGGTTGATGGCCCAAAGCTCTACCCACTAGGCTACCAATATAAAGAGCTACAGGAAGGTCTCAGTAAAACATAATAACAGCATGAGGTGCAGGTACATTGGGATATGTATAAATGTCAGTGTTTTTTTAATGTCTGTGTTAATCAGTGTGATCTGGCTTGTTTCATTCTACACGGAGCTGGCACAGATGGCATCAAAGCTTTCTTCTTGCACTTGCTTCTCACTTATATTTAAGGATGTGTTGTCTGTGTTCCAGAGCCTTGTTTTTATGACACCTGAGTTGTTTACAAGAATGTAAAAAATGTTCCAGTGCCAGAAGTAATAATGGCATTAAAAGGAAAGTATAAAAAGGAAACAAATGTTTCTTCATTCACTTCAAAACTGAAAAAAAAAACATTTCTTTTTATTTAAACATAACTTAAAACTGGGTTTCCTTTGTTAATGCAATGAGAAACAATATACACTGATCAGCCATAACATTAAAACCACCTCCTTGCTTCTACATTCACAGTCCATTTTATCAGCTCCACTTACCATATAGAAGCACTTTGTAGTTCTACAATTACTGACTGTAGTCCATGTGTTTCTCTACATACCTTTTTGAACCTGCTTTTACTCTGTTCTTCAATGGTCAGGACCCCCACATGACCATGACAGAGCAGGTATTATTTAGGTGGTGGATCAATTTCAGCACTGCAGTGACACTGACATGGTGGTGGTGTGTTAGTGTGTGTTGTGCTGGTATGAGTGGGTAAGACAGCAGCGCTGCTGGAGTTTTTAAACACCTCACTGTCACTGCTGGACTGAGAATAGTCCACCAACCAAAAATATATCCAGCCAACAGCGCCCTGTGGGCAGCGTCCTGTGACCACTGATGAAGGTCTAGAAGATGACCAACTTAAACAGCAGCAATAGATGAGCGATAGTCTCTGACTTTACATTTACAAGGTGGACCAACTAGGTAGGAGTGTCTAATAGAGTGGACAGTGAGTGGACACAGCATTTAAAAACAACACACAGCAGCACAACACACACTAACACACCACCACCATGTCAGTGTCAATGCAGTGCTGAAATTGATCCACCACCTAAATAATACCTGCTATGTGGGGGTCCTGACCAATAAAGAACAGAGTAAAAGCAGGTTAAAAAAGTATGTAGAGAAACAGATGGACTACAGTCAGTAATTGTACTGTAGAACTACAAAATGCTTTTATATGGTAAGTGGAGCTGATAAAATGGACAGTAAGTGTAGAAACAAGGAGGTAGTTTTAATGTTATGGCAGATCAGTGTATAAACGTAGAAAAATCTCTTTCCAATGCTAAACGTGTTGTGTTCTTATCTCATACCTACTCAAAAACTATCACACCTGTTTAAAGCATCTCCTGTACTGACAATCTCCCCATCATGGCGTCCCACACTCCTTTCATGGC
The DNA here is from genome assembly GCF_030014385.1 of Trichomycterus rosablanca. Classification (NCBI taxonomy): domain Eukaryota; kingdom Metazoa; phylum Chordata; class Actinopteri; order Siluriformes; family Trichomycteridae; genus Trichomycterus; species Trichomycterus rosablanca. Next base: position 7,072,086 of record NC_086002.1, on the reverse strand, counting down.
TTATGTAAGATGCTCATGTTTTTTGAAGCACCCGTGTGGCTTTGAATACCAGGCAGGCAGCTGTGCGTCGTCCTTATGTATCGGTGTCTCTGTTATCCCTTGTGCTTGTGCCTAACCTGATTCAGTCAAGCACTGACAGTTAAAGAGAGAGGTATGCTATTCACTGAGGAGAGCTCATGCTATACAAATATTATTCAAATTGTTTATTTTGAAATGATTTGCTTCAGTGGGGAATGGCAGGGGATGCCAGGTGTTACATGCCCACTGTCAAATGTGAGGGTTTGTTCCAGCAACTGTGGCTGTGTTCCAATTGGTATGCATATGCACTGTATACTGGTACACTAGCTTTTGGTACCATATCAATATCAGAGCTCTGAGCTCTACCTATGAATTATTATTTATTGTTTATTAGTAGGGCGGCACGGTGGCTTAGTGGGTAGCTTTGTCGCCTCACAGCAAGAAGGTCCTGGGTTCAATCCCCAGGCGGGGCGGTCCGGGTCCTCCCACAGTCCAAAAACATGCCACTCCCCCCCCCCCCCCCTTCCCAAATGCCCCTAATTGGATAAGCGGATAAGAAAATGAATGAATAAATGTTTATTAGGATTTTAACGTCATGTTTTACACACTTTGGTTACATTCATTAGTTCACAATGTTAATGTTAAACACAGTCATGAACTGCATCTCCAATTTACCTCACTTACACATCTTTAGACTGTGGGATGAAACCGGAGCTCCCCGAGGAAACCCACACAGACATCGGAGAACATGCAAACTCCACACAGAAAGGACCCGTACTGCTCTACCTGGGAACCAAACCCAGGATCTTCTTGCTGTGAGGCGAGAGTGCTACCGACTGTGCCGCCCATATACTGTATTGTAGAGATGTACTTGATACTACTTGATGTATGGAACACTTGCAGCAGCTTTCAATAATTTAATGCACAATCAAACAAGTACGTATTGAACCACATATCTCTATTAAGGACACCAAGTGTTCCATTTACGGTAAAAGACAGAGCCAGTAGGAAACAGACCTGAGAATGCATTTACTAACTGAACCAGGGTGTTTATACTATATCTGCCAAGCAGTTCGTGCTCCAAGCCAACTGAGACATGGTATTTCCAAAAAGTAAAATCTTCCTTAGTAGTGCAGAGATTTGACATACCATTTAGGAAAAGTGTGAATTGGAATTCAGCCAGAATAGTAGGTAGTGCTTTAAATAATACTCACTGAAAATAAACTGGCAGTCCTACTAAAACTGATACGGTACTTTCTTAAGGCATTTTAAACAGCAGTTCAGAACATGTGGTTTGGATGTGTTTAAACTGGGTTGCATAACAATAAAATTATTACCATTCACCAACATGAAAATAATAATAATAATCTGTGCATCTATGATGTCTTAACTGCTTTGTCCAGGTCAGGGTTATGATAGATCACTGAAAAAGCAGGGTGGGTATACACTGCTGGCTAGATGCCAGTCCATTACAGGGCATACTAATTTACTACAAGCACTGGTTTTTGAGGTGGAAGTAACACAGAGTGCAAAATACAATAAGACATGGTGCACATTGCAAATGTGAGTTAAATGCAGAACACTGAAGTTGTGAGGCACCTAAATATTTATCTGGCTGTCTGGCTGCCTGTCTCTCTATGTCTATCTATCTGTCTGTCTGCCTATGTCTATCTGTCTCTCTATGTCTATCTGTCTGTCTATATTTCTATCTGTCTGTATGTCTATATTTCTATCTGTCTGTCTGTCTCTCAATGTCTGTCTATATTTGTCTGTCTGTCTGTATCTCTGTGTCTGTTTATCTGTCTGTCTGTCACTCTGTCTCTCAGTCCAGCAGTGACAGTGAGGTGTTTAAAAACTCCATCAGCATTGCTGTGTCTTATCCACTCATACCAGCACAACACACACTAACACACCACCACCATGTCAGTGTCACTGCAGTGCTGAGAATAATCCACCACCTAAATAATATCTGCTCTGTAGTGGTCCTGAAAGGGTCCTGGGCATTGAAGAACAAAGTATGCGGAGAAACAAATGGACTACAGTCAGTAATTGTAGAACTACAAAATGCTTCTATATGGTAAGTGGAGCTGATAAAATGGACAGTGAGTGTAGAAACAAGGAGGTGTATATCTACATTTATTTTGTACTCCGCGGCGGAATGCGGTCACTTTCCGGGTCACAAAATCGGCATGCATTGTGGGAGATGCAGTTTATGTACAATTTTACAGTGTATTTTAAGACAATCATACACCTTTTAAGCTCTCGCAAGCCACATAAAATGGCGTGGCGGGCTGGATTGGGCCCACGGGCCTTGAGTTTGACACGTGTGTTGTACGTGAATAATAATGCTGGGACTAAAAAGAGCCTAGCACAACCTGCTACCTCAAATGTACAAGAATATTATTTATTTTGTCACTGATTTTATAGACTGAACATTTGAGCTTAATTATTATGAGGTCAGTCCACATACTTTTAGCTTATTTGCTTAATGGACTCTTTAGAGATTAAAAGATTGAATAACTTGCTTTAAGTGCTAATATTAGGAGCTGGGAATTTACATTTCTGACATTTTACTGTCATCTCTGTCTGCTAAGATCACACAACCTTTGACACTTTGTGACTTCTACCGGTTTGTTCTACATTTTATCCTCATCTCAGAGTAAAAGGATATGCCTGCACAGGCGATTAGAACTCCTGACCTTAAAAAGAACTGTTTTTTTTGTCTACTCTCTAATCCCTACTGTTTCATTTCTTCCTTTTTTTTTTGCTTTTGATTATCCGTGTCCTGATTTTCAGCCGGCAGGCAGTGAAGAGGTGACAAGAGAGCGTTAGATAGCCTCCAGACTGCTGCTGAACTACTTTTAACAACGGAAAGGTCTGTCTGAAAAGTGACCCTGCTGATTGGACCTTAAGGATCACGGCGAGGCTGGCAGTGAATAAAAATTATTCATATATGAGTGGAAGCATGAGATAAACGGCCTGTAGGTTGAATCATGTTTACTGAGAAAAGCATGATAGAGCGTTTTCATTGGTCTGGTAAGAGGAGTTAATAATCAGAAGTTTCTTATTACATTTCACATAAATGGATACATACAGGATCAACAAAACTCTTCATCCTGGATAAGATGTTCTTTAAAGTGCTCCAGCATTAGACCAGACATCAAAGCAGCATCCAAATCCAAACAATCTCTGTATGAGTTTCTATATTTTAGCAAGAAAAAAACCTGAATGAGGCACTTCTTACTTCATGCTTTTCATCTTACTTGCTCAGGATACATATTGGCATTCTAGCCTGGTAGATCTGCCAAAAACCTATTCTGTACAATCTGGTAAAACAAACATTAGCTTCCTTTAGCTTTACAATGTGCAAAACAGTAAACTACTAGCATATAACCAAAAGTGCCCTCTGAAACCAGTTCGCTACTAGCCTATGACCTGACAACACTGTCTCCGGGCAAGATCCAGGCCAGCACAGGCACTAATCCGGGTTCTTGCCATAACATTAAAACCACCTCCTTGTTTCTACACTTACTGTCCACTTTATCAGCTCCACTTACCACATAGAAGCACTTAGCAGTTTTACAATTACTGTCTGTAGTCCATCTGTTTCTTTACATACTGTTTTAACCTGCTTTTACTCTGTTCTTCAATGGTCAGGACCCCCACAAAGCAGGTATTATTTAGGTGGTAGATGATTCTCAGCACTGTAGTGACAATGACATGGTGGTGGGGTGTTAGTGTGTGTTGTGCTGAAATGAGTTGATCAGACACAGCAGCGCTGCTGGAGTTTTTTAAATACAGTGTACACTCACTGTCCACTCTATTAGACACACCTACCTAGTTGGTCCATTTTGTAGGTGTAAAGTCAGAGACGATCGCTCATCTATTGCTGCTGTTTGAGTTGGTCATCTTCTAGACCTTCATCAGCGGTCACAGGACGCTGCTTACGGGGTGCTGTTGGCTGGATATTTTTGGTTGGTGGACTATTCTCAGTCCAGCAGGGACAGTGAGGTGTTTAAAAACTCCATCAGCATTGCTGTGTCTTATCTACTCATACCAGCACAACACACACACACACTAACACAACACCACCATGTCAGTGTCACTGCAGTGCTCTGAATGATCCACCACCCAAATAATACCTGCTCTGTGGTGGTCCTGAGAGAGTCGTGACCATTGAAGAACAGCAGAAGAACTACAAAATGCTTCTATATGGTAAGTGGAGCTGATAAAATGGACAGTGAGTGTAGAAACAAGGAGGTGGTTTGCATGTGTTTACATCACAACAATGACTAAAACAGATCTTTAAAATCCCATTAGTTATGTAGCTGTGGGAATAATGGAGATCTGATTAGCACTGGATAATTAAATTGGGTCAGTTTGCTCAGCAAGCACCAAACACTTTGTTGTTATTAAGCTGCACCGTGTAGTGAAGTGCAGTTAAGTGCTGGTTTCATTTCCATTGATTTAATGCAGTTTGTGTTTTCCGTGACTGTGTTAGAGCCCTCTGTTTCTCTCCTGGGCCCGACATCAGTGTTCTACCCATGAAACAGAGCCATCTGCTCCGAGGATGGAGCTACCTGGGTTGGAGTTTGTCAGTAGGATGTGGGCCATCAGCCAGCTCTGCCAAAGAAGTTTTGGATTCAAGCCAGACAGGGCCTAAGGAGCGCCAGACAGATGGGTTTGGAGTCAGGATGCCACTACCCAGCAGGAAAACAGGCAGCAAATGCACTAACACTGCCTAGGGAGGAATGAAGAGCGGTAGGCAAACCTCTTTGATCAATTTGATTTCATAAAATTGGGGAGAAATGGTGCAACCCTAACAAGATGGATTTGGACCATGATGAAATTACAAAATAACTATATACTTAATGAATTACTTCTGTAAAATATATGTAATTCAAATACTATTACAGATACAATTAATACTTGTCTGGTGCAAGTCTATATGCTACTACATTAACATGCCAATACTAATGCATGAGGAGCATTTGAGAGCTATGTTCATGCTGTTTTAAAACCTAATACAGAGGTTCCTTGTTACTCAACGTCCCCTAACCTCAAAATCTTTGAAACTTGACGACCTTCGTCAAGAAATTTATACCCTTAAACTTGACGTGTGTGCGACATGTTTTGTTTCTTTATTAGGATTTTAACGTCATGTTTTACACTTTGGTTACATTTATGACAGGAACGGTAGTTACTCATTACACAAGATTCATCAGTTCACAAGGTTATATCAAACAAAGTCATGGACAATTTTGTATCTTCAATTTACCTGACTGCATGTCTTTGGACTGTGTGAGGAAACCAAAGCTCCCGGAGGAAACCCACACAGACTCGGGAAGAACATGCAAACTCCACACAAAAAGGACTCGGACCACCCCACCCAAGGATCGAACGCAGGGACATGTTTTGTTCAGTGCTTGGCTTGAGCGGAATATGAGACAAATGTGCATTTGTGTGGAATAACCTTCAAATTCACTCTGAAAGCATCCCCATGTATCTGTGTTTAGCTGGATTTTGTTTCACTTTTAAACTTGTGTTATAGCTCAGGGTGCTGAGAAATGGTGAGAATCAGCTTTTCCGAGAGAGTCTAAGTCACATTAAGCTTTATCGTAAAAAAAAAAAAAAAAAGTAAATTAAAAAGCTTAATGTGACTTAATGTATTAAAAGAACAACACAGGAACACAAAACCTCTCTTAATTATTGCTGCTTCCTAATGAAATTTTTCGCTCGTTGTTTTAGTACAATGTCACGTTAAGCTTTGTGCACCGCCACACTCCAAAGGAAATGACAGCACAGCTGGCGCAAAAGCGGTTTTGTCACTTACTGAACACGCTAACGAATAGTATTTCAAGATCAAGCATCTCCATGATTAAGAAGTGTAAGAAAACAATAAAGAAGTGATGGTAAAGTGTAGGTTTTATTGTTTTTCATTGGTATTTCAGTGTTTTTTATATTATATTTGTGTTATTTTCAGTGTATAGGAATCGAAAACAACCCCTTTATTTTACATTAGCCTAAAATATATGCAGGTCCATAAAGACATGAGTCCTGACCTCAACCCGACAGAACACCTTTGGGATGAATTAGAGTGGAGACTGCGAGCCAGGCCTTCTCATCCAATGTCACTGTCTGACTTCACAAATGCGCTTCTGGAAGAATGGTCAAAAATTCCCATAAACACACTTCTAAACCTTGTGGAAAGCCTTCCTAGAAGAGTTGAAGCTGTTATAGCTGCAAAGTGTGGGCTGACATCATATTAAACCCTATGGAAAAAGAATGGGATGTTACTCAAGTTCATATGTGTGAAGGCAGACGAACGAATACTTTTGGCAGTATAGTGTACATCTTACTTATACAAGTGTAGCTGTAAAAGACATTCACATAAAAACCTCTGTTAGATAAACATGTAGTTTTAGTTTTATTTTTTGTTCAGAACTGCCCTAAATGTATTCAATCATGAATGAAACACTACAGCTGGGTGATGCAGGTACTTTACTTTTACTTACAGCTGTAAAATAACATCTTGTCCTTGCTAACAAAATAAAAAGAGCATTCAACACTGAACCAAGAACGACATGCTGAACTCACACCTACTCTTCTCTTTTTATTTTAACATCTTAAAAAATTCAAATTAAAAATTAAAAAATTCTGACAGCTCTCAGTGTGTGTGGGCAACTTTAAATGACTATTACCTATTACTGTATTACTTTCCACTGTTTCACTTTTTATACTGCACACAGACATTCCATCAGTGCTGGTAGCTCAGACTACTTTGCATTAAAGAAATACATCCCATTTTAATATCAAACGCATCACCTGGTTCCACAAAGGACGACTCAGATGAATCAATTAATAATGCATAGTACCAACAAAGACGACCAGATTGGGCCGAGCGGTGAAGGAGGAGTTGAAAGAACAGCTGGGTGACACATGGTCAGTCCCTGGAGTACAGATGTACCGGGTATCTCGCTCTGCACATGCTGTGATAATGTAAGATATAATAAATAATACAACATCCTCTGACATTTGACAGCACTTTTCCCAATGCCGCTGGGACGTCTATAATTGGGCGAGAGGTACATCTGTACCAATCAGTCTGGACTTTAGTGCCACAGGGTAAAACACCTAAAACTAGGACCATGACAGTATACCCGTTAGTTAGGCCTACACCATCAAAATGTATTCGGTTACTTGTTCGTCTTCAGGAACAGCTTTTTTTTTTTTTGCTTGTTAAGGTCCTGGGGATCTCAAGCCCATCCTGAGAGCAAGATCCTGAACACCGTCCCAGTGTAGAGCAACACTGGGAGTAATTCTTTCAATTACTTAGATCTAGGGACAATTTAATTAAGCGATGCTTCTAGTATACAGATTAGTACGTACATCTACACAGATAAAACAGGAAACAAGGATTAAACCCAGGTTCCTAATACAGCGCCAACACTACCTGCCGTGGTACAAGCATCAATAATTATTATACTCTGCTAATACAGATGCTGAAATCACGCATTGTGACTGTCCAAAATTCACAATACTCTAAAAATCAGCATTTTTGTATTATTGTTAGTATTCATTTAAAATGATACACTATTTAGCCAAAAAGTATATGGACACTACTTTTTATCAAGTATTGGAACATCGATTACTGATACCCATTGCTAACTATATATAACTGTATATCTATAAAGGTAAAAAAAATTACTGGTAAAAGATAACTGGAGCGCCCAGTAGAAATCCATGATGACACAGGGCATACAAAGCTCCTTACTAATTAAAGTAACCAGGGGTGAGGATCGAACCCATGTCCCCTGAACACGTTTCGCTGTGCCGAATCCACACTGCCAACTGCACAATTAATTTAGCCCTTCACTCACAAATTGAATAGCCAGGTATGAAGTGTTTATTTGCCTAGATTTGTATTTCTTTACAGATAATACAAATATGACATTACTTATTATATTATTACAGATGATATACTTTTTAGAATATTCTGAGCCCTGTCTGGGGTCCTACAAAGCCCTGACGATCCCTTTCCTGTTAGAATAATTTCTCAAGCATTCATACTGCGATATTGCGAATTAACAAATTGCAGTTCGCATTTGAAACAGCACTTAACTGAGCATGACTGCTGTCTACATTCATTATTCTCTCTATGTGAGTAAAGACAGGAGTGAATTCCTTTTCATTCACTAAAGTGGAGTGTCCCATGGATGATTCAATTACCCTCTATCCCATATCCGGGTTCAAACGAGCCGATCCCGATGATCTGCATGGGTGACCAGTGTGGTTTGTTGTATCTGAGCCCTCATTTCACTATTACATCATTTATCTACAGGGTACCATTGAGGAAACGGGGAGGGGTGTAACTAATAATAAAAAATTGCCTGTTTGGGGGATCAACATTCATTAGCACCACTCGTACTTTCTTGTCTGGTGTTGTAATTGCAGCAGTACAGCAGTGTAAATAGAAACTGATGAGAAGGTTGATGATTTCAGACGTGTTTAATAAATACCTGCTTAATCAGCAGCTCTGCTTCCATGACTTTGTAAGTCTGAATTAATTAATTATGCCAGCTGTAGCCTAGTGGTTAAGGTACTGGACCAGTGATCAGAGGGTCACTGGTTCAAGCCCCACCACTGCCAGGTTGCTGCTGTTGGGTCCTTGAGCAAGGCCCTTAACCCTCAATTGCTCAGACTGTATACTGTAACTGTAATGTAATGTAAGTCGCTTTGGATAAAGGCGTCTGCTAAATGCTGAAAATGTAAATGTAAAATTATGTTTGGAAATTCAGAAAGAAATGTTGATATGGTGACTGCTGAAGACATGTCCAGCACTTGCCAACTGACACTTATAATTATATATTTGTAATGAAAATACCTAACATAGCACCAGGGGCGTTACTACTGGGGGGGCAGGTGCACTGGAGCCCATGGCTGGGGGGGCCCTCTACGACATGAACTCAACCCCCCACCGCACTGCCTCCCCATTGGCTGCATTTGCCAGGTCGTTATTACTATATTACAATATTGTAACGGCGATATGTGAGTGACATTCAGCTCAGCCAATCAGAATGCAGCACCCAGTTTATACATGTGCGTTTGGACGTTCTGCAGTTAGTTAGTTTTGTGTATGAGACTCGCCGTATGGCCCCAGCATTGAAGTTTGGGTGCTGGAGCTAGGCAGTCTAAAGTGTCGTAACGCTCATTGAAGTCCAAACTAAACAGTTAAAGTGAACTCTACCTCCACCACCGCACACAGCAAAAGACCCGTAGCATCCACACCGGACGAGCAGCACTCACAGCGGCTAGGTGAGCCGACCCTCTACAGTAGCAAGCGGCTAATGCTAGCGGTAAAGTGCGGCAATAACGAAAATAAAAACACGACAATGTTTTCATTAAGTAAAATATTAAAATAACTAAAAGTCAATGAAATATCAGAATACATGTAATCACAGCCGAGGGCACTGGCGCTATACACCTCGCCTTGTTGACGTCACTGGCGCTATACGCCTGGTTACCAAATTCGGGGTTTTTCAGCCAAATTGGGCTTAATTCAAAATTGTTTAGCATAGTTTGTACCTATGTCAGAGATAAACGGCATTCATTATTTAGATAAATAAAATATAATCACAAATTCAGTATTTTATTTTCTTTTTTAAGAGAAATAATAAAAGTAAACTGTCATCATTTGTCTTCAATTTCAGTTTTAAAAAAATCGGGAAAAAATCGTATCGTGAACCCAGTATCATGAATCGCATCACTACGTGGGTAGAGTGTATCGTTACATCCCTACACAGAACCTCTACCCAGTCTTTGTCAGCAAAAGCTTTAAAAAACTGGAATTCAGGGCAGAGCTGTTCTGAGAAGCCTGACTTGGTGCAAGTAGCATAAAACCTTGATCCCTGAGCAATAAAAATGTATTATGGTCAGTTAAACCTAAATTAGAGTTAACAAATTATGTTTCTACCTGTTAAGTAAAATGAATCATCAATATCAGTAACAGTATGAGCAGTCATACTGCGGGAAAACACCATGCAAACATTTCTTAGGATACACTATATGGCCAAAAGTATTTGGACACCTGACCATGAGCTTGCTGGACATCCCATTTCAAACATACATGGTATTAAAGTGACCTTTATGTGATCTTTTCAGCTATAACAACAGACATAAGAATAAGACAACAAGCAATAATATGAAGTCTTGTGGCTACGGCAACCTTAACTGCTCGTGGAAGGTCTGAAATGTGTCTCTGGGAATTTGTGCCCATTCAATCAAAAAAGGATTTGTGAGATCAGCATTCAACATTAGAAAAGATAACCAGGCAATAAGCATTTTAATTCCTTAAAAAAGGGTGTTTAATTCAAGGTTCTTTGGAGGTCATTTTTATTTATTAAGAATTTCAAAAATAAATGACCACTTTTTAATGCCATCAGCAAAAAATTTCTTCGATTGAGCGATTAGCCACAGATCCCCGGGCGGCACCGTGGCTCAGTGGGTAGCACTGTCGCCTCACAGCAAGGAGGTCCTGGGTTCGATCCCCAGGCGGGACGGTTCGGGTCCTTTCTGTGTGGAGTTTGCATGTTCTCCCCATGTCTGTGTAGGTTTCCTACGGGAGCTCCGGTTTTCTCCCACAGTCCAAAGACGTGCAAGTGAGGTGAATTGGAGATACAGAATTGTCCATGACTGTGTTTGACATTAAACTTGTGAACTGATGAATCTTGTGTTGTATCGTGAATGTAACCAAGAGTTTGAAAGCATAGATTTTAATATTTAATTTTTCATCAACACCTGTTAGCTATGGAAGTGACTGATAATAATGAATAGAATAATTAGTAAAGGTGCCCACATACTTTTGGCCATATAGTGTATCTTGCCACCTGTAACATTATAAATGTTGTTATTTGTTTAAACATGTTTAAGCCAGGATTAATTAAAACCTTCCTGGACATTAGGCATTGCTTCATGTTGTTGCCGGGAATAAATGACCAGTGAGGAACAGATAATCAAGCTCGAATTACTCAGCACAGTCAGAGCGAGGGTGGCATGTGCTTGATCAAAAAAGAGCATCCTCGTTCAGTACCGGGATGAGAGCACTTTAGGGAAAATCACATTTGGACACTGGCAGATGTGGTAGGAGCTTCCAGATGTCTTCATCTGTCTCTGGCGTGATGTTTCAGACGTTTCATACAAATGAGTAGCGCTAACATCTGACGCGTAACTAACCTGAGCTCGGCTTTTGATTCTAGTGCGTAATCCACGGGGAGCGGAGACGCACTCTGACTGTCACATCCAAGAGAGAGAAATGAAAAAGCCGACAAGCTACAGTGGGTGATTTTGTATTAAAGAAATCTTATTTTTGTCTCTTCTAACATTTAACATTAATACTAAAAGTTATTTATTATTAATATTTTTACACATTATAGAATGCTCGGGTGGGGCAGTGGTAATGGGGACATTGTAGCCTAGTGTTTAAGGTACTGGACTAGTAATCAGAAGGTTGCTGGTTCAAGCCCCACCACTGCCAGGCTGCTGCTATTGGGCCCTTGATCAAGGCTTTTAACTCTCAATGGCTTAGACAGTATACTGTCACAGTACTGTAGGAGGCTTTGGATAAAATCGTCTGCTAAATGTAAATGTAACGTATGGTAGTCCAGGTGCAAATATACACTACTGCTGAGATCTTGAGATCCAATGTTCGAATCTCAGCGATGTCCAAGAGGCGGGTGGACAGAACAGCCTAGCCATTGAAAGCCACGCTTGTCAAAAATCATTATTACCACTGACAATTTTACCTTCATCACTCACTCACTTTCTTAACTGCTTATTCAATTATGGTCGGGGTTTTGCTGGAGCCTGTCCCAGCTTTTCAATGGCTGCAAGGCACACAGTAACACCCTGGACAGGGCGCCAGTCCATCGCAGGGCAGACATACATACACAGACACATACCCACACCCATTCACCTACAGGGCAATTCAGTGTCTCCAATTAACCTGACTGCATGTTTTTGGACTGTGGGAGGAAACCGGAGCTCTCAGAGGAAACCCACACAGACACGAGGAGAACATGCAAACTCCACACAGAAAGGGCCCGGACCGCCCCGCCTGGGGATCAAACCCAGGACCTTCTTGCTGTGAGGTGACTGACATGCCACCTCTACTTTCATCACTTAAGGAAATTATAATAATACGAGGAATCTTCAAAAAGTTTCCGCACTTTTATATTTTGGTTAGAAGTGGTGAGGGTGGGAGGAGTAGTAATTGTTCTGGTCTGAGAGACTGAGACAGAGCTTATAGTCCGGATTTAGCACCATATGATTTACACCATTTTGGACGCTCAAAGAAGCTTTAAGGGGAAAAACAATTTCATGTGATGATGTGAAAGCAGCGGCGCATCAGTGGCTACGCGCTCAACCAAACACATTTTTTGCTGATGGAATTAAAAAGTTGGTACAATGCTGGAAAAATGCATCGGAAGGTGACTGTGTAGAAAAGTGATGTCCTTTGGCTTAGTGGGTAGCACTGTCACCTCACAGCAAGAAGGTCCTGGGTTCGATCCCCAGGTGGGGCTATCCGGGTCCTTTCTGTGTGGATTCTGCATGTTCTCCCATGTCTGCGTGGGTTTCCTCCGGGTGCTCCGGTTTCCTCCCACAGTCCAAAGACATGCAAGTGAGGTTAACTGGAGATACAAAATTGCCCATGACTGTGTTTGACATTTGAACTTGTGAACTGATGAATCCTGTGTAATGAGTTACTACCGTTTCTGTCATTAATGTAACCAAAGAAAAGCTCAAGACAAAAAAAAAAAAAAAAAAAATCACAGATTCAAATTTTTTTAATTGCACTTTGCAAACCATCCCAACATTTTTATGCTATGGTGATGTTAAACTTTAAAAGCCTGTCCTAATCCATGCTACTGTGTGCGGTTTAGCGGGCATGGAAAGAAGTTTTAATCACCTAAGGTAACCTTTCAGGGTTTCGCAGGGTTTACTGAATTATTCATCACTTCTATCCAATCTTCCCATCTGTCTGGCAGCGGCGTAGTCATGTCACTTGCCCTCAAGTCAGCAGCTTTCTAATCCAAAACGAGTCGTAGTAATCTCACCCTCACTTTCAGATTCGATGCAAAGTCTTAAAACGTTACTCAGGCAGAATGTAACAACCTCTTTACATCTGAGTCAGGTCCCAAATCTCTGAGTCTCTGCTCGACCCAGAGTTAAACAAACCTGATCTTACACCTAAATCACATCCAAACTAAATAGCAAAATGTAAGTGTACACCAGTCCCAAGTACAGAGCTAAAAACACCATGCAAACATTGCTTAAGGTACGCTATATGGCCAAAAGTATTTGGACACCTGACCATGAGCTTGCTGGACATCCCATTTCAAACATACATGGTATTAAAGTGACCTTTATGTGATCTTTTCAGCTATAATAACAGACATAAGAATAACACAACAAGCAATAATATGAAGTCTTGTGGCTACGGCTACCTTAACTGCTCGTGGAAGGTCTGAAATGTGTCTCTGGGAATTTGTGCCCATTCAATCAAAAAAGGATTTGTAAGATCAGCAATCAACATTAGAAAAGATAACCAGGCATTAAGCATTTTAATTCCAAAATCAAATCAAATCAAGGTTTATTTGTCACATACATGGCCATACACAGTACAACTGGCAGTGAAATGCTTTAGTGACTGTTCGGCCTCAATAGCTACAAAATAGACAAAGTAGACAAAAATATAAATTTATACAAAAAAATAGAAATGTTTTTAAAATCTAAAAGTGTAGAAAAATACAAAAAATTTTAAGATTGAAATGAAAAGAAACTTAAATATAATTTAAAAATAGAAGCAATTAAAGTGAACCAAGTGTGCAAAAGTGACAACAGTTGTGCAAGAACTGAACATAATACTGAACCTATATTGTGCAACATAATGCAGTAAGAGTGTGAATATTGTACACAAATACAAATCTATATATATATAAAAATACACATATACATAAAACTTGTATACATGCATGTACATACACACATACATATACAGTATATACATATATATTTAGATTTGCGTAAATTAGACCTGATTGCTATTTTGGTTGAGGACCCGAATAGCTTGTGGGAAAAAGCTCCTCCTCATCCTCTCTGTTTTGGCTTTTAAGGCACGAAAACAATTCCCAGACTGTAACAAAGAAAACAGTCCATTACTGGGATGACTGGGGTTCTTTACTATCTTGATGTCTACAAAATGTCTTTGATTAAGCGATTAGCCACTGATGCAGCGCTGCTCTCACATCATCATCACATGAAAATCTTCTTCTCCTAAAGCTTCTTTGAGCGTCCAAAAAGGTGGAAATCAGATGGCGCTAAATCCGGACTATAAGCTCTCTCTCAGTCTCTCAGACACGACCGATTACTACTCCTCCCACTCTCACCACTTCTAACAAAAATATAAAAGTGTGGAAACTTTTTAAAGATCCCTGGGTGGCACGGTGGATCAGTGGGTAGCACTGTCGCCTCGCAGCGAAAAGGTCCTGGTTTCTATCCCCAGGCGGGTGGTCTGGGTCCTTTCTGTGTGGAATTTGCATGTTCTCCCCGTGTCTGTGTAGGTTCCCTCCGGGAGCTCCGGTTTCCTCCCACAGTCCAAAGACGTGCAAGTGAGGTTAATTGGAGATACAAAATTGTCCATGACTGTGTTTGACATTAAACTTGTGAACTGATGAATCTTGTGTAACGAATAACTACCGTTTCTGTCATGAATGTAACCAAAGTGTAAAACATGACGTTAAAATCCTAATAAACAAAACCAAACTTTTGAAGATCCCTCATAATTCCTTAAACTTGTCAAACCACAATGTTATGGATGGGGCAGAGTCTAAACATTACGCTAAATGGAAAAATGTAAGTGTACACCAGTCCCAAGTACAGAGCTAACAGTGTATAAAGTTAACTATATGAATTAAAAGTGGGCAGTGGTAGCTCAGTGGGTAGAGCTTTGTCAAGCAGCCACCATTGGGCCCTTGAGAAAGGACCTTAACCCTCTCAGCCTGGCTGACCCTTCGCTTGTACCCCAGCTATTAAACAAGCAAGGATATGCGAAAAATAGGTGTATATGTAACAAATGAAGACTACTTGCATTCTAATGTATTTTTTGCTCACCCAGGGTGCACTTGGGTAGCACAGTGGTCTACAATGCTGATCTACCACTGCTTGGATACACATTTGAATCTGTCTGGGCGTCTACACAGACATGATTGGCTATGTCTGAGGTAAGTGATGGATTGGCGCCCTATCCATGGTATTCCTGCCTTGCGCCAAATGTTTCTCAGTGAAACCAGACCCACCGTGACCCTGACCAGGATAAAGCAGTTGATAAAAATGAAATAAATTGAATAATCATTGGTTGGAAACAGTTTGACGAAAAGCCTTCCTGTTTCAGCATGAGGTCCATAATGGTTTGATTTGATGATGTTTGATGAACACTTCTGTTTAATGGATTGGAACACAGAGTACAAGCCAAGAATCCCAGGGAGGGGGGGAGGCATGTCCATAGGGAGTTTCTGGGGATTTGTGCCCAGTCACTCAAAGCAGCATTTGTAAAGTCAAGCACCGATGCTAGACGAGAATGCCTGGCTTTCAACTGACACTTCAATACGTCCCAGGATGTTTTAGGGACTCAGGGTCAGGGCTCGGTTCAAGCCACTGGAGATCTTTCACGCCAAAGTCGTCAAACCATGTCTTCATGGACCTCGCTTTGTGCACAGGGGCACAGTCAAGCACAGGAATGAAAAATTATCTTCCCTAACAATGTTAAAAGATTATCATTTGTCCCAGGTTAACTCAGATATTACACAAGGAATATAAAATTATTGAAATGATGCCCCTTTTTACCAAGAAATGTGCAAGTGTGAATCAGCATGTAACTAATGATAGCTGGTACTACAGGCTTCACAATCAAACACACCACAAGGGCTTTCAGAGTGCCAATCATAAGCTGGTAATGATGCAGACCCACTGTGATCATTAAACACTTGTTACGGCAAGTCTGCTTAACACAGGTGCTGGCTAGTTGTTTTAAAGCACAATTTATAAGTCAAATGACTTGTTTGGTGTTTAAGTGCTTGTGTCTAAACTGGTATTTCTACACTAAAATAATATAGTTGACGCCACTACAGGGTTGCCAGGTTTGGAATTTTCCAGCCAAATTTATTTGTGAGGATACTTTCTTTATTTGTATTATTCATTTATGTATATAATGTTAGATTTGTTTTAAAATTTAATTTCAGTTTTTTTACACAATAAGCATTATTTGGCATAGTTTGTACCTACCTCAGAAATAAACGGGCATTCATTATTTAGATGAATAAAAGATAAGCACAAATACAGTATTTTTTTTTTTTAAGAGAAATAATAAAAGGAAACTTTGTCATAATTTGTCTTCATTTTCATTTTGTTAAAAAAAATCGGGAAAGTTGCCGCTTAGGTGGTGCAGCGGTAAAAACATACGCTGCAACATCGTATCGAATCTCAGCTCTAAGCGGCCACATGAACAACGATTGGCCTCTGCTGGCTGATTAGAGGCGCCTACACAGAGATGAGGAAAGAGTGCTCTTAGGGTGTGTCTCTCCATACACAACGCTAGGTGGCACAACACTCGTCAACGTGTGGGTGATAAGATGCATACGGCTTGATGCCCACGTGTCAGAGGGGGCGTGGGTTAGCTTCGATCTCCTCGGTCAGAGCAGGGATCGGCATAGGCGGAGATGAAGCATGATGCAATTGGGCAATTGGACAGGCTAAAAGGGGGAGAAAGAGGGGAGAAAATGCAAAAAAAAAAAAAAAAAAAAAACGTATCGTGAACCCAGTATCATCAATTGCATCGTGGGTAAAGGGTATCGTTAAATCCCTATTCATTCGTACTGGCATCTTTACCACACAGTAGAAGCTGCCACAGGACAAGCAACTAGAATAGAACCCATGTAAATTTTCCTTTCTCAGACATAGCCAACTCAGACATGGTCTCTGTAAAGCATTAAGCCTGGCCACAAGAATACTAATTATACTAAACACTGCATAATGTCACATTAGTGCATTACCAATGTGTGTCATCAGTGTAATGATCCTAGGTAGCATTCTGTCCAGCTAAAGGTCACAAACGTGATTCATGATTACATTCTTAACGATTTCTTCAACAGTAGCCAAACATTTAGGAATATATCAACACAAGTGCAATTATATGTAGATAACATTAGCCAACAGCCCGTCAGTGAGCATCTTATTAGTTCAGCAGTTATTGGTCCCAGGTTGAAACAAGTGACATTCAGTATTAATCTTCATTTGCATTTAACCATTATCACATAACATTAGCACACGTTAAAACGTAGCAATCTAGCCAGCTACAAAGTGTCTACTGATCTTCATTTTCTTTTCTGCCTGAATCCAGAAGCTGAGAAACTAGTGAGCAGATTACTCTGGTCACAAATACAAACGGGATTTTCAAAGTCATGATTTACAGCTTTTTTAAAAATCTGTAGCTATGTCTCATTGTCGTAGTTTTATCAGCTAACAAAAAAACCTCACTCACTTTCTTACCCGCTTAACCAATTAGGGAATCGGGGGGAGGGGGGGGGGTCATTTTAATGGGAGCAAGGCACACAGTAACACCCTGGACGGTGCGCCAGTCCATCACAGGGCAGACACACACATATATCCACACATCCATTCACCTATAGGGAATTTCAGTGTCTCCAATCAACCTGACTGCATGTTTTTGGACTGTGGGAGGAAAACCGGAGCTCCCGGAGGAAACGCACACAGACATAGGAAGAACATGCAATCTCCACACAGAAAGGACCCAGACCCAGGACCTTCTTGCTGTGAGGCGACAGTGCTACCCACCGAGCCACCGTGCCGCCCTAACAAAAAACCCAATTATTTTAATTCAGGGCTCCTGATTTCTGCACTTGACACAGCGCTCAAAGTTCACCTGACTGACCCAGTTTGCTGCTGACCTTTGTTTGATATAACGTAGTAAGAGCGACTCATGCTGTACATGTTTTTGGACTGTGGGAGGAAACCGGAGCTCCCAGAGGAAACCCACGCAGACATGGGGAGAACTTTATACAGAAAGGACCCGGACTGTTCCGCCTGGGATCCGAACACGGGACCTTCTCACAGTAAGTCGACAGGCTTGCTTTCACCATGGGTAAAAGATACCTCTCTAAAACGATTTACCTCCCAATCAAGTCGTATCCAATTGCCCGACTGCATTTTACTTCCTCTCTACTGATGCTGACCTCCACTCCTGACCGAGGAGAGCCATGACTAACACATGCCCCCTCCGACACGTGAGAAGTAGCCGACTGCATGAGGCGAGTTCATATGCGGATTAGCTTTGTATATGGAGAGACACACCCTGATCAATGCATTTTTCCTCGACCTTGTGCAGGCGCCATCATTCAGCCAGCAGAGGTCGTAATTGCATCAGTTATGAGGTCCTGTCCGGCTCCCACCCTGTATGAACAACAAGCCAATCAATGTTTGTGCAACCACCCAGCCGAGTTCGAAATGTCAGCTCTGGTGTGCTAGTGTGTTTTACCGCCGTGCCACCTGAGCGGCCTCTGACTGTTTTTTTGTTATTTTTTGAGGTACTTGGTAAGTCTTTGTTTTACATAAAGAAATGCCACTTCTATATTGTGGTAATTAATTTGATCCGCTACCCAGTCAGTATAATCAGTCAGCCAATCAAGACTATTTTAACACCGTGCTTTACATGCTGGAGCATTAAACATAAATGTAAATGGTGGCCCGATTTACTGTGATCTCGCTTCCTCAATTTAATGTATTTATTGATTAGGATTTTAACGTCATGTTTTACACTTTGTTTACATTCATGACAGACACGGTAGTTACTCATTACACAAGATTCATCAGTTCACAAGTTTAATGTCAAACACAGTCATGGACAATTTTGTATCTCCAATTCACCTCACTTGAACGTCTTTGGACTGTTGGAGGAAACCGGAGCTCTGGGAAGAACATGCAAACTCCACACAGAAAGGACCCAGACCACCCCACCTGGGTATGGAACCCAGGAACTTCTTGCTGTGAGGCGACAGTGCTACCCACTGAGCCACCGTGCCGCCCTAGTAAACTAAAACCCAAACCTTTTTCCTTATTCCACTTATAAATTCAGTACTGATATCACACAGCATCGATAGGTTGTCACATAATGTCCTGGACCAGCAGTGTGGGTAGAACAGTCCTGCATTAAGCCATTCCTCTCCACGGGACGCATCTCAATTATCTGCGCCGAGCATCTCATCTGTTTCACGGCCGCGGCTGCACTACAGAAAATAGCATTTTTATCCACTCCTTCACTCATTTTCCTAAGGGTTACAGATTGAACGAGATTCAATTTGTCCCTCAGAAATGCGGTGAGTGGCCCATCTGTGGCTGATCGGTCCGGAGATGGGTCTTTTTCTCTCCAATGCATTTGGAAAGTAAAAGAAGACCTCTAGCTCTCTTTCTATATAGCAATCTCCCCTGTCAATCAGAGTAACTACGGCGGGACGGGGTGGGGTGGGGGGGTGCACGTCTCCTACAGAATGTGTAATGCGGATTTTCTCGGTGTTGTGGCCACTCGCTGTCTGTCACTCTGTCTGTTCAGCACTTTATCTGCCAAAAACAGAAAGATTCAGGCCGATCCTCGAGGGAGCACATGCGATTTAACGGAAGGACCGCTTGTAGGCTAATGTTTCAAGACCTACTTAATAGGATTTGTCATGTATGAAGGTTCTGATTTCACTTTTAGTTATAGGTGCACTAGTAACCACTAACCACGCCTTACAACTAACCACTGCTAACTTTTTAAGCTGCCTTCATTGTAAAGTTTAAGGGCTTTACCCAAAGGCACTATTCTGACAGCTTTAAAATTAGCACTACTTTGGGGGCGCTCAGGTGATGCAGCCACTTATTCCTCTAGCACACCAGCACTGGGATTCTAAACTCCCCACATTTAAATCTTGGCTCTGCTACCAGTCAGCTGGATGCCCCCTAGTGGGCACATTTGGCAGGAATCGGATCAGACTAAACGACGCTGTGTAAGGACCCTGATTAATAGTACTCATGTGAGAATCCACCAAAGTATTGTCAAAAAGGGGTCGGTGGAGTGTGTCAGGCAAATATACCCTCCTCAGATGCGATCAGGGTCTCCAGCAACTGTGGACTAATTGGCTATGCTAAATTTGGAAGAAACGGAAGAAAATGCAACTAGTGATCAGAAGGTTGTTGGTTCAAGCCCCACTGCCACCAAGTAGCCAAGAGACTTGTATTCAGTCACCCTTTAAGTCAGTTTGGTTAAAAGCATCCTCTAAATGCTAGACGTAAATGAGTTGTGTGGTATCTGGTACCAGGACATTACCAGCAGGACCTTTAACTTTTGAATGTTGCAAGATAGAGCGCCCACTGTGCATCCTAGTGCCATCTCGGGTAAATAAGATATACATGCCTGGCTGTCCACATGATTTTGTAGAAAATAAGATTCACTGGACTAGTTAAGCTTCTTCCATAGCTTAGATGTACAGAAAGGAAGACCCTTAACACACAACTGCTCAAATTCTAAAAGTATTTTTCTAATCATTTCAATTCCATCAACCACTTTATCCTGTTCAGGGTCACAGCCAGTCAGATTTAACTGGAAACACTGGGCACAAGGCAGGAGTACCCTGGACAGTGCACCAATCTATTGCAGGGCTCTGCCCTCACCCCCCCAGACACAGCCAATCAGATTAAACTGGAAACACTAGGCGCAAGGCAGGAGTACCCTACACAAGGCATTAATCCACTGAAGAGCTCTGCCCCCAACACCCCCCTCCCCCCCCCCCCAATCATGTCTGTGCAGACACCTGGCCGGCAGATAATACTGACAAAGAGCATCAGATTATAACTTTTCAATGAGTATCGGTGTGTGAAATTAGTGCAAGCTTGTGAAATAAAATTTCTGACACTGTTCGAAACACTTGAATGAAGAAGCTGAGCAGATCATATACACACAAGTCCAAAAATAATAACTTGCAATAAATTCCTGAATGTCTTTTTGGAATTAAAAAGGTTAAGAATTTTAAGTGCCGTGTCAACACCAGTCATTATTCCAATGCCACTAACTCATCAGAACAAGTTTCGACAGCAGTAGTCTATCTGCTCAAGTTTTTGAATTTGATTTTTCCCACTTTTTACCCCTAATCTAGTCGTGTCCAATTATCCTGATTGCGTCCTCTATACTGATTCGATCCTTCACCGCTGACTGAGGACGCCTCTCAACTGACATACGCCCCCTCCGGCACGTACAGTCAGTACAGACTGCATTTTTCACCTGCATGAGTCGAGTTCATACACTTGACGGGCACTGTGTATGGAGGGCCACACCCCCATCAGCATTACTCCTCAGCCCTGTGCAGGCGTCATCAGTCAGCCAGCAGGGGCCGCAGTTGCACCAGTTATGAGGACCTATGATCCGACTTTCTTACCCTCTAACCCTGAACAACAGCCAGTCGTTGTTCATGCTGCCGCCCAGCCCAGTCGGAAAGGCAGAGCTGAGATTCGATACGATGTATTCGAAACCCCAACTCTGGTGTGCTAGCGTACTTTACCGCTGCGCCACCTGAACGCGGCCTTTCAAGCTTACTTTATTAATGCTTGCTCATTATCCATAATGTTGAAGTTACTAGGATTCACCAGCATGCAGCAAAACTGTGAGAACCTTGACTGAGAGAAACAGTCACTTTATAATACTTCTGGTGTAATCCACTTATACTACGTGATAAAGTAGTGGTTATGTAAATTTTATCACATAATATAAATGTAAATGTAATTTACATAAATTATATTGAGCACAGAAAGTGGAAAACAACATTGGTGCAGTGATGAAGCAAGTAATGTGGGTGGTTATTTTATTATTTGAATTTATTTATTTATTGTTAACCTCCTGAATACAAGTCAGAGGACGATAGCTGAATGTCGCCCTCGGCTTGCTCAACAGGGGTTTTTGGTCTCTTGGTCCTGGATTCTGTAAAGTTGCTTTGAGACAATGTCCACTGTAAAAAAGCGCTATACTAATAAATTTGACTTGACTTGACTTAAATTCTGGCACACTAGAAAATTCAAGCAAAAATTTTCATGGAGGAAGATGATGACCACTGAGCAAGTTTATGAGATTGCCAGAACAGACTGAGAGCTTCTGAACCACGTCAAGTCCCACAAGTTACATTATTTTGTGCATGTGATGAGACACCCACATGACAACATTGATAGTAGTATTAAGTAAGACAGGACTCATCAGGATGATGCTTCACAATCATGCACATGTATTATTACATTTAAAAACAATACAATGTAGAATACTGCTTTACAAGAACACTTAACGTCACATACATTTAAAAAGAATTGTAATTTATGTGCAACCCAAAGAACTATGCAGGTATACTAGCAGTTCTGGAGCTGTTACTGAACAGTATATTTTCCTACTCTGTGCCCTTCCCTGCTAGATACCGGACAGATCAAAGGCAGCAGTGAGGTAGGGAACATGGCCTCGGTTGCTGTTTTTTTTTACAGATTTTCTGTCAGGTATATAACATTGGCAGCTGCCCCATGCAGTGAGGTCAAATCTTGCCGGGGGCTCAGTCTGCGCCAGTTCCACCAAAACCAGGCACCTTCATATAAATACAAATTTTTAAATCAGCTTAAGCCCCCAGATCAGACTCATGTCTGTGATTTATCAAATTGCAAATCATTTCCTCCTGGATTTGAACCATGTGTGTGCTCCTTCCAGTGTGAATTCTTTCAAATTCATTCATTTCATTAATTCATCTTTTTTTTTTCTTTTTTTTGCTAAGCATGAATTTACTTCTATTAAAAATGTAATTCTTCTCATTTTTAATCTCAGTGTGAGATAAAGCTAATTCACCAAAAAATTAATTTATTATACAAAGGTGCCAATAATTGTGGTGGGGAAAAATCACATAAAGATGTTTAGGATAGGTGCTTAGGATAGGATAGACATGTCAGATTCTGCATTAAGAAAAAGCAAATGAACAAAAAAAAATGTATTTTCAGCCGTTCAGGTGGCGCAGCGGTAAAAACACACGCTGGAACCAGAGCTGGGATCTCGAATACATCGTATTGAATCTCAGCTCTGCCTGCCAGCTAAGGCTGAGCAGCCACATAAACATAGATTGGCCCGTTGTTCAGATATGGGCAGGACTAAGCTGGATGGGGTCTCTCTCTCTCATGACTGGTGCAATTATGACCTCTGCTGGCTGATTGATGGCGCCTGCACAGAGATGAGAAAAGAGTGCTGTCAGGGTGCATCTCTCCGTACACAACGCTGAGCTGCACTGCACTCGTCAAAGTGTAGGTGATGAGATGCATACGGCATGGGTTAGCTTCGTTCTCCTCAATCAGAGCAGGGATCGGCATTGGTAGAGAAGAAGCATGACGTAATCGGGCAAGTGGACGCCCTAAACAGGGAGAAAAAGGGGAGAAAATGCATAAAGAAAATAATTTTAAAAAATGTATTTTCATGTAGATGGCTCAGTGGCTCGGTGGGTAGCACTGTCGCCTCACAGCAAGAAGGTCCTGGGTTTGATTCCCAGATGGACGGTCCAGGTCCTTTCTGTGTGAAGTTTGGGTTTCCTCCTAGTTTTCCCATTTCCTCCAACAGTCCAAAGACATGCAGTCAGATTAACTGGAGAGACTTAAGTCCCCCTAGGTATGAGTGTGTGTGTGTGTGCGTGTGTGTGTGTTTGCCCTGTGATGGACTGGCAACCTGTCCAGGGTGTTTTCTGCTCTTGGCCCAGTGAACTCTGCCCTTCGCACCCACTGTGACCCTGAATAGCAGGGGTGGGGAACCCCAGTCCCGTGGGCCATATACAGCCCACCGCTCAATCAAATGTGGCCCGCCATATATTTCCTAGATTTTATTGTCTGGGCTTTATGCAATTAATCATAATAATCATCTGTTCCGCATAATCCATTCAGGGTCGTGGTAGCAACAAGGCAAGCAAAGCAGCCCAGGCATCTCTGTCCCTGCAATTAATGATGACGCGTATATCAAATGAACCAATTAGCTGCAACAATCATGACCGTAGGTTCGTCCAATTAGCTGCGTTTTTCTGGCGTTGAGGTCTGTTCAAGTTTGTAAAAATGTCGAAGCGCAGGAGAGTTAATGATGAATGTCGTGTCTTTCAAGAAAAATGGACAACGGATTTCTTTTTTGTTGAAGTGAAAGGAACTGGCTGTATGTTGCATCATTGTAGTCTGTGGCCTGTGACCAGATATGTAATTATTAATCTGGCCCTCAGTGGTAAAAGGTTCCCCACCCCTGCTCAATAGGATAAGCGATGGTAAAACAGACAATGAATGAATGCATGAATAGTTTCATGTCAGTCAGGTAATATTTAAGGTGGCACAAGGCCCCTCCAGTTCCAGTATGACTGTGCCCCTGTGGGCAGGCTCTATAAAGACGTTAAGAAAAGCTCGTACAGTATACAGTTTGAGAAACTGAGGGTTAAGGGCCTTGCTCAAGGACCCAACAGCAGTAACCTGGCAGTGGTGGGGCTTGAACCAACGACATTCTGATTGCTAGTGCAGTACCTTAACCACTAGGCTATGACTTCGGTGTCATGCACAGAGGCCTGATCTCAGTTCCACTGAACAGCTCTGAAATGAATTGAACCATCAACTGAAGCGTTCATGACCATCAGTTCTCAGCCATGCAAATACTCTGTTGACCGAATGGGCACAGATTCCCACAGACATACTTAGAAGCATTCTTAAAAAAGTGGCTGATGTTATAGATGATCACATAGAGGTCACTCTATTTCAATACTATACATATACACTGATCAGCCATAACATTAAAACCACCTCCTTGTTTCTACACTCACTGTCCATTTTATCAGCTCCACTTACCATATAGGAGCACTTTGTAGTTTTACAATTACTGACTGTAGTCCATCTGTTTCTCTACATACTTTTTAGCCTGCTTTCATGATGTTCTTCAATGGTCAGGACCACCACTTTGTAGTTTTACAATTACTGACTGTAGTCCATCTGTTTCTCTACATACTTTTTAGCCTGCTTTCATGATGTTCTTCAATGGTCAGGACCACCACAGGACCACCAAAGAGTAGGTATTACTTAGGTGGTGGGGCATTCTTAGAACTGCAGTGACACTGACATGGTGGTGGTGTGTTAGTGTGTGTTGTGCTGGTATGAGTGGATAATACACAGCAGCGCTGATGGAGTTTTTAAACACCTCACTTTCACTGCTGGACTGAGAATGGTCCACCAACCAAAAATATCCAGCCAACAGCGCCCTGTGGGCAGCGTCCTGTGACCACTGATGAAGGACTAGAAGAAGACCAACTCAAACAGCAGCAACAAATGAGCGATCGTCTCTGACTTTACATCTACAAGGTGGACCAACTAGGTAGGAGTGTCTAATAGAGTGGACAGTGAGTGGACACGGTATTTATAAACTCCAGCAGCGCTGCTGTGTCTGATCCACTCATACCAGCACAACACACACTGCAGTGCTAAGGTATCATCCACCATCTAAATAATATCTGCCCTGTGGTGGTCCTGACCATTAAAGAACAGGGTGAAAGCAGGCTAAAACAGTATGTAGAGAAACAGACGGACTACAGTCAATAACTGTAGAACTACAAAGTGCTTCTATATGGTAAGTGGAGCTGATAAAATGGACAGTGAGTGTAGAAACAAGGAGGTGCTTTTAATGTAATGGCTGATCAGTGTATATCTCATAACATTTTAGTTATGAATAAAATAGCTGTGCTCACTAACCCAGTCCATTCCTCTAATTATTCTATTTTTTCTACAACTTGATGCTTCTACATGATTCCTATCCTTTTACCCAGCACTTGTTCATGTGAGTAATACCCTGACTGTTTCGTTAAACTCCAGAAATAAGAAACCAATACTCCGACCGACGAGCAATCAGAAATCAAATTTAATGAAACATTTTCTTTTAAAATAAGCCCTCAGACACCAGACTGCACTCAACAGCCATGTGCTAATTAACAGAATGCATCCAGCACTGGGTTCATTTGTAATATTTGCCAAAAGCTCCATTAGTCTATTTCAAGTCCTCTTAGTTAGTATGCACAGAGCAGTGCATGCAGACCTCATAATTAGTTGGGTGTAAAAGAAAAAGTAAATTTCCTCTTTTTATTAGAAAAGCTTCTGTATGTTCTACAGTTACACAAGTATTGCTTTATATTATTTCGAACATTTTATTTGGCATATACTGTAGATGTAATGAATGGATGTTTTACAGTGATATTTTATGTGTAACATCAGGAAAGATATAGCACATGAGAAAAGGCTATTAACTACACGTAATGATACAATATTTTACCAAAAACATGTGGACTCTTGACCATAAGCATGTTTAACAATTTATTCCAAAATTACAAGCATTAATATGGAGTTGTTCCATCTTCAATTCTTCAATGGTTAGGACCACCACAGAACCACCACAGAGCAGGTATTATTTAGGTGGTGGATTATTCTCAGCACAGCAGTGACAATGACATGGTGGTGGTGTGTTAGTGTGTGTTGTGCTGGTATGAGTGGATCAGACACAGCAGCGCCGCTGGAGCTTTAAATACCATGTCCACTCACTGTCCACTCTATTAGACACTCCTACCTAGTTGGTCCACCTTGTAGATGTAAAGTCAGAGACGATCGCTCATCTATTGCTGCTGTTTGAGTTGGTCATCTTCTAGACCTTCATCAGTGGTCACAGGATGCTGCCCACGGGGTGCTGTTGGCTGGATATTTTTGGTTGGTGGACTATTCTCAGTCCAGCAGTGACAGTGAGGTGTTTAAAAACTCCAGCAGCACTGCTGTGTCTTATCCACTAATACCAGCACAACACACCACCACCATGTCATTGTTACTGCAGTGCTGAGAATGATCCACCACCCAAATAATACCTGCTCTGTGGTGGTCCTGTGAGAGTCCTGACCATTGAAGAACAGCATGAAAAAAGAGGCATCCAAGCCAGATGTTTGCAACTACCAACAGTTGAGGAGCAGATACGGCTGAGGTGGTTTGGACACGTGTGCAGAATGGATGTGAACCGAATTCTATACCAACTCATATGGAGGAAATGACCCTTCCAGTGGAGAATCCAACAAACTGTACAGAAGAAAATGTGGTCCAAACAAATTGAATTCGGCTCACTCTCAACCAAGCTGAAACACTTGCCGTGGGCCGTAAAGCTTGGAGAAACATCATAGAGCAGACTCGAAATCCTATGGCACCCATAGCAGTGCATTGGTTACGGGACCACCCCCACCCAAATGCTAGCTAGGGACCTCAGATCACAAAAGACAAAGATTACAGTTGACTGGATTGAGGAATTTATTGGCACGATCGTGGGTTCTTACAGCAGTGGAATATCTGAAGAACAAAGAACAGAACTGTGGGCCTCCCTTTATACTGCTCTAGTCACATTACAGTTTCAGCACTTCCTCTAAAGCTTGGGTGTAAGCCATTCTGTGGTAACTGTTGTTTCTTATATCGCTTACAACATCTTGCAACGGCTTAAGATAGACATGTCGCTTATCTCTGTACTTTCCACTCCAGCCGCGCTTGCTTAAGAAACATTTACACTTTCGGCATTTAGCAGACGCTTTTATCCAAAGCAAATTACAGTATACAGTCTAAGCAATTAAGGGGTTAAGGGCCTTGCTCAAAAGCCCAAAAATGGCAACCTGGCAGTGGTGGGGCTTGAACTGGCAGCCTTCTGATTACTAGTCCAGTATCTTAACCACTAGGCTACAACTGCCCCGAAACAATATGACTATGAGGATTTACTTCACAAGCAGTATATATTCAGCAATGAATGATGCCGAAACACCTGAACTCAATAATTAGAAGGAGTGTCCACATACTTCTGGCCATTTTAAAGTGTCTAAATTCCAGCTTGGATGCACTTTTCATAAATAAACACTGGCAGCACAATGGCAGTAAAATGTGACACTGTCATAAGATGCCAACGTTCCAGTAAATTGGTTTGTCCTGCTAGAGCTACCCGGGCAAATTGTAAGTGCTGTTATTGAGAGAGGGCCTTGCTCAAGGGCCCAACAATGGCAACCTGGCAGTGGTGGGGCTTGAACTGGCAGCCTTCTGATTACTAGTCCAGCATCTTAACCACTAGTCTACAACTGCCCCGAAACAATATGACTATAAGGATTTAATGCACAAGCAGTATATATTCAGATTATACTAATCACACAATCTAACCCTACCACTACGGTGCCCATGAATAAAAAAGAACCTTTATAAGACAGGCAGAGATGTCTGGCTGGCGAATTGATGTTCCACTGATGTTCCAGTTCATCCTAAATGTGTTTACTGGGGTAAGTGTAGGGCTCAAAGCATGTCTTTATAGACCATTGAGCAGGGGTAGAAACAGTCTGGAACAGAAAAGATCATACTCACCTGTTAGCAATGCCAAAACACCTGAACTCAATAATTAGAAGGAGTGTCCACGTATTTTTGGCCATTTTAAAGTCCAGCTTGTGTGCACTTTTCATAAACAAACACTGGCAGCAGAATGGCAGTAAAATGTGACACTGTCATAAGATGCCAACGTTCCAGTGAATTGGTTTGTCCTGCTAGAGCTGCCCGGGCCAACTGTAAGTGCTGTTATTGAGAAATGGAAATGTCACAGAACAACAACAAGATGTCTGATGCGAGACAGTGGGTCAGACCAGCTCACAGAAGAGGAACGCTGTGTGCTGAAATGTGTAGTGCATTAAAAATGAACTGTTTTCTGCTGCAACACTCACTACTGGTTCTAAACTTTAAAAGGTGACAGTGACACAGGACGTTGCCTT
Source organism: Trichomycterus rosablanca (assembly GCF_030014385.1). Classification (NCBI taxonomy): domain Eukaryota; kingdom Metazoa; phylum Chordata; class Actinopteri; order Siluriformes; family Trichomycteridae; genus Trichomycterus; species Trichomycterus rosablanca. Next base: position 7,043,131 of record NC_086002.1, on the reverse strand, counting down.
TCCAACAGATCAGTTCATCAACTTTATGCCAGGCTATGGCTGCCCTGGTCAAATAAAGGTGCTGTTATTGTTATTGTTAAAGAGCAATGTCTAGGAGTAACAACAGCTCATCTGTGAAGTGGTGGGTCACACAACCTTACAGAGGTCACAGACTGCCTCAGTAAAGTCAGCTAAAGTAACTACACACACATAGACACACACAAGCCTAAAATGATCATGTACAAATCTGGGTTTGTGTGTTAAGTGCACCACAGTTGGACTATGAGTAGTTATAATGCATCTTTCACATTTCACAATCTGGATGTTGAATTACAGTTTATCAGATGCCGGGACTAAACTTGTCCAAATCCAAATGGTGAATGGCACATTTTATTTCAGAACATATAATGAAAGGAGCCGGGCCCACTGATGGTTCAGACTGGACCTTTAACTTTAAATATTTTAACAAAAAAGTAACATTAATAATAATGCTTAATATTATTTATTATTATTATTATTATTATTATTATTATTATTTTATTATTATTATTATAGAGTATTTTAAACATAATAATAATTTAATATAATAATAATAATAATAATAGTAATAATAAAACATTAAAATATCTTTATTAAACATTTTAATTAAGACTTTAATAATAATAATAATAATAAATAATATAATATAATAAATAATTAATATATTTATTATAAATATAATAATAATAATAATAATTATTATTATTATTATAGTAAAACATTAGAATATTTTAAACATTTTAAATAAAAATGTATAATAATTATTATTTTAATAAAAAAATATTGTAAACATTTTAAATATTTTAATAAATCAGTAATAATAATAACAATAACAATAATAATAATAATTATTATTATTATAGTAAAACAAGAATATTTTAAGCATTTTAAAAATTGTAATTAAAAATTAATAATAATTATCATTTTAATAAAAATATTTTAAACATTTTAAATATTTAAATAAACCAGTAATAATCATAATAATAATAATAATAATAATAATAATACAGTACATTAAAATATCTTTATTAAACATTTTAAATATTTAAATAAACCAGTAATAATAATAATAATAATAATAATAATACATTAAAATATCTTTATTAAACACTTTAAATATTTTAATTAAGAAGACTTAAAATAATGATCATCATCATCATCATCATCATCATTATTTTGTCTGTTAAAATAAAACATTTTCTCCCAAACTTTTCATCTTTTCTGTCTGAGTTATTCAGACAAAGTATAAAAACCCCACACAAATGGTGATGGTAACTTGACCACGCTACTGCAATCTCAACACTTACACACCCAGTAATTCTACACACTGTTCACATGCAGCTGGTTTGTTAAGTGTGAGGAAATTGCTGATTTTGTTTTCATACACAAACTCCTTCCCACACTGCAATTTAGTCAGTGCTGTTCACAACAGGAGTCCACCTGCACATACAAAGCAGCTCGATGGATAATGCAGCTTTACTCTCAGCACACAGAGAGATTTCAGTAGATTTTACCATTAGTCCCTTTTGAGGTCTGTCTTGGTCTGAGATCACCGAATTATCGCAAAGGTTCTAAAACACTTTATGGCCAAAAGTATGTTACACTAGCAATCCTACAGCAATTCAGTTAGTAATCGGTTAGTCAAAATGTCAAAGATGTCGAAGTCTAAAGCCGCTAAAACACTACTCGAGTTTGGAAAACTCTCAACCAATTCAGTGTATGCAGGGGGGCGGGGGGCGGTAGCAAAATATGGACAAGTGTTTTTACATTTGAGACAGATGCTGGATGTTCTAGTTTACATTCAACTATTGAGGTAGGCTGTGCTGTGTATTGTAGATTCTATTTAATCTAATGTGACACCTTGAAAAACAAGGTTCTTTTCCCTGTAATATACCACAGGGCTCCTTCAGATGTCTTGTGGAGTCCATGTCTTGGTGGATCAGAGGTGTTTTGACAGCATATTAGGCGGGTGATTATAGTATTTTGGCTCATGTGAGTATACTGTATGACAAACCTCAATTGCATTCCAAATCTTTAACAAAGGCTTTCCACAAGACCTAAGTGTGTCTTTGTGTCTGAACTTCATTGCCTCATTCCTATTCATCCTACAGGTCTTTTTGGGGGTTGATATCAGTTCTCTGTGCAGGTCACTAAATTCCCTCAACACCAAAGTTCTTAAAATGTCTTAATGAAACTTGTATACCGGCGCACAATCATTTTTGTTATTAATGCTGACACCTGCTTTAAAAATACCTGCATGCTTTGTACTTGAAATATAAACATGACTTTATTCTTAGAAAGCACTTAGCTGTACTTACAGAATCAATTCTCACGAATATCACACCTCACTGTTATCACAGCAGGGTGACAGCACAAAAAAACTGTCTCTGAATCTTACCTTGTCATAAAAATATCTGTTATAGCAGCGACCTAAATAAATAGTTCCCAGCATAATAGCTTTTTTTCCTGAATGCGCACCATGCTTCAGCGCTGGCACTTGTTCACTCCTGCAACCGGTTCACGCATTACCTGCCATAAATTGAAAAGTGATTGTGGCATTTAGTTCTGAAAGGAGACAGATTATGCACTCGGAAACGCTGCATACTTAACGCAATCCTGCACGGACACCTGGGTCGGGTATGAGCTCATTTCCACAAAATTATGTCTTTATTTACATGCTTCCTTTCTCTGTAACTCCCTCACTCCCAGAAGGAACCGCCGGTGTTGCATCTAGATTATTTTTATATTAATATTGGATTGGTGCAAATAAGGTTCAGTTCAATAGAGTTCAGTTCAGTTCAAATGTAAAAGAGATTTGCAAAAAATTTGGAATAATAATAATTTGGTGCAAATAATGAGACATACAGTTTAAATGTTTTACAATATATAGCCAAAAGTTTGTGGACACCTGACCATGAGCTTGTTGGACATCCCATTTGAAAAACAAATGGTATTAAAACAGTGTGACCTTTTTAGCTATAATAGCTACTGTTCTGAGAAGGCTTCTCACAAAAGTTCGAATCAGTCTGTGGGAATTTGAGTTCATTCAGTCAAAAGAGCATATGACTAAATGTTGGTCAAGAGAGCCTCAATGCTGCTCATGTGGCGCAGCTGTAAAACACACGCAGAACACCAGAGCTGGGATCTCGAATACATCGTATCGAGTCTCAGCTCTGCCTGTCGGCTGGGCTGAGCAGCCACATGAACAATGATTGGCCTGTTGTTCAGATAAGGGTGGGATATTAACCCGGATAGGGACTCTCTCATAACTAATGCAATAACGACCTCTGCTGGCTGATTGATGGTGCCTGCATAGAGACGGGAAAAAGAGTGCTGTCAGGGTGTGTCTCTCCGTACACAGTGCTGATCCGCATTGCACTCGTCAAAGTGTAGGTGACAAAATACATACGGCTGCTGCCCACATGTCGGAGGGACCGTGGGTTAGCTTCGTTCTCCTCAATCATGGAGGGGAACGGTATTGGTGGAGAGGAAGCATGACGTAATCAGGCAGGGGAGGAAAAGGGGAGAAAATGCATAAAAAAAGCCTCTACTGATGTTCCAGTTCATTTCAAAGCTGTTCAGTGGGGCCGAGTTCAGGGCTCTGTACAGGCCACTGGTGTTTCTTTAAACTGAGCTTTTCTTTATGTCCTTATACACCTAGATTTATTATACTTGTTACTAACTGTTGTAGCTGAAACACATGAATTCAATAATTAGAAGTGGTCTCCCAGTACTTTTGTTCCTATAGTGGATTTGCGATGACCTGAATGTGTTAGCACTGCAAAAGTTGAATATGAGAATCCAGGCCGACTCCACAGATTCCTGTCTGTAGCTCAGCAAGCCTGATGAGCTAGAATAATCTTAGCCATTCAAAAACAGGTCCAAAACCCCGGGCTCATGAGTTGATGACAAGAACACCACTGACACTTGGACAGTGCTAGCTGCAAATGAGAGATGACTGGCCAAGACGAGAAATCTCACAGGAAGGAAGGAGATGAGGGCATATTAAATTGGGTTTTTTTCCAAAACTGCAGGGAATATATTTAATAGTCTAGGTAGTTCAAGCATTAAAATAAATATTTTAAACTGTCTTATGTTGACAAGCAAATTGTGTATTTAGTTACACACAAAAAACAGTAACTATGCATCCAATCATGTCAGTTGTTGTAAAATTTTACACATCATAATGTACCAGATTTTTTTCCCCATAAAACAGTCAGGTCTGGACTGCAGGAAGGCCAATCTAGCACCCACATTTTTATTATGCAGCCATGTTGTTGTAAAACATGTACAATGGCTTCAGCTGTGTATAGTTAAGTCTTAACTTGTATTTGTGGATCAATGTTTACTAACAATTGTTTGTCATAACATCCACGACACCAGGTGATGATCTCTGTAACAAAACTAAGCTGGTTTGTTATGCAGTATTGTCGGAGTTACAGAAGATAATAGGCATTTATTAATGATGTTCAATTTTATCAGCTCCACTTACCATATAAAAGCACTTTGTAGTTCTACAATTACTGACTGTAGTCCATCTGTTTCTCTACATATTTTTTTAGCTTGCTTTCATGCTGTTCTTCAATGGTCAGGACCCCCACAGGGCCACCACAGAGCAGGTATTATTTGGGTGCTGGATCATTCTCAGCACTGCAGTGACACTGACATGGTGGTGGTGTGTTAGTGTGTGTTGTGCTGGTATGAGTGGATCAGACACAGCAGCGCTAATGGAGTCAGTGTCACTGCAGTGCTGAGAATCATCCACCACCTAAATAATACCTGCTCTGTGGGGGTCCTGACCATTGAAGAACAAGGTGAAGGCAGGTTAAAAAAAAAAAGTATGTAGAGAAACAGATGGACTACAGTCAGTGCTTCTATATGGTAACTGGAGATGAAAAAATGGACAGTGTGTGTCCATTTTTTTATAACCAAATGAGACTTTTAAGGTGTTTTAAAGTTTAAAGTTTCACAATAACTGTAATTTTTTTAATCGACAGAACATACTCACATACTGTCTCAATTCTTCTAAAATGATGGCTTGTGTAATCAGCACTGTTATGTGGGCAGTGTAGGCTAAGTAGTATGTTTTCACTGGTCAAGTAGTACACTTAAATTCACAAGGTAAGGATCTGCATTTATAACACTGCATGTGGGTGTAGCACTTCAAGCATCAACAATGCTCGAAAAAAATGAAGTTTTAGAATGTAAAATGTGTTTCCATATTCGTTCAACAAAAGCGTCTTGAATAAAAGACTCAGTGCGGTTGCTTTTTATGCTATGCATGTTTTCTGTTTTTTTTAGCAAATGAATGATATTCTGTAACAATGTCCTGTAAAAGCTCACAGATTTAGAACAACATGTTCATGTTTGCTGTTTTTCTATTTTGCTTGTTGACCAAACTGCCAGGAAACTGTCACTGATGAGATTTTGACATAATTCAGTTAAATGTAAAATAAAAAGTAAGAGAGTAATGAATGAATGAATAATTCAACACTACATAATGTCACAAATTATGCCACTAATTATGTTATAATTAATAATCAATTGTGTGTGGTTAATACATTCAATCCAAACTAACAAAGTGAAATTATTCCATGATAATAAATAAACACTCCATTTAACAAAAGCAATGTTCCATAATTAGTTGAGTTTTTACATTTGAACATATATATATATTAGAGATGGGACGATCGGGGGGGGCGGGGCGGGGGGGGCACTTTTAAGGCACTTAAAAAGAGCCTCACAGTGAAAATAAACCGAAAGCAACAGCGTGTGTGTGTTTCTTTAAAAAAAAACGTTTTGTTCACAGTGTCGCTTTAAATGATTCTGATTCAGGAGTCGAATGTGACGCGTAAGTTTCTCTCTCCGTTTTTACTGTTATTAATAAATGCTGTGGTTTTAAATAAACACCAGCTACTACAGAACATTTTGTGTGACTTTCTTACATTAAAAAGCTTAATTAAAAAGCTTAATTAAAAAGCTTAATTAAACCGCTATTACCACAGAGCGGTCACCGAGTCAGACTCGTTCCGTCTGTGGAGCTAAAAGTTCTGATTACCCTAAAAGTTTAGCAGATGATCCTGAACTAACGAATTTGGTAATGAATAAACTTTTGCCTCCGATTGGCTCTGTAACGTTTTCTGTTCTCATCTACATCACAAGTAAGAACCGCTTACGATTTACCAAAGTGAACCAGGAGTTTATATAACGTGCTGATAGAATCGACTCAGATGTGACCGGGTTGAATTATCTTTTTAAAGTAAATATTACAATCAGCAAAATTACATCGTATGTATGATGCACAACGTTAATGATGTTATTTTAGGTCATGAAGAGCTTTCACGATGGTTTCTGTACGATGGTTGATGAATGGTGATGTGATGGTTGGCGCGTCGTAGCTCAAAGTCTGGATCAATCCACTGAGCTGTTAACTTAACGTGGTGTTTATATATCACACGATCGAATCGGCTACTTTTAGGAAATATCGCCGATCGCCGATAGCATATTTTGATTAAAAATCGGCCGATACCGATTCATAGCCGATCGATCGTCCCATCTCTAATATATATATGTTCAAATGTATGTTCAAATGTATGCTGCCCCATACACAACAAACTGTGATGCACTGTGTATTCTGACACCTTTCTATCAGAACCAGCATTAACTTCTTCAGCAGTTTGAGCTACAGTAGCTCGTCTGTTGGATCGGACCACACGTGCATCAATGAGCCTTGCATCACTTCTCAGAGGAGTGGCTTTTGTTAAAGCTGAAAAGATCACACGGAAGTTGCACTATTTTAATACCATTCGTTTTTTAAAATAAGATGTCCATGGCCATATAGCGGATGTCTGGAGACTTTATTATACATTTTTGTTTACGCAATTTCTTCCCTTTTTTTCCCTTTTAGTGAATCCAATTGCCCGATGCGTCATGCTACCTCTCCACCAAAGTGGATCCCCGCTTTAGTTGAGGAGAACGAAGCTAACCCACACCCCCTCCGACACATGGGCAGCAGCCGTATGCATTTTGTCACCTACACTTTGACGAGTGCAGTGCAGATCAGCACTGTGTACAGAGAGACACACGCTGACAGCACTCTTTTCCCGTCTCTGTCCAGGCGCCATCGATCAGCCAGCAGAGATCGTAATTGCATACAGAGTCTTTTCCCGACAGAGTGACAGAGTCTTTATCCGGCTTTTTAATATCCCACCCTTATCTGAACAACAGGCCAATCGTTGTTCATGTGACTGCTCAGCCCAGCCGGCAGGCAGAGCTGAGACTCGATACGATGTATTCGAGATCTCAGCTCTGGTATTCTAGCGTGTGTTTTTACAGCTGCGCCACCTGAGTGGCCCTCGTCTGGAGACTTTATGACCCGTAAATGCTTATAAAATATTAAAAGCTATAAATTGACCTCAGTTGAAGGTTACATTTGTATCATATTATCTGTGAAAATAAGCTAAATAACATAAGGATGTCTCTTTAATGAATGTCTTTTTTTTTACTAAAGCTTTCAATTACTGCAGACACCAGCCACTCTAAGCTTTGCTACACTAGAGGTTGATGTATTTTACAGTAAAAAAAAGTTTAGGGTTAGGGGTTAAAGTTATGGTTATGTTAAAATAAAAAGCTGTTTTTATTTATTTAAAACCGGACCGGACTCATTTTTTATGAATACTGTTCATACAAACAAACTGCTAGCTAGGCTGAATCACAAGCCTAAGTGTTTATCCTCTTCAAATCATGCATTTGAATCCAACAGACAGAGTCATTTTCCAGAGCACATATGAATACTCTGCTATGACCAATACTGATTTAAATGATTTTATAAATATTGACGAGCTCAGCTCTCACTAGATATGAGTTAATAAAGTATGACTTTGAGATTGTTTTTTTCAGCATTTTCAGCCTCCCTCTAAAACCACAGGAAGCTGAGTCATCAATATTAAATATGTCAAAATTTGATTTTGGAAAAGTCATACCTTTACTGTGGGTCACAGAAATTAGGCTTGAATTATATACCATATATATACCACATATCAGATGATAATCTGGAAATATTATCACTTACTACTAGCTGAAATCAGATCAATTACTTCGCAGTACAGGCAGTTAACAGATTAATGTACCAGTATTTAACTACAGCATCTACTGTTTTTTATTAAAAGTCCATAGAAATTTGGGAAGGAGGGGTATGGCAGTACTGATTCTGTATTGATTTTTCCTCTTTACATCTCAGGCAGCATGTAAACCTGTGCTGTTCGGGGGACAGTGGTAGCCTAGTGGGTAGAGCTTTGGGCTATCAATTGAAAGGTTGAGAGTTTGAATCCCAGTTCTGCCATGCAGCCACTGTTGGGACCTTGAACAAAGCCCTTAAGCTTGTCTGCTCCAGGGGCACCGTACAACGGCTGACCCTGCGCTCTGACCCCAGCTTCCAAAAACAAGCTGATATATGAAAGAAAAAAAGAATTTCGATGTACTGTACACTTGTATATGTACAGTGTATCACAAAAGTGAGTACACCCCTCACATTTCTGCAGATATTTAAGTATATCTTTTCATGGGACAACACTGACAAAATGACACTTTGACACAATGAAAAGTAGTCTGTGCAGCTTATATAACAGTGTAAATTTATTCTTCCCTCAAAATAACTCAATATACAGCCATTAATGTCTAAACCACCGGCAACAAAAGTGAGTACACCCCTTAGTGAAAGTTCCTGAAGTGTCAATATTTTGTGTGGCCACCATTATTTCCCAGAACTGCCTTAACTCTCCTGGGCATGGAGTTTACCAGAGCTTCACAGGTTGCCACTGGAATGCTTTTCCACTCCTCCATGACGACATCACGGAGCTGGCGGATATTCGAGACTTTGCGCTCCTCCACCTTCCGCTTGAGGATGCCCCAAAGATGTTCTATTGGGTTTAGGTCTGGAGACATGCTTGGCCAGTCCATCACCTTTACCCTCAGCCTCTTCAATAAAGCAGTGGTCGTCTTAGAGGTGTGTTTGGGGTCATTATCATGCTGGAACACTGCCCTGCGACCCAGTTTCCGGAGGGAGGGGATCATGCTCTGCTTCAGTATTTCACAGTACATATTGGAGTTCATGTGTCCCTCAATGAAATGTAACTCCCCAACACCTGCTGCACTCATGCAGCCCCAGACCATGGCATTCCCACCACCATGCTTGACTGTAGGCATGACACACTTATCTTTGTACTCCTCACCTGATTGCCGCCACACATGCTTGAGACCATCTGAACCAAACAAATTAATCTTGGTCTCATCAGACCATAGGACATGGTTCCAGTAATCCATGTCCTTTGTTGACATGTCTTCAGCAAACTGTTTGCGGGCTTTCTTGTGTAGAGACTTCAGAAGAGGCTTCCTTCTGGGGTGACAGCCATGCAGACCAATTTGATGTAGTGTGCGGCGTATGGTCTGAGCACTGACAGGCTGACCCCCCACCTTTTCAATCTCTGCAGCAATGCTGACAGCACTCCTGCGCCTATCTTTCAAAGACAGCAGTTGGATGTGACGCTGAGCACTTGCACTCAGCTTCTTTGGACGACCAACGCGAGGTCTGTTCTGAGTGGACCCTGCTCTTTTAAAACGCTGAATGATCTTGGCCACTGTGCTGCAGCTCAGTTTCAGGGTGTTGGCAATCTTCTTGTAGCCTTGGCCATCTTCTTGTAGCGCAACAATTCGTCTTTTAAGATCCTCAGAGAGTTCTTTGCCATGAGGTGCCATGTTGGAACCTTCAGTGACCAGTATGAGAGAGTGTGAGAGCTGTACTACTAAATTGAACACACCTGCTCCCTATGCACACCTGAGACCTAGTAACACTAACGAGTCACATGACATTTTGGAGGGAAAATGACAAGCAGTGCTCAATTTGGACATTTAGGGGTGTAGTCTCTTAGGGGTGTACTCACTTTTGTTGCCGGTGGTTTAGACATTAATGGCTGTATATTGAGTTATTTTGAGGGAAGAATAAATTTACACTGTTATATAAGCTGCACACAGACTACTTTTCATTGTGTCAAAGTGTCATTTTGTCAGTGTTGTCCCATGAAAAGATATACTTAAATATCTGCAGAAATGTGAGGGGTGTACTCACTTTTGTGATACACTGTATATATGACAAATAAAGGCATTCTATTCTATTCTAAATAAGTCACTAAAGCTCATTATTATTATTATTATTATTATTTTATAAATCACCTACCTTTAGTTACCTCATTATCAGTATTACAAGAATTGTGAAGAACCCCCAAAGTCTATCCTGGGTACACTAGCCAGACAGGTACACCACGAACAGGGTATACGTCCATTCACCCATTCATTCAAACTTACATCTTTATACAAGATGGATGGATGGATGGATGGATGGATGGATGGATGGATGGATGGATAGATGGATAGATGGATAGATGGATAGATAGATAGATAGATAGATAGATAGATAGATAGATCCCACTGCCCTATTAGCTTAAACAAATTTTCACCAGGAGACACACTCCTACACCTCCTTCCTAAATGAATCATTTATACAATCCATATCATTTTGCCACTCTTGGCATGGATGCTAGTTTCCAAAATAAATATTATTAAAAATGACAGTGGTATGAACGTGGTACTTCATAATAATTTGTGTTCTGCAGCACGTTGATGCTTAGTGCTGGTTTGTACATTTAAATCTGTGCTGACTCTAGATTTTTGCACCTCACAAACCAGCCAATTAGGCCCATTTTCAGGGAGAAATATGAAACCAGAGCAGCTTCGCAACAACAATGGGCGCTCGTTATTCCTGCAAATGTTGCACTTTTAGCAAGAAGCATGCAAAAATGCAGTCTGAAATAAGTTTTATTGTGCTGTGATGCTAACACAAGTTGGTCTCGTGTCTCACAACGGGTGTTGGTAGTACATTCCTCGACTGGTGGGGGGAAATGTGATTACTTGCAGAAATGCTTATTCTTTACTAAACAAGAAAAAAGCATCACATATATTGTGGGGGAAAAAATGATGGGTGATGGGCATGTGATGGGTGATGGGCACTATCACTGACACTTTCAAAACACTAGTAAGCATTAGTAAGCCATAGTAATATTGTGGATTATTTTAATTCAATGTGATATTCAATAAATTATTAGAAATTAGCAAACACTCCAAGTCTGTTATGGCCACAAAAAGAACAGAGGACTTCATCAACTAAACATAGGATGTCCAACAAGCATATGAATTTGAAGTGTACACTGACCAGCCATAACATTAAAACCACCTCCTTGTTTCTACACTCACTGTCCATTTTATCAGCTCCACTTACCATATAAAAGCACTTTGTAGTTCTACAATTACTGACTGTAGTCCATCTGTTTCTCTGCATGCTTTGTTACCCTCCTTTCATGCTGTTCTTCAATGGTCAGAACTCTCCCATGACCGCTACAGAGCAGGTATTATTTGCGTGGTGGATCATTCTCAGCACTGCAGTGACACTGACATGGTGGTGGTGTGTTAGTGTTTGTTGTGCTGGTATGAGTGGATCAGACACAGCAGCGCTGCTGGAGTTTTTAAACATCTCACTGTTACTGCTGGACTGAGAGTAGTCCACCAACCAAAAATATCCAGCCAACAGCACCCTGTGGGCAGCGTCCTGTGACCACTGATGAAGGTCTTGAAGATGACCAACTCAAACAGCAGCAATAAATGAGCGATCGTCTCTGACTTTACATCTACAAGGTGGACCAACCAGGTAGGAGTGTCTAATAGAGTGGACAGTGAGTGGACACGGTATTTAAAAACTTCAGCAGTGCTGCTGTGTCTGATCAACTCATACCAGCACAACACACACTAACACACCACCACCATGTCAGTGTCACTGCAGTGCTGAGAATGATCCACCACCTAAATAATACCTGCTCTGTGGTGGTCCTGACCTTTGAAGAACAGGGTGAAAGCAGGTTAAAAAGATATGTAGAGAAATAGATGGACTACAGTCAGTAATTGTAGAACTACAAAGTGCTTCTATGTGGTAAATGGAGCTGATAAAATGGACAGTGAGTGTAGAAACAAGGAGGTGGTTTTAATGTTATGGCTGATCGGTGTATATTGTTATTTAACTGTAAGCCATGGCCTCCTGATTTCTTGTTAGCGATAATAAATGACCACATCTTTGTTTTTCCTCCAGGCGGTTCTGTTTGTGTCTGTTCCAGCTCTCACATCTGTAATGTAGTGATTATCAGACCACATTAGAGATCTGCTGCAGCGCACCCTCCTACCTACTTGAGGCTGGATCATGTGGGCTTGAGGATGCCATGCTAATCAAGATCATTTCTGGTCGATTGATGGATGTTACAGGAATTTAAAGTGACCCTACAGTAGGAAAGTTTTCTGACCCCTTGAGCTTTTTGCACAGTTTATTGTGCTGCGGATCTTAATTTTTTTTTTTTTTTACAGATTATTCTACACTTGATCAACCATAATGACTGAGTGAAAACATTTCAAGATTACAAATAAAAATTCTCTAAGGAAACGAGCAAATTCTAGGTCCCAAGTACAACTGTCTGTAGGCACAAAATACAGAAAGAAAAAATACAAATTCGTACCCCTTTGCTGACAGGAAGTTTATCTAGATGGTCAGATGGAATTTAGAAATCATTAAATGTGCGCTCAGGTGGTGCAGTGGTAAAACACACTAGCACACCAGAGCTGGAACTCGTCGGTTCAAAACTCAGCTCTGCCATCCGGCCCTTTATGCATATAAAGGGTACCTACATGAGCAATGATTGGCTGTTGTTCATACAAGGTGGGAGCCAGATAGGGACTTCTCATAACTGATGCAATAACAACCTCTGCTGACTAATTGATGGTGTCTGTACAGAGTCGAGGAATAATGCATTGATCAAGGTGTGGCTTTCGGTACTCAAAGCTGATCCACATAAGAACTCGCCTTGTGCAGGTGAAAAAATGCAGTCGGTACTGCACACGTGTCAGAGAGGGCGAGTGTCAGTCTCACTCACCTCAATCAGGGCGAGGATCGGCATCAGGAGAGAGGAAGTTTTACATTGTACTCATGTTATTCTTGGCGTGTAAGTGTCAAACACAACCCCATTATTTTACATTAGCCTAAAATATTTGCAGTTCCACGGGACCATGGAACACATTATCAGGTTTCCTATACATCCTTATGGGAAAAAATACCTTGAAACTCAACGCCTTTAAAACTCGACACTCTACTCAACTAAACATTAGCTTTTTAAACATTCCAAAATGCTCGTTTACTTTTTTTGAAAGTCTGTTCACAAGATTTTGAAGTGTGTCTGTGGAAATTTGTACCTCTTCAGTCATACGTAAGGCCATGAATTTACATTTTCGGCATTTAGCAGACACTTTTATCCAAAGTGACTTACAGTACAGTGACAGTATATTGTCTAAGCAATTGAGGGTTAAGGGCCTTGCTCAAGGGCCCGACAGTGGTAATCTGGCAGTGGTGGGACTTGAACCGGCGACCTTTTGAATACTAGTCCACTAGGTTACAACTGCCATGCACTAATGCACAAAGTCTTGGCTTGAAATCACGGTTCCAGTTCATCCAAAAGTTTTTCAGTTGCGCAGTTCCTTCACACCAAACCAACAAACGTCTTTACGAATCTCACTTTGTGGACGGCGGCACAGTGGTGTGGAAACATTAAAAGATCTTAACCTTGTTGCCACAGTTTAAACTTGTCAACAACATATGTGGTTCAAACACATGAACTCAATAATAAAAAGTGGTGTCCATGTACTTTTGGCTATAGATTGTACTTAAACAGATTAGAGCTTAGCATAAAGGTATAAAGGTGTGAAGTATGTATAAAGGTGATTGATAATAAACACAGGTATGGCTACACAAGCACCGCCTGATACTGTGAGATAGCAGTAAGTCCTGGTATGCGTAAGTGCTTTGAGATGAAAGGAGCGATGCATAATGATTAAATGAATCGTCTTACATTAATTGTCTGTAAATATAAAAATCTCATTAGCAGCACGGCTGGATGTGGAGGCACTAAGTGAACAGCGCATGCTGTGGGTGGAAACATGCTTTCTGGGCATCTTTAGGAGTCGGGTCCATCTGGTTCTTGTCGTGGTTGTATGTATGTGTGTGTGGGACAATAGTGGCTAGACCATGGTGTGAAAGCAGATGTCCAGCCCCTCCGTGAACCACACACACACACACACACACTTTTGTCACATTAGTGCACTGTCAGTGTAAACACTGATGCTTTATTCCTTCATTAATCCTTATTTAATCCTTACCCAATAAAACCTTGTCTATTATTTCGCTGCACACTTATTTACACAATAAAACAACTTTTTCCACTTTTATCTGTTCTGCTAAGCCTGCAAATTAAACACAACATGCTTTTAATTCAACTTTCTCCCACAATAACAAAAATAAAAAAGTTCCTCTATTTATTTCCCCTATTCACTCCGCCATAGCAGAGAAATTCAATTAAAGCATATAACAAAAGCTGTGTAGCCTTGTTAGCTGCAAAAAAGGAAGAACTGATTACTGCTACTGAGATTAAGCATGGTGGGGGTCCTTGTCCTTGGCAGGATCTGTCCCAAATCGCACCTTATCTTGGTCCTTATCTCTTAATAAGAATTCCACACTGCTTTGGAAGAGTACCCTTTATGGTTTAAAAATCATTAATTTGTTCTTTTACAAAACCAGAGCCTTGGTGACTGTGGTGCCATCTGGAAACATTGGGCGCAAGGCGAGAACACACCCTGTACAGTGTGCCAGTCCATCGCAGGGTGAAATACATTCACACATTCAAACGTTCACTCACACACACCAAGAGATGAGTGCAGCTAAGTGACTGTCTGATGTTTTAGAGGTGGGACAAAAACCAAAGTGCCCATGGGAAGAACATGCTAAACACCTTACAAGCGGTGAAAACAAACAAAGATCGAAAGGACCTCAGGTACCATGTGGCTAAGTGGCACCCACTGGTTTAGCTGGTTGGCAATGCAGCTATTAAAATGGCCTGATATATAAGTAAGATAAAGCATATCTGTTGTATACCTTGGCTACTATATTAAAGATACACGTGCAAACAAGGGGAGAACATGCCAAATTGTTGATCTAAAAAAAACCCTGTAGAAAGTAAGGTCTAGAAGATGACCAACTCAAACAGCAGCAACAGATGAGCGATCGTCTCTGACTTTACATCTACAAGGTGGACCAACTAGGTAGGAGTGTCTAATAGAGTGGACAGTGAGTGGACACGGTATTTAAAAACTCCAGCAGTGCTGCTGTGTCTGATCCACTTATACCAGCACAACACACACTAACACACCAGTGTCACTGTGTCACTGCCGTGCTGAGAATGATCCACCACCTAAATAATACCTGCTCTGTGGTGGTCCTGGGACCTGATCATTCATTCTGATCATTGAAGAAGGGTGAAAGCAGGCTAAAAAGGTATGTAGAGAAACAGATGGACTACAGTCAGTAATTGTAGAACTACAAAGTGCTTCTATATGGTAAGTGGAGCTGATAAAATGGACAGTGAGTGTAGAAACAAGGAGGTGGTTTTAATGTTATGGCTGATCGGTGTATGATACTGATAACATGTATCTAATTCCCAGGTTGAGGGAATAATTTGGTGAATAAAAGAGTTGGAACTGATTATATTTTTTTTAAGGGGCGGTTAATGAAAAATGCTTTCAAATCTAGCCAGAGGCACAAAAACATATCGTATGTGCTTAAAATACCTGAAATCTCTCAGGTGGTGCAACCTCATTGTACGTATTGTATTTATAATAATGAAAAATTAAGACAAAGCACAAGGTGTGTTGCAATCATACAGCAATAGCTAAAAATATTACAGCAGTGCTGGGTCAATAAGACCTGACTTTCAGCATTCATTACTCACATCATCTTCATTCAAGTCATAGAAAACACTTGAACTATTCTGCCTGAACTATAGTGCACGTTACACTGTTATTTTACTCAACACACTGATTATTTATTCACAGTTACTCAGGCTGAGTTAGAATTTCAGGTGTGGGTTGTAAAAGTACATTATATTGCCAAAAGTATTCGTCCGTCTGCCTTCACACGCATATGACTTGAGTGACCGCCCCATTTTTAATCTATAGGGTTTAGTATGATGTCGCCCCACCCTTTGCAGCTATAACAGCTTCAACTCTTCTTTTTCCCAGGTTAAGGAGTGTGTTTTTGGGGATTTTTGACCATTCTTCCAGAAGAGCATTTGTGAGGTCAGACACTGATGTTAGACGAGAAGGCCTGGCTTTCAGTCTCCGCTCTAATTCATCCCAAAGGTGTTCTATCGGGTTGAGGTCAGGACTCAGGCAGGCCAGTCAAGTTCTTCCACACCAAACTCGATCATCCATGTCCATGGCCTGTGATTTGGATGGGTGAGTGAATACTTTTGGCAACATAGTGTATCTAGCGGTCACATATGAGTAAATTCTGACTCTGTTCTTCTCTTTATGTAAATAATGAACAATGCAAATTTCAGAGAACCACGAAAAATGTGTGTTCATTAACAGGATAAAGTTGCTTTGAATAGAATAAATCTGCCATTGTTACTATTTCATTTGGGCATGACAAATCTGCAAAGATTATACCAAGAGCACAACATGAAATGCCAAAGAAGTAAAAAAAAAAAAACACTCTCAAATAGACTGTATTGCCTTTTCATGTGTCACTGAGTGTGTTCGAAAACCTAGTAAGCTGCCTTGCTGTCATACTGCCTACATTGGCAGCTGCCTAAGTAGAGAGGATTCTAATAAGTCATCGACTTATATAGCAGGTTATTCGAACGCACTACTTAGACAGCGATAACATCAGTTTTTGCTTACTAAGCTAACACAGTTAGCATCATGCCATTCAAACCAATGGGATAGGGTGGCACAATGCGCTAGCATGTCAGCTTACATCTCCGTCCGTGTACCGAAAACGGTTAAACACGCTGATAAGCCCGAATATGCAAATAAATGACACTTGTACAAGTTAATACAAAATAAAGATCAATAATCATTTATTTATGTTTGAAAATAACTCGATGGTTGCTCCGCACCGTCCGCTATATTTTTTATTTTTCTGTGAGAAAAGTTGTGCCGCACTGAATGCTGGGATTGCCTTCACCACTAAGGCAGCATCGGATGTTCACTCGTTATTTTGTCAAAATACCGTTCAGATTTAAGGTGCCTTAGTAGGCAGCATTTTAAGGCATCTAGGAATTCGAACAGCCTCCTTCTCGAGAGCGTGCGTAGGATGACGTAAAATGCTGTCTATGTAGAGAGCTCCCTAGGTTTTCGAACACACCCCCAATGTTGCTGGATGTTGTCAATATTACCAAAGACCTCATGGATGTTCCACAAGGCTTCTGTCTACTGTACACAAACTCCAAAACCTTTGTTGCATCTGTGAAGTATGGTGGAGGAAGCATCAAGCATAATCCAAATTTAATTATGCTGAATGAGCTGGGTCGACATACAAGAAATCCTTAAATGGTCTAGAATTCTTCACTCTAGTGCATGTCTGATCATCAGCTACAGAAAAGCTATTAATGTTCAATAAGGTTCAACTATATATTAAATACATGGGTTTGTGTACTGTGATAAAATTCAGCAAAGATTCAAATAAAACTGTATATTTACTTTATTTAAATCAGTAGCACTGACACCTAAAGGAACACACAAGTGTAATATTTTATTAAATTAAGGAATACAAGGAAAACAACCAATCAGATCATTCTAATTAAATAACAACATGGTTGTGTGATGGTGAAGGAGTCTGTTCAAGGAAAAGTAGCATGACCATTGATTGCAATGACTATTATGTGACCTAAAATCACCACTTAAAACCATTGTAACCCTTGATATATAAGGTTTATCTGCATGTTGTTGTTTTGTCCACCCAAATTAATCATACGGCTAAAATCCACACAATCATTACCATCAAAATTCAAACAAAAAACCTATCAATCAGACAGCCCAAGTCATACAAACACACTCTGCAGGCCACAATCTTTCAACCTACTGATCTACATTCTATAGATCAATGGCACCTTTTTTCCATTTGTTTCTTACTTTACTGCACAACTTCTTTTTACAGATTCCCACTGATCTGAAATACCCCTTGGGAGATTTAAAAATATATATAAGCTGGGCTGTTCACTTTTGTTGCTTAGTGTCCGCCACCTCTACTACCCATTCCCCTCATCTAACCTGTGGTGAGTTAAGTACCTTGCTCAGGGGCCCAAGAGAGGCAACTTGGAGCTGCTGAGGCTTGAACCACTGCCCTATTTATTCAAACAGATTTTAGCCAGAGACGCACTTATATACCTTCCTAAATTAATCATTCATACAATCCATATTATGTTGCCACTCTTGGCATGGATGCCAGTTTTAGAGCCTCACACATTAATTTAGTCATGAACACCTAGGGACTATTTAGAGCAGCCAGTCCGATCCAAACAACCATCTGCTTGTTTTTGGAACATATACAACCATGCTGCCTATTATTATTATTATTATTATTATTATTATTATTATTATAGGTTGGTATGATGGTACAGCTGGTAAAGTAAGCATCACACTGCAAAACTGGTCATCAGAACCTGGGTTCTTTCCTATCCAGCACACAATGTCTGTAAAACATATTGTTCACGTGGGTATTTAGAAACCCCCCCCCCCCCCCCCCCCCCTACATAAATAAATAAATACATACATACATACATAAAGGCAAAAGATAAATTGGCAGCTTTAAACTTTCCACATGTGTAACTGACTGAATGGTTAAGTGTGTGGTGCCCAGCAATAAAATTCCATCTTATCCAGAGTCTTTGCACCCAGTATTTCTGTGGCAACATGCCTGCTTAAACCCTGACCGGGTTGAAGTATTTAGTGGAAATAAATTAAATAAGTAAACAAGTATTATTATTATTATTATTATGTATCACATTCCCCACCCTTATTAGTTACATGACTCGTGTAAAGTGGTATAACAAAGCACTATATAGATCAACAAACGATGTACCGAACACCCAGTGCGCAAAGCTGCGCACTCTAAACCACTGCGCACTTTATAATGATCAACAATTGCTCAACTTCACACCATGTTGAATAGCACGTTATTACCAGTAAGTTTAAGTGGGACTTACACTGCTGTTCTGGCCAGACCAGTGCACCATGGCTTGGTTGTGAGCTGAATCTCCGCTCAGAGCGAACGTGGAGCTGGTGAGCTGCAGCTCGTCTTTACCGGTTCTGCTTTCAGCGCGCACCGCCCGCACTTTACTGCGCGACTTCTTACTTCTAACAGGTTTTAAATCGACCTGAGGTCCTTCTGCACCCCTGCGCACCCGCTCAGCTTTGGCATCGTTCGAACCGTGGGAAACTTGTTCGTTTGTACTCCGTTCGGGCTGCGTGAAACTCGGACACTTGGAATCGGTTTGGAACGCGCACTCGGGCTCTCCGGTAAAGATGTCTCCATGAAGTTCTCCAGGTCCAGAATCGAAAGAGTCCATGTTAACCAGCAGCTGCTGCGGGTGCACATTTCTCATCACCTGACAAAACCTGCAACTTATCCCCGCATCGCTCAACATCACCAAACCCAGTAAAACCAGAACGCAATAAAGCCAAACCGGACCGGATCGGTTTCCACTCCGCATAGCTGCAGGATTTATCTTCAGCCTCTCTGATGGCGCACTTATCCTCCGCTTTTCTAAAGCAGGATCTATAGAAACTGTTGGAACAAGTTGTGCAGAGCGCAGCGGCGATCGCTTCGTCTCCAAAAGTGCGAGCGCTCCGAGTTGAAAGCTTTCATCAAATGAAGAGCAGCAGCAGGAGGAGGAGCGGGTTGCCAGATTGGGCGCACGCTCTCTAACCAAGTCGTGTCACAAGATTCGTTTCAACCCTCATTATCTACCGTCTCAGTTTTAACTGAAGAACTATTGTTGAATGCTTTATCCTGATCAGTGGGTCACAGAGCTGGTAGAGTGGGTGGTGCACAACAACATGGGTCATTAGGACTCTATGTTTGGGCCTTTTCACTGGTCACTCTGTGTAAAAGGTTTTGCATGGGTGCAATTCCTCTAGGTGCCCAGCTACCAAAAAAATACAATAAAGTAAATAAATAATAATAATAAAAAATATAATAACAGTAATGATAATAATAATGATAATAATAACAAAATAAAAAAAAATAAAAAAAGAATAATTAAAAAAGAATACTTACTTAGAATAATAGAATAGAATAGAATAGAATAGAATAGAATAGAATAGAATAGAATAGAATAATTACTTCGACTTATCTTATTTTGGATCAGTCAATCCTTTCACTGGCAAGTATCAGTGCTTATAATAATAATAATAATAATAATAATAATAATCATCATTTCTATAATAATTATTGTACTTATAATCATTATTATTATCAGTGCTTATTATTATTATTATTATTAGAAGAAGAAGATATACTTTATTTGTCATATATACATATACACATGTACAGTTCAATAAAATTCTTTCTTCGCATATCCCAGCTTGTTTGGAAGCTGGGGTCAGAGTGCAGGGTCAGCCATATTACGGCGCCTATGGAGCAGAGAGGGTTAAGGGCCTTGCTCAAGGACAGTGGCTGCATAGCAGAGCCTGGATTTGAACCGCCAATCTTCCGGTTGATAGCCCAAAGCTCTACCCACTAATTCTGAATAAGGTGTTTTATGTTCATTTAACTAAAATAAAAAATAAAGAATAAATTTGACACTGACAAGAATTTAGACCACGTGCATGACAATGCCCGTTTCATAACAATTTTGCATGTCATGTTCAGTGATAACTTGATAAAATGTTGATTTGACAGTAGTAACCTGTAATGCACGTGTTTAATGCAGGAGATTTAATCAGCATAGACGTGTGTCTTTGATAAGGCCTGTTTATTTATTTATTAGGATTTTAACGAGTTCACAAGGTTATATCAAACACAGTCATGGACAATTTTGTGTCTCCAGTTAACCTGACTTCATGTCCTTGGACTGTTGGAGGAAACTGGAGGAAACCCACACAGACACGGGGAGAACATGCAAACTCCACACAGAAAGGACCCAGACCGCCCCACCTGGGGATCAAACCCAGGACCTTCTTGCTGTGAGGCGACAGTGTTACTTTGATAAGGTTCAAGTCATTATGACCAGACAACTGGGATAAACTGGTATCTCCAAAACAGCAATATACGTAGAGGTCAAGTGTCCACATAGTTATGGCCATATAGAAGAACAACACTCTGAATAGCATAAAATATGCATTTGTAGACACAATGAGCAGCCAGAACAGCGAAAATTCCACAGGATATTATGTCTACTATTCAACCTATCATGCAGTATCATCAGCATAATAATGTGGACATATTTTCCTCTAATATCAATTAATACTTTACCAGCTAATGTAGCTTTGTATCATTAAACCTTAAAGTTCAGCCACAGCAGGTAAATGTTCGTTCAAACTGCAGCCACAATCAAGAAAGAAAACACATTTGCACTGTGAAATTAAATGAATGTGACATTTGCAAATCTTTCTAAATTCAGCTAATGAACTTGTGACATTACAACGGCACTTCAGGGGCCACTCAGATTTCAGACTCAGACTGGGGCATATGTCCCTGTGTCATGTTAATTGTAGCATTGAAATAAAATAAAATAGTGAAATTAGATATTAGAAAAAATGATGTGATGCATGCAATTGTGTCACTGCTGTTAAAAAATTATTAAAATATTATTTTCATTATTATTAAATACGCCTTTTAAAGGAAGCCTAATTGTACCAATTTTAAAAGAGATAGCATTAGGAATGCATAAAAGACAGAGAATTTAGTACAAATCTGCCCGTTTGTGTCTTTGTACATGTGGAGCTGAAAAGGATTTCTACATGCTGAACAAATCCCTGCGGACTCTGTCTCACCGCATGTCAATAAAATCGAGGGGTCTGATATCACATTCTGTCTCTCTCTCTCTGTGTCTCCCTCACATTCTTTTTTTTCCCACCAGCCGCTTCATCCTAGTCAGGTTTGCTATAAGTCCAGTGGTACCGGAAACACTGGGCACTAGGCGAAAATACTCCCTGGGCAGGAATCAATCTTGGGAAAACACATTCACCCAGAGGCGGTTCAAAGCAGCCAGTCAGTCCTGCCTGAGTGAGTGGAAACAGAGTTCTCACAGGAAACCCACAAGGACAAAGACAAAACATGCAAACATCCACACAGGAGGTTATGGAAGGTAAGGAGCGAACCCAGGTATCTAGGACCCTGACTGCTGTGCAGGAACCTTTTCAGGAGGTAGGAGGAAGCTAGCGTACCCAGAGCAACGTAAACCGCTGTAATTAATGTCACTACATCTGCTAAGAGTATTTTAGGATCAGATCAAACTGCATTATCACTAGAACAGAAAAATCTGTGACGGCGTATTAGGGCCACTTTAAAGAAAAATATAAAGTCGAAATAATTACGAGATTAAAGATGAATTGATTTCGAGATTAAAGTCGAAATAATTACGAGATTAAAGATGAATTGATTTCGAGATTAAAGTCGAAATAATTACGAGATTAAAGATTAATTGATTTCGAGTTTAAAGTCGAAATAATTACAAGATCAAAGATGAAATGATTTCGAGATTAAAGTCGAAATAATTACGAGATTAAAGATGAATTGATTTCAAGTTTAAAGTCGAAATAATTATGAGATTAAAGATGAATTGATTTCGAGTTTAAAGTCGAAATAATTACGAGATTAAAGATGAATTGATTTCGAGATTACAGTCGAAATAATTACGAGAATAAAGATGAATTTATTTCGAGTTTAAAGTTGAAATAATTACGAGATTAAAGATGAATTGATTTCGAGATTACAGTCGAAATAATTACGAGAATAAAGATGAATTTATTTCGAGTTTAAAGTCGAAATAATTACGAAATTAAAGATGAATTGATTTCGAGATTACAGTCGAAATAATTACGAGAATAAAGATGAATTTATTTCGAGTTTAAAGTCGAAATAATTACGAGATTAAAGATTAAATGATTTCGAGTTTAAAGTCGAAATAATTACGAGATTAAAGATGAATTGATTTCGAGATTACAGTCGAAATAATTACGAGAATAAAGATGAATTGATTTCGAGTTTAAAGTCGAAATAATTACGAGATTAAAGATTAAATGATTTCGAGTTTAAAGTCGAAATAATTACGAGATTAAAGATTAAATGATTTCGAGATTAAAGTCGAAATAATTACGAGATTAAAGATGAATTGATTTCGAGTTTAAGGTCGAAATAATTACGAGATTAAAGATGAAATGATTTTGAGATTAAAGTTAAAATAATTACGAGATTAAAGGTGAAATAATTACGAGATTAAAGTTAAAATATTTTTGAGATTAAAGTTGAAATGATTTTGAGATTAAAGTCGAAATGATTTTGAGATTAAAGTCGAAATAATTACAAGATTAAAGTTGAAATAATTTTGAGATTAAAGTGGAAATTTTGTGGCTATAGCAACCTCTTTGTGTTAAATGAGGGATGTTCATGATTTGGTAAAGTTATACTTTCGTATCGTTTACACAAATAAAGAAATCCCCGATCTCTTGCACATCAGCACCAGTTTGTTTTTAGCGTAAGGACACTGAAACTGCTTTGTAATAAACTGTGTTTATTTAGAAGAACGTGCGCCACCGGTGCTCTTGGCGTCTGTGCCGTCGCCAGTACTTCAACCGAGCCTAATGGACTCGTACGATAAACTAAAACCGTACGGCATCGCTATAAATGGTTGCATTGACGGGTTTAGTCGTCATGTTATGTGGATGGAAGCGTACAATACAAACAACCACCCAAAAATAATCGCGGTTTATTGAAAACCACAGCAACGCGCATTGGAGGCGGCCATCCAGGTACTGAGACCCCTCGAGCTTCTCTGAACTGACATAATATTTCGAATTTATTCTCATAATCACTTCGACTTTATTCTCGAAATTGAAACTCATACAACTTGAAATCAAAACTTAAAATATTTTTTTACAGTGGCCCTAATATGCCGTCGTAGAAACCTGGGTTATTCTGAGTATCAGTGTATCATTACACCACTGACATAAATTGTGAAACGTGTCTGAATATATGTGAGGGTATGTGTGAAAGTAGAGATAGATCTAACTACTCGTTTCATTCCCCTTTCTTTCCCCTTTCTACATTCTCTCTCTCTCTGCCTCTCCCTCCACGTCTGTGTGAATTAAATCTCCTGACTTGTCATACCAGAGGCGTTAAAAATGATTAACAGCTGCACAGACCCTGACTTTTAAAATTAAATAGATATATTGTATTAGATTAACGGTATTGCTATGGACAGGCCTTTAGAGCTATGGACTCACTTATCATCATCTTTCTCACTCTCTCCACCTTTCTCACCCCGCCCAACACACACACACACACACTTTACACACACACACTTTCCTCCAACCACTCTGTACAAAACCTCTTCAAAGGCTAGGGTCAGGAAAATATTGCAGCTCATGATCTTATGCTCTACATGACGGTAAAAAGCCACTTTTACATACAACATGCAGTCATCCAGAAGCAGCTGGGTACACGGTGACTTGAAGGCCACCTTCCGCGAACCAGTAGAAAAAGCTCTTAACCCTGGGGAGTGTACAAATGAAGTCGAATTAAATTTTCCCAGGCTGTGACCTTTTTGGATTTTCGAGAAGCAAAATGCCATTGCTATTATCATGTTGTTCATCAATAGTAATGAATTTTAATTTGGTTGCATAGGCGCGGTCCTGACACTCTTCATTTAGTGAGGATAATTAGATACTAGACTTTTTCAGTACTTCACTTTTTCGGTTAATTCAATTGATGAACCTTTTACCATTGTTTATCTTAAATTAGGTGTTTGTGTTCAGATTCTGTGCTATACAGTTTTCTTAATACAGTCTTCTTCTTCTTCTTCTTCTTGTTCCTCAGCCTTTGTTCCGTTTTTCGATTACGGGGTCGGCATTTCCGGCTTCTTCCCGTTAGGACTCGCCGGCGGGATTTGGCACAGTCTTTACGCCGGATGCCCTTCCTGACACAACCCTCCCTATTTATCCGGGCTTGGGACCGGCACTACAATGCACTGGTCTGTGCATCCCAGCGGCTAGGTAACTATGGAACAATTCAGTGTCTCCAATTAGCCTTGCGGCATGTCTTTGGACTGTGGGAGGAAACCGGAGCACCCGGAGGAAACCCACACAGACACAGGGAGAACATGCAAACTCTGCACAGAAAAGACCTGGACCGCCCCCACCCGGGGATCGAACCCAGGACCTTCTCGCTGTGAGGGAACAGTGCTACACACTTAGCCACCGAGCCGCCCAGTTTTCTTAATACAGTGATTTAAGAAATTTAAGAAAGTACTCAACCCACTTTGACTTCATTGTGTTGTGGGTTTGATTTTGAGTAAACATACTCGCCAACAATCTACACTTAATCACAGAGTTTCAAAAATGCCTCAAAAACCAAAATCTATAATCTCTAATCACAAAAGTATTCAGATCTATTATTCAATACCTTATAGAAGCCAATTTGGCAGCAATTGCAGCTGCAAGTCTTAAAGATACACCAATCAGCCATAACATTAAAACCACCTCCTTGTTTCTACACTCACTTTCCATTTTATCAGCTCCACTTACCATATAGAAGCACACAGTAGTTCTACAATTACTGACTGTAGTCCATTTGTTTCTCTGCATGCTTCGTTAGCCCCCTTTCATGCTGTTCTTCAATGGTCAGGACTCTCCCAGGACCACCACAGAGCAGGTTTTATTTAGGTGGTGGATCATTCTCAGCACTGCAGTGACACTGACATGGTGGTGGTGTGTTAGTGTGTGTTGTGCTGGTATGAGTGGATCAGACACAGCAGCGCTGATGGAGTTTTTAAACACCTCACTGTCACTGCTGGACTGAGAATAGTCCAACCAAAAATATATCCAGCCAACAGCGCCCTGTGGGCAGCGTTTTGTGACCAAGATGAAGGTCCAGAAGATGACCAACTCAAACAGCAGCAACAGATGAGCGATCGTCTCTGACTTTACATCTACAAGGTGGACCAACTAGGTAGGAGTGTCTAAAAGAGTGGACAGTGAGTGGACACGGTATTTAAAAACTCCAGCAGCGCTGCTGTGTCTGATCCACTCATACCAGCACAACACACATTAACATGCCACCACCATGTCAGTGTCACTGCAGTGCTGAGAATGATCCACCACCTAAATAATACCTGCTCTGTGGGGGTCCTGACCATTGAAGAACAGGGTGAAAGCAGGCTAAAAAAGTATGTAGTGAAACAGATGGACTACAGTCAGTAATTGTAGAACCACAAAGTGCTTCTATATGGTAAGTGGAGCTGATAAAATGGACAGTAAGTGTAGAAACAAGGAGGTGGTCATAATGTTATGGCTGATCAGTGTATGTCTCTACAATCTATGCACATCTGGATTTAGACAGTTTATCCTATTCTTCATGTCAGTAAGGACATTTCAATGACATTTAGAGACTTGCTCTGAATCTACTTTAGTGCTGTTTTGGCTGTATGCTTTAGGTCATTGTTGTGTTGAAAGGTAAACTGTTATTATCCCAGTCCGAGTGTGCCTGCGCTCTGGGGGTATTCTTTTTAAGGATGAGCCTAAGTTTATTCTCTCAGTTCAATCCAGTCTCCCTGTCCCTGCTGCTGAGTAGGAATGGTATTAACTGGTGATGTGCATTGCCTGTTTTACACCCAACACAGTACTTGCTGTTTTGCCTATACAGTTACATTTTCATCTCATCAGAGCCGGAAATCTTTCCCCCATGTTGTCAGTCATCCAGTCATCTGCTTTTTACTCAACAATGGGTTCTGTCTTGCCACTACCATAAAAGCCTGATTTATGGAGGGCTGTGGAGATGGTTGTCCCTCTGAAGGTTTTCCCATCTTTGCACAGGATATTTAGAGCTCTTTTAGAGTGATTGTTGGGTTCTTTCTTACGTTCCAGCCCAAGGCCCATCTTGCACGGGAACCCAATTCGGCCAGATGTTTAAGGGTGTGCCAAGCTTCTTTCATTAAAAATATTGATGTTTGGGAACACTTAAAGCTTTAGAAATTTGGCCACACAGATCCGCAAACAGTTATTTGGATTTTATGGCTTGCAATCTAATCAAATCCACTCACAATAGCATGCAAAAAGAGATCTGAATACTTTCACTGTCCACTGTGTTTAGACCATTCATTTCTAGGTAACTCTTATCCCACTAATTGTTACAGTTTGGTTCAGAGGTTGCCTTTACAACAGGCCTTCATTGATCTTTTTTATTTTTAGTTTTCCTAGGCAGCATACAAGAACAACAATGGAAACAAGAGCTACAATACCACAACTACTATATAACACAACTGTATAACCTGCCATTATGTAAGAACACAATTATTGTCCAGACAGATGGGTGATGGCATGAGCTTACGATGTTCCTGGTGGTAAATTTCCAAGTTTTCCCTTGTTATGTTTGCCCACTTATCTTATTAGCACCAGCAACTGAAGAACAAGACCATGTTATCTATATTATCATGATAACTACCAAACTCCATGAAGAAAAATAGGAATCAGTAGTAGTAAGGAATCATAGAAGATACCATTAACATGTCCAATAATTATTAACATTTCAAAAGACCTAGTTTCGTATTGGAAAAAAAAGCTCTACTGCTCAGGGCTTTAATGTGTTTAGCATTTACAGATTAAATAAATCCATGTAGAAAAATCATATTAATTGCCCAATCTGCTTTTTACATTTTGGTGCCATAAATACCATTGTGTATTGTGTTTAATGAAGAGCCAGGATATTTTTGCTTGTAGTTAGCCCTAATTAATACTATGCATTTACACTATGTGTCTGAAAGGGAGTGTGTCTGTAAAAATTGGTTCCCTTTTTTATTCAAAAAAGCATTCTTTGAGATCAGGCATTGATGTTGGACAAGAATCCCTGATTCACAGTTTATGTTTCAATAAATCCCAAAGAGGCCACTGAAGTTTTTATTTCTATACATTACTGTAATTTTACTTGATTCCGGCACCACCAGTATTACTTTACTGAAGTACATTGTGCTACATGAAGATTCCAGCATATTTTATCTCTTTAAATTCAGGGCAAGGACAAAGTAGGAGAAAGTGCACATAAAAAATCTCAGAAACATTTCAAGGGGACGTTCTGACAATTAGCACTTTCAAATGTAAGATTTAAAAACAGGATGTCAACTAACAGAGTTTTTAAAGCCCTAAGGGCTAAGGGCCCAAAAATACAGTCACTAAATTAACCAAAGAATAATTAAGTGAGCACAGCACTTTTATGTTTCGTAATAAAGATTAGATGCTGTGAGCTTTACAAAGCTAAATGCCATGACAGGACTGACATTTTATTTATTTACTTTATTATTTTTTCAAAAGCCTGAAGAAAGTGGACCAACTTGACGTACTGTTACAATCAAGCACTGTACAAGGTGTTTAGGAATCAAGTGCAGGATTATTAATAACACAAAATCGTATGTCAGTTCAGTCCAAGTTGGCAACAGGTAGGCAGATGAACCAGAGCAAACAAATCCAAAAGACGCTAGGCAAAACACGATAATCTTAAATAATGAGAAACAATAGGTCATACCAAAGATCCAAAATCACAATGAAAACGCTCAGAATTGCTGGATGTACCAAACCAAGACTTCGCAACTAGCATTACAGTGATAACTGTTTATATAGTGTCAATATTAGCTTCCTCACTGAAGCACCTGAATCTAATTAGTGCTCGGGTGAGAGAGATCTCCGGTGGCTTGGAGGAGGAACTGCAGTCGGTGTGATGCGTACAGAGCACAATCTAGTCTGAAAGTACAGTATATCATCATATTTCCTACATATGGAGGTATTTATGTATACCCTCAGTCCACAATGACGTCTGTCTACCCTTATAAAAATTATTTGGTCCAGCGATTGTCCTAGATGGTGGTAGATCTTCTTCATCCCCAACTTAAATATGATGTTTCTATATATTTTGTACATGATTTGTAACTATTTTCTCAATTCAATGTATGGAATAAAATAAACTGTTCACTACAACATTAAGAAAATAAACTTAAAAAGTAAATGTGCAGAAATGTATTTTATAAAGGAAATTAACAAAACATAGAATTCAACCTGTAGAGTCAAAATTTTTCGCAATTTTGTGGACTTTTCTATTATCATTTCTGCCCTTCTGTCTAATTAGGCATTAGAATTTGTAGATGCTCTGGGGTGAGTTACAAGGTACCACTGTATATGAGTTTAGCGTTAAGAGATTAGGGAAGGCCCTTTCCCGTTTCAGCATGACTGTGCCCCTGGTAGATATGTTGTTAACCAGATTTTCATGGTAACAACAAAACTTTAGTGCTATTTAAAAAGCCCAGATACAACACAGAAATGAAAATGACTTTTATGTTGGGCATAAAAACAGACAGAATAGAAAAAGGATGTCTGAAAGCAGACTGTTAGATGTCCAAACATCCAAACAAACATAATAAATTCAATTTGAGCAAGTCAGGTTAGAGTAACATCAGATGTGGGATTTAAAAAGACGGCCTTTTGTAAAGCATGGCAAAGAAAGAAAAAAAACTTAAAAAGCTGCCAACTCTTGGAACATGATAATGAACTGCCTTTTTAAATCACATCCTGTCTCTTCCTGTAAGGCACAAACTTCTTTCTGCATGGAGTTTATTGGTATTCCACAAATTCCAAGGTCACTGACAAGGTCACACACAGTCATAATTGTGTGTTTTATTCAGCAGAGCTCAAGCGCTTCTGATTTTACCCAGAATATGTCCTTTTGAAAAAGTATGTGCTGATTTGTGAGCAGTTTGATCTTTAAATGCTGACTTCTTTCGTTTGATCCGATAAAAGTGTTTAAATTCATAAACTAGACTGTCAAAAATATTCTCAAATATGGCTAGCAGCCACTGAGGTTCTTTACTTCATACACATGTTCTTATTTCTTCTACTTTTACATTAAATTCTAAATTACAATTATACCAGGATTTTTTTTAAGAATGAACAAATGCACGTAGCATTATTATGAATGAACACAATGCATAGCTGTAACATGTACCCCTTATTCCTCTAGTGGAATTATTCAACTGTGGCCGAATCCCAAATGCAGTCTGGATGTGATTTAAAATAAACCCACTGTGGGACAGTGCACACATAGGAAAGACATGTAAGGCCCATTAGGGAGACCATAATGCTTGGACATCTTGCAGGGAAACACTGGGCAGCTTAAAGTCAGTAAGTGCTGATTTAAGACCGCCTGTAATTCCAACCATCATCTAATAAGACACAAATTACTACAAAAAAAAATGTCAGTTATTGACCTTCTCAACTACTGCTTTTGAAATATGTATGTGCTTAGGGAAGATTCAGGGTCAGGTAATACTTCTGCCCTAAAAACATCCATGACATGAACGTATCTGACATCACAAAGCAAAACCTCCCAAGCTTGGAATCCCACAAGCATTCCAAATTTTTGATTTACTTTTAAGTACATTAAGGTAAAGAAGTAAACAGTATTATGGCCATGACCAAGGGGGCAAGACAAAGACTAAATGATTGTAACACTTATTTATCCCAAACATAATACTACCACCACTAGTAATATCATTACTTAAAACTCTTGAGTATGATTAACAATATCTTACTTCCTGAGGCAGCACGGTGGTTAGGTGGGTAGCATTGTCACATCACAACAAGAAGGTCCTGGGTTCGATTCCCAGGTGGAATTGTCCGAGTCCTTTTTGTGTGGAGTTTGCATGTTCTGGGCAGTTGTAACCTATTGGTTAAGATACTAGACCACCACTAAATGCACTTTGAATTGCCACTGTGTATGAAAGGTGCTATACAAATAAACTTGCCTTGCCTTGCCTAATCAGAAGGTTGCCGATTTAAGCCTTACCACTGCCAGGATGCCACTGTTGGGCCCTTAGGTGAGGTCCTTAACCCTCAATTGCTTGGATTGTATAGTTTGGATAAAGGTGTATGCTAAACACCAAAAATGTACTTCCCTGTACCTCTGTACCCATAGGAGTAGGGCCAATTTGCTGGAACCTGTTTAAAGTACACAAACCAGTGGCACTTTACCGGTTTATAAAAAAAACAGTTGTACAGGGTGAGTCAAAAGTCGCAGGACACTCTTTTATTTCAGAAATGAAAAGGAAAATGACATATCTGAATACCCCAGCAAGTAATGGGTGAGGGGGCCTATCTTTTAGGCTATGCCTGGAACATGGCCGCCATATTAAAAGCCGCCATATTGGATCAAGGGCAAGTAGCGTCTTCGGACGACCACTACGTGACTTGTTGTCCACAGTCCCGGTTTCTCGGAATTTGGCTATGAGGGATGCAACAGTGCTGTGTGAAATTGGTGGTCTTTCTGGGTGTCGGTTGTTGAAGTCTGCGGCTATGATACGGCAGCTGCGTTCCCCGGACATCAGAATCACCTCAATCCTCTTTTCTTTTGTCAATTCCATCTTCAGTTACCTGTAACGAACAACAAAAGTTTTGAACTTTCTGTGTTGATAACTTTTGAACCACACGAGATATTGCAAATCTGATTGCGGCAATCGATTTAGGAGAATATCCTGGTCTTCTTTGATATGCTACATGACCACCTTCCCATTGGAAAACTTGCCCTTGATCCAATATGGCAGCTTTCAAGATGGCGGCCATGTTCCGGACATAGCCTAAAAGATAGGCCCCCTCACCCATTACTTGCTGGGGTATTCAGATATGTCATTTTCCCTTTCGTTTCTGAAATAAAAGAGTGTCCTGCGACTTTTGACTCTGAATAACCTCCTATACATGTCTCTCATAGGTGTACACTAGGGTACTGCTGCTCCAGCTGTGATGACTAGACAATCTTTCATTGTATATAATCATTGTTTGTGCCAGTAAAGTTTGGATTGACTAAGGTTTGAATTTGGTTGGGAAAACAAGGGTAGAGTGGCATCTTATCTCCGGGGTCCTTAAACGTGCTCCTCTCAATCCATATCAATTACTTAGTAAGGAATGCCCACAAACTGCTAATGCAAACAGTGCTAAAAATAAAAACCTGGGTCCATTAGTCATTTCTCCAGTCAATCCACTTACTCCAATTCAGTCCAGCCAAACAAAAAGAGTCTGAACGTGAGAGTAATTACGCAGCTTTACTTTTACCAAAGAACAAAAGCTGTCAGTATTTAGCACTAATGTCATAAGAGGATTAAATCTCTTAATATGAGGCTAGAAGGTCACACACACAACCAAAACTAGTGTCAAACTAGCTGCTGCTTTACAGTGCAGTGTACATGAACCAAAATACTACAATCTAACAGCTATTTCTAAAGAAAAACACTGTTGATCCACATTTTTCTTTGTCAGTACTCTACTTGTCCCCCAGAACATGATGGACGAGTTGGGATATTGGTATGAGAGTGAAAATGAAAGGCATCTAAGTGTGACTATGCTTCATGCCAAATTTAATACTACAAGCTGTGAATACATTTCAATCATGCCAGTTTTGGAAATTAGTGGAATTAAATGTGCCAGCAAAATGTGCCACTGCTTCACAAAGACTGTCAATAAAATAACAAATCTGGTTGGCTTTGTTTGGATTGCTACTGATCTATTAGTTTAGTATCAACTGTCTTTAAAGAAGTATAAAATGATTTATAATATTTATTTATTTTGTCATTCATTTATTGTTATAGGCTGGGAAGTTCGCCAGTACATTACAAGGCACAATTTGTAATATTCAGGCACATTAAAACCACCTCCTTGCTTCTACACTCACTGTCCATTTTATCAGTCCCACTTACCATATAGAAGCACTTTGTAGTTCTACAATTACTGACTGTAGTCCATCTGTTTCTCTGCATGCTTTGTTAGCCCCCTTTCATGCGGTTCTTCAATGGTCAGGACCCCCACAGGACCACCACAAAGCAGGTATTATTTTGGTGGTGGATCATTCTCAGCACTGCAGTAACACTGACATGGTGGTGGTGTGTTAGTGTGTGTTGTGCTGGTATGAGTGGATAAGATACAGAAGCACTGCTGGAGTTTTTAAACACTTTACTGTCACTGCTGGACTGAGAAAAAACCACCAACCAAAAATATCCAGCCAACAGCGTCCCGTGGGCAGCGTTTGGTGACCTCTGATGAAGATCTAGAAGTTGACCAACTCAAACAGCAGCAATAGATGAGTGATCGTCTCTGACTTTACAGCTACAAGGTGGACCAACTAGGCGTTGCCACCGATCGGTTGGGTGCCATCTGGCGGGCATAATTGGCAGTGCCTGCAGCAGATACTAATTGGCCACCGTATCTGCAGGGTGGGGGCCGGACTATGTGTGGGTGGGATCTTCATACGATGTGTAAGGACCCTGATTGGCAATAGAGATGCCTGTGCAGAATGCAGGGGCAGGAAGAGGAGGGCTGTACACGTGTCGGAAGAGGCGTGCACAGCAACATGCTCTCTTTGGATGCAATCGGGTATCCCTCAGCAGCGAAAGACAAAATTAGTGCGCTAAATCGGGAGAAAAATGGGGAGAAAATGCATTAAAAAAAAGACTTTAATTTTAACTGGTCAACTTAGAAAAAGTGTCACCCTTAAATACTACTGCAAATACTGAAAATAATAATAATAATAATAATAAATAAGTAAACAAATAATGACAACAATATGTAGATAAATGGCCTAGTATAAATGTAAATGTTTCATCAAAAGGGCAACTTTCAATTAAAAATAAATATTAATAACAACTGTATCCATTAACAAAAACTGTAAATTTATTAAAATTAAATGTATCATCTTTGTAAATACATGCAACTATAATTGTGAGAGGTCAAACTGTTAAAATTAACTTCAAATGAACCAATATAAAACTAAAAAAGGATGCAAACGTAATAAATAAAAGCGGTAAAACACGCTAGTACACCAGAGCTGGGATTTCGAGTACATTGTATCGAATCTCAGCTCTGCCATCCGGCTGGGCTGGGCGGCCACATGAACAACAATTGGCTGTTGTTCAGGGTGGGATGAGCTGGACCAGGGTTCCTCATAACTGGTGCAATTATGACCACTGCTAGCTGATTGATGGAGTCTGCGCAGAGTTGGGGAATAATGCTGATCAGGGTGTGGCTCTCTGTGCACAAGGCTGATCCACAAATGAATTCGCCTCGTGCAGGTGAAAAAATGCAGTCGGTACTGCGCATGTTTTGGAGGGGGTGTGTGTCAGTTGCGAAGCTCTTCAGTCAGCAGTTGAGGCATAAGGCAATCAGGGTAATTTGATACAGCTACAGTAGGGGAGAAAATTGGGGGGAGTTTGGAGAAAAAGGGGAAAAAATGTGCAAATGAACTGGAAACAATGTTCTGTAAATGTAAGAAGTTAAATCACATGAGTAATGAAAATGCAAAAATTAAATGGTTTATTTAAAAAAAATAAAACCTAAACAAGTAAAACCTAAGTCAGCTTCAAAATAAGGAACACAATTAAATAGAAAATTAAATTAAGAATGTAATTAAATAAAAAGACAATAATAAAAAAAAGTCAGCTCTAATAAAGAAAAAACAAAACACTAAGCACAGAAATAGTTCAGAAGCGGGTCAGAGTATCACCAGTCTAATCTAACATACAGAACCTTAGTACTTTATAACCTCTCACATAAAACCTCTTTACTTTAGTCTTTATGTAATAGAATCTCATGTGAAATATATTATCATCTCCAGAGAAGCCCCCATAAATCCCTCAGTGATTTAAATATTGCATGAATCACAGTGTTGTACAGCACATCTATTCATAGCCTCTTATAGAGGACAGATCCCACAAAGCCTTGCTGTTCAGTCATGCCTCTTCCTTCAAAAGGTATGAATACATAAGGCTTAAAATCCACCTAATGCAGCTGAGTCCAGGTCTTCTTACACTACAGACTAACTGTGGTGTCAGTTCGAGTTGAAAAGCATGTGTGAGGTCGGGCACTTAAGAAAAGTCCTGTGGCTCAGAATCAATATTCCAATTCATTTCAAATGCTCTGTTCAGGCCAGCAAAATTCCTCCAAACAAACGGGGCTTTGTGCTTTCTAAACTTCACTTTGTGCACAAAAAACATTTTATTAAATTGATTTTATACTTTTCTAAGCAATGAGTCTTGCTTTCTAACAAGATTTATTGAACGTTTATTTTTTTGTGTTCATATTCTGGCTTGTGGTGTAAAATAAAACTAGTTCTTTATTCACCCTAAAAATAAAGTATAAAATTAAATGTGCACTAGAAAATGTTTTTTCCACAGGATGTAAAATATTAATACATTAGGAGATGCAGTCCTACCAACTTTAGAGTGAATCATATTAATTATTGCGGTTTATTTTTGGTTTATCGTACCGGGAGATAAAATCTTAAA
The DNA here is from genome assembly GCF_030014385.1 of Trichomycterus rosablanca. Classification (NCBI taxonomy): domain Eukaryota; kingdom Metazoa; phylum Chordata; class Actinopteri; order Siluriformes; family Trichomycteridae; genus Trichomycterus; species Trichomycterus rosablanca. Next base: position 7,007,612 of record NC_086002.1, on the reverse strand, counting down.
GGATGTTACAAAAATGTGCTAAATGTGCTTGAAGAGATTCTGAATTTTGGTTGACTTGTACCATTTCCAATAAAATAAAACAAAGCTAATAATAATAATAATAATAATATCAATAATAATTACCATTATTATTATTATCAGTATATAATTATACACTGATCTGCCATAACATTAAAACCACCTCCTTGTTTCTACACTCACTGTCCATTTTATCAGCTCCACTTAGCATATAGAAGCACTTTGTAGTTCTACAATTACTGACTGTAGTCCATCTGTTTCTCTGCATGCTTTGTTAGCCTCCTTTCTTGCTGTTCTTCAATGGTCAGGACCCCGACAGGACCACTACAGAGCAGGTATTATTAAGGTGGTGGATCATTCTCAGCACTGCAGTGACACTGACATGGTGGTGGCGTGTTAGTGTGTTGTGTGTGTTGGTATAAGTGGATCAGACACAGCAATGCTGATGGAGTTTATAAACACCTCACTGTCACTGCTGGACTAAGAATAGTCCACCAACCAAAAACAACCAGCCAACAGCGCCCCGTGGGCAGCGTCCTGTGATCACTGATGAAGGTCTAGAAGATGACCAACTCAAACAGCAGTAATAGATGAGCGATCGTCTCTGACTTTACATCTACAAGGTGGACCAACCAGCAGCGCTGCTGTGCCTGACATATGTTGGGTTCAAACACTGCATTTTTATGTTATTTACATTTTAGAAACTGTCCCAACTTTTTCTGATTTGGGGTTGTAAGTTCCATCACTTTAAAATTATTTAAAATGGGCCGCTCAGGTGGCGCAGCGGTAAAAACACACTCTGTTCACCAGAGCTGAGATCTCAAATACATCGTGTCAAGGCTGAGTGGCCACATGAACGATTGGCCGGGATTAAGCCGGATGGGGACTCTCTCTCAGACTAGTGCGATTACGACCTCTGCTGGCTGGTTGGTGGCGCCTGCACGGAGATGGGAGAGGAGTGCGGTAGAGGGTGTGGCTCTCCGTACACAGCGCTGTACTGCACTGCACTAGTCAAGTGTAGGTGATAAGATGTTCGACTGCTGTGCACATGTCGGAGGGGGCGTGGAGCAGCCTTGTCCTCCCCAATCAGGAGCAGAGTCCAGCATTAGTGAGAGGATGATTGACAGGCAGAAACTGGATGTGCTAAAAGTGGGAGAAAGGGAAAAAAAAAAGATTTAAAATCATTGAACAGCTATGCGGTAGGACAATGATACAGTAATACAAAACACACAATGAAGTTCATGCCTTAATGTTAAAAAGAAACAGAAGTTTTAGGGTGACCTAGTCAAAGTCCTGATTGCAGTGCAGTATGTCTGAATTAAAGAATGTGCTGGAATTATTCTGCCATGTGAAATAGTAAAAAAAATAAACACAAGTTCATTTAGTTGCAATCCAAGTCCTTACTGCATCCAGCTATCAATTAAGGTGCCACAAATGTCCACAGCAGTGTTTTTTTATCATAGAATTGAATTATTATCTGACTGTATAAAGAAAAGCTTCGCCATAAGAAGCAGCAGGTGGGGTTTTGACGTGGGGTTTGGAAATTGATTATTATGAGCTACAGTAATTAGTGAGTGATTTGTCATCTTGCTTTATACATTTCTTGAATAATAAATCTTATCGTGATTTCAAATTGCCTATTTATGATTCCTTTATTTTTACCCAGCAATTTAATTCCTGTAAGAATAGAGTAATTAAAGATAATAGCTCATCATGCTTCATTGTTTTTGTTTGTGATGCTATAATAAGTGCCTTTTAGTTACTCTCTGCAGTGGTGGCTATGGAAAATACAGATGTATCCCTGGCTTTCATCTACCAACTTATACTTTAAGTTCAATTCTCTTCAATCTTTGTTCGATTAAAAGGGAAATACTGGAAGTACGGCTTAATTACAGCTGTATTAATTAACTTCTGTTTAAGACCAAGCTCTTCCAGTCCGCTGTCTCATTTACATGCTCTAGAAGCACAACGAGTGGCTCTGAAATTGACCCCACATTTTAATTGGTCCGCACAATTACGAGAAGGGCCATAATAAACTCTTTACCACTTTATTACCTGTTGGTGCCTCAACTATGTGACCTGTGAAAAAGCTCTCAAATCTGATACCTGTGAAACCCATGACTGAATGCCTTGTAAATGAAGAAGTCAATTTGTTATTCTATAGCAGTAATATATACACTGATCTGCCATAACATTAAAACCACCTTCTTGTTTCTACACTCATTGTCTGTTTTATTAACTCCACTTACCATATAGAAGCAACCTGGTTTCACCCTGTTCTTCAAAGGTCAGGACTCTTACAGGATCACCACAGAGCAGGTATTATTTGGGTGTTGAATCATTCTCAGCACTGCAGTGACACTGACATGGTGGTGGTGTGTTAGAGTGTGTTGTGCTGGTATGAGTTGGTTAAACACAGCAGTGCTGCTGGAGTTTTTAAATACCGCGTCCACTCACTGTCCACTCCATTAGACACTCCTACCTAGTTGGTCCACCTTGTAGACGTAAAGTCAGAGACGATCGCTCATCTATTGCTGCTGTTTGACTTGGTCATCTTCGAGACCATCATCAGTGGTCACAGGACGCTGCCCACATGGCGCTGTTAGCTGGATATATTTTTGGTTTAAAAACTCCATCAGCATTGCTGTGTCTTATCCACTCATACCAGCACAACACACACTAACACACCACCACCATGTCAGTGTTACTGCAGTGCTGAGAATGGCCCACCACCCAAATAATACCTGCTCTGTAGTGGATCTGGGAGAGTCCTGACCAATGAAGAACAGCATGAAAGGGGGCTAACAAAGGGAGTTGTTTTTTTAACATTTAATATTATAAATATTAATATTCATATTTGAAAATTAGGGCATAGAACAAATGTGCATTTTTGGATAATATAAATATTTTTAATTAAGACCAAGACATAGCAAAATTTCCAGCTCATTTTTAATATTAAAAATACTAAACTTACTTAAAGAAAACAACATCTTATGTTTTTTTTTTAGTTTATTGACAGTTTTCTTTAAGTGACTTTTAATAAGCCACTCAGACATCAATCAGGCTTTCAGTCTCAAGGTTGGTCTTAAGATCAAGGCCATGGGCTTTTGCAGGGGCATGAATAAGTCTAACATATTTACAGCTTTACAGACCCTAACATGAAGTAGATTTATGTGCAAGAATCATGGCTATTGGCTGGAATGCTGAATGAACAGTATATAACTTTCCAACCAGGTTTTAGTAGAATTTATGTGGAAGGCATTGTGCTGGAGCATTTTTCACTCCTTTATTGGTGGGTTGCTCTGTCTGTGCTCTGTTTTTTTAATGGAAATGTTTGAAATACTATACAGATTTCTACCATATAATATTATTTAAACACACATTCCTTTTTATTACATTCAATTTACAACATAGTTTAGAACGTAGCAGTTTAATAAATTAGCTCACCACTACCAAGACCAGAGCCTGACATACAGACGCAACTGACCATGTCTAACATAGTAAAGCCTGTAGTATAAATACAGGTGGGGATGGTGGTGGTGTACTCAGTACATGCTGAGTGTGAAAAGAAATTATGCAAATGCAACAACAATGCAAAAATAGATGTGTGAGGGAAAAACTATAACAAGAATAACCTATGACTTATTGCAAGGTGTTAATTTGACAAAAAAATAATAATAATAAAATACAAAAATACAACTGCTCCAAACCTGGCAGCAGACCCTAGATAAAAAAGCCCAGTTGTGTCTTTAATCACTCTTGCAGTGCATTTAATATAGCACGATTTCATTTAAATCAGATGAAAACTCCCAAGTCAGTAATTGTACCATATCTGTAGGGACACGTAGGCTTGGATAACCAGAGATTAAAGACTTCCAATGAAGCGATTGAAACAGTAAGCAGGGACGATAATGTGTTCATATCCTTCCCACTGGACACATTTAGAGGTAGCTGGTTTTACAATCTGCTGGAAAAAGCTCTCATAAAGCTATGATGCAATAGTTTGGTCCCTCAAGGGTTTTGTTTATCAAAGTGTTTCAGGAAGCTAAGATAAGGACTTCTAATTTTTTTATTGCCTGGCAGAACGAATGAACTTGTTTACATGCTGTATGTTCCTCAGACACTGAGATTCAATTCAGAAGAAAGTGGAGTGTGGGGGAGGGGCTAGCTTAAAACCCCACCCATTTTCTACTTGCGTAAGATTCCTCATCTTCACATTTTAAAAGCATGGACTTTAGTTTTTAAATACCGTTTCCACTCACTGTCCACTCTATTAGACACTCCTACCTAGTTGGTCCACCATGTAGATGTAAAGTCAGAGACGATCGCTCATCTATTGCTGCTGTTTGAGTTGGTCATCTTCAAGACCTTTATCAGTGGTCACAGGACGCTGCCCACGGGGCACTGGTTGGCTGGATATATTTTTGGTTGGTGGACTATTCTCAGTCCAGCAGTGACAGTGAGGTGTTTAAAAACTCCGTTAGCGCTGCTGTGTCTGATTCACTCATACCAGCACAACACACACTAACACACCACCACCATGTCAGTGTCACTGCAGTGCTGAGAATAATCCACCACCCAAATAATACCTACTATGTAGTGGCCCTAGGAGAGTCCTGACCAGTGAAGAACAGCATGAAAGGGGGCTAACAAAGCATGCAGAGAAACAGATGGACTACAGTCAGTAATTGTAGAACTACAAAGTGTTTCTATATGGTAAGTGAAGCCAATAAAATGGAATATGTGTGTAGAAACAAGGAGGTGGTTTAAATGTACATTGTGTGGTGTACATTGATTTTAAAATACAGTTATAGGAGGTGGACTAAAAGTAAAACACTATATCAATTATAAGCTTGACTTTTTTATTAATTCACAGCTAAACAAGTGAGCTCTATTATTTTATATTCCAAAACAACTGGGCATAAATATGATTATTATGCAGAAAAACAGCTCTAGTCTCTCGCTACAGTCTCTAGTCTAGACTGTAAGCCTACAAGAGTGTGAGTGTAGCCTGGAAATTGTCAGAATTCAAACCTACAATCTTACAGACCTTCAAAATGTTATCACAGTTCTTGGAAGCACGCAATGACCATGTGCTTTATACCAATCCAAGAAACCAAGGACGTGGCATTTATGCAGTATGCACTTCAGAAATAATAGTCCTGTTCTTTGAGATATTATGGTGTACCACTTCAGTTCTGACCTGCCGTTGCTCAGAAATATTGTTTGCTTCACAAAACCACACTCAGACTGGAGGAATACAGCTCTACAAGGGGAGAAATACAAGAACCATGAGCATGTTGTTTGATTTAATGCATCTACAGTACTTCTAAATGTTGTGGAAGAAATAGCCAACCCCACTTAAATAGAAGGGTATACACTACACAAGGATATACAAATGTATACACTATTGAATAATGTACACTATATGACCAAAATTATGTAGACAGCAGATCATTAGCTTGTTGAACAACATATTCCACACCCATAGGCATTAATATGGAGTTGGAACTGGGTCATTCCTGGGATTGGGTGCCTTTTGGACCTTAAAACTTTTTGAAAATGAAACACTGTTCTTATTTGTTTTTCATGTTTTATTATAAAAAGGACACGTTATACTTTTCCAAACTAATACTGGTCAAGCTAAATTACACATGCACCTTATATACACTGTGACGTCCACCCTGTTACGTATTAGGTCGTAACAGGGTGGACCATAACAGGGTGGACATTCTAACATAAAATTAGCCATTAACTAGCGAGTGAGCAAAACCATGCTAGCATAAAAGTGAAATCAGACAAATAATTCTCTGCTTTTTAGTATGATTATTTTTAAAATGAACAAATCGTATTGCTTTTTCTCATATATCCCATAACAGGGTGGACATGTTATGGTTGACCATATAAGACTTTTAGGATAAAATGTGGAAAAAACAACATTAAAATTAGGAGTTTAATAAGCCACTCACCTTCCACAGTTGTTTTCCCTCCAAAAAGATCATGTGAGCTCCAGGAAATGATGTCAGTATGCAAAACAGCTTTTCATTTTAAGAGACAGTAGTAAGAAATAACAGGGTGGACAGCAACTTGAGGGACGTGTGAAAAACCCTTATAATCAGCAATAAAATCAAACTCATAAAGAAAAAAAATCCAAGGTTTAGAGGGACGTAAGCAAACCTTTTAAACAGTATTGAAAGACTGAGATATTTTCATGATTAAACCTCATATATCCATCACTAAATCTGAATATACAGCACTGGGGACATGGGAAAACCTCTGGTATCTAAGAGATAAAAACAGTATGTATACAGTCATTTTATTTTATTTTATTTTTTGGGGGGGGTAGAAAACATTGTGTTTAGTATTTAAAAGTGTTCATTAAAAGTGGTTTTTGACCTGGAGCTTTTGGTTGAAGCTGAAAATTAGCAAAGGGAAGCATGGAAAAATGAGAAACACATATGTGCAGACTTGCACACTTGATTGTTTTGTGCCATTCAGTCTGAAAGGTTTGAGAGGATCTGCTTTGAAGAATTGGATAAACTGTCGGAATTAAGGTTTTTAAGGTCAATATTTCAATATTTATAATAATAAGTCAATATTTATTGTTCTTATCGTCGTGTAGAAACTAAAGGCCTCCGCATACTTCCATACTTCCAGCGGTTTCATTTTGCCTGTCGCGTCTGCTCCACAGCTACAGGTAACGCTGTGACATTTATGATGTTAACTTCCATGACTACCGGAAAAATTGGAATCTCTACCGAGAGTCTCTTGGTCGCCAAAGCCAGGCAAACGTCATCTCCGCATGAAGTATACTGAGACCTTAATTCTCTGGTAGGTCCACACAGGGCAACTCTAGATTATGTAAGAGATAAAAACAGTATGTATACAGTCATTTTATTTTATTTTTTTATTTTTTTTAGAAAACATGTGTTTAGTATTTGAAAGTGTTAATTATTTCAGTAAGATGTTTAGAAATTGTATTGTTCAAAATTGACTTAATAAATACAATGATCAGTACTGGGGACACAAAAGGCACCGAATTGTAGGAATGACCCAACTGCATTTTGTGGCTTGAAATTTTGCCTCATGTAGTCAAAAGAGCATTTATGAGGTAAAGCACTGATACTGGAGGTCTGGCTCGCAATTAACATTACAGTTAATCCCAAAGAGTCCAGTGGGTACAGCTCAGCAGAGTTCCTTCATGCCAAACTAGTTCAATAATTTCTTTAAGGACCCCACAGGGGCACATTATACAGGAGGAGGACAGGGACTCTCCCAAACTGTTGCCAAGTTGGGGACGTATAATTTTTAATTTCATTTTATATCATTTACACCTGTTAGCATTGGGTTTGGCTGAAATGCCTGAACACAATAATAAAAAGGGGTGTCCATATACCTGCATACATGGTCATATAGTGTATATACAAAGAGTCTGGTAAACATCTATCTAAATAGTGTTATGTAAAAATTTGATTTTTTTATATCACCTTGCAAAGAGTGGTGGATAGAGCAGCAAAAATCATCGGTGCTCCTTTGCCCACCCTCCAGGACTTATACACAACAAGGACCAGAAACCGGGCAGAAAAAATTATCACAGACTCTGCACACCCTGGACACGAACTCTTTAACCTCCTACCCTCTGGCAGGCGCTACAGAGCCCTGAACACTAAATCAAACAGACACTGTAACAGTTTCTTTCCAAATGCCATCAAACTCATTAATAACAAAAACTGAACTACTGTTTACTGTTGTTTACATGCCACACTGCACTTTATACATGCTGTATAATACCGTAACTGCATCTTACCTTACTCAACTATTTATCTTACACTATTTTTATATTTTCTGTACATATGCAAATTCTGCTGAACATGTAAAATTGTACATTGTCTACATAGTCTTGTCTGTATATTGTATTGTTGTAAATTGTAGAGAGCTAACAACAGCCGGAAACAAATTCCTTGTGTGTGTAAACATACTTGGCGAATAAAGCTGATTCTGATTCTGATTCTGATTCTGATTCTGAATATAAGTGCATTAAATCCTTAGTTATATTGTGCTTGAGGTGAGGCTGGGAGTCTAAAGTACAAAGAAGCAGTTAAGAAACAACATTAACCACAGAATGGAGGTTCCAAAGTTCAACACCCAATGTGATATGGCTAGAGCAGTATAAAGGTAGGGCCATAGTATCTGTTCCTTGTTCTTCAGCTATTCCACTGCTTTAAAAGCCCACAATCGTGCCAATAAATTCTCCAATCCGGTCAACTGTAATCTTTAATTTTATTTATCATCTCACCTTATTTTTCACAACAACAGGGATCATGAAAAATAAAAAAATATCTTCTGTAGATCTACTTGGTGTGACAGGTGTTAACCCGACTCCCTATTCCATGCAGGAAATCAAACTGCAATATACACATGAATTTTACAGGCATTCACAGAAACACCTCCACTTTCCTGAACAGTAAATCGGTACCCAAAGCAGAAGAGAGAAAGCTTCGAATGACACACCAGGCTGTGAAGGACAGTACCCCAAACCGTGTTTTTGAAAATAAGCATTTAAAGTGCAGAGGTAGCCCAAATGATGCAGCTCTAATGCGTTAGGCAAACTGATGATTATGCATTCCTGCGACTGCCTCAAACATCCCGCTTCGACTCTCTGCCGATGATAGATTTGATGCACATCTGAAGGGCAAGCAGAGAAATGAAAAATCGCAAACCGACACTCAACTCCAAAGGGAGAAAAATAATGATCATGCATCTGGAAATTAAATAATATGGAGAAATGATGCAAAATAGCATAAAGGATTCTGGCACTGGGCAGAACTCAATAAAATATGTGTTCCCTTTGAAAATATGATATGCATTCTCTCTCTTTTTTTATATCTCTAATGACCTTTCAGTTGCTGTTGTAATGACTTTAAAGCATCAATATGGCTGTTTCTCTATAAAATATTTAAAATTTGCCCCAATTCATCCCCATTTCTTTGCACTTACCAATGACTAGGTTCAAACAGAAACGGCATTACCATGCACTATTAGTAGCTGAATCCACAAGGAACAGTCTGCTTTGGTCTAAACTAATGAAACCCTGTAAATTTATGTCAGATTGGGGTCATTCAGTCTGAAATTGTATACCCACTCATTTCATTTGTATGATAGATATAGCTTAATTAATGTATTTACATACCACAAGCAACATACACTGATCAGCAATAATATTAAAACCACCTCCTTTTTTCTACACTCACTGTCCATTTTATCAGCTCCACTTACCATATAGAAGCACTTTGTAGTTCTACAATTACTGACTGTAGTCTATCTATTTCTCTGCATGCTTTGTTTGCCCCTTTCATGCTGTTCTCCAATGGTCAGGACCCCCATAGGACCACCACAGAGCAGGTATTGTTTAGGTGGTGGATCATTCTCAGCACTGCAGTGACACTGACATGGTGGTGGTGTATTAGTGTGTGTTGTGCTGGTATGACTGGATCAGACACAGCAGCACTGATGGAGTTTTTAAATACCGTGTCCACTCACTCTCCACTCTATTAGACACTCCTACCTAGTTGGTCCACCATGTAGATGTAAAGTCAGAGATGATCGCTCATCTATTGCTGCTGTTTGAGTTGGTCATCTTCTAGACCTTCATCAGTGGTCAGAGGACGCTGCCCACGGGGCACTGTTGGCTGGATGTTTTTGGTTGGTGGACTATTCTTAGTCCAGCAGTGACAGTGAGGTGTTTAAAAACTCCATCAGTATTGCTGTGTCTTATCCACTCATACCAGCACAACACACACTAACACACCATCACCATGTCAGTGTCACTGCAGTACTGAGAAGGATCCACTCTGCAGCATGAAAGGGGGCTAACAAAGCATGTAGAAAAACAGATTACTTACAGACTACAGTCAGTAATTGTAGAACTACAAAGTGCTTCTATATGTTAAGTGGAGCTGATAAAATGGACAGTGAGTGTAGAAACTAGGAGGTGGTCCTAATGTTATAGCTGATCAGTGTACAGTGCCTTGCAAAAGTATTCAGCCCCCTTGAACTTTTCAACCTTTTGCCACATTTCAGGCTTCAAACATAACGATATGAAATTGTAATTTTTTGTGAAGAATCAACAACAAGTGGGACACAATCGTGAAGTAGAACGAAATGTATTGGATATTTTAAACTTTTTTTAGAAATAAAAAACTAAAAAGTGGGGCGTGCAATATTATTCAGCCCCTTTACTTTCAGTGCAGCAAACTCACTCCAGAAGTTCAGTGAGGATCTCTGAATGATCCAATGTTGACCTAAATGACTGATGGTGATAAATAGAATCCACCTGTGTGTAATCAAGTCTCCGTATAAATGCACCTGCTCTGTGACAGTCTCAGAGTTCTGTTTAAAGCGCAGAGAGCATCATGAAGACCAAGGAACACACCAGGCAGGTCCGAGATACTGTTGTGGAGAAGTTTAAAGCCGGATTTGGACACAAAAAGATTTCCCAAGCTTTAAACATCTCAAGGAGCACTGTGCAAGCGATCATATTGAAATGGAAGGAGTATCAGACCACTGCAAATCTACCAAGACCCGGCCGTCCCTCTAAACTTTCAGCTCAAACAAGGAGAAGACTGATCAGAGATGCAGCCAAGAGGCCCATGATCACTCTGAATGAACTGCAGAGATCTACAGCTGAGGTGGGAGACTCTGTCCATAGGACACAATCAGTCGTACACTGCACAAATCTGGCCTTTATGGAAGAGTGGCAAGAAGAAAGCCATTTCTCAAAGATATCTATAAAAAGTCACCTGGGAGACACACCAAACATGTGGAAGAAGGTGCTCTGGTCAGATGAAACCAAAATCGAACTTTTTGGCCACAATGCAAAACGTTATGTTTGGCGTAAAAGCAACACAGCTCATCACCCTGAACACACCATCCCCACTGTCAAACATGGTGGTGGCAGCATCATGGTTTGGGCCTGCTTTTCTTCAGCAGGGACAGGGAAGATGGTTAAAATTGATGGGAAGATGGATGGAGCCAAATACAGGACCATTCTGGAAGAAAACCTGTTGCAGTCTGCAAAAGACCTGAGACTGGGACGGAGATTTATCTTCCAACAAGACAATGATCCAAAACATAAAGCAAAATCTACAATGGAATGGTTCACAAATAAACGTATCCAGGTGTTAGAATGGCCAAGTCAAAGTCCAGACCTTAAACCCCTTCGAGAATCTGTGGAAAGAGCTGAAAACTGCTGTTCACAAACGCTCTCCATCCAACCTCACTGAGCTCGAGCTGTTTTGCAAGGAAGAATGGGCAAAAATTTCTGTCTCTCGATGTGCAAAACTGATAGAGACATACCCCAAGCGACTTGCAGCTGTAATCGCAGCAAAAGGTGGCGCTACAAAGTATTAACGCAAGGGGGCTGAATAATATTGCACGCCCCACTTTTCAGTTTTTTATTTCTAAAAAAAGTTTAAAATATCCAATAAATTTCGTTCCACTTCACGATTGTGTCCCACTTGTTGTTGATTCTTCACAAAAAATTAAAATTTCATATCGTTATGTTTGAAGCCTGAAATGTGGCAAAAGGTTGAAAAGTTCAAGGGGGCTGAATACTTTTGCAAGGCACTGTATATGTATATTAGAGATCTTACTAGAGATATGGCACAAACCTTTGGAGAAATTCTGTTATTACAATTATTACAATTACAATTATTATACAATTATTAATTTTGCTTACCTATTACCATCCTCTCAGATTAATTACACATCATGAAATGCTACATAATTATTAGTGTGTTAAATCCTACAGAGAAAGTTATACAATGCCACTACGGGCTCATTTAAATTTTGAGTACAAACGTTTCACATCCTGTTCATCACGTACTTCAACTATCCTTTTTTTTTGTTCCTTATTGTTCAGAGCCATTCTGAAGATGTATGTCCCAGTTTTTACGACAGGATTACTGTGCTCAAATTAAGAACAGCAGTAAAACAAGTGTTGTGTTATTATGTGCTCAGGTAGCGTTTAAACAACAGATTGTGAGCAGAGATTTGTGGACCTGCTGTCTGTATTTAGATTTGTGATTTCTGCATGCGTCACCAAGAGTCGAACAGATGAGGGTTAAGTAGCTGGGGCACAGCATGGCCTGGTAGAGCTCAGGTTATTCACTTCTGAGGTGAAGCGTGAGTAATGTTCACATCTGTCTCTTTACAGTGGTTTCTGACCTGGAGCTTTGGGTTCAAGCTGAAAATGAGCAAAGAGAGGTACTTGACAACGGGCACATGAAAAAATGAGAAACATATACACTGATCATCCATAACATTAAAACCACCTCCTTGTTTCTACACTCACTGTCCATTTTATCAGCTCCACTTACCATATAGGTGCACTTTGTAGCTACAATTACTGACTGTAGTCCATCTATTTCTCTACATACTTTTTTAGCCTGCTTTCACCATGTTCTTCAATGGTCAGGACCCCCACAGAGCAGGTATTATTTAGGTGGTGGATGGTTGAGCGGTGTATGTTAACCATGCAAGTTGTTAAGCTGTTAACTAGCTGCTTTATACACTTAAGTCTATTAGCCATCTAGAAATGTATACACTATTTTTGTAGATTAATATTTTAAATAAATTTGATCATCTACACATTACAGAAACTAATACTCTGGTAGGTCCACACAGGAAAAATCTGGCAACTCCAAAGCAGTATACTGTTGACTTACATGTCCAGGGTTTTGTTGTTGTGTTTTCTCATTAGGTGCTCAGGTGGCACAACAATAAAACAAGCTAGCCAACCAGTGCAGAGATCTCGAGTTCGAATCTCAGCTTTGTTATCAGTCAGCTGGATGTCTACACAGACACACGGTTGGCTGTGTCTGAATAGGGAGGGGAAATGGCTGAATAGGGTTCCTCATTGCTTAGCATTTATGACCTCTGCTGACCAGTTGAAGGCACTTGTGTTGAAGGGGGTACATGACAGCTTCGTCTCTCCTCAGTTGGAGAAGATGGGAAGTGGCAGCGACAAGAGAAGAGAGGAAATTCCAATTAGACATGATTTGATTGGGTGAAAAAAGGTGGAAAAAATAATTTCTAAATTAATAATTAGTTGCTAACTAATTAAATAAATAAATCAGTTTAATAATAAATTTAGGTTTTAGTAGTGAACTGTAGTCTGCAGTTTGCAGTTTGTGTTAAGTATCCCTGAAGGGAAAAAAAAATCATTCACAGGTCTCATAAATAAAGATGAATGTATACCTATTCTAACAGAAACTAATTTGCTGCTTGATCAGACATCTTAAATAGGATATATTAATGGTTTCCTGCATCTACTCCGAGGTAACCTAGTTACCACAGATCACTTACTGACTCCACGATGGAGTTGTTGACATATGGGCATAACCAGTAATTGGAGCTTTATTAAACTTCATTTATTTCACGATTTACTTGAGGTGCTTTTCTCTATTTTTATAATAAAGCACAAAGATTGTTTTTTGCTCAGGGATTCAAATAAGAAAAAAATAACTTAATTGATCCCATTTAACAGCTTTCCCCACATGCTTACTTATCTTGACAGAAAACAGTGTCATTATATATTTATTATATTAGTAAAGTAGCAAACTAGGCTTGTTTGGACAAAAAACTGAAAACAATTTGATTTATACCTGGGTTCCATTATATTAACTAATTTGTGTCATGCAGATAGACTGGATCTCTGAACATCATAACTGATGGGACCAAGAACTCTGCTGTCATTCAGAAGATCTTGAAAGAAAATGTTCACCCATCACTAGTGACTTCTGACGCCACAGCTGAAGGGTAAAAATTTAAGTAAATTAAAGTTGGAGTGCCGATGGAGTGGAGTCTGAAGCTGTGGCAAATCCTTAAACGGCCAGTTCATGCTTATAAACCAAACCAATAGCCGAACAGGTGGCGCAGCAGTAAAATACGCTAGCACACCAGAGCTGGGATTTCGAATACAACGTATTGAATCTCAGCTCTGCCGTCCGGCTGGGCTGGGTGGCCACATGAACAACGATTGGCTGTCGTTCAGGGGTGGGATGAGCCGGACCAGGGTTCTTCATAACTGGTGCAATTAAAACATCTGCTGGCTGATTGCTGGTGCCTGCACAGAGTTGGGGAATCATGCTGATCAGGGTGCAGCTCTCCGTGCACAAGGCTTATCTGCATATAAACTCGTCTCGTGCAGGTGAAGAGAGGCAGTCAGCAGTAGGGGGTTGTATAAGCTAATGTTCACATCAAGCATCAGAATGCAGAAAGCTGTGATCTGAGGAAAACTGACCAAGCCAAGGTTGTTGTTGACAATGTGTTCAAGATGGCTGACCTTTTTAGATTTGAATGCACAGCAGCCAGTAGTTTTTACAATAATTGGTGTGGTGATAAAAAAAAAAAAAAAAACCCTGGCTGGTGTGAATAATCTGCATTTCGCTGCAACATGCAAATAATGGGGGTTTCTTATAGCCTTGTATTAACATTTAGGCTGTTAGTAGTGATGTACTGGTGTAGATAATGTTTTCAGGGCACACATTAGGCCCCCAGTACCCATTAAGCATCATTTAAATGTCACATCCTGAGTACTATTGCTGACCATTTGCACCCCTTCATTGCCATGTTAACATTTTCCATCTTATAAAGGTTTTTAAAGCATGATAAGCACTGAGTCACTAAGCGCAAGCTTTTTCAAACTGGTTCCATAAACATGACAGGTCCAGTGTACTTTAAATGCCTTCCAGTTACCAGATTTGAATCCAATAGAGCTCACTTGAGAGGTAGTAGTAGTGGTGTTACCATAGACAAACCTTGTGAAATCCATGACATTATAAACTAAGGCTGTTTTAGCCTAAAGAGGGAGTCCTGCCTAGTTGTATATATATATCAAAACGTTAGGACCACCCGCACAATATGCTGTTAAAACAACTCCGACCCACCATGACATAGACTCCACAAGATACCTTAAGGAGCGCTGTGGTAGACATTACCAAAGTGGATGGTCCTACTGCTGCTGTCCCGCTGATAAACAATGCACATGCTGTATGCGAGGTTATCCACAAGATCTCGGAAACAAAACAGCATTCATCAGATGAGTCCACATTCTACCCTTGCACAGTGTTCAGTTCTGATGCCTGTGTGGCCTTTAGTTTGGACAGCAAACATGAATTAGCATGGCCACTTTGACTGGCCTGCAACTGCGTAGCCCCATAAGGATTCGATGCACTGTGTGTTGTGACACATTCACCTTATCACCAGTGGTACAATTATCAGATATTTGAGTCACAGTAGCCCTATGTAAAACAATACACAGAAATAAACACAAACTAACCTAGACATTTATAATCCAATGTTGCTATATTGAAAACCCTGAAATAAAAAAGGAAACTTAGAAATGAGCCATGCTGAGGGTAAAAAGGCACATCTTTGATGGATTTGGAGGCATTTAGATGCTGGTTAGGCTAAGAGATGCATGAGTACCGATACTGGTATCGGGTATTTGCCCGATACCGCCCTCATTAACTTGTACTCGTACTCGCAAACGAGGCTCCGATACTAAACAGCCGATACCGCGTGCCTAGTGAACGTTGCTGCGTTATGCCTAGTTCACGCTACACGATTTTTGCCCTGATTTTCGCTCGGCGACTAGATTTGCCGGCTCTGGAGCAACTCGGCGTTCGCTCGGCGATCAAAACTCGGTTCTCGATCGCTAAGTGTGAACTATCCAACAACTCGATCCGACGGGCTTGCCGAGCGCTCGGCGACCGGATCGAGTTTTCTAGCATGTCAGATATCTGATCTGAGATGTGCGACTGGGAATGAGTGACATGTCGAACAGCCAGTGAGAACGCAGGATACGGTGTGAGGGGAAACGCAGGAGAGGAGTGTAAACCGGTGGGACAGGGGGATAATATAGTTTATATCAGAATACACCAGCACACACACATTTTACAGTATTTCTGACCTGATCATTCTCTACAAAATATAACAACAAAACACCAACATTGCAAAAATATTTATTAACCTCCAACTCATTAACTCTATTAACTCATTAACTCCATCATTCTAGATAGGTATTGGTATCGGTATCGGCAAGTACAAAAATACATGTACTTGTACTTGTACTCGGTTGGGAAAAAATGGTATTGATGCATCCCTAGTCATTAACAAAGCTGTGGTCAGTCAATCTGCAAACAGGCTTACTTAGACAAGACTAAAAGACAAAACAAGCCAAATATGAAACAGGTTATGGGCAAGGCACGAGACAGTAGAATCAAACCCCACCTTGGTAATGCTCTGATACTTTACACTGGTCTGCAAATACAGCTTGTGTCATATCTGTGATTTGTATATTTGGTGATCCAAGTGTGGGGAAAGGGTAGCTCAGTGTTTAAGGTACAAGATTAGTAATCGGAAGGTCACTGGTTCAAGCCCCACATCTGCCAGCATGCCACTGTTGGGCCCTTATCCTTCAATTGCTTGCAATTGTATACAGTCTTAATTGTAAGTCGCTTTGGATAAAGGTGTCTGATAAATAGGGATGTAACGATACACTATAACCACAATGCGATGCATTTCACGATAGGTTCACGATACGAAAACAAATGATGACAGTTTGCTTTCATTATTTCTCTTAAAAAAAATATAAAATACTGTATTTGTGGTTATCTTTTATTGATGTAAATAATGAATTTCCTTTTATTTCAAAGGTAGGTACAAACTATGCAAAACAATGCTGCACATTTCCCTCTTTGTGAAATGAAAAAAAAAAAAAAAATGCAATTCTAAAACAAATCCCACATTAAATACATAAATAAATAATACAAATAAAGAAAGTATCCTCACATAAATACATTTGGCTGGAAAATTCAGAACCTGGGAACCCTGTAGTGACGTCAACCAGGCGAGGTGAAAAGCGCCAGTGCCCACTGCTGTTTAAAGTGAATATCGATTCATTATACATGTGAACCGAATTGAATCATTACACATGTGAATCGATTTTTAACTGTCTTGTGGTGCATCATTACATCCCAACTGCTGAAAATGTAAATGCGATCCCTTTCTTTTTTCCAGGGGTTGTCATGTTATGTACAGTAGAATCAAACCCTGCTCAGTACAGGCTTTGGTAATGCTCTTATACTTTATACTGCTTTGCAAAAGGATTTCAATATGCAGCAAATAATGAGAATGGGTGTGAAAACCAAGGCTAAAACTCTGGGGACTGGTGTGACACTAACAACAACCAGTTAGATCAGCTCAATGTCCACTTGAAAACTGTAGTATAAAAAAAGAAAAAGAACACCACATGAGTACCCTCCAACATTTATGATGCTTTTAAACTCATTCTTGATCTCAGACAGGAATTTGAAGCTTTGATTGCATGTCATAAAAATTAAGTGTTACGAAAAGCTACAATCACAAATGTAACCCGTGCCCAAACCTGGTGTCAAAGGTGGTGTATCTTTTCCCTAAAAGTTGGACCATGCAAATGATCAATGACTGTTGGTGTTGTAGGAGCTTGTTTATGTGTTTATTTTGCAAATGAATCATTGCATTTTCATTCTGCCACAGTAATTACATTGTTTGTCACTCGAACAAATGAGTTACGGGAAATAAAAGAAATAAAAAAAGAAAATAAATGCACCTGCCACTCTTTATAATGCATGTAGGATTTTTCTGCTAGCATTGTAATTCATACACCAGACATCCAGCCAATGGTAAAAAAATTAAGATTATTAAGATAAAAATAATATTACATAGACCCTTGACTTACGAATTTAATTGGTTCTGAAGGGCTGTTCTTAAGTCAAAATGTTCGTTAGTTAAACCTATTTTTCCCATAAGAAATAATGTAAATAGAATTAATTTGTGCCAGACCTCCCAAACCCCCCCTAACCTCTCTAATGTCTTAAAAGGTCTTTTTTGTTATAAATACCTTTCCCTTAAATCTTAAATTATAGAATAGACATTCCTGTAATAAACAATAATAAACAACAATACACAGTAGGACTGTACTGTACATAAACACACACACATCACATTTCAGTACACTACGTGTGCTTTACTATACACCATAATAAAATTCCTTCTTTTTTATAAAATGTATCTACCAGAAACAACAATAACTCTCATATTTATCTATTATTTCCTTCTTTATTTCAATAGTGTTGTATTTTGTAGGTGTAATTGCATGAAAGAAAGAATACTTTACTCAGCCTATTTCCTTCTTCTCTCTCACTCACTGTCCCCTCCGCCTGATACACAGTGACACCTACTGGCAGGAGAAATTATACAACAACAAATAGTAATAAAGTAATTTTCTCACCACTGCGCCTTCTCTGCACCTTCTGTGGGGCCATTTTAATATTGAATTGTACAAAATATAAAGAAAACACCGAAAAAACACCGTGCGCTGTCCGAATGTTCGCGAGAGAGAGAGAGAGAGATGGGATGGATGGAGTCAACTTGTTTGTGACGTCACGTGTTTCACAAATTTTGGTTCGTAATCCGAAATTTGTTCGTACATTAAGTTGAAAAAGATCACTCGTAACCCAAAATGTTCGTAAGGTAAACGGTTCGTAACTCAAGGGTCCACTGTACGAATAAGAAAACCTGAAAAGGAAAAATCTAAAAGTGTTTATCTCCATATAAATGAAGGATTAAATAAAACTGGGATTTTCTAAACTACTCTGGCCTTATGGGAGTATGAAACTGTTTAGCATGTAATTTTGAACACGGGGGATAAATTATTCAGTCCGGCTGCAATATTCATAAGGGAGGTTATTACGTACAGACAAGGCACCACAGGCTAAACAGGAATCTGTGTCTCACCAGCTGGCTGTCAGAAAACTTTTCAAACCCAAACTCTCTCTTTCTGCCTGTGAGTTGCTTTTCCTCGTAAACACCATCTTTCCCTCTTTCTCTTTTAGTCTGCAATCTACAAAGGTCCCATTTCCCTATTTGAGGCTATTAATGAGGGTCGTAACCTTTACTTAAACGAATGCAAAAAAAAAAACCAGACTTTTCCACTCTCTCTTTCTTCCTTTTTCTCACAGCATATCTCTCTTTTTTTTCTTTCTCTCTCATGAATTATTTATCTCTGCGTTTGATCTGAATTTAGACCACAGTTGCTAGTCATATTCAGCACAGAAAGACTTTTAGGAATGCCTGATGTTCAGGATGGGGAGTGGGAGTGGACTACAACATTTTACTCTGCTGTGTTCTTATTTCTATAAATCAAAATGCATAGAAAGAAACTGTGGAAAAAAATCATTTCTGTTACTTATTTGTTAGACTTTTCTGAGCAGTGGTAATTAAATCCGAGTCCTTTCTGTGCGGAGTTTGCATGTTCTCCCCGTGTCTGTGTGGGTTTCCTCCGGGAGCTCCGGTTTCCTCCCACAGTCCAAAAACATGCAGCCAGGTTAATTGGAGACACTGAATTGCCCTATAGGTGAATGGGTGTGTGTGTGTATGTGTGTGTATGTGTGTCTGCCCTGCGATGGACTGGCGCCCCATCCAGGGTGTTACCGTGTGCCTTACGGCCATTGAAAAAGCTGGGATAGGCTCCAGCACCCCCCGCTACACTAATTTGATAAGCGGTTAAGAAGGTGAGTGAACCGGCGCCCAGGTGCTGCAGCGGGATATTCCGCTAGCACACCAGCACTGAGTTTCTGAACTCCTCGGTTCGAAACTCTGTTTGCCACCGGTTGGCTGGGCGCCATCTGGCGGGAATAATTGGCAGTGCCTGCAGCAGATACTAATTGGCCACCGTATCTGCAGGGTGGGGGCCGAACTATGTGTGGGTGGGTGGTTCTTAATACGCTGTGTAAGGACCCTGATTAGCGGAAGAGACGCCTGTGTAGAATGCAGGGGCGAGAAGAGGAGGGCTGTGCACGTGTAAAATATAGGTATTGTGTAAAATATTGAGGCGTCGCTGAGGCGTAAGGAAACATTTCTACTTTTTCACTGTAGGAGGCGCTCTTTTATTTTGAATTGCTCTCGTGAATTAAAAGGACGTGGAAACACAGACCAGATGTAACATACAGCAGATCCCTCCCACTATGCCTGAACAAGCAAACAGAACAGAAAAGTCACTAAACATAACAAACTTAATAAAAACTTTACAAATTCATTATTAACACGAACACAAAATGCACTATGCATTACATCATTTTGAACGCAACTATGAATACAAATACTTTTAACACAACTTAACTATTAATCACGTGTTTACCCTTATTAAAGTTTTGGCTGTGGGCACACTGCATCGCATACATGGCGCATACTGCGCTTCCATGGCCGATGACGTAAGCGGGGGAACGTCCCTTGCCTTTCTATGACGGTAGGCCGGCTGCTCGCCACTAAATGCTTAATATCTTTTATCTAAGCATTTCCTGCATACATTTTTTTAAATTAAACCTTTAAATTAATTAAGTAGACCAAGTGTGCTTGTTGTGTAAAATATAGGTAGTTTGTGAAATATGCTTAATATCTTCTCATCATGCTTGGGGGTGATTTTTATACTACATACCCACTTATCTTCCACCTAGGTTTTTGTTTTCCTGTCTGTCTATTTATTTATTTATTTTTTTTTTCTCCCTTTTTAACGCGTCCAATTGCCCGATTGCGTCATGCTTCCTTTCCACCAATGCCGATCCCTGCTCTGATTGAGGAGAACGAAGCTAACCCATGCCCCCTCCGACATGTGGGCAGCATGCCGTATGCATCTCATCACCTACACTTTGACGAGTGTAGTGCAGCTCAGCATTGTGTACGGAGAGACACACCCTGAGAACACTCTTTTCTCATCTCTGTGCAGGCGCCATCAATCAGCCAGCAGAGGTCGTAATTGCACCAGTCCAGCTTAGTCCCGCCCATATCCGAACAACAGGCCAATCAATGTTCATGTGGCCACTCAGCCTTAGCCGGCAGGCAGAGCTGAGATTCGATACGATGTATTCAAGATCCAGCTCTGGTTCCAGCGTGTGTTTTTACCGCTGCGCCACCTGAGCGGCCTGTCTGTCTATTTATCTGTATAACCCACATACCTATAGTACCTACCCATCTACCTATTTAACACCTCTCTGCCTACTTATCTGCCTTTCTGTCTGTGTATTAGTTAACTCCCATAACGTCCTACCTACTTGTTTTTCTGTGTGTCCTCTTTAACTGTTTAATCCATGTACCTATCAGCCTTCTGTCTGTCTATGTATTCCACCCACTCACTAACCTACCCATGTACCAATGTACCTGCCTGTCTGTATCTTTGACCGTCGGTGTAATCCACATTCTTTTCTACCTGCTCTGTTCACCCCACATGCACCAATAAACCAAAACAATAGGACCACCTGCTTAATATGTTTTCAAATCAGCATCACATGGCTTCCACAATACATCTGATGGAGTCCTGTGGTGTCTGTATATTTCCAGTATACACTAATCAGCCATAACATTAAATACACCTTCTGTTTTCTACACTCACTGTCCATTTTATCAGCTCCACTTACCATATAGAAGCACTTTGTAGTTCTGCAATTACTGACTGTCGTCCATCTATTTCTCTACATACCTTTTTTAGCCTGCTTTCACCCTGTTCTTCAGTGGTCAGGACCCCCACAGGACCACCACAGAGCAGGTATTATTTAGGTGGTGGATCATTCTCAGCACTGCAGAGACACTGACATGGTGGTGGTGTGTTAGTGTGTGTTATGCTGGTATGACTGGATCAGACACAGCAGCGCTGCTGGAGTTTTTAAATACCGTGTCCACTCACTGTCCACTCTATTAGACACTCCTACCTAGTTGGTCCACCTTGTAGATGTAACGTCAGAGACGATCGCTCCTCTATTGCTGCTGTTTGAGTTGGTCATCTTCTAGACCTTCATCAGTGGTCACAGGACGCTGCCCACGGGGCACTGTTGGCTGGATATTTTTGGTTGGTGGACTATTCTTAGTCCAGAAATGACAGTGAGGTGTTTAAAATCTCCATCAGCGCTGCTGTGTCTGGTCCACTCATACCAGCACAACACACACTAACACACCACCACCATGTCAGTGTCACTGCAGTGCTGAGAATGACCCACCAACCAATTAATACCTACTCTGTAGTGGTCCTGTAGGGGTCCTGACCATTGTAGAACAGCATGAAAGATCTATTGTAGATTGTAGATCTATAAAGTGCTTCTATATGGTAAGTGGAGCTGATAAAATTTACAGTGAGTGTAGAAACAAGGAGGTGGTCATAATGTTATGGCTGATCAGTGTAATACACATCAAATTATAGCTGGGCTACCTGGCATGATTTGCCATGATGATGGTGCAGACACAGTGCCATCTCCAGCAAGGTAATACATAAATCACAAATAAATTAATCAATACATTCACAAAAAATACCCATATCTCATACATAAGTGCTTCTTGGCCGTGTAGTACAACAGAGTTGTTTCTTTGCTCATGGTTTAATATGTTCAATGCCAGGCCTTTGTTAATACTGCAGTTCACTGATGGTGACAAACTGCCTACATGTAAAAACCTCCTCGCTCAAACGCTGCACTGTCTCCTTTGTACATGTGACTGAAAAATCTGCCCCTCAGTGTCTCACCGATGGCGCCCACGGGTCGTTCCACAATGCACACTGTATTCATTCAGCCCGGGACGATACACCCTCAGTCTAACATATTTTAGCCCTGTGTGTGGGAGGGTTCGCACCAGCCAGCAGTAAGCGTTTAGAAGAAATAAGAACTCTCGGTTTACTCAGACAGACACGAAAAGTCTTTAAATCTCAGATTGACTGTGATCTATCTGTGTCCAGCGGCCAAGCCAGAGAAAGATAGATGAGTTCAATAAACATGGGTCTTCAGGAATCTACGGGAAATTATTAAGAGTGATCAATGGTCGGCAGGATTGAATTTTTTTTCTTTCTTTTAAACTAGTGCCCTGCTTCATTTGGCATCCATTATGCCTTTGATAGCTGAAATGGGCATGAAGTGAAAGAGTAAATGTGGCATTTTGGGTAAGACATGATTATACACGCTAGCACAGGAGCACAGAATGAAATAAACTGTGTGAAATACCCATGAACAGTTGACAATTATAACTTTAATCCTTCAGTTATGGTATTTTTTTATGCATTTTGTCCCCTTGTCTACCGATTTTAGCATAGCCAATTAGTTTTCCGCTGCTGGGTATCACAACCACGTCCTAGGAGTGTAAATTCGCCTGCCACATGCCCCCTCCAACATGTCTCTTGACCCCTTCTTATTCACCCATACTTTGCTGGATTTGCACATGAGGCCAGGTATTGGGCACAGAAAGCCATGCACCTATCTCCGGGGTCCTTGCACAGTGTATGAAGACCCCACACACTTATTAGTTCGGTCTTTTCCTGCCCAGCACACTAATGACCAATTTTGTCTGCTGCAGGCACTGACAATGGTGCCAGCTAGAGGGCGCCTAACTGATCGGTAGCGGAGCTGAGATTCAAACTTGGGGATTTCAGAATATCCCGCTGCGCCACCTGGGCGCCCAAGTAATTTTAATACTGGTGACGAGGTGAATGTGTCACAACAGTTTATGAGGCTAGTAAAAGTGGCCATGCTAATTCCTGTCCACTGTCAAAAGCAATAGGAACGCTTTCTGCTGTTCTATAATCTGATTTAGGGCTGGGCGATATGGATCAAAAATAATATCTCGATATTTTTTCGCTGAACGGCGATATACGATATATATCTCGATATTTTTTTTTTTTTATCCCATAAGGTAATAACAAAAAGACACTTCTGAGACAAAGCTACATGTTCCACATTTTTTACAGGCACTTTTATTAAAATTTATGCTGGGGAAGCTTCACACAACAACTATTTTTACTTAAAAAAAAAAAAAAAAGCTATTATAAGAAAAAGAAAGTTGTTTCTAAGGTATCTCCTGTCGTGTAATGTAAAAGTTTTTTCAAAAATCCACCCAAACGTTTTCACAAAAATCCACCCAAACGTTTTCTCAAATTTTTGGCTAGATTGTTGGGAACGTTTGGGTGGATTGTTGAGGGAACATTTGGGTGAATTGTTGAGGGAACGTTTGGGTGGATTGTTGAGGGAACGTTTGGGTGGATTGTTAAGGGGGACGTTTGGGTGGATTGTTAAGGGAACGTTTGGGTGGATTGTTAAGGGAACGTTTGGGTGGATTGTTAAGGGAACGTTTGGGTGGATTGTTAAGGGAACGTTTGGGTGGATTGTTATGGGAACGTTTGGGTGGATTGTTAAGGGAACGTTTGGGTGGATTGTTAAGGGAATGGTTGGGTGGATTGTTGAGGGAACGTTTGGGTGGATTGTTAAGGGAACATTTGGGTGGATTGTTAAGGGAACGGTTGGGTGGATTGTTGAGGGAACGTTTGGGTGGATTGTTAAGGGAACGTTTGGGTGGATTGTTAAGGGAACGTTTGGGTGGATTGTTAAGGGAATGGTTGGGTGGATTGTTACAAATATATTGTCTGGCCCTTTAAGAATGTTAAGTGCACTATAGGGCGCAGGGAGCGAGTGTGTAGGGAAGGTGTCGCAATTTATCGTTTCCGGCTGTGCTCGTGTTCTTCTGTTGTTTTGCACTGAGCTTGTGTGACATTAAATATAGAGTTCTCGTTAAACCCCCCTCACATGTTTGGACTTTATACATTATTATGTATATGTCGCCACAACATTTACATTAATATTTTTTTACCGTATAGAACTCAGTTCTGTAATACAGGCAGAACTAATCGTTAATGTTACTGTGTAACTATTACAACATTTCATGCATTTTAATCAGCGTTCTGCTTCATGCACTTTATTATTATTTAACAGCTTTGTTTGTTGTTTAATTGCTGTTAATTGAGTTAGTTCATGCAATTTTATTAATTTTTGGTTGTTTATTGGCCAAGAACAAGAAATACTATAATAGAAGATAAATAAATAAATGAGTCTCGGACGTCGGGCGATCATCCAGTATAAACTAACACGACCACGTACAACATCCAGTACAGAAATCACTCCCCATAATGTTTTTTACAGATATAGCAAATATCTATACATTCACATCACATATACAAACACAAGAGTCAGAACAACGGGAGATGCACCATTACGTTATTACTGTTTAAAACACTTCTGCTTGATTTACACTGTTTTTTTACACTGTCGATATTTTTTCGCTGAACGGCGATATACGATATATATCTCGATATTTTTTTTTATCCCGTAAGGTAATAACAAAAAGACACTTCTGAGACAAAGCTACATGTTCCACATTTTTTACAGGCACTTTTATTAAAATTCATGCTGGGGAAGCTTCACACAACAACTATTTTTACTTAAAAAAAAAAAAAAAAAAAGAGCTATTCTAAGAAAAAGAAAGTTGTTTCTAAGGTATCTCCTGTCGTGTAATGTAAACGTTTTTTTCAAAAATCCACCCAAACGTTTTTACAAAAATCCACCCAAACGTTTTCACAAAAATCCACCCAAACGTTTTCACAAAAATCCACCCAAACGTTTTCTCAACAGTTGAGGGAATTTTTGGCTAGATTGTTGGGAATGGTTGGGTGAATTGTTGAGGGAACGTTTGGGTGGATTGTTGAGGGAACGTTTGGGTGGATTGTTGAGGGAACGTTTGGGTGGATTGTTAAGGGAACGTTTGGATGGATTGTTAAGGGAATGGTTGGGTGAATTGTTGAGGGAACGTTTGGGTGGATTGTTGAGGGAACGTTTGGGTGGATTGTTAAGGGAACGTTTGGGTGGATTGTTAAGGGAATGGTTGGGTGAATTGTTGAGGGAACGTTTGGGTGGATTGTTGAGGGAACGTTTGGGTGGATTGTTGAGGGAACGTTTGGGTGGATTGTTAAGGGAATGGTTGGGTGAATTGTTGAGGGAACGTTTGGGTGGATTGTTGAGGGAACGTTTGGGTGGATTGTTAAGGGAACGTTTGGGTGGATTGTTAAGGGAATGGTTGGGTGAATTGTTGAAAACCCAAACGTTTTCTCAACGATCCACCCAACCATTACCTCAACAATTCACCCAACCATTCCCAACAATCTACCCAAACGTTCCCTCAACATTCCCCCCTCACATTCCTTCAACGTTTCCCCCAAACGTTCCCCCCGAACGTTCCCCCAACATTTCCACACGAACGTTCCCTCAACGTTCCTTCACGAACGTTCCCCCAACGTTCCCCCCCCCGAACGTTCCCTCAACGTTCCTTCACGAAGGTTCCCCCAACGTTCCCCCCGAACGTTCCCTTAACGTTCCTTCACGAACGTTCCCCCAACGTTCCTTTACAAACGTTCCCCCAACATTCCCCCCCAAACATTCCCTCAACGTTCCTTCCCGAACGTTCCCCCAACGTTGCTTTACAAACGTTTCCCTAACGCTCTCTCTCCGAACGTTCCCTCAACGTTCCTTCACAAACGTTCCCCCAACGTTTCCCCACGAACGTTCCCCCAACATTCCCCCACGAACGTTCCCTCAACGTTCCTTCACGAACGTTCCCCCAACGTTTCCACATGAACGTTCCCTCAATGTTCCTTCACGAACGTTCCCTCAAGGTCCCCCCCCAACGTTTCCTCAACGCTCCCCTCCCCCCCAAACGTTCCGGCTGTGCTCGTGTTCTTCTGTTGTTTTGCACTGAGCTTGTGTGACATTAAATATAGAGTTCTCGTTAAACCCCCCTCACATGTTTGGACTTTATACATTATTATGTATATGTCGCCACAACATTTACATTAATATTTTTTTACCGTATAGAACTCAGTTCTGTAATACAGGCAGAACTAATCGTTAATGTTACTGTGTAACTATTACAACATTTCATGCATTTTAATCAGCGTTCTGCTTCATGCACTTTATTATTATTTAACAGCTTTGTTTGTTGTTTAATTGCTGTTAATTGAGTTAGTTCATGCAATTTTATTAATTTTTGGTTGTTTATTGGCCAAGAACAAGAAATACTATAATAGAAGATAAATAAATAAATGAGTCTCGGACGTCGGGCGATCATCCAGTATAAACTAACACGACCACGTACAACATCCAGTACAGAAATCACTCCCCATAATGTTTTTTACAGATATAGCAAATATCTATACATGCACATCACATATACAAACACAAGAGTCAGAACAACAGGAGATGCACCATTACGTTATTACTGTTTAAAACACTTCTGCTTGATTTACACTGTTTAAATATGAAGTAAATACATGCATGTCAGCGCGTGCATGCGCTTGTATGTATTTTCGTTTTCCAATATTGGTTTTTGAAACGAATAACGACTCGTTTTCTTGTTTTTCAACTTTGGGATTTGAAGTGAAAAACTAATGACCAAAGGTAGACGAAGCTGGAACCTTTTGTCTGGACTTGTTTTTGGCATTCTGTACAGAATACATTATTCTGCTGCTCATCTGACACTTTGAATCTGAAACATCTTCAAATAATTGAGCCATTATTATTCTTTTTACTAAGCAGCTCCTCCACGGTCTTCATGCTATCATGGGAGTTTTACTTACAGAAATGTGTTCTGAGGGCAGAAAGAATTGGCGGTGGGTAGGGGCGAGTTGTGTTCAGTGAGGGAGAGGGGCGGGGCAGGTGAACATGCGCAGAGACTAACTGGGAGAAGAGAAAGACGAATTGTCGGATCTAATTGGAACGCAACATCTATATCGATATAGATGATATTGTCTTATCTTATATCGCGTATGAAAATATATCGATATTTTATAAAATCTCGATATATCGCCCAGCCCTAATCTGATTCATTTTTAAGGTCTCATCATGTATTTGTCTGCGTACATACACTGACTAGGCATAACATTATGACCACTGACAGGTGAAGTGAATAACACTGATTAACTCTTCATCAGAGCACCTGTTAGTAAGTGGGATATATTAGGCAGCAAGTGAACATTTTATCCTCAAAGTTGATGTGTTAGAAGCAGGAAAAATGGACGAGCGTAATGATTTGAATGAATTTGACAAGGGCCAAATTGTGATAACTGCATGTGGGGAGTGAAGGCTGGCCCGTGTGGTCTGATCCAACAGACGAGCTACTGTAGCTCAAATTGCAGAAGAAGTTAATGCTGGTTCTGATAGAAAGGTGTCAGAATACACAGTGCATCACAGTTTGTTGTGTATGGGGCTGCATAGCCACAGACCAGTCAGTTAGGAATGTTATGCTTGATCCAGGAATGGCTTATGCTTGGAAATGTTGCAATCTGTTTTTAAAGAATAACATATTCAAGTTTTAAGAAAGCTTTTTATCTGATCTGCGTGAGATGAATTGAAAACACAATCTTATAATCCACACCTTAATGCCTGGGATTTATATTTATACTGGCGCCCACTGCTGTAAACAACAAGGCTTGTTCAACACCGAGTTTTGCATTTAAAAACACCAAAACACACCAAAGACACACAGGGTCTGGAGGACAAAGATGAATGCCTGGTGGTCTTCAGACCTGGAGAAATCATTGCTTGATCTCACCCTGATACAGTTGTTTTATATATTGGTGACACATAATAAATGAACGTGTCCTGTGCACAATAAAAGCACAAATGCCATAAAGGTCATGTGTAGCAAACAGTTCAAGAGCTGAGATTGAGTACCTGCAGGTGCTGGTCTTCATTACCTCCCTCTCTCAGTGTACCATCCATCATATCTTATATCATCTCCTGCCGTGCTGTCCAGATGCAGCCAGAGTGAAGGGTTTTAAAGCTCACCCACCTTTGACCCTGATCTCACTGACCCCCTCTTCTCTTCCTGTAATCTAATTACTGTATTGTTTTATGCTGAGCCAGCGGCTTCTGAAACAACTGAGTTTTTCACAAAGTAGAAGTAAAACAATGCAAACACTTCTGAACAGTTCTACTGTTTCTGATTATTATTCAGTGCCTGCATTTACATTATTGTTACTATTTTCTCAGCACTGCAGTGACACTGACATGGTGGTGGTGTGTTAGTGTGTGTTGTGCTGGTATGAGTGGATCAGAAACAGCAGCGCTGATGGAGTTTTTAAACACCTCACTGTCACTGCTGGACTAAGAATAGTCCACCAACCAAAAACATCCAGCCAACAGCGCCCCATGGGCAGCGTCCTGTGACCACTGATGAAGGTCTAAAAGATGGGCAACTCAAACAGCAGCAATATATGAGCGATCGTCACAGACTTTACATCTACAAGGTGGACCAACTAGGTAGGAGTGTCTAATAGAGTGGACAGTGAGTGGACACGGTATTTAAAAACTCCAGTAGCACTGCTGTGTCTGATCCACTCATACCAACACAACACACACTAACACACCACCACCATGTCAGTGTCACTTCAGTGCTGAGAATGATCCACCACCTAAATAATACCTGATCTGTGATGGTCCTGTGGGGGTCCTGACCATTGAAGAACAGGGTGAAAGCAGGCTAAAAAGTATGTAGAGAAACAGATGGACTACAGTCAGTAATTGTAGAACTTCAAAGTGCTTCTATATGGTGAGTGGAGCTGATAAAATGGACAGTGTGTGTAGAAACAAGGAGGTGGTTTTAATGTTATTGCTGATCAGTGTATGATGGAATCAGTTAAGTATTGTACAATTACCCTTATCTCTCCCTTTAACCAATAAAACGACGTTTGCAAACTCCACTGTACAACTTGCCCACAGCTCTGTTCTAGAAATGTGGACGACTTTATGTAAGGCATACCTGGAATCCAGTGTTCTAATTATTGCTCTGAAAGCTTCTTTCTCGACTGTCTATAGAGGAATATTATATGATTTTCTGCCTACCTAAGCCTACAGCTGTATTAACCATGCTACAGTATAGCTGTATTTGAAAAATCCATATGGTATGAGGAATCAAAAATGGTATACCGAATGTATCGTCATACCGCCCAGCCCTACTACTAAGCCGGAGTATTTTTTTCTTCTTCCTTGTTCTTGTGTGCTGATGAATAGCACTAAAAATTGTTGGGGTACAGGATCAGGGTTCTTCAGGGTTTAGTTCGAGATTAAACTCCTATTTTTATTTAATACTTTTATTGACATGAAAAAACTATTTCATCACATCCCAGCAGCCTGACAAATGCCTGCTCCACTGGTGAATACAGTAGACCCTTGACTTACGAATTTAATTGGTTCCGAAGGGCTGTTCTTAAGTCAAAATGTTCGTTAGTTAAACCTGTTTTTCCCATAGGAAATAATGTAAATAGAATTAATAAATGCCAGACCTCTCAAACCACCCCCTTACCTAACCTCGCTAATGTCTGAAATGCTCTTTTTTGTTATAAATACAAGTATATTTTCCCCTAATCTTAAATTATAGAATAGACATTCCTGTAATAAACAATAATAAACAACAATACACAGTGGTACTGTACATAAAACAAAACACACATCCCACTTCAGTACAGTACGTGTGCTGTACCATACACCATAATACATTTCCTTCTTTTTTTTTATAAAATGTATCTACCAGAAACAATAACTTTCATATTTCTCTATTATTTCCTTCTTTATTTCAATAGTGTTGTATTTTGTAGGTGTAATTGCACAAAAGAGAATACTTTATTCAGCGAACTTCCTTCTTCTCTCTCACTCACTGTCCCCTCTGTCTGATACACAGTGACACCTACTGGCAGGAGTAATTATACAACAACGAATAGTAATAGATTTGTTCATTTGTTCAGCTTTCTCTGTATATATACTGTATATATAAAGAAAGAGACGGTCGGTCGGAGTTAACTTGTTCGTTGTGTACATCACGTGTTTCGCGAATTTCGGTTCGTAATCCGAAATTTGTTCGTACGTTAAGTTGAAAAAGATTGTTTGTGACCCAAAATGTTCGTATGGTAAACCGTTCATAACCCAAGGGTCCACTGTATTTTTCTTCTAAATCTTCTTATCTATTTCATTTTTAAAACGTTTCTCCTGTTGTAAACAAAACCTGTTATTAAACAATTTAATCATATTTTAATTAATCCAAATACTACTTTTAAATGGTGCTTACCTTTCACTCACTGTCACCCTAGGCTTAAGTTTTGGAGTTTAATCTTTGAAGAGCAGATTGATTCGAATTTAATAGTAGAAATAACAACAGTATAAAATAGTTTTTTTGTTGTTGTTTTATTGTATAATTATTGTTTTTGCAGATTGTTCCTAGTAGACAAGATAAGTTAAGCTCAAGACAGAAGCTTGAAAAATACTTATGTTTTATTCAGCAGGAGTAAGAAAAGTTAATGACCAGCAGCAAATCTGTGTAGCTGGAAAAACATTCACTATTATTAAAGTTTCCACAGCTGTAACTACAGGAGAACACTCAGAAGGAAATGAAGGGGATATTGTGTAAGTGGCACCATAAAGGACCAAAAAACTAAATAAATTATAGAACTTTATAATATAGAACTTACTCACTCACTCACTTTCTTAAACGCTTATCCAATTGTGGTGATGGGCGCTGGAGCCTATCCCAGCTTTTTATTGGGCACAAGGCACACAGTAACACTCTGGACGTGGCGCCAGTCCACAGAAAGGACCCGGACCACCCCGCCTGGGGATCGAACCCAAAACCTTCTTGCTGTGAGGTGACAGTGCTACCCACCGAGGCACCCTTTATATACAGTAGAACTATACCATAAATTCCAGCATATTATTGTGGAAAAAAGGGTAACGGTGGGTCCAGTTCATTCAGAAAGCCTAGACTATACTGGACAGGGTGCAATCCTTTGCAGGACTTGACCCCTCTCACTCCAAACAACCCTGTTTCCCCCTTCCCTGAGATAGCCAACCTGTGTAGGTGTCCGAACAGCCATAGCACTACTAAGATTCAAACCCAGATCTCAGCAATGGTGGGCTAGCATAATAGACCTCTTGGCCTTCTGAGCACGTAATTAAAAAAAACTTAATTCATGAAAGTTTAGGGGCATTTATTTAGATAAATAGTAGAAAATATAGGTAGGTTGTATAGATTGTGTAAACTATAGGTTACTACATGTACAATTT
The DNA here is from genome assembly GCF_030014385.1 of Trichomycterus rosablanca. Classification (NCBI taxonomy): domain Eukaryota; kingdom Metazoa; phylum Chordata; class Actinopteri; order Siluriformes; family Trichomycteridae; genus Trichomycterus; species Trichomycterus rosablanca. The sequence continues at coordinate 6,975,585 of NC_086002.1, read as the reverse complement.
TTATATGTTAAGTATTCGTATTTCTGATAGTAAATAAGAATAAACTCCAGGATTCATCTAACAGCAGCGGTTTGGTGTTTTTTTTAATTAACCTGGACGTTTTATTTCCATGTTCAAGCTTTAACTAAAACTGTAGTATTCTCGAACACTATGTGTGGCCAGTGGTGCAGCGGTGGACCTTGATTGATTTGAAATCTATTCTTAGCTGGCATTTAACGTGAATGATTTTCAGCATGAACTCTCACTCTCTCTCTGACATCCCCTAATGCCCGACGCCGGTCAGAACCCACACAGGACGAGGATCGAACTTTTACCTCACACGATCCAAGAGGCTCTGCTGCTTCCTTTATCAGTCTTCCTCCACTGCCTTCAAAAATAAAGAAATAAAGGGATAGTGGTCATAAGCTTGGATCAGTATATATTACAGAGTCACCTATTCCTAATTACGGGTAAGGGGGTGCACTATTAAAAACAGGAGAGTATAATGCACTTAAAAAAGAATGTGACCTCTTTGGGAAATGAGCAATGCGGTGAAGCAGATAATGATGATAATTAGAATTATGATAGAAGCAGCAGAATCTGAACAGGGTGTGCAGGTTTGAGCAGTACAAGGATACAAGGATTCAAAAAATATAGTCAGATGTCTTGAGAAAAGTACTTGTACAAGATACACTGGACATGTTACGATAAAAATAATAATTATAAAATTAAAAAAAATCTAGAGTTAATAAACAAGATCAGCAACAACAATAGCAACAACACTCACTCTCTCACTTTCTTAACCGCTTATCCAATTAGTGTTGCATGGGCGTGCTGGAGCCTATCGCAGCTTTTCAATGGGCACAAGGCACACAATAACACCCTGGACGGGGCGCCAGTCCATCGCAGGGCAGACACACATACACGCATACACACACCCATTCACCTATAGGGCAATTCAGTGTCTCCAATTAACCTGACTGCATGTTTTTGGACTGTGGAAGGAAACCAGAACTCCCAGAGGAAACCCACGCAGACCTGCGGGGAACATGCAAACGAACCCGGACCGCCCCGCCTGGGGATCGAACCCAGGACCTTCTTGCTGTGAGGCAACAGTGCTACCCACTGAGCCACCGTGCCGCCCATAGCAACAACAACAAATCAATAACAATAAAATAAACAATAAACAAAATAGCCAGTAGCTTTAGCTATGACACTTTTTATCTAATGTGCTAGATTCTACCTTTCTATTCAGTATCCATCTACACATGAGGTGGGTCTGAAAACACTTAAAGACACTTGACACAGGGTGGCAATATACCATTGAAGGCACCCCAAATGAACCCATTCACTTACTCATACTCAGAGGCAATTTAGACCAGAAGATGTTTTTAGGAAGGGGGGGGCAACAACACCATGAGAAAACAGACCCAAAATTGCACACATTTGCTTTTTTATTGATGTCTCCAGCAAAATTAGCACTGAAGGCAAACTTTTCAGACCAAATAAAGTGAAGTCTTAAGAAAAGTGGGTGTAGGGGATGCAAAGTGGGTCACTGACTAAATGTGCACAGTGGTGGTACAGCAATACGTGTCACTTTCTACTACAGTAATTAAAAGAAGATGATGATGATGATTATTATTCCGTATAAACATTCTGGCTCCTAGCAACCAACCATGTTTTTCAAGAACATCATGATGTCCTCTGTTCAGTGCTTTAGGATTTTAAATGGCTTGTTATTGCATCTTTTTTTAGAATTACCATTGGGGGACAGTGATAGCCTAGTGGTTAGAGCTTTTGGCTATTAACCAAAAGGTTGAGAGCAGCGCTGATGGAGTTTTTAAACACCTCACTGTCACTGCTCGACTGAGAATAGTCCACCAACCAAAAATATCCAGCCAGCAGAGCCCCGTGGGCAGCGTCCTGTGACCACTGATGAAGGTCTAGAAGATGACCAACTCAAACAGCAGCAATAGATGAGCGCTCGTCTCTGACTTTACATCCACAAGGTGGACCAACTAGGTAGGAGTGTCTAATAGAGTGGACAGTGAGTGGACACGGTATATAAAAACTCCAGCAGTGCTGCTGTGTCTGATCCACTCATACCAGTACAACACACACTAACACACCACCACCATGTCATTGTCATTGCAGTGCTGAGAATGATCCACCACCTAAATAATACCTGCTCTGTAGTGGTCCTGTGGGGGTCCTGACCATTGAAGAACAGCATGAAAGGGGGCTAACAAAGCATGCGGAGAAACAGATGGACTACAGTCAGTAATTGTAGAACTACAAAGTGCTTCTATATGGTAAGTGGAGCTGATAAAATGGACAGTGAGTGTAGAAACAAGGAGGTGGTAAAACCACATTAAAAATGTTATGGCTAATCAGTGTATATGTATAATGAGTAATGAAGGCATTCTATTGTGAGGATGCAGGATGCTTAACCAAAGATAAACAACACAATGGCTAAAAACCACAAAAGTAAACTACAAAATAAGAGCCATGAGAACAGAACTGAAAGAAACAAAAGAAGTCGAATAAAATCTGCAGCTCAAAACCGAGAGGCGATAGAACCAATAAACAAGCGCATTAGAAAAGAGAGGATTATTAATATTTATTTTTTCACATTTCAACTGTAGACCTTGCCAACCTTTGTTGTTGTTATACTAAGTATTATTTACAAGTACGAATGCGTAGAGCACAGACTAGACCTCTAAACATCTATATTTGATCTCTCTTCAGTTTCACCTGGATAACCATTGCTAACTTGATCAGGCCGTGTAATTTAACACGGTTACCTCTGGATTCTAACATAAATCCATGAGGATCACACGATGCATGAGGAGAAACATCAATGCAGCATGAGAACAATCTAATTGTGACTCGTTTCTTTCAGTTACTTTAAACAACGACCAACAGTGATACAAAGAGCTCAGATTAAAAATCAGTGTGAGTTTTGCAGGTGTGAGCTGAGGTGAGGCATCTGAAACAGCACAAAGTTGTTTATATGAATCTGCAGCTCATCGATGCATTGATTTGCCAAGCTCCCTAATGTTCCCAACAAAGCAGAGTTGAGGTTGTTGCTGGGGTACCGGCCGGCTCGGTACTGTTCATCACACAAAAACAGAATCATTTTTTTACATTTTAAATCCTGAAAAAATGGAATATTGTTTGTTAAAAGTAAGAACTGTGTATTTCCTAAATGCAATATAGTAGAAATTAAAATCTTTAAAAAATCTGCTTCTGTGTTGTCTGCTTATTTTATTTTGGGGAAGTTTAGAGTGAGCAAACAATTTCGGATGCGGATGATAAAAGAAGTCAGCAATCAGTGACATGAAAGCAGCAGGAACAACATAGTAAATAATAAGCAATAAACTGCACTGTAATTGTCAAGTCAAGTCAAATTTATTTATATAGTGCTTTTTACAATGAACATTGTCTCAAAGCAACTGTACAGAATCCAGGACCTACAAACCAAAAAACGCTGTTGAGCAAGCCGAGGGCAACAGTGGCAAGGAAAAACTCCCTTAAAATTACAGGAAGAAACCTTGAGAGGAACCAGACACAGCAGGGACCCATCCTCCTTGGGTGGCACTACTTGGCTGGTAAAGCAGTAGGTTTTTTATTATGCAAGCGTGCAGTATGCCTGCAACCTCGTCCGTACTATATCCGCCGTCTTACCAACGTCAGGTGATGCATGATGTCACATCGCCACAGTTACAACAATTTTAAAATAAGACAAAATTAATAATTCAACTGGAGATGCAAAGGCTTTCGATGCGGAAGAAGAAAGACGGCGGAAAGCGGAGAGTCGGAGTAAGACAAAAATTAAAAATGTTATAATTAAGTACAACCCTGAATAACGTTATGATTAGCTTTGTGGAGAGTGACAGAATTAATTTTGACTGATTTTAAAATTGTTATAACTGTGGCGATGTGACATCATGCATCACCTGACGAGGTTGCATGCATACTGCACACTTGCATACTGAAAGAGCGTACTGCTTTACCGGCCAGGCAGTTCACACTGCCTCAGATTTAGTACTTACTGATTAAGTATGCGATTTTGGACACAGCCTAAAAGAACATGGTAAAATTTTGGGTGGTGCACCTGCCCAGGAATGACTACACATGATTAATGAACCAATTGACTGACGATGTTATAATTGCTATGGCTTTTTCCATTCAAGTGGGTTTTCATTCAAGTCATACTTTAGGAACCTTCCTGAACTTCTTTACTATTATTGCTACTTGCGTGAAATATGTTTAACATATGGCAATGTGTTAATTACACTTATAATTAAACTTTCGGGCGGCACGGTGGCTCAGTGGGTAGCACTGTCGCCTCTCAGCAAGAAGGTCCTGGGTTAGATCCCCAGGTGGAGCAGTCTGGGTCCTTTCTGTGTGGAGTTTGCATGTTCTCCCCATGTCTGTGTGGGTTTCCTCTGGGTGCTCCGGTTTCCTCCCACAGTCCAAAGACGTACAAGTGAGGTGAATTGGAAACACTAAATTGTCCAGGACTGTGTTTGATATAACCTTGTGAACTGATGAATCTTGTGTAATGAGTAACTACCGTTCCTGTCATGAATGTAACCAAAGTGTAACATGACATTAAAATCCTAATAAACAAACAATTAAACTTTCTTATTTGCAGCATTACTTGCTAGAACTTGACTGACTGTTACCTTTATGAATATAAAGGTATGAATTTTTAATATAAAGACGTTTTGCCCAATTTGTTTTTAACCATGTATTAATTTATGTATTATTGTCAAAAGTCAATATGTATTTGAAATGTAACAAGCTAATGCACAAAAATCATAATAAATAACAAAAACAAAAATGCTCGAGTCTGTGTTTCCTCCAAATTAATGGGGACCGCAGACGGACTCACTCTTAGATTACAACATCAGGATACAGCACATCAGATCATGCCTCATTTATAATTTGTGACTGTAACAGCGCTGTTTGTGATCCGACGTCCATTTACAAGGTATGAAATCCTATCTTTGACTTTTATTCCTTATATAGGTCAGTTTGAGACCGTGATTTATGATCATGCCCGGCTAAACTTCTTATCTGCCTGTGCTTTGTGCTTCCATTAGGGAGATGTATGAGAGTTATTGATAGGCTTTGTTCAATTCATCATGTATGCCTGATTCTACAACGTTTTCTCTTGTACTAGTTGACGTTAAAAGATCAAATGAATGTTGTGGTTCAGGGTTAAGATCTACAAATTACAATGACCATCAGATATACTGTAAGTAAAAAAAATAACATGATGTAAAAATTTAATCTTGTAAACTACAGTTGGACCAGATTGTACAGAGCAAAACAGCTGCGCCATAAATTTCTAACTTCTGGACAATACTTCCAGGGCAGTTGTAGCCTAGCGGTTAAGGTATTGGACTAGTAATTACAAGGTCGCTGGTTCAAGCCCCACCACTGCCAGGTAGCTGCTGTTGGGCTTTTGAGCAAGGCCCTTAACCCTCAATTACTCAGACTGTACACTGTCACACTACTGTAAGTCGCTTTGGATAAAGGCGTCTGCTAAAAACAGAACGTGTAAATGTAAATGATGTCTCTAGGAATGTCCAATGCCCATGGCTATGGCCTTTTTGGTGTAATGACAATTTCTCCTCTCTCAGCTTTTGTGAGCGGCTCCTCAGTTTTCACCGTGGTTGCAACACACCTTAACACATCTCTAGGTGGTGATTATATTGCACATAACAGCTGAAGCAAATTAAGGGTCATTATTGAGCTCCCAATAGTTTAATCAACCGAACTGTGCATCTGTATATTTCTGCATGTTTGTGGGGCCCCTAATGGCTAGCAGCTTGGGGACTTTAAACAGTTGCTCATTGTGCTTATAATAAAAAATAGCTCTGTTGCTGACTATCACTGAACTCATTATTTATGAACATGAATAACAATAATGACCTCTTTTTCACCTTCATTTATGCATATCTGCATCTTTTAACTAAAAATAAACCTGTAAGCTAAAGCCGCACAGGAAAATACCACATCTATGGATAACTCATACACTCTAACAAGCTAGCAAACATTGCAGACATGAAGCATCTGTTGTTAATGTTTCTGTAGGGGGGATATCCCAGCTCCTGATGTTATTAAGACTGAAAAAGATAGAAACTTACTGATGCTGCTGTGCTGATATTTAACAAGCCAATGTGCTAATTGTCAAATCTGTTAGCACGTCAGCATTATTTTAGAAGGGCGCTTGTGAAACGAGGACTAAGAGAGAGAGAGAGGAGAGCGCTGCCAGAATTGCTGGGCACTGTAAAAGGTTTTTCTTCTAGATTGATACTTCACTGTAAGAGGTGCTGGCACTGAGTAAATAAAGGGGGAGGTGAGGAAGGTGAGTCACAGAGAGCACAAATGTACAGTACGCTAATGCTAGAACACAGAGGAAAGTAGACAAACAAAATGACAGTGTAATGGAAAGGTAGGGGTAACACATGTAAAATGGGGTGGAATGCAGCTGTAGAGAGAAGAGAACGATAATTTAACCTTTTATGTGTTTTATGTGATTTATGGAAAAGTCATATATAAAAATGTTCAGTTTTGGCTGAGTAAAAACTGGGATCTTAAGTATCAAGAAAATGTAATTCGGCCAGTTATTTCTTCCAAAAAATATCAATGCCAAATTTGAAAAGAGAACCCAGCTTCTACATGCCATATATCTGCCACACATATAAAAACACATGTACAAACATGCACACATTTAATTATTTACTTTTACATCTGCAGCATTTAGCAGACACTTTTATCCAAAGTGACTTACGGTACTGTGACAGCATTCAGTCTAAGCAAATGAGGGTTAAGGGCCTTGCTCAAGGGCCCAACAGTGGCAGTGGAACAGTGAAACAAACACCCTTTTGATTACTAGTCCAGTACCTTAACCACTAGGCTAGGCTACAACTGCCCTAATAAATAAATTATTTACCTTTATTATAAATAAATCCTGCAAAGTGGAACCTCGATTTCACGTACTAAAGGTAGGGGGGAAGGTGACTGGTCCGTAAAATGCGATTGTCTGAAACAACGAGGATATACGAAAACACAGCACTAATGTCCACAAAATTGCTAAACATTGTAATGATGTAATGTAAAACCTGTGATCGTATAGTGAGTCTGAAGCACTGCTGGTGGATACTGGAGCAGCACTGGTGCATAACTTGACGTTTCCTTAAACTTGATGTGTGTGCAACTATGGCTTTGCTCTGTGGTGCGGTAAACCACCATCAAAAGTATTAATACTGACAATATCAAACAAACCAGCAGAACCTCACAATCACATTTATGCTGTCCATTTTACTTCAAATAAATGCGCTTAAAAAATCCCGAGAAAGTTCAATATTTGATTATGCCTTGCTATCATTGCAAAATGAAAGCGCAGAGTAAACAGCAGCACCGCGACCCAGATCAACCACACAGCAGCATAAAATCATAACAGCTTCTTACCTGAGCTTCTCTTCTTCAGACTGAGACCAAATCAAATCAGTGTGTTGTTCCATTAGGGATATAATTAATTCACTTGTTTTTCTTCTTGGCGGCCATCTTGAATGTTTCCAGAATATATAAATATCAATATCTGTGTTTGTCCTCCAAACTAACATAAACCGTCTTAGTTGGATAATTAGCTGAATCAAATGCACTGATTCATGGAGTTGTTTACATACAACAACATAATGAAACAGAGTGAGCAAAACGAATGAATTTGTACTGTATATAAGAGCACAGCTCAGTGATTCGATTCCAATGAATAATTCGTTTGAAAAGAGTCAATTCTGACTAATTTTTACTGAGTGATTCAGTGATGCTTTTTCACAGACTGATGTGATGAAATGGGGGAGGGTGAATTTCATGTGTATGGACAGAGTCTGACCGAGCTTTAGAGCCAAAAAGGCACAAATGTATTAAATAATAACACTTTAAAGTACAAATAATTGTTCTGCAATATACTGTAATATGTAAAAATAAAAAATAGTGTTTTATTGTATTTTTATATAGATTTTTTAACAGTTTTTCAATTTAATTTTTTAACAGTGTTTTTATATTAAATTTGTGGTATTTTTAGTGTAAAAGTGTAAAAAATAAGATTTACAGCTTTTAATTACCTAAATTGTGTCACTAACTGTCCATGAGCTTAAACACACGACTTGCTCTGATTATATAGCCACCACAGTGAGAATGACTCTTCATATTGTTTTTTTTTGTACTATTTTACTCGTATTTAGTGGTTTTTTTAAATACATTTTTTTTATTTATGCATTTTCTTCCTTTTTTCCCCTTTTAGCACGTCCAATTGCCCGATTGCGTCATTCTTCCTCTCCACCAATGCTGATCCCTGCTCTGATTGAGGAGAACGAAGCTAACCCACGCCCCCTCCGACATGTGGGCAGCATGCCGTATGCATCTTATCACCTACACTTTGACGAGTGCAGTGCAGCTTAGCATTGTGTACAGAGAGACACACCGTATGAGCACTCTTTTTCGATACGATGTATTCGAGATCCCAGCTCTGGTTCCAGCATGTGTTTTTACCGCTGTGCCACCTGAGCGGCCCTATTTTACTCGTATTTAGTGTTGATATACTGCCATGGATAAACAATGTCTGTTGTCCAAACTTAAAGATAACACTATTTTACTTTTAACAGGCACACAATCAATCTGTAGGTTGGTTCACCAAGAAGTTAAACCAAGTTAGATGTGTTAAGCTTCTCAGACAAGCTCAGACCCTTTGAAATTGTACCTGACTTTCATACAAAAGTAAAAAAAAAAAAAGCCTCTACTTAGCAAATTGAACACCTTCTCCTGAGGTTTTTAAGATGTCTGGCAGATTTTGAAGCAGTTTTTTTTGCTGGTCTGGCCAGCCTGAGGCTGTAATGTGGCCAAAAGTGGCCTCTTGCACTTCAGGTGTGCTTGTTATAAAAAGATTGCAAGTGCTGGCCCAGCAATAAGCTCTTTTACCACTCGCTCGCTCTCTCTTTCATACCCACCCGCCGTCTGTACCGTGCACTCTGGTCCTGTCTCTTTCTATACCATTCCTGTTCAGCTCTCGTTCTCACCCATCGCCCATTGTCTCACTCTGTCTCTTTCTATTTTGTCTGGTCCTCTCTTCTTCTGGTTAATCAGCCTCTCACTTTGAAATGCTCACCCCCAAGGTGCTGTGTTATTTTGCCTGGAATCAAACACGAAAGGACTGAAAAGTGTGGTACCTTACTGAATGATCTTCAGGTTCATTTGAGGAAAAAAAAAGCTTTCAGGCTTCATAGCTGAACAGTAAGAGTCTAATTGCCTAGCCAATAGCAACTCAGATCTGCTCTGAAGCATGGTGGCGTACCACTGTGATAAAGATACCAGTCAGTGAAAAGGCCAGTAGAAATTGTTTAACCCTTTAGGTGCTAATGCATGTTAGCAGCACATACAAGATGATCTGTCTGAAAACCTAGAGAGTTCTATACATAGATGTATTTCACGTCATCCTACACGCGCTCCCGAGAAGAAGGCTGTCTAAATTCTTAGATGCCTTAAAATGCTGCCTATTGAGGTGCCTTATTTCGAAGCTATAAACTGACTGAATGACAGAAGAGCACCTAATGCTTCCTTAACGGTAATGGCAATCCCAGCATTCAGTGTGGCACAACTTTTCTCACAAAAAAAAAGACAAATAAGGTGGACGAATGCAACACAACGAACGAATGAAGTTCTTTTCAAATGTAAATACATTTTTTATTAATTTTTAATTACATTTACATTTATAGCATTTAGCAGACGCCTTTTATCCAAAGCGACTTACAGTAATGTGACATTATACAGTCTGAGCAATTAAGGGTTAAGGGGCTTGCTGAAGGGCCCAACAGCAGCAACATGGCAGTGTTGGGGCTTGAACCAGCAACCCTCTGATTACTAGTCCAGTATTTTAACCACTAGGCTACAACGGTAATGTACAAGTGTAATTTATTTACAAATACAGACAGTCAGTGACAATTTAACCATTTTCGGTACACAGAGGGAGATGTTAGCTGGACTGCTAGCGGGTTGTACCGCCTCAGCCAATTGGTTTGAATGGCCTGAGACTAACTGTGTTGGCTTAGTAACTTAAAACTGCAGGGACGTAATCGCCGTAATCACTCTCTAAGTATATGAATGAAGATATTATGCACTGACGGGTCACATTACATAAAGTTAGTAAGTGCAATATGTTTATTTATAATATTAATTTATTAATATTTTATTTAATAATTTATTTTGAGCATATCTAAATATTGGGGACGTCCAAAACATATTGTGATTTTGATATTTGTTATTAATGTTATTATTTTCTTGCCCTGTGATGGACTGGTGACCTGTCCAGGGTGTTTTCCTTTTGCCCAGTAAATGTGACCCACCGTGACCCAGACCAGAATAAAGTGAGTGGTGGTAAAACAGACAATGAATGACTGAATAAATGAATGAATGTTATTTTCTTAAAAAGCTATTACATAGTAGTGTGTCTAAATAATCTTCCCTATGAGTTTGATGTCTTATTAGAATCCTCTCTACTCAGGCAGCTGTAGGCATTAAGGCAGCTCACCAGGTTTTCAGATAGACCCAAAGTGATGAAAAACTTTCCGCTGGACCAGCACTTGTGTTTCAGGTGTGCTTGTTATGGAAAAACTGCAGTGCACATGGACTCCACTGGCCACAATAGCCTCAGGCTAGTCAGACCAGCAAAATAAATGGCCTAAAAATCTAACAGCTTAAAACACCATAGAAGTGTTACGTTTGCTAAGCAAAATCCATTTTTCTATTTTAGAAAAAATAAAGTCAGGTGCATTTTAGTGGTTCTTTACTGGTTCTTTTAACCCAGTGATAGAGGAATCATTTTTATTCTGTTATCTCCAGATTATCATCCATGGTCTAAATAAGTGATCAATAACTACCTTTAAAAATGCTGTTAACCACTTTATCTGTCTATTTATATTCATTCTGAGAGCAGGAAACACAACCAACATGACATTAAAGAGCAGACAGGCAATGTTATCAAAGCTGTAACCATGAATTAAACATTGAGGGGACCAAATCTACCAAAAGGGGTGGGAGCTTCCTGCCATTACATTCCTACCATATTAACAACTGGCGAGAACACTGGGGGATTACATCACACAAAGCTAGTCAGTTTACATCAGTATTTTTTTTTTTTTTTTTGAATAAATAAATGTTATTATTTTCTTTCAAATATTTGGCACTATATGCAGCCATGAAAGACAAAACAGTGTGAAGGCCTTAGAAATGTAGGAGGATTGGGGTATGAAGGCAATCACTAAGCATTCAGAGTGTGAATGGGTACAATAAAATCTTGTTTTGTAAATTGGCCACTCATCTGTGGCCAATTTGGACTAGAGATCGGACTAAAGTGAGTGAGTGGGTGAGTGAGTGGATAAGTGGGTGGATGGGTGGCTGAGTGAGTGAGTGGATAAGTAGGTGGGTGGGTGAGTGACTTGGGTGGGTTTGTGAGTGAGTCAGTGGGTGGGTTGGTGGGAAAAAATGTCTAATGAAAAGAATAAATAAGTAAATTATTATGCCAATAGGGGCTGTGTGGTGGTGCATCAGGAAAAGTGAGTGTTGCACATCAACATGGGTTCTAAAGGCCAGGGTTTGATCCCTCCCTCAGGTTACTCACTTCATATATTTTCAGTGTCTGTGTTGATTGTTTTCCCTCACATCCAAAGAGATGGATTAGTTGCACTAAACTGTCCCTGTGTGTAAATCAGAACTGAATGTGTGAGTGTTATAACCTGTGATCAGCAGGCACCATCCAGGGTGTAGTCTTGCCTTGGACCATGGGTTTGTAGGTGGTGCCAGTTTCACAGCTAGCCTGACCAGGATGAAGCAGTACATGGTGTAAATGATAAATAAAAAAGCACATTATGTAGATATCGGGTTTCTGTAGCGTTTCAAATGTTTTCTATATGTCAGTATAATCTGAATTGTGTAGTAATGGCTAATATTTTAGAAGGAGCGGGTCAAGCCATGACATAATTGCTACATTAGTAATAAATGAGGAGCAAATCGATTCGCAACTCACGCAACTCTTTAATTTGATTTAATGTGCCATTAAAAGAATACACTTCATAAAGCAGCACCTTGTGAGGTACGATTCTAACAGCAATTTGGCAAAAATTCATTAGTGTTACATAGAATTTTACCTTCTATAGTTTATGCCAACTTGCCTCCTCTTGTTTCCCCACCTCTCTCAGCACGCTCTGAAACTCATTTTATAGAAGTATGAGTTATTGATTCCTAAGGGAATACATCTCATTGCAGAACGAGCAGTCCTACTTATGAAAGTGCTAAAAAGAGGAATATCTTGAGTTTAGTTATAAATCTTCTCCTGTCTCCCACTTTCTTTCCTTCCACTACCTCCTTAACCTGCTGTGGAAATGGCTCTTTTCATATTGATGTATTAAAAGCAGCGAGGTGGAAACAATGATAGTCCCCGGACCACAAATCAAAGTGAGCAATATGTAAAAGAATGGACTTATTGTCCATCGTGAGTGAAGAAAAGAAACAACACTGTTATATCAATGACAAAATAAGTTTGGAGGGAGGAGTGGTATATGTACATAGAAATATTACTGGAAGAACTGAGCATCAAACATCTATTCATCTATTACTAACTTTTTTATAGTCTATATATACTGTATATGGGCCATAGTATTTAGTATACACTGATCAGCCATAGCATTAAAACCACCTCCTTGTTTCTACACTCGTCCATTTTATCAGCTCCACTTACCATATAGAAGCACTTTGTAGTTCTACAATTACTGACTGTAGTCCATCTGTTTCTTTACATACTATTTTAGCCTGCTTTCACCCTATTCTTTAATGGTCAGGACCCCCACAAGACCACCACAAAGCAGGTATTATTTGGGTGGTGGATCATTCTCAGCACTGCAGTGACAATGACATGGTGGTGTGTTAGTGTGTGTTGTGCTGGTATGAGTGGATCAGACACGGCAGCACTGCAGTTTTTAAATACCGTGTCCACTCATTGTCCACTCCTAGTTGGTCCACCTTGTAGATGTAAAGTCAGAGACGATTGCTCATCTATTGCTTCTGTTTGAGTTGGTCATCTTCTAGACCTTCATCAGTGGTCACAGGATGCTGTTGGCTGGATATTTTTGGTTGGTGGACTATTCTCAGTCCAGCAGTGACAGTGAGGTGTTTAAAAACTCCAGCAGCGCTGCTGTGTCTGATTCACTCATACCAGCACAACACACACTAACACACCACCACCATGTCAGTGTCACTGCAGTGCTGAGAATGATCCACCACCTAAATAATACCTGCTCTGTAGTGGTCCTGGAACAGTCCTGACCATTGAAGAACAGCATGAAGGGGGAGGGGGTAACAAAGCATGCAGAGAAACAGATGGTCTACAGTCAGTAATTGTAGAACTACACAGTGCTTCTATATGGTAAGTGGAGCTGATAAAATGGACAGTGAGTGTAGAAACAAGGAGGTGGTTTTACTGTTATGGCTGATCGGTGTATATGTATAGCCAGTGAAGACACTGCATATTTCTTTAAGTAGCTCTCTAGCTTGTTTAATACATTTTATTGCTGTCTAGGTTTTTGAGTTAGATTGTCTCAACTGCATACTGATGAATGCTAACATCAGCTAGTTTGTAAGTTTTGCCTGAATTTACAGTTTAGCTGACTAAAGATGAACTGACCTCCACAAACTGTTGTTTTCCTTCTTTTGGGGGCTCCAAGCATTAATCCTCCCCGTATTTACTTCTGAAAATCTTCCTCTTAAATATTTATGGGCTGTATCCATACAGGATTGGACTTAAACGCTAAAGATATATTAATAGATATTTTAAACTGTTCGAAATATTTAGCTTTTTTAACATAGCGCATGTGGGGATTTTTGCATCTTGGGGGAGAAGCAACAAAATACTGAAAGTTCTCCATTTACTGTATAAAGGCCCCTGATTTTTTTTATTAATTAGCTGATTACTATTAATTTGGTTAATTGATTGATATTTATTTATTTTATTTTTTGTCCAATATCAGGAGTATTTATCAAAATTGACATATGGCAGGTCATCTCTACAATCCACATTTTAAGTACTCCTTTTTGGCATTAATGAAACTACATCACTAGTATATAAACCTTGTCTATTTTTCAATGCTACCTTTAAGCCAGGTTTGATACTGTACCAGCATCTTAATTTATGTCAGTACATACTGTATAAAAAAGTCAATACTATTTCCCACCCCACTTCTATACTTAAACAGTGGCTATTTATAATCTTTAGAACCCTAAAGCAAAAATATATCATACAATCGGTTTTTTTTTGATAGGCACTTGATATTCCATTACTGATACACACACAGACGCAAAAGAACAAATATGCTTTTAAAAATCAGCACCCACTCATTCATCTGTTCATGGGTTTGGCATTGGCTTTTCATAGCTCTTTCAAGATGATTTTATACTCATTAAAATACACTCTTCAAATTATCCGTGTAAAAGAGATGCTCACAATATATAGAAAAGCAGCCGACTGTTTCTGTAAGTGGATAGAATCACCATGTTAAAGACACATCCCTGCCAAGGCCTTCCACAACACATTAAATATTTTAAAATAAAGGAAGTAAAGGAAATAACACATGTTTAATTTGTTATACTTGATTTAAAAACCAAGTGTACCAGTGTAAGCAGGAGGGATGCACTGATCCACTACTGAGTACAAGTACGACATCAATACAGGTCTTATGGATCTGGATCAATATTGGATGGGTTTGGATGCTGTTGACTGTTTGTGATGCTGACTGATTACACAAATCGTCCATGTAAACATGTGAATACACCCATGCCATATACCCGGCTTCATTGCAGTGGTGGCGAATCACAGTCCTTGGCTGCAAAGAGTTTTATTTATTTGTTTGGATTTTTTATGCCATGTTTACACAATGGTTATATTCACGGCAGGAAAGGGTAGGTAATTTTTATATCAGTCTATAGCCCTTGTGTCAAGCGTTGTTTTAGTATGTTTTTTTATATGCATTCTTTTAGACCATTTTTTTATTTATTAGGATTTTAACATCATGTTTTACACTTTTTGGTTACATTCATGACAGGAATGGTAGTTACTCGTTACACAACATTCATCAGTTCACAAGTTTAATGTCAAACACAGTCATGGACAATTTAGTATCTCCAATTAAACTCACTTGTGTGCCTTTGGACTGTGGGAGGAAACTGGAGCTCCTGGAGGAAACCCACACAGACACAGGGAGAACCAATTTATTGTACATTTTCTGAAACAAGATTAATGTAGGGTACAAAATTCTATCAAGTAATGAACTTTGTGGCTGTGCGTTTTAATTGTTTGTGAGTGGTCATGCTTAAATCGATCTGCTGACTTTTTGATGCCCATATGAATAAAACTAGTTTGACTGCAATCATTACAATACACATGGAACAGTGTTCTCTTTGCCAAGGTTGAGAGGAAACTGTCATGATGAGAGGAAAACTGTCAGGAGAATCAAGAACCACCGCAAAACTTTCATATAATTAGAAACTACTGGAACAAGTACACATTAACACCGTCCACAGTCAAGCATGTTTTACATTCCCATCTGCTTGTAAGCTGCTGTGCAAGAAGGAGGTCCATGCCTCTTTTATATTTTATCCATGTGATAAACAAGGTTTACGTTAAAATACTGTTGCTAGACTGCAAAAAGAACATCTTGTTTTCAACAACATCCATTACTGCAGACCTGTTTTTAGAAGGGATCCGGGTTGCCAGATTTATATTCTCTGTCTCAAAATAGGCTTAATTCACAAGCAGATTGTACAAGAAACATTCTTTTACCTAAATACTCCAAAAAGAAATTTAAAGAATTAATAATCAAATGTACTCATGTAGTTAAATTAAGCCAACTTCAGTATACAAAAATAAATAAACCCAGTGTAATAAAAATAAGCTGGTGATAATCAGGTTTGTTTGTTTGTTTATTAGGATTTTAACGTCATGTTTTACACTTTGGTTACATTCATGACAGGAACGATAGTGACTCATTACACAAGATTCATCAGTTCACAAGGTTATATCAAACACAGTCATGGACAATTTTGTATCTCCAATTCACCTCACTTGCGCGTCTTTGGACTGTGGGAGGAAACCGGAGCACCCGGAGTAAACCCACGCAGACACGGGGAGAACATGCAAACTCCACACAGAAAGGACCTGGACCACCCTGCCTGTGGATCAAACCCAGGACCTTCTTGCTGTGAGGCAACAGTGCCACTTAGCCACCGTGCCGCCCCGATAATCAGGTACCTGAAAACTGCTCCCAGCAACACTGCTGTAGCTGATGTACTGGAATAAATTCTATGCAAAACCTTACACATAACATATTATAATAACATATTAAGGCACAATCTGCCTTTTTAAGTGCAGGCTTTTTACTTTTTGTGACTGTAGGGAGATAAGATAACCGCAAGTTGATTATTTAGAACATGACACAAACAGGCATGCACATTTTTTAAAGGGTTTTACATTCTAAGTTTAGAAGCTTCTGGATAATGTGTATCTAGCTGACACTAAGGCTGTAGTTGCTAAAGCCATCATCATCGATTCTTTCTTCTAAACCTGCTAATGAACACTTAATCCATATTAGCACATCAGGGAAAAACTGTGTAGAGACAAATTTTCTCAAGGGATAACAAGAAAGAAAACACTTCTGATGGTTGGTGGAAGCTTTTTACTGAGATTTTTACAATAATAATGTCATAGATGGGAAAAGTAGTGAAAAAAAATCTACCCAAGTACTTTAAAAATGGCTCAATGCTAAATGTATGTACCTTGTCACTAATACACAGATGTATATACTGTACATGTTTTTAAATAGAAAAAAAAACAATCAAATCTGTGGATTAAATGTGATCAATAATGTTTTTTAAAAAATATTTTTATTTATGCATTTTCTCCCTTTTAGCACGCATAATTGCCCGATTGCGTCATGCTTCCTCTCCACCAATGCCGATCCCTGCTCTGATTGAAGAGAACGAAGCTAACCTACACCCCCTCTGACACGTGGGCAGCATGCAGTATGCATCTTATCACCTACACTTTGACGAGTGCAGTGCAGCTCAGCACTGTGTACGGAGAGACACACCCTGAGAACACTCTTTTCTCATCTCTGTGCAGGCGCCATCAATCAGCCAGCAGAGGTCGTAATTGCATTAGTTATGAGAGAGAGACCCCATCCGGCTTAGTCCCGCCCATATCCGAACAACAGGCCAATCGTTGTTCATGTAGTTGCTCAGCCCAGCCGGCAGGCAGAGCTGAGATTCGATAAGATGTATTTGAGATCCCAGCTCTGGTGTTCCAGCATGTGTTTTTACCACTGCGCCACCTGAGCGGCTTGTTAGTCTGCTTTCATGCTGTTCTTCAATGGTCAGTGGACCCAGGGTCACTACAGAGTAGGCATTATTTGGGTGGTGGATTATTGTCAGCACTACAGTGACACTGACATGGTGGTGGTGTGTTAGTGTGTGTTGTGCTGGTATGAGTGCATAAGACACAGCAATGCTGAAGGAGTTTTCAGTGTCACTGCTGGACTGAGAATAGTCCACCAACCAAAAATTATCCAGCCAACAGCGCCCTGTGGAAAGCGTCCTGTGACCACTGATGAAGGACTAGAAAATGACCAACTCAAACAACAGCAATAGGTGAACGATCGTCTCTGACTTTACATCTACAAGGTGGACCAACTAGGTAGTAGTATCTAATAGAGTGGACAGTGAGTGGACACGGTATTTAAAAACTCCAGCAGCGCTGCTGTGTCTGATCCACTCTTTACCAGCACAACACACACTAACAAACCACCACCATGTCAGTGTCACTGCAGTGCTGAGAATGATCCACCACCTAAATAATACCTGCACTGTAGTGGTCCTGTGGGGGTCCTGACCATTGAAGAACAGGGTAAAGCAGGCGAAAAAAGTATGTAGAGAAACAGATGGACTACAGTCAGTAATTGTAGAACTACAAAGTGCTTCTATATGGTGCTACTAAGTGAAGCTGATAAAATGGACAGTGAGTGTAGAAACAAGGAGGTGGTTTTAATGTCAGGCTGATCAGTATATATATATATATACGTATATATATATATATATACAGGGGTTGGACAATGAAACTGAAACACCTGGTTTTAGACCACAATAATTTATTAGTATGGTGTAGGGCCTCCTTTTGCGGCCAATACAGCGTCAATTCGTCTTGGAAATGACATATACAAGTCCTGCACAGTGGTCAGAGGGATTTTAAGCCATTCTTCTTGCAGGATAGTGGCCAGGTCACTACGTGATGCTGGTGGAGGAAAACGTTTCCTGACTCGCTTCTCCAAAACACCCCAAAGTGGCTCAATAATATTTAGATCTGGTGACTGTGCAGGCCATGGGAGATGTTCAACTTCACTTTCATGTTCATCAAACCAATCTTTCACCAGTCTTGCTGTGTGTATTGGTGCATTGTCATCCTGATACACGGCACCGCCTTCAGGATACAATGTTTGAACCATTGGATGCACATGGTCCTCCAGAATGGTTCGGTAGTCCTTGGCAGTGACGCGCCCATCTAGCACAAGTATTGGGCCAAGGAAATGCCATGATATGGCAGCCCAAACCATCACTGATCCACCCCCATGCTTCACTCTGGGCATGCAACAGTCTGGGTGGTACGCTTCTTTGGGGCTTCTCCACACCGTAACTCTCCCGGATGTGGGGAAAACAGTAAAGGTGGACTCATCAGAGAACAATACATGTTTCACATTGTCCACAGCCCAAGATTTGCGCTCCTTGCACCATTGAAACCGACGTTTGGCATTGGCACGAGTGACCAAAGGTTTGGCTATAGCAGCCCGGCCATGTATATTGACCCTGTGGAGCTCCCGACGGACAGTTCTGGTGGAAACAGGAGAGTTGAGGTGCACATTTAATTCTGCCGTGATTTGGGCAGCCGTGGTTTTATGTTTTTTGGATACAATCCGGGTTAGCACCCGAACATCCCTTTCAGACAGCTTCCTCTTGCGTCCACAGTTAATCCTGTTGGATGTGGTTTGTCCTTCTTGGTGGTATTCTGACATTACCCTGGATACCGTGGCTCTTGATACATCACAAAGACTTGCTGTCTTGGTCACAGATGCGCCAGCAAGACGTGCACCAACAATTTGTCCTCTTTTGAACTCTGGTATGTCACCCATAATGTTGTGTGCATTGCAATATTTTGAGCAAAACTGTTCTCTTACCCTGCTAATTGAACCTTCACACTCTGCTCTTACTGGTGCAATGTGCAATTAATGAAGATTGGCCACCAGACTGGTCCAATTTAGCCATGAAACCTCCCACACTAAAATGACAGGTGTTTCAGTTTCATTGTCCAACCCCTGTATATATATATATATATATATATATATATATATATATATATATATATATATATATATATATATATATATATAAATAAAGTCCTTAGCACAATAAAGTGGGCAAGTCATGGGGTCTGAACTGCCCAGTCATTATCTCTCAAATAAAGGTTGAATTTGTCCATAGAACTGCTGTCAGCATAATTCACTGTAAACACTGTAAAAGATCAGCACTTTCTGACTAGTTGAACCAGCTCACCTGGCACCAGAAACTATAGCACAGAGCTTAACCCATATGTGCAATGATTTTATGCATTGTGCTGCTAATGTGACTAAATCACATGAATAAGCAGGTATACTGGAGCACTGTAGGCATTTGTGAGTCAGTTTTTGCTTTTGTAGCTTAAATCTCAGGTTCTTGATTTGCCTTATGATTTCAGATGTGGCTTGTTAACAATAACAGTATTCAAAAATAAGCAGATGATTGCACATTCGTACTTAACAACTGAAAACACACATGCACTGTTCCAAAACTTAAGCACACTTAAGAGCTAGTTTTGATTGTTGCAGAGCTAGCATTGCTATACTGCTGCATCAGTAACTTTCCCACCCCAAATTAGATTGTGAAAGTATAGAATGACATTTTACTTCACCCTTGTCTTTCAGATATTCTCATTCTCTCTCTCTCTCCTCTCTTCAATCGTGACCTTTAGAGCGTTGTCATCTTTTTTGCACGCACGATGCCAGTAACCTTATTAGCAACCTTTATAGACGTCTTTTCATGCATGCAGCATGCCGAACGTGGAGAAAATAGCTGCCAATCAGATGACAGACCGTCAACCGTACGCTCAAGCGGGAATGGAACGATCCCAAGTGAATCAATAGCACAAGGTCTGATGGTTGACTGACAATAGCCGTTTATTTGCAGCCCCGTGTTAATCGAAATCAATGGTTAATCTGATGGAGTCTGTTTGGGCTCCCGGAGCCTCAGTGAAGATTAATAAGAAGTGTGAATATCACTGAACAGGCCACACATGCCTATTGGCTTGGCTAACCTCAAACTTGTTTTTCTTCGTTTTTTGCTGATCCACAATTCAAAAAGGCTAAACTGTTCATTGGGTGTTAAGCAAGTGGATCGATCAGGAGGGATAATGTGGGATTTCATTGTGATTTCGAGGGTTTGTCAATATACTGTTGATGATATACACTTAGACTTATGTCCCTAGGTCCTTTTTCATAGTGGGCTGCTATAGCCTGAGGGTTAAGGGCCTTGCTCAATGGCAACCTGGCAGTGGCGAGGTTTGAATTAGCAACCTTCTGATTACTGGTCCAGTACCTTAACCACTAGGCTACAGCTGCCCTATTATATGATAAAGTCCTTAACACAATAAAGTGTAAATTAATGCAGGTCCTTTTTTATAGTGGGCTGCTATAGCTTGAGGGTTGAGGGTTAAGGGCTTTGCTCAAGGGCCTTATAGTGGTAACCTGGCAGTGGTGGGGTTTGGTCCAGTACCTTAACCACTAGGCTACTAGAGTCTAAACTGTCAGGTTATTGTCTCTCAAATAAAGGTTTATTTTGTCCACAGAACTGCTGCTCACTGGAAGCTTTTCTTCTTTTTTCCAGCATAGTTCCAGTTTGTCAATATACTGTTGACGATATACACCAGTACATTAAATATAGACTATTTTCAGCTGGAAGAATGGCTGGATAGAATGCCTTTATTTGTCATATACGGTACAACAAAATTCTTTTTCCGCATATCCCAACTTGTTTTGAAGCTGGGGTCAGAGCGCAGGGTCAGCCATTGTACGGCACCCCTGGAGCCAAGCTCTACCCATCAGGCTACCACTGCCCCTTGTCCGTTATATTTTTGCTCTTCTTGAGCTGCCCTGGTCTGTTTAGGATACCAACATGAGTGGTGGAGGAATACTTTAATATAGTGTGTTTATCTGTGCATTTTAGAAGTTTATGTACGAGTTCAGCACTGGCTGGTGAAAAACCAAGTCCAATGCCTTCACGTGTCAGAGGGAGCGTGTGCTAGTCAGTGAACCTTCTCGGCCGGCCAGGATGTTGTGCATAAGGCTCAGGTTACCATTACAATGGTGGGAGATTGGGCATCTTAAAATATTTAAAAATATGTTATTATTATTATTATTATTTTGCTGTGCTAAACCACAAAATAAGGCCGCTGAGTGCAAATGGACTGTCCTCAATTGCAACACTCACAATCGAGTCCCAGAGTACCTCTGAAAGCTTCTGCACAAGAGCTATTCGTTGAAAGCTTTATGGATCGAGTTTAATGGCCAAGCAAGAGCAAGCAAGCCAAATATCACCATGCACAATGCCAAGCTCTGGCTGAAGTAGTGTACATCACACCAGAAAATGAATAGCAGCTCAAATGCATAGTGCCAGCTATAAAGATTAAAGAGAGTAAAATAATAATAAGGAGCTGTTATTTATGAAATAGGATTGAAATAAGCCTTTTATGATTTTAGACTTTATTTTCCCACAATCCTTTTTGCATTTTTTATGCTAAAAAGTAAATACTTTTTGTTAACATTTCAAAGTACAAAACATTTATTTAGTCACCAGTTTAATTCTAAATAATGATGCAAATTTATTCTAAATATTATAATAATATAACACATCATATATTAAATTGAAACACACTGATATAAAATATATGAAGCCATCACAGCCTGTACGCTGAGTAAGCATTCCTGCATGTTCAATCATTGCCGGAGACGCCTGGTCTCTATATTTTTATGAGTGTTGCCATGTAGCTCCTTTTTCACTTTTATTTCCACTTGATCCACAAGATAAAAAAATATTGGTGAATTATTATGGAAGAGAAGAGCATATTGTTTGACCTAAAGTAATCACCACCCTTTTTAAAGTCACATGTATGATGCTCTTAAAAATGACACTACCACACTACCAATATTTATTACTCTTTATGGTGTAAAACAGGCTTTACTTTTCTGTTCATTTTATTTAAGTATGCTGTGAATGATTGTATTAATGCTAAGGGGACTATAATGGAAATTAATAAATATATCTAATCTTTGCTTTACTCTCTGGACTGTGGCGATCCTTCCAAATACTTTCACATAACACAGCCTAGATCTTTACCCTTGCTAGCTTGTAAAGCCTTAGGCAAACAAGACTTGTGTTGTACAGAACACATGTACAGTGTATCACAAAAGTGAGTACACCCCTCACATTTCTGCAAATATTTTATTATATCTTTTCATGGGACAACACTATAGAAATAAAACTTGGATATAACTTAGAGTAGTCAGTGTACAACTTGTATAGCAGTGTAGATTTACTGTCTTCTGAAAATAACTCAACACACAGCCATTAATGTCTAAATGGCTGGCAACATAAGTGAGTACACCCCACAGTGAACATGTCCAAATTGTGCCCAAAGTGTCAATATTTTGTGTGACCACCATTATTATCCAGCACTGCCTTAACCCTCCTGGGCATGGAATTCACCAGAGCTGCACAGGTTGCTACTGGAATCCTCTTCCACTCCTCCATGATGACATCACGGAGCTGGTGGATGTTAGACACCTTGAACTCCTCCACCTTCCACTTGAGGATGCGCCACAGGTGCTCAATTGGGTTTAGTCCATCACCTTTACCTTCAGCTTCCTCAGCAAGGCAGTTGTCATCTTGGAGGTTGTGTTTGGGGTCGTTATCCTGTTGGAAAACTGCCATGAGGCCCAGTTTTCGAAGGGAGGGGATCATGCTCTGTTTCAGAATGTCACAGTACATGTTGGAATTCATGTTTCCCTCAATGAACTGCAGCTCCCCAGTGCCAGCAACACTCATGCAGCCCAAGACCATGATGCTACCACCACCATGCTTGACTGTAGGCAAGATACAGTTGTCTTGGTACTCCTCACCAGGGCGCCGCCACACATGCTGGACACCATCTGAGCCAAACAAGTTTATCTTGGTCTCGTCAGACCACAGGGCATTCCAGTAATCCATGTTCTTGGACTGCTTGTTTTCAGCAAACTGTTTGCGGGCTTTTTTGTGCGTCAGCTTCCTTCTGGGATGACGACCATGCAGACCGAGTTGATGCAGTGTGCGGCGTATGGTCTGAGCACTGACAGGCTGACCTCCCACGTCTTCAACCTCTGCAGCAATGCTGGCAGCACTCATGTGTCTATTTTTTAAAGCCAACCTCTGGATATGACGCCGAACACGTGGACTCAACTTCTTTGGTCGACCCTGGCGAAGCCTGTTCCGAGTGGAACCTGTCCTGGAAAACCGCTGTATGACCTTGGCCACCATGCTGTAGCTCAGTTTCAGGGTGTTAGCAATCTTCTTATAGCCCAGGCCATCTTTGTGGAGAGCAACAATTCTATTTCTCACATCCTCAGAGAGTTCTTTGCCATGAGGTGCCATGTTGAATATCCAGTGGCCAGTATGAGAGAATTGTACCCAAAACACCAAATTTAACAGCCCTGCTCCCCATTTACACCTGGGACCTTGACACATGACACCAGGGAGGGACAACGACACATTTGGGCACAATTTGGACATGTTCACTGTGGGGTGTACTCACTTATGTTGCCAGCTATTTAGACATTAATGGCTGTGTGTTGAGTTATTTTCAGAAGACAGTAAATCTACACTGCTGTACAAGCTGTACACTGACTACTCTAAGTTATATCCAAGTTTCATGTCTATAGTGTTGTCCCATGAAAAGATATAATGAAATATTTGCAGAAATGTGAGGGGTGTACTCACTTTTGTGATACACTGTATATGCACAAGGAGGTCACATGGTAGAACATCAGCTTAGTGAGTGAAAAAGAGAGAGAGCATCAACTGAGGTTCACACTTAACTGCAACACTGACAGACCATATGGGACACCAGAACATCTGACATTACAGAATTATTAGTAGTTTTATATTGTATGTATTATTAATTATGATAAATTGTTGTATAGATAGATGGAAAGATAGACAGACAGACATATAAAGATAGATAGACAGACAGATAGAAAGACAGACAGAGAGATAGATAGACAGACAGACATATAGATAGATAGACAGACAGAAAGACAGACAGACAGATCGATGGACAGACAGATTAAATAGCTAGATAGACAGACAGACAGAGACAGACAGGCAGACAGAACGACAGATAGATAGATAGATAGATAGATAGATAGATAGATAGATAGATAGATAGATAGATAGATAGATAGATAGATAGATAGATAGATAGATAGACAGACAGCTAGATAGATAGAGAGAGACAAGCAGACAGACAGAGAGATTAGATGGACAGACAGATATATTGATGGACAGACAGATTAAATAGCCAGACAGACAGACAGACAGACAGACAGACAGACAGACAGACAGACAGACAGACAGACAGACAGACAGACAGACAGACAGATATAGATGGATAGACAGAGAGATACTGTAGATACACAGACAGACAGCTAGATAGATAGACACAGAGACAGATAGACAAGCAGACAGACAGATAGATAGACAGACAGACGGGTAGACATACTGGAAGACAGACAGACAGATAAAAAGACAGACAGATAGACAGACAGATGAGTACTCACTAACAGTGATCCAAGACCCCCACTGTTGCAGGTCTGTCGGTCTACCTACCTATCTGTCTGTCTGTCTGTCTCTCTGTCTGCTTGTCTATCTGTCTGTCTGTCTCTGTCTGTCTGTACGTTGCTCTGGATAAAAGCGTCTGCTAAATGCCGAAAATGTAAATGTAAATCCAAGAGAGAAAAAACCATGGACGGGTTACTGGGCAGCCAAGACTCAATGATGCCAGAAAATATGAAGGCTGTGGTGTCTTGTGTGGACAAACTGAAGAAAGCTTCAGAATCCACCAATCCACTTGACTACCTACTCACATTGTGGCTGGAGCGGATAAAAATTGTCAATCCACCTGCTGCCATGTTTTTGCAACATTTCTCAAAAGTGACCAAATAGTAAATAATGTGAAAGTAACCATGACATAAATTCAAACGAGCAATAAAAATCACTGCTTATCTATATTATCTATCTGACCCACTCTGCACTCATTAGAAAGCCTGGCAGTGCCTCCCATATTTGCTTAGTTCTTTGATTCATGCATGTGCACACTCCACTGATCCCACCAGCTTAAGACTTTTGGCAGGGACAAGGACACTTTGACAATGAGACCGACTCCCTGGCTAATTCTTATAAATATTTGTCTCAGCCGATTCCAGAGTCACAAACTGGGCTTTAACATGCCCAATTAATCCTGATGCTTTATATGTGATTGGGTGGCTGTGATTGAAGATTGATCTGTTTGTTAATGAAAGAAGGAACAGTGGTCTGTTACGAGGGTTCTTCATTCAATTCAGAACAATTGATCGCGCTAATGTGAATCTGATTGAGATGCTCGCTCTACTTACTAATTAGTTTTGAACTCACTGAAACTTTTTCTACTATTCCACAAAATGAGATGAAGCATTAGAAGCTGATAGAACGAAATGTTCACTACATGACATCCTGCAGTGGGTGCGACCTACAAGAACTTTTCAATCATTACTGACTTTGAAAGACCTTGGATACCTACTCATGAGCATGGACATGCCATTTCGAAAGCATGAGCGTGATTAATATGGGACCCGCTATCATTGCAGCTATACGAGCTTCCTTTTATTTGTGCCCATTTAGTGACAAGCATTTGTGTGGTGAAGCACCAATGTTGGACAAGAAGGCTTGATTTCACCTTGACTTCACCCTGCCAAACTCATCAAACCAAGGGTCTGTCTGAAAACCTAGTGAGCTGCCTTGCTGCATATTGCCTACATGATATCGAACTTACACCGATCAGCCATAACATTAAAACCACCTCCTCGTTTCTACACTCACTGTCCATTCTTTTCAGCTCTACTTACCATATAGAAGCACTTCGAAGTTCTACAATTATTGACTGCAGTCCATCTGTTTCTCTACATACCTTTTTAGCCTGCTTTCACCCTGTTCTTCAATGGTCAGGACCCCCTACAGGACCACCACAGAGCAGGTATTATTCAAGTGGTGGATCATTCTCAGCACTGCAGTGACACTGACATGGTGGTGGTGTGTTAGTGTGTGTTGTGCTGGTATGAGTGGATCAGACACAGCAGCGCTGCTGGAGTTTTTAAACACCATGTCCACTCACTGTCCACTCTATTAGACACTCCTACCTAGTTGGTCCACCTTGAAGATGTAAAGTCAGAGACGATCGCTCATCTATTGCTGCTGTTTGAGTTGGTCATCTTCTAGACCTTCATCAATGGTCACAGGGTGCTGTTGGCTAGTTGGTGGACCCAAATAATACCTACTCTGTAGTGGGGGTCCTGACCATTAAAGAACAGGGTGAAAGCAGGCTAAAAAAGTATGTAGAGAAATAGATGGACTACAGTCAGTAATTGTAGAACTTCAAAGTGCTTCTTTATGGTAAGTGGAGCTGATAAAATGGACAGTGAGTGTAGAAACAAGGAGGTGGTTTTAATGTTATGGCTGATCAGTGTATAAGGCAAATTATTTAGACACACTATCTAGGCAGTGATTATGGTGATTACGTAACTACAGATCTTTGCTTACCAAGTTAACACAGTTAGCTTCCGGTCAAAACGGTTAAATTGTCTCTGACAAGCCTGAATTAGCAAATAAATGACACTTGTACACTTTTATACAAATTTAAAATCAATGATAAAAAAACAAAAAGTCGGGAATACAGTGGTACCTTGTAACTCAACATCCCCTAAACTCAAAATCTTTGAAATCTTTTTGTGCCCTTCTTCAAGAAATTTGTACCTTTAAAATCGACATGTGTGCGATCCCTGCTCTGATTGAGAAGAACAAAGCTAACCCATGCCCCCTTCGACATGTGGGCAGCAGCCGTATGCATCTTATCACCTACACTTTGATGAGTGCAATACGGATCAGCACTGTGTACGGAGAGACACACCCAGATCAGCGCACTCTTTTCTCGTCTCTGTGCAGGTGGCATCAATCAGCCAGCAGAGGTCATAGTGCATTAGTTATGAGAGAGTCCCTATCCGGCTTTTTTAATATCCCACCCCTATCTGAACAACAGGCCAATCGTTGTTATGTGGGTGCTCAGCCCAGCCAGCAGGCAGAGCTGAGACTCGATACGATGTATTCGAGATCCTAGCTCTGGTTCCAGTGTGTGTTTTTACCGCTATGCCACCTGAGCGGCGTATTTACTGTTTTTCAGTTGTATTTCAGTGCTTTGATATTATTTTTGTGTTATTTTCAGTGTATAAGTGTCAAAAACAACCCCATTATTTTAAATTCCATGGGATCATAGAACACATTAACAGGTTTCTCATACGTACTTATGGGAAAAATACCTTGAAACTCAACGCCTTTTAAACTCAACGCCACTCCCAGAACCAATTGACGTTGAGTTTCAAGGTACCATGTGTATTTGGAGAACACACTAAAACCAAGCTGTTAAACCCGTGTTTACATCAGGTGTATAAGCCTGAAAAAGAGCATCTTAAAACCACAGAACAAAACTGGCTCTTTTTTTATCGAAGTACAATGTACCCACCCCAACCCGTAAGAGTCTTTCACTTCACCCTCAAATTAAATGACATTGTAAAACTTTTTACACTATTAAATTAATAATCAAGAAGTTAATGCGTTTTAATTTCAGCAAAAAGCTGGCCTTCATCAAAGCACCATGTGTTCCACCCATTCAAATGTAAATACGGTGCAGCACATGACTTTCTTTAATCAACATTCATTTAGCGTGTGCAATTGTACCGTCAGCGTTATTTCCCAACAGTGCATCATGCTGCACGACTTTGTGAATAAATATAAATTAAAATGCATCTGAAAATAAAATTAATATGCCGACTTTGTCCACGTTTGCAATTACACGTCTTGGCCACATTCCTGCAGCACTTCCTGTTTGATTCAGATGTAACCGAGCAGCTGTCTTTGGCGAAATGGATGAAGATGAAAATCTTTCAGACGGGCCGATATGACAAAATTTTTCAGGTGTGCATCACTGGAAAACAAGAAATTTAGTAAAATGATTAAACACAGTACTAAACCGTGCTGACACGAGTCCTACAGTCGAAATGACACAATCAACTCCTCACTCTCTACACAGGTTTTCATTCTCTCGCCGTCCTTTCATCCTTCATCTGCAGCTTCCATTTAGCAACCTGCTGCAATCAACAAACACACCACACCCACCAGCCAGCTGAAGGGACGCCACTAGCCTGAAAAGATTCACTGTCTGTTTTCCTCTTTAGACCAGTAAACAAGGTACACGCTACAAAACAAGCCACTTGGTGTCACGCTACAAAACAACTCTGCTGAAATTGGGAGCCAGTAAAAGACCCAGGGGGTGTGAATCTGTTGCAAATAACTTCCCCCTGCATCGTTTGGCAGCAGGGCCATAATCCTGGGTT
The DNA here is from genome assembly GCF_030014385.1 of Trichomycterus rosablanca. NCBI lineage: Eukaryota > Metazoa > Chordata > Actinopteri > Siluriformes > Trichomycteridae > Trichomycterus > Trichomycterus rosablanca. The sequence continues at coordinate 6,946,681 of NC_086002.1, read as the reverse complement.
TAACATCGCATTTGATGACACCAGAAACTGATGCCCAACAGGAAACCGCAACTTTGTTCATAGCTACACTACAGCTGTAAAGTAAACAGAGCTGTACTTTTCGTAATGTAAATGAAGCCCAGAGGGATCTGTGTTGTGTGCTAGACAGAAGACTATTTAGCTATTTTATGAATTATATTTGTATTTTATTTTATGAACTTAAGTATCACTTATGATTCTTCTAAAACTGGTTAAGAGTTTGAAAAGCTAAAAAGTAAATGGTGGCTATTTTAAAGATTCGAAAAACATTCATCCATCCATCCATCCATCCATCTAACTATCTATCTATCCCCACCCATCCATCCATTACCTTAACCTTTAACGCAGTCTATAAATAGGTAGAGAAAGGACACACTTCCTAAATATTGATCAGTATGGGACAGCAGCAATGACCTGGATAAATATGTAGGGAGTTCTCTACACAGACCAGCTGACCACAAGAATGGTAAAGTTTAAAGTAAAATAGTAAAATATAAATTGAAAAATGCTTCAGTTACTGTGTTTAAGAATTTCTTATAGTGCCAGTAAGAATTTCACACTAAACAATAAAAGGTGAATTTTAACTTGCACCCCAGGTAAAAGGGTCATACTTGTGGAGGGGACTGTAACTGTTTATACCTGTTAGCAATGGGTGTATAAAGTAACCATATAAAGTAACACATACTAATAATCAAAATGATAAAATAAACCCATGACAAAAGTATTAAAAGTAAAAATAAATTTTATTCATACCAGCACAGTGACACAGTTTTATTTCCAGGATTGCAAAAGGTTCTTACATTTTAATTAAAAGTGTGATATTATTTGATCAGTCGATGGTGATATTATCAGAATATTTGGATCTGAGAGGATTGCACATTAGTCCTGCACATTAGTCCTGATTTATTAGGTCTGAAAAGCTGCCAAATTGTTTGGTTTGGGTTCAGAAAAGCAGCTCATGATGCAATACGCCAGTTTGGAGGAAAAATACTGCAGTAAAGCTAAGAGATACAAATTACAAATGCAACATAATATAATGTCTAAGACAATGTCTGTTTTCTAATGATGTTTACATTCAGTGAATAATAATCTTTTCTGTGATGATATAGTATACTACAAATATAAAAGCTATATTTACATTTAGTGTCAAAGTTAAATGAATGTATTGGTTGCATTTTCACATATTAAACACATATAAGATTGCACTAACGCATGAACTGGTCCAGATCAGAAACACGTCAACATAAAAATGACAAATCTGGGTCAGAAACATATAAAAAAAGACATGTGGGCATTTTTACTTGCAGAGTGAATTCAGTCTTTGTAAATGAAGAATGATTGAGCCTTAATACAAAGCTAAATTTGTTCAGTATGGTGGGTCACTGCCTCTGCTGCAGGCATTTCTCCAAACTCGTTACATTTATAACTCCTGTTTGTGTGGGGATTTGCAGCTTAGGTGAGAGTGACATAAATGATTATGTATCCTGAACTGCTTAGTCATTTGGCCTCATATGTTTTATATATATATACACTGATCAGCCATAACATTAAAACCACCTCCCTGTTTCTACACTCAGTGTCCATTTTATTAGCTCCACTTACAATATAGAAACACTTTGTAGTTCTACAATTACTGACTGTAGTCCATCTGTTTCTCTACATACTGTTTTAGCCTGCTTTCACCCTGTTCTTTAAAGATCAGGACCCCCAAAGGACCACCACACAGCAGGTATCATTTAAGTGGTGGATGATTCTTAGCACTGAAATGACAATAACATGGTGGTAGTGTGTTAGTGTGTGTTGTGCTGGTATAAATGGATCAGACACAGCAGTGCTGCTGGAGTTTTTAAACACCGTGTCCACTCACTGTCGACTCTATTAGACACTCCTACCTGGTTGGTCCACCTTGTAGATGTAAAGTCAGAGACGATCGCTCATCTATTGTTGCTGTTTGAGTTGGTCATCTTCTAGACCTTCATCAGTGGTCACAGGATGCTGCCCACTGGGCGCTGCTGGCTGGATATTTTTGGTTGATGGGCTTTTCTCAGTCCAGCAGTTAATTCACTATTATTGTTTAGCTTTGCATTTGCATTATTTTGCCTCCCTCTCAACAGTCTCCCTTTAATATTTCATTTCTGTAAAATCAATGTCTGATTATCACATCCAAAAGCAGGGCAATTAATATAGAGATTGCATCCATTTGCTGCTTTACAGCATCCATTCTTCTCAAAAAGAGGCTTTGCAATTGATTTTGAAACATGACTGTAATTAATTCCTTTTTATTAAGCCATAAAAGTGAGTGAGTTTAGGCACTGATGTTTGGCAATAACAGGTTTTCCACAAAATACCTAAATACTGATCAACAGTCCAGGAAAATTATTTACCAAAGTCACCTAAGTACATTTTTCACTCTGCATCTTCTGCATTTGCTGATCACAGATTTGTCTGACAGATTGTCAGATGATGGAGCGTGATCAGTCACCTTAAAGAGTAAGGATTTACTGCTTTAAAATCCAACAGCAGTGCATTTCACCACTTCAGCCAACACTTGGCATTAAACATAGTGATCGTAGACTGGTGTGGGACTGCTTAGATGTGAAAACCAAATCCATTAAGTTTGTACTATTCTAAATCAGCTTTGAAGGTCATTTTAAAGCTTTATAGTGATTGTTGCAACCAAGCCATACAATGTTTATGTTTTATAGGCTTGAATGGCCTACTGCTTAGACTAGCTATTGCTCTTAGATGGTTCAACTTCACAATAATAGCACTTGCTGTCAACCAGGAAAGCTCTTTTAGGGCAGAAGTTTTGTCAACTGATTTGTTGAATTATCCAGCTAGGAGTGCTCTAAGGTGAACATAAAATTTTACTGTAGTAATACAGAACAGTTTTTATTGTTAACCACTCACCAAAGTGTATTTTTTACATTACCAATCATTAGAACAGCCAGTTATGATCAACACTGAGAATTTGTATGTCTTTATGAATTATGATAGTGTTTTAAAAATGCCGGACTAGAAAAATGTTAAGGGAAACTAGGCATGACATAAAGGGGAATGTAAGACTACATAAACATGTAGTGACACATTTATACTTGGCAAACACGAGGTACATTGGTTTAAAAAATACCAGACGACATGATCCTAACTAACTATCAAAAGATATAAGAGACAAGTGGAAAAGGACAACATAGAAAAGCCAGTAAATAAGTATCGAGAGTAAATAAGACAAGCAAATTATAAAGAAAAATTCCTCAAACTGATTACTAAAAGATTTAAGGTTAAAAGTCTGCAAATACTTTAAAAGATAGTTACAAATCTGTAAAACCTAATGCATGGTGAACAGTTACTTTTGGGATAAAAAGAAGGAGGGTTGCATTAGGAAGGGCATCCTGCATGAAAACCGTCCCAAGTCATGTATGTGGACCAGAATGATCACTGTGGCGACCCCTAATTACTGGAGCAGCCAAAAGCAAGATGAAATAAATAAATAAAACGTAGATTGTCTCAAATAGTATAACTTTATAACTTTATTTGGTTCTTGTCCCAACTTTTATGAGTGTATTGCAGACATAAAGTTCTAAAATCTCTCTTTGTACTTTTGTCAGCCAAATAAGGCTTTGAAAACATTAAGAAATCACAGATTCTTGTTTTGGGTGGCACAGTGGCTTGCCTCACAGGAAGAAGGTCCTGGGTTCGATCCCCAGGTGGAGCGGTCGGGGTCCTTTCTCTGCGGAGTTTGCATGTTCTCCCCGTGTCTGTGTGGGTTTCCTCCAAGAGCTCCGGCTTCCTCCCACAGTCCAAAAGTCATGCAGTCAGGTTAACTGGAGACACTATATTGCCCTGTAGAGAATGTGTGTGTGTGTGTCTGCCCTGCGATGGACTGGCACTTTGTTACTGTGTGCCTTGCGCCTATTGAAAAGCTGGCATAGGCTCCAGTGTCATACCAACTTAATGCCATTAGCAAAAAATTTTTTTGGTTGAGCGAGAAGCCACTGATGCAGCGCTGCTTTCACATCATCATCACATGAAAACCATTCTACCATCCTGGTGTGAGGGCTGATATTATTTTCTATAGTATTAATCACAGCAATACTCGACATACAAATAGCATAGTACACGCTCCCCCTTAGTAAGTTGGCCTTCCTGTGACATGGCCTAATATAAAAATATTTCAAGATTTTGTAAAGAGCTTGATTCTGCACATATCTCTTCTCTCTCAGGCCCACGTAGATGTAGCTTGATGCTTGGACGCTGATAACCAGGACCCAGGAGAGCGATTACTGGAGCTTTGAAGGTTAAAGTTCTCCAAACACTCCAAGAGTTGGCAGAATTTTAAGCACACTGGGAGTGTGTGTTTGCGTTTGTGTACACATGTGTGTGTTCATGTGGCCCCAGGATCTTTCACCTCAGCTGAACACAGTTCACCAATTACCAACCTCCAGATGGGCTCACTATCTCACCCGCTCTTTCTCTCGCTGAATTTTTTTTTGCCAGAGACCGTCCTGGCCACGAGGGCTTTCTGTAATTACATAATTTGGCAGCAAGGTTATGTTAACAGTATATAACTTGTCAAAGCAAAGTAAAAAAATCTGGTGGTCTATGTTTTTTAAGAATTTCAATCAAAATGACATTCATATTCCTCAAATAATTAGAACCAAAATGCAGACATGACAGACTCCCTTGCTAAACTGCTATTATCTTAAGATTATCGCAGGAAACAGTGTATTTAGTGGTCTCATCACCACAGGGAAGTGGTGGCTTGAATGCTCTGGTACTTTCTGCCAGACAGGGTAAAAAAAAGGGGGGGGGGGGGGGGGGGGGGGGGACAGTGCATTGCCATCATACACAGATCAGCCATAACATTAAAACCACCTCCTTTTTCTACACTCACTGTCCATTTTATCAGCTCCACTTACCATATAGAAGCACTTTGTAGTTCTACAATTACTGACTGTAGTCCATCTGTTTCTCTGCATGATTTGTTTGCCCCTTTCATGCTGTTCTCCAATGGTCAGGACCCACACAGGACCACCACAGAGCAGGTATTGTTTAGGTGGTGGATCATTCTCAGCACTGCAGTGACACTGACATGGTGGTGGTGTGTTAGTGTGTGTTGTGCTGGTATGACTGGATCAGACACAGCAGCACTGATGGAGTTTTTAAATATCGTGTCCACTCACTCTCCACTCTATTAGACACTCCTACCTAGTTGGTCCACCATGTAGATGTAAAGTCAGAGATGATCGCTCATCTATTGCTGCTGTTTGAGTTGGTCATCTTCTAGACCTTCATCAGTGGTCAGAGGACGCTGCCCACTGCCATGCTGTTCTTCAATGGTCAGGACAGTTCCAGGACCACTACAGAGTAGGTATTATTTGGATGGTGGATCATTATCAGCCCTGCAGTCACACTGTTAGTGTGTGTTGTGCTGGTATGAGTGGATCAGACACAGCAGCGCTGCTGGAGTTTTGTAAACACCTCACTGTCACTGCTGGACTGAGAATAGTCCACCAACCAAAAATATCCAGCCAACAGCACCTCGTGGGCAGCGTCCTGTGACCACTGATGAAGGGCTAGAAGATGACCAACTCAAACAGCAGCAATAGATGAGCGATCATCTCTGACTTTACATCTACAAGGTGGACCGACTAGATAGGAGTGTCTAATAGAGTGGACAGTGAGTAAACACGGTATTTAAAAACTCCAGCAGTGCTGCTGTGTCTGACCCACTCATACCAGCACAATACACACTAACACACCACCACCATGTTGTGCACGTCTACCCCCTCAGACATTAGCCAATCATATAATATATAATACAGAGGAACCTCAATTTAACAGACTAAAGGTTTTGCTTTAACTTGCAAAAATTAAGCATAAAACACAGAGAAAAAGGCGAGAACAAAGCGAGCCTCCTGGCAAAGCCTAGCCTATTGTGCTTGGTTTTCCAGATTTTGTCCGTAAAATCCAGAATCTGTTAAATGGAGGTCTGTTAAATCAAGCTTCCTCTGTATATAATTGTGACTGAACTGGCATAAATTCCTATATTACTCAAGGCTGTAATACCTGCAATTATACATAACCAGATGTCCACATACTTTTGTTTATAAAGAGTACCAAAACCAGCTAAATACTGTTTAAAGCAGTTACATAGTAGGAAACTCTTTGGGTGCTCATGGCATGGCATAAATTTTACACCCAGTCTTTCGGCTTACAACAAGCTGGTGCAACAGTCCTGAATTTACGGCCCTATAGATACTATAGCTCCGTTTACAACTAAGCTCTGAGCTTCTACACAGGTTCTGGCAACAGAGCACCTATTTAAATACTAATTCTCTTCCAACAGATAAAAAACTGATTACGGATTCATATTCTCTTCATGAAAAGTCAATAAACAACACAACAGTGTTTTCAAAGGAACTTGAAGCATGGTGTGAAAAAAGTGATGTGTAAATCTTTAATGAGATTTTACATTCATTATAATTGGTTGTGTACGGTATGTCATAATTGTCATACTTTGTCATACTTCATGATGGGGCCAAGCTAATAATTATGTGTAAAAGCTGAAATTACATTTCAAGCTCATTTATAAATTGTAAATGTATGTCTTTATTTGCTTAATGTGTATGTGTATTTTTAAGACACTGGTTTCGCCAAGTTCTGAGGCTGGTGGTTAAATAATGGTGTCAAGATTTCGTAAACTCAAAGTAATTAAAAAGTCTTAAAATTAAAATGAGTCTTCATTTTGTCTATCCACATTACTAAAATACCAATGAACCTGACAGCATGTTTTTGGACTGTGGGAGGAAACCGGAGCTCCCGGAGGAAACCCACGCAGACACGGGGAGAACATGCAAACTCCACACAGAAAGGACCCGGACCGCCCCACCTGGGGATCAAACCAGCTCGCTTCTAAAATTAGCTATCAGTTAGTTATTTGATTCTTATCAACTGTGACTATCAGGAATATATATTTTGTGGACCACACAGACTATATCATAAGTGTTACCCCTTAAGAATTACACATTTATTTACACAGATAGATCTGATACATGTAAGTATTATCTTCATTTTTACCTCAGAAATGTGTGTGTGTGTCAAAGAGTATGTGTGAAAGAGTATATAATATTATCATGTATCAGCAAATTAACACTAGATAGCTAACTAAGCTAGCTAACATTAGATGGATGGATGGATGGATGGATGGATGGATGGATGGATGGATGGATGGATGGATGGATGGATGGATGGATGGATGGATGGATGGATGGATAGATAGATAGATAGATAGATAGATAGATAGATAGATAGATAGATAGATAGATAGATAGATAGATAGATAGAAAGATAGATAGATAGATAGATAGATAGATAGATAGATAGATAGATAGATAGATAGATAGAAAGATAGATAGATAGATAGATAGATAGATAGATAGATAGATAGATAGATAGATAGATAGAAAGATAGATAGATAGATAGATAGATAGATAGATAGATAGATAGATAGATAGATAGATAGATAGATAGATAGATAGATAGATAGATAATCTATTTATTTCAAACATGAAATCATTCTTTTGTGGACCAAAATATAATACTAAATATAATACAAATGATTATTCTAAACCAAAATGACAAAAGTGGCATAGAGACACACTGATTCTAACACGGGTCATTTTTGACCCACTTATGGAAGACTTTAGGCTCCAGCCACTTGTGCATCTAAGGGTTAAACAATATTACAATAAAATGAGTTTTCATTTTGCCTATTTTCATTCAGTTTTATCCACATCACCAAAATACCCTTTAAGGTGGGTAGGTAGGGGTTTAAATAATTTAGATTGCAAGTGTTTTTGTTCTTAAAGATGATGGACCTTCCAAGTTCGCTGAAGAACATTTGAGCTATGAATTTACATGGCTTTAACTGGTGGTCCCCAACCACCGGGCCGTGGACAGGTCCGTGGGTCATTTATTACCAAGCTGCACAGATAGAATAAATAATTAGAGATCGCTACATCAGCAATGAAAACATTGCTTCCATTTCCAACACACGGGTGTTTATCATCTCATACGTATCTCCCCCAGGTGGAAGCAGCGTCTCGTTGTGAGCAGTATAGTTTATTCTATTTTAATCCTCCCGCCCCCGCCGGTCTCTGAAATTATATCTTATATGAAACCGGTCCGTGGTACAAAAAAGGTTGGGCAGCGCTGCCCTATGACACAGTTTTATAGAGTCACAGATATAAACACCAGTTTTAAACCAATAACCCTTTCTGACTTTCCAATCTCTTGCTATGTCTGTTTAATTTTTGATAAAAAAGGTGTGTGTTCCAGTCAGTCCATCATCCAGAATATGAGCAGTTGCAGAACTAATTAAAAACTTAAAACTGCTATGAAATTAACGTCTCTTACAAGTGACTAACAGTATCACATTAAAACCATCATCTTCACATTTACTGTAATTAAATGAAAAGACTAATGGAAAGTAGAAGATGGTATAATATTAGCTAGAAAGTGTGTTATTTCATCCGAACTTTAACTCAATTCAGTGTGGCTCATAAAGCTCCATTGTTTTGTCACTACTTTACAAAGGGGGCGACTGGATAAGGTGTGAATCTATCCCTGGCTAATTTACATAGCCTCAAACAGATCCGGAAGCACATCCATGCCAGGAGCCCAAATTAAGGTAATTAAATCCAGTCATCCCATCAATCTTATGGGCGAGACCCCCTGCCAGGTATCCCTGTGTGTTAAATTAACTAAGCTGCGGTGTCTTCGATGACCTGGCTGCTGGCCTGGACAACGTTTGATAACGTAAGGCAAAACCGCCAACCTAGGCAATAGCAGCTTTTGTTGTGTGCCCTATGTTGAGGTTCAAGGGTCAAAAAAGTGTAAGAAGTGATTAAAGTAGAAACATACTCTGAAACTTTTGGAAAAACACTGCCTGGTCTAAATAATCCAATTTTTTACTGTTGTATGCAAATGTCAGGGTCAGCCTTCACATAGACAGCATGGATCTATGGAACCAAGCTTCCCAGTGTGAACAGTTCAGATTGTTCTCTGTATGTAGTATGGCTATTTGTGAGAACTTGCCCCTAGCAGGGGAAATGATGAGGTGGTTGGTGTATGCTGCAGGAAATTTTAACAGGAGAATCGGAAATTTTTTATAGGTTGATCCATGTAACACCAGAATCTACCCTTTAGCCAAATGCAGATGTTATTTTCTTGGGAATTTTGATGGATTTTCATTAAGCATTAAGTACTGTTGAGTAAATGAGGTAGACATAGAATCAAAAATGCTTATATTATAATGTTGTTAAGAAGAATTAAATTACTAAAACATTACCACATACACCGATCAGCCATAACATTAAAACCACCTCCTTGTTTCTACACTCACTGTCCATTTTATCAGCTCCACTTATCATATAGGAGCACTTTGTAGTTCTACAATTACTGACTGTAGTCCATTTGTTCCTCTGCATGCTTTGTTAGACCCCTTTCATGCTGTTCTTCAATGGTCAGGACTCTCCCAGGACCACTACAGAGTAGGTATTATTTGGTTGGTGGATCATTCTCAGCACTGCAGTGACACTGACATGGTGGTGGTGGGTTAGTGTGTGTTGTGCTGGTATGAGTGGATCAGACACAGCAATGCTGATGGAGTTTTTAAACACCTCGCTGTCACTGCTGGACTGAGAATAGTCCACCAACCAAAAATATATCCAGCCAACAGCATCCTGTGACAACTGATGAAAGTCTAGAAGATGGCCAACTCAAACAGCAGCAATAGATGAGCGATCGTCTCTGACTTTACATCTACAAGGTGGACCAACTAGGTAGGAGTGTCTAATAGAGTGGACAGTGAGTGGACACGATATTTAAAAGCTGCTGTGTCTGATTCACTCATATCAGCACAACACACACTAACACACCACCACCATGTCAGTGTCACTGCAGTGCTGAGAATGATCCACTTCCCAAATAATACCTACTCTGTGGTGGTCTTGTAGGGGTCCTGACCATTGAAGAACAGGGTGAAAGCAGTCTAAAAAAAAAGTATGCAGAGAAAATGGACTACAGTCAGTAATTGTAGAACTACAAAGTGTTTTTATATGGTAAGTGGAGCTGATTAAATGGACAGTGAGTGTAGAAACAAGGAGGTGGTATTAATGTTATGGCTGATCGGTGTATAGCGTGTATGTATATATATTTGCAAATGTTTCAATCTGTGATACTTGACTGACTTCATATAAGCACTGATATGTTTTTATTTTACACTCATGGGACAAAAAATTGAATAATGAATATAAATGAACAAGTCACTGGGGTTAATTAAACCTCAATCCCACCTGAAAGATGATGAATAGTCCAGTTGAAAATAGACTTGAATCAGCCGAGTCGTCCTGTAGTGATCTAATATGATTGAAACCAAACAGGTCACATGTGAGCTTTTCTCCTATCATGGAAGATAATTGATTTTATAACTCTTGGACAAGAGGTCAGCCGGATCATCTGTTGCTAAATATAAGGCCAAATGCTCAGATAAAGTCAATCAAACTTTTTACTAAATAACACTGAAGTCTAAATTATGTTTTTATAAGAAGAATTTATAGCTGAATAGATTCACTGACCGGTAAACAAACTGCTAAGATGGAGAGAATTGCTTTTGTACATACTGTACATATCATTGACCAATAAAATTGTTAAAAATTGTTAATAAATTGTATAAAACAATCAATACACAGTACACAAATCTCACAGGGCCAGACCAGCTGCTTACACTATCATTTTTGACCATTATTTTTCACAATCAATGCATTTGTGAGAGTACTGAAAGTGTCAGGAGTGTATTACCAGGGTGCATGTTATACTTACACATAAAATAATAGAATATTTAAAATTTACTGTATTACACGTAAGGGCGACATGATGGCTTGGTGGGTAGCACTGTCGCCTCACAGCAAAAAGATTCTGGGTTCGATCCCCAGGTCTGCAGTTTGCATGTTCTCGCTGTGTCTGTGTGGGTTTCCTCCGGGAGCGCCGGTTTCCTCCCACAGTCCAAAAACACGCAGTCAGGTAAATTAGAGACACTGAATTGCCCTGTAGGTGAACATGTGTGTGTGTCTGCCCTGCGATGGACTGGCGACCCGTCCAGGGTGTTACTGTGTGCCTTGCGCCCATTGAAAAGCTGGGATAGACTCCAGCACCCCCCAACGACCCTAATTGAATAAGCGGTTAAGAAAGTGAGTAGGGCTAATGTGTCTCTGAGCTAAAGGGTTGTGTCCCAAATTACATCTAACTTAGGATTGCCTGTTCATCAGTGGGAGTAGCTACATTTGATCAGTAACTAGATACAAACTAAGTTGCCTTATTATACAACCTTATTTTGGTCACAGATCAAGGCTAGTTTACGTCCCCAGAATTTGTCAGGGACTGGAAAACTGAGTCTTGTTATCATACACAGTGCGCTAGGCATAAAACATCCATAAGTGTTATGTTTGTCAGGACACTGTAGATAGTTTTCTCCCTAATGTACACATAATGTAGATGGTAAGTGCACCTTCAAGGGTACAACATCAGCTGAATGGTTTAATTATGTATATTTATTGTTTTCTTTTCAATTACATCGTTCTAAGTAAACACACAGCAGGTATATAACCTAATAATAAGGGGTTGTGCCCATCTGGGTAATTTTTCAGAGAGCTTAAACAATCTTGCAAGCAATTGCAGTGTTGTTGCATGTAACCTTTTAAGATGTGGTACATAATTGTATTTTCTATAGCAGTACAAGTATGCAGTGGCGTAACTAGGAGCTCATGGGCCCCAGTGCAAAAAAAAATTTGGTCTAGTAACGTTAACAATATATGCCGCTACAATATTGTAATATAATAATAACGACCTGGCGAGTGTAGCCAATGGGGGGGGCCTTCCAGTGCGATGGGGGGTTGAGTTCATGTCGTAGAGGGCCCCTCTCCGCCATGGGTTCCAGTGCACCCCCCCCCCCCCCCCCCCCAAAGTATGTGTCATTAAGCATCCAGTTTGGTTAGCAATCAGTCTGTAATTCACTAAATGAGTTATTTATTGTGTCATAATATAGTGACATAATACGAGGGTTCTTCAAAAAGTTTTTAACTTTTAAAACTCTATTTATTAAGAATTTCAAAAACAAATGACATCACTGTCTTACATAGTCACCTTCCGATGTTTTTTTCCCAGCGTCGTACAAACTTTTTAATGCCATCAGCAAAAAATGTTTTTGGTTGAGCGTGTAGCCACTGAGGCACCATCATCACATGAAAATCTTCTTTCCTTTAAAGCTTCTTTGAACGGTCCAAAAAGGTGGAAATCAGAATGGCGCTAAATCCAGACTATAAGCTCTCTCAGTCTCTCAGACACAACCAATTAAAACACCTCCCGCCCTCATCGTTTCCAGGGTAGCACTGTCGCCTCACAGCAATTGGGTCTGGGGTTCGAACCCCAGGTGGGGCGGTCCGGGTCCTTTCTGTGTGGGGTTTGCATGTTCCCTGTGTCCACGTAGGTTTCCTCCGAGTACTCCGCTTTTCTCCAACAGTCCAAAGACATGCAAGTGAGGTGAATTGGAGATACAAAATTGTCCATGACTGTGTTCTATATAACCTTGTGAACTGATGAATTTTATGTAATGAGTCACTACCGTTCCTGTCATGAATGTAACCAAAGTGTAAAAACATGACGGTAAAATCCTAATAAACAAATGAACAAACACTGTTTCCAACGAAAATATAGCAATAAAAATAGTAATATTTTTGATTGAATTAAGCGATCAACTAAGTACTAAGTGTGCGTGTACACCTATTGAATGTGTCTTTTAAACCACTTTTTGTGAAAGAGTGAAGGACCTTATTTAAACTGTTTACAAACGAAAATAAATTACTTTGGGCCATAAAATGTATATTCTGTGCACAACTGTGTCAATGATAAGGCGGCGGTAGGTTTCTGTATCAGCCACCGACGTTTAACAAAAACTCAAATGTCCACTGCTGGAAGGAATTCATTATGCCAAAACACTCTTTTCTGTAGCTCATCTGGGCTCAGGCAAAAGCGAGCTGCATAGTTTAGGAAAAACATGGAGACAAAGAATACACTATTCAGAGCCAAAACCACATGCTCTCTCTCTCTCTCTCTCTGTTGATTGCAGACTTGCCGGAGGAAATCTGCCCTCCAGCACAAAGCTAAGGACATCACCAGCAGCAATCTCCTGATGCTCTGCCCTCAACAAATTTCTCAGTACAGGCTGCACTGGAGTATACTGTGCTCCCTTGCTACACATAATTTCTCCTGACCACCTAAAGGGGTCAAATTTAATCTGTCTGGAATTGTATCTGTTTTCAAGATGTGTCCATAGTAAAGCTGTCCATCCATCCAGCCATCCTTGCTTCCTTCCATCCACCCATCCAGCAAGTTAGCCAGCCAGCTATCCATCCATCCTTCTTTCCTTCCAGCTATCCATCCATCTATCTAACCAGCCAGCCAGCCAGCCATCCTTCTAACCATCTGTCCTTCAGGCATCCAACCAGCCAGTCAGCTGTCCATTCCTCCTTTCAGCCATCCATCCATTCATTCATCTAACCAGTCAGCCATACATCTATCCATCCATCCATCATTGCTTTTATCCAATTATCCATCAAGCAAGCCATCCATCCTTTCAGCCATCCATCTTTTCATCCATCCAACCAGCCAGCATCCAACCATCCAACCTTCCAGCCATCCATCCATCCATCCATCCATCCATTCATCCATCTAAACAGCCAGCCAGTCAGCTGTTCATCCATTCTTTCAGCCATCCATCTATCTAACCAGCCAGCCATCCATCCATTAATTCATCTAACCAGCCATCCATCCATCCATCCATCTATCCATCCATCAAGCCAGCCAGCCCTCCTTTCAGCAATCCATCCAACCATCCATCCATCAAGCAATCCATCCATCCATCCATCTAACCAGCCAGCCAGCCATCCTTCTAACTATCGGTCCATCAGGCATCCAACCAGCCAGCCAGTCAGCTGTCCATCCATCTTTTTAGCCATCCATCCATCCATCAAGCCAGCCAGCCATCCATCCATCCATCCATCAAGCCAGCCAGCCATCCTTTCAGCCATCCATCCAACCACCCAAACTTCCTGTCATCTATCCATATGTCCAACAATTATCCATCCTTTCTGCCATTTATCCATCAGCCAGCATCCATCTATCCAACTTTCCAGACATCTATTCATCAGCCATTCAACCAGCACTCATCCATCCAACCTCCCAGCCATCTATCTATTCCTCCAGCCATTAATCCACCCTTCCTGCTATTCATCTATCCATCAGCCATCCATCCAGCTAGGCAGCCAGCCAGACAATTTTGTCTGTTTTGTCTAAAATTATTCTTTTTCCTAAATCTACAGCTTACTGTACACTTAAAATAATCAACTTAACCAATAAACTGTTGTTAAACTATTTGAATGGGACAATTATGTAACGGTGTGCAACGATTTAAGATTTATTAATAATTGGTGACAGATGGCACTTAATTCCCAGTTCTAATTATCCTGTACCATGCCATTAATTATAACCGGTGTCTGTTCAAGTTTTGTCTTGAAAGTCATCAATTTGGAATTTTGTTTTATTAAGAAAAAACTGATTAAAATGAGAAGTGGATTTTATGTCTAAAAACAGATTTTCAGCAGACAGTGTGTAATCTGTACCTTCTGTAATATGATAAAACGAAAAGAAAGAAATACAAAATTCTACTGCTAAATAAAACATATCAGTTGTGCAACACACGTCTTTATTTAAAAAAGTCACCTGAGCTTTTTCTTTTGGCCACTTTTAGACAGAATCTAATCCCCATGTCAGCGGTCATTCTATTTTTTAGGATTAGTAACTGAGAAAAATTGACCTGTTGTGCTGTCTGCACTGAGAAAACAGCGTCTTTCAACCTTGACTTCGCCGTGGCCCATGGATTATACTTCTGCTGCCCACTGTGGCATCTCCAGCAGTGAGGAACAAGCAATTGAAAACACTAGAATCAAGTCTAGGACGCTTAGCCAGGATTGCAAGGCTGAAGGACTGCAAGCTGAAGTGTGAAGGTGACGGTGATGCTTAACTAACAAACTAAGTATATGAACTGAAAAAGGCAGAGAGATGTATGTCTTCTGTTAGATGTTCTACTTTGAAAGTAAGGTAGAACTATAATTATTGCAGAGCCCTTGATGGAAATTGCTGGAATCCCTTTGCTCAGCTGGCTGGAGAGAACTGACACTTTCTGTCAGCTATTTTTAGACTATCTGCAGTGGATCCAGGCAATCTCTGAACTCGAGTCTTTGAGGGGAAAGGTGGTGGTGAGGAGGGGGGCAATTACCTCATCCTATGAAGAGAGCCGGCTGCAACTGAAAGCGGCATCCAGAATGTTTTCCCCAAGCAAAACTCTCCCTCCCTTTCACTTCTCAGCAGGATTCATCTAAAGCCGAGGGAAATCAGCTTTAAAAAATGAGAGAAAATGAAAGTCGGGGCATCAGTGATTGTTTACTATCTTAGTCAAAAAATGTTGACTTCAAGGTGGTAACGATTTGATGCGATGCAAGCCAGGGCATGCATAATAAAGTTAACGAGAAGGTCCCCAGTTGTGCCACTATAATGACTGCATTAGTATGTGCCATGTGCTTTAATTTCGTATGATCTATCCAGCTGCACCAACTGCAGTGTGCAGAAAAAGCAATAAGCAATAAGCGGCCTTTAAATCCTCGTAAACATATCTGCTTAATTAATGTCGTTAGGTGAGTTTAAAGGCGAACATATACCACGCTCAACTGAGATATTAAATCACATCTGAGGTTAAAGTTGGTCAAGAGTCATTAGCAAATTGTCACCTAAAATGATGAATTAATATTGATTCACATTTCAAAAAAAGGCTGCCGTCTCCTTGAACTTTAGAAAGGATCTACGCTGGAGTCTGAATAAATAAATTCAGCACCCAGAATCCTTTAAACTCATTACTTCCCTAATTATAATTCTGTCTGCGACTTGCTGTTGCTGGAACTTTTTAAGACTACTTATCTCTGAGGTTTTAATCCTTTTACACTTTTCTTCTTCCTTAGAATGTTTAACAGCGTCTGATAATATCTGATAGCAACTGATACTGAAACTGATTATCAAAATTGCACTCTGTTGTTTTTAGCAGATCAGAAGATGTTTTGCGTGCTTTGCATCGAGTTGTGGGCGGCACGGTGGCTCGGTGGGTAGCACTGTCGCCTCACAGCAAGATGGTCCTGGGTTCGATCCCCGGGTGGGGCGGTCCGGGTCCTTTCTGTGTGGTTTGCATGTTCTCCCTGTGTCTGCGTGGGTTCCTCCCACAGTCCAAAAACTTGCAGTCATGTTAATTGGAGACACTGAATTGCCCTATAGGTGAATGGGTGTGTGTATGTGTTTCTGCCCTGCGATGGACTGGCGCCCCATCCAGGGTGTTACTGTGTGTCTTGCGCCCATTGAAAAGCTGGGATAGGAGTGAGTGAGCATTGAGTTGTCGTGCAGTATAGTTGCATTTGGCTGCGTCCATGCGTTCAGTGTTGTTGGTTTGATGATTTTACATCTAAATGATCCCCATGTGATAAATAATATGTGTTACAAAGTGTCACATCTAGCACACTCTGTAAAAAGTGGTTAGTTTTAAAAGAAAAAAGGTTATTCTATCATATAAACCCAAATTATAAAAAGTTGGGACAGTATGCAAAATAAAGGTTGAAAAAACACAGAGTATCTTACATTTACTTTGACTTTTATTTGATTGCAGACAGGATAAACTTCAGATATTTCATGTTTTATCTGCTCAACTTCATTTCATTTATTAATAAACATCTACACCTGCATTTCAGGCCTGCAACACATTCCCAAAAAAATGGGACCGAAAAGCATTTACCACTTTGTAATGTTGCCATTCCTTTTCACCAAACTTAAGAGACACTTTGGCACTGAGAATACCAACCGATGAAGCGTTTCTGGTGGTATTTTGTCCCTTTGTTCCTGCAAACACATCTTAAGATGTGCAGCAGTACAGGGTTGTCATCGTCATGTTTTTTGTTTCCTTGCATTCTCTACTGACGAAAAGTCAGGACTGGAGACAGCCAGTACAATATCCATATCCTCGTCTTCCACAGCCATGCCTTTGTAATGTTTGCAGCATGTGGTTTTGCATTGTCTTGTTGAAAAATGCATGAACGTCCCTGGACAAGATGTCATCTTGAAGGCAGCATATGTTGCTCTAAGATCTCAATGCATGAATACTTGAATACATGAATGAATACTTTTCTGCATTAATGCTGCCATCAAAGGGCACTGACACAAACCCAATACCAGGACAGACCCTGGCTTTTGAACTGGATGATCCTTCTTCTTTGGTCTGGACCACATCGTGTCCATTTCTTCCAGAAAACACCTGGAACGCTGATTATACACGATTATAACATGATTATAACACAATACACGTTTTCACAGTGTGATGGTCCATCCTAGATGCCTTCGACCCCAGAAAAGTCAACACCACTTCTGGACATGGGTAACATAAGGCTTCTTTTTTGCCCAGTAAAGGTTTAGGTGGTGTTTGTGCATGTAACTCTGTATTGTCGTGATTTATAAGGTTTGCCAGAGTAATCCCTTGCCTGTGTGGTTATATTAGCTATTGATGTATGATGGTTCTTGCTGCTGCAGTGTCGTCTGATTGTTCGGAGATTACAGGTGTTCAGATTAGGCTTGCGCCTTTCCTCCAGAATGATATTATGTACTGTAGAGGAAGAAATATACACAAATCCCTTCCAGTCTTTCCTCCAGAAACATTGTTTTTAAAAATGATTTTATTGTTTTTTAACAAATTATACATTTGTTGACAAACTGGAGATCATTTTCTCATCTTTGCTTCTCAGCCGTTCCTGGATGCTGCTTTTGTTCCAAATCATGATGACAAACACCTGCTGACAACACCTGTCTGAAATCACATCATTATTCAGTTTTTCTCATTACTAGCCCTAAATTTCCCCCTGTCCCAGCTTTTTTGGAATGTGTTGCAGGCCTGAAATGCAGACACACGCAGAGATGGTTCAAACAAAAGTATTTAATAATAACAAAAGACAAGACAAGGTTACACAAGACAGGTAGGAACAAGACAAACTAACAAGACCTATGCTAAATGCTAACCTAAACTAAACATGTATGAACAATACTAAGCTATACTAAACCCTAAGCTAAACAAGGACTAGATTAAGACAAACGGAACTAAACAAGGCATGAAAAGTTACTAGCAGACAGGACAAACAGACAGGGGCTAACAGAAGTTAAGAGACAGAACTAAGATACAGGGCTAACAAACAGAGCTAACACACAGAGCTTCCAAGTCAAGTCAACTTTATTTATATAGCGCTTTTTACAATAGACATTGTCTCAAAGCAACTTTAAAGAATCCAGGACCAACAGACCAAAACCCCTGTTGAGCAAGCCGAGGGCGACAGTGGTAAGGAAACACTCACTTAAATTACAGGAAGAAACCTTGAGAGGAACCAGACTCAGCAGGGACCCATCCTCCTTGGGTGGCCTGGAGAATAATTTGAATAAATAGGATTTACACAATATCATACACACACAAATTAAAATGAACTAAAAGTTTTAACTAGCAAAAATAATTGGTGTTATTATTCAGTCCAGTCTGTGATAAAGTCTGTAGTGTGTTCTTGACATTGTTGGTGCAAACACGCCAGGTTCCCGTCACATTTGGCAGGAGCAACATTGTTGGCAAGGCAGTCTCAACTTCATTCCTTAACCTCGGATGGGTAATCAGGTTTTCCTCAGAACCACCTCGGGGTAAAACAACAGAAAGTGTAGTTAAAAATGTAAAATGTGAATTAAGTAAAATATCAGTTTTACAGAGAGTAGCTTTTAATTATTACAGCATAATTAAAAAGGAGAGCAAGCGGGTAACAAGGTCATGAAGGCCTTCACAGGACATCAGCGCCCACCTCCCCCACCGTCATCAAACCTGAGTGATCGGACAAGAGAGGCAGAACGACAGCAACCCAACATCCCTGATCACCACAAGTTTCTATGACCAAGAACTCTCAAGCTCTGCGCCTTTGTCTATATTCGGGGTGGACAGCTCCGGCCCCAGAGTCCAGAAGCTGGACGCAGCCAGAAGCCAACACGCAGCAGCAGCAAATCTGACAAAACATGCGAGCTAAGGCTAACAGACAAAGGCTAACAGACAAGAACTAAACTGACAGACAAAGGCTAAACTGACTGACTGACTGACTGACAGACAGACAGACCTAAGGTAAATTCAGGCCTGTTCCCTAACTCCCCTCTTTAATCCTCTGAAATGAGGTGCAGCTGGGGCTAATTAGCAGAGGGGACCAATCACATTAGGGGCATGGAGAGGTGGGCGTGGCAGGTGCACCTGAGTTCCAGGTTCCAGGAGCACATACAGGCGGGAATCGTGATAGAGGTATATTAACAAATGAAATGAAACTGACCAGACAAAGCATGAAATATCTGTCTGCAATAAAATGAAATAAAAATAAACACAAAAACACTATGTTTTAAAATTAATAGTATTAAACGAAGGATGACAAAAAACTGGGAGTCCTCTAGTGTCTCATATCTTGACCCATCTTTGGAATCCAATTAGTGTCAGACTGAAGATGACACATTGCACCGCCATCCCATAAATCAATATTTAAAGAGATGGGCACTTATTTGATATAAATTACTGAACTGTCCTATCTTGAGACCAAAAAAGCAGTAATCACAGTGTTCACAAAGTGAAAGATGAAATGTGGCACTTGGGTTACACTGTCGGGTTTATTATCAAGCTCGCGCTGGTCTGTTGTAGCTTGTTAAATTTAATGTCCAATCATAACAAACTACAGGCTGCTGTCCAGTTCTCTTCTAAACACCAAGACATTTGGTCATTGCAGAGAGAAGATGTCAGATAAAGGACTTGCCATAATGAAGCATTTATGATTGTGTATTAATTTCATTGGGTGATAAGATGCAGGACAGTGTGTGGGAGATTGTCTGTGATTTATAAGGAGAGTTTAAAAATGAGACCTTTAAGCATGAAGCAGAACTGCAGGGTTATTTTCTGGTCTGATTACGATTGCTCTAATACACTGCAGTTATGATACATATAGTATAACAAAATCCTTTAATTAGGAGCTTAAATGCAATCAAGCTTGATTTCTGCGGTCTGTGTGATGTATATGTTAACTGGAGTCAGATTGATTAGCAGCTAATACAGAAAAGACCAATTTAAAGCTAGTATGAAGCGAAACTGAGATCTTTATGACCACACAGTCCCCGGGGTTTCCTCATAAACCTGCTGCCTATTGCCTGGTTTGCTGATGTGAAACCTGGCTTGATTTGTATCCCTGGACTTGCATGGCTGCCCAAACGACTGGATTTGCATGATTAAAATAGGATGTCTTTACATACATGCGAGCCACCCTATTTTGCCTGTCATAACCAATTTGGGCTTATTTATGACCCCCTTCGGTGGACAAAGTCAATTTCATTCTTGTGCTCACCGCTTCGTGGAGAGTGGGGTTCTCATTAATGTTTTGCATAGTCTCTGTAGACAAGCTGGTAGATGAGAAGGATAGTGTCATCCCAAAAATAATCAGACCAGTTTCCAGAAACATTCATTAATATATAAAAACATTATAAATTATATACGTATATACATACACCAATCAGCCATAACATTAAAACCACCGCCTTGTTCCTACACTCACTGTACATTTTATCAGCTCCATATAGAAGCACTTTAAAGTTCTACAATTACTGACTGTAGTCCATCTGTTTCTCTGCATGCTTTGTTAGTCCCCTTTCATGCTGTTCTTCAATGGTCAGGACTCTCCCAGGACCACTACAGAGTCGGTATTATTTGGGTGGTGGGTCATTCTCTGTGTTGTGCTGGTGTGAGTGGATCAGACACATTAATGCTGATGGAGTTTTTAAACACCTCACTGTCACTGCTGGACTGAGAATAGTCCACCAACCAAAAATATATTCAGCCGACAGCGGCCCGTGGGCAGCGTCCTGTGACCATGAAAGTCTAGAAGATAACCAACTCAAACAGCAGCAATAAATGAGCGATCGTCTCTGACTTTACATCTACAAGGTGGACCAACTAGGTAGGAGTGTCTAATAGATTGGACAGTGTGTGGACACAGTATTTAAAAACTCCAGCAGCGCTGCTGTGTCTGATCCACTCATACCAGCACAACACACACTAACACACCACCACCATGTCAGTGTCACTGCAGTGCTGAGAATGATCCACCACCTACATAATACCTGCTCTGTGGTGGTCCTGTGGGGGTCCTGACCATTGAAGAACAGGGTGAAAGCAGGGTAAAATAAAGTATGTAGAGGTACAGATGGACTACAGTCAGTTATTGTAGAACTACAATGTGCTTCTATATGGTAAGTGGAGCTGATAAAATGGACAGTAAGTGTAGAAACAAGGAGGTGTTATGGCTGATCAGTGTAAAAAAAAGTGTGTAGTATGAGGTTTGGAACACAAATTTGCTTTACATTTGTATTGACTTGTTGCCATGAATGCAAGCAACTTTTCAATTATTAATAGTGCTTACAACCCCTTAATCACATATTCTCTTATGTTTAGCGAGTAAAACTTTTGACACAAGTGAGGACGATGAGTACGATGAAGTTTTTGGAGTTAAATAATAAATGAATAAAAAAAGTTGTAAGAGTTTTTTACAGATGAATCCTGCAGACACTGAACAGAGACAAAATGATACTTGTCTTATTCATATGCACAGATTCTGGCATAGCAAGATAAAATGCACTTAAACCTCTGCCCAAACAACAGCTATTAACAAGACTGATGACAAAGTAACAATTCTCTGTTCCTTTCTTCAGGCTCTTAGCTTTTATTTGAGTTGTTTGTTCCATCCTCTCGCCTTTCTCTTGATTGAATTCAGGGCCACATCCAGAAGCGGCAGGTGTTCATCCGTATCAGTTGCCCACTGAGATCAGATCCTGGCTGTTTGTGCTCAGCATCTCTAATCAGACAAATATATATCTTTCACATGAGCAATGAGTCCCAGCAGTCTGGAAGCTGTTCTACAAGACAGAGAGGGACTGATTTTAATTCTGCATAGGCAGGCTGGCATGGGAATTAAGGTATTAGCACATAAGCTGTGCCTTGAGCTTAGGTTTGACACTTTTTTGGTATTGTTTCTTACATGTTTCAAGGAAATAGCATCAAAGTACAGGGTGCCAATGTCACACAATAGTAGTATTTTCATATCACGGGGATGCTGAGATTTTTTTTCTTTTATTGCTTATTTTGTTCTGTCAAACATGAAGAGAAATTGTGTTTTTGAAATAAAAAAGGCACCTGAAACACTACAGGACAGATGCAAAGAAAAAAGTGCAGGTTTGACATTAGTCTGTCACTTTGAAGCGTCCATCTGTGGCGTAGACATCAAACACTGTGTGACAAAAGAGGGATGGATTCATTTTTTGGTGCTACACCATAGTTAAAAGTATCTGTTCACCTGACCATGAGCTCGATGGACATCCAGTTTTTAACTCATAGCCATTATTATGTAGGTGGCCTCTGTTTTTCAAAAGTTTGTGGACAGCCTTCACAGAAAACTGACGGCTGTTACAATTGCAGTGTGTCTGTAAAAATATGTACCCACTGATTCAAAAGATTAATTATGAGGTTGGGGGTTTGGGCAGGCCACCGAAGTTTCGCCACACCAAACCGACTGCCTAATGCCTAGGTCACACTACGCGATTTTTGCCCTGATGTTCGCTACAACAGGTCGCCGCTAGATGTGCCAGCTCGGAGGCATTCGCTTAAGGCTTGAAAATCGACTCTCGATCACTATGTGCGAACTGTTTAACGACTTGGTCTGAGCGGCTCACTGATCGCTCGCAGACTCAAGAAAAATATCTAGCATGTTAAATATCTGGACCTGTCGGTGACTTAAATCCTGTAGTGTGATAGGTGTTGTGATCAGGTTGTGATTGTAGAGAACGCAAAATACAGAAACCCTGGGAGAGGAGTTGTAAATGTGTAGGGCAGGGGGATAATGTAGGGTGTGTTCAAAAACCTAGTGAGCTCTCTACACAGACAGCATTTTACGTCATCCTGTGCGCGCTCCAGAGAAATAGGCTGTTCGAAATCCTAGATGCCTTAATATGCTCACTAGTTAGGCATCTTAACATTTCAACGCTATTTTGACCCAAGAAAGAGTGAGCATCCAATGCTGCCTTAGCGGTGAAGACAATCCCAGCATCCCAACTTTTCTCACAGAAAAATAAAAAACATGGCAGACGGTGCGGAGAAACGAGTCATTTTCAAACATAAATAAATGATTATTGATTTTTAACTTTGTATAAACTTGCACACTTGTCATTTATTTGCAAATTCGGGCTTGTCAGCAAATTTAACCATTTTCGGTACACGGAGGGAGATGTTAGCTGACATGCACTAGAATCTTCTCTACTTATGAAGCTGCCCAGGTAGACAGTAAGACAGCAAGGCAGCTAACTAGGTTTTCGAACACACCTGTAGTTTCTAACAGAATACATCAGTACACACACAAGCTTTACAGTATTTGTGATCTTATTATACACACCAAACCATAATACCCATGCTGCATTGCAAAAAATATTTATTTGACTTCCAACTCTCTCTGCAGAACAGAACAGAAAATTCCTGCTGGCCGAGTAGCCAAATCCACTCCTTCACCAGGATTCATTTATTTTTCCTACTTGCTTTTACGCTACACATCAGAGCACAAACAACTTCGATCACTCGCATTTTTAGACGTGGTATCATTAAACCCCTCGTCACTTCACGTGTGTGTTTTCGTGACAGAACATAGTTTGGGAGACCAGTTAGACTTGTCTGTGATTCCTACCGGTGGTAGATTGTGTAGTGTGTGTCCCCTACTGCCGATCAATCGTATAGTGTGAAAACCATGATTTAAATGACTCCAGATTACAAGAGATCAAGTTGTGTAGAATGAACTGTATAGCGATCTGAACACTTTGAAAGTCGTGTAGTGTGAACTTAGCATAAAGCACACCAACATTAGTCTCTGGAGCACTGAAAAGTGATTTTGGAAGAGAAGAGAATGCTAGAAGATTTTTACCTTCTCAAGTGTATCCTAACAACTTTCAAAAGAAAATGGTCTGGTGCTGTAAATCATCATACAGATGTGCTTTCACAAGTATGACAACATGTTTGATCATGAAAATGCCTCAGTACACAAAGCAAGGTCAGAAAAATTATGCTTTATCAAGTTTGACAAGGAAAAAACATGATTGGTCCTGACCTCAGCCTAACAGCAGTCCAGACTAGCACTCCAACACTTTTGAGATGAATGTGATTACAGGCTATAAAACAGTCACCTCTTTGACTTTCCACTGTTTGACATTACAGTGACAGATTTATCACTAACATTAAATGTAGATCCCGCTATCCAATGTCACCTAGAGAAGAATATATTCCTCTTTTGACCCTGTTTTCTTTTAAGCTACTGTATGTTGCTCCTGCATCTAAGCCACAGTGACCAGACGAGGTCTGCTGTCAAAAGAGTTTATTAGGTTTTTAACATAATGTTTTACACGCTATGGTTACATTCATGACAGGACAGGTAATCACTCGATACACATCAGTACAAGTCTTTAATGTCATACACATTCATGTCATGGCTTTATTAAACAGCACCTTCAAACCTTCAAAATGCCTTCAAATCAATCAACATATAACAGACCAGGCTACATCAGACCAGGTGATACAGCGGTACAACTTAGATGCGGGATAAGTGCTGATGGACCTTTTTGCTGTGGTGTCAGTGCTACTCACTGAGCCACCGTGCCATCAGTAAGTTGAATAAATAGAATAAATTTGCATTCTACTAATTAAAAGGAACATCACATCAAATTAAAGTGGTGATCATTCATTATAACCTAATCACTTTTCTTTTAATCCACTGCACTGAAATAATGAAGTGTACGAGAACGAGATCAAAATAGCTTGCTCATTTTTAAAGATTAGTATTTATTTTGGGCTTTAGAGCCATGGCTTTATTAAACAGCACCTTCAAACCTTCAAGATGCCTTCAAGTCAATCAACAGGTTATATCAGGTGATACGGCGGTACAACTCAAATGCGGGATAAATGCTGATGGTCCAATATATACCCCAGTGCTTTCAATGATTGCTTCTTTCAAAGCAGGATTGACTTGATTTTGTAGAACATTTAATTCTGGAACACACACTGTTCACATCTGATGTGGAATCGATGTTCCTGTCTGCATGACCTTTCGCTAAATTCAGACATGCTGCTGAATGGCGGCTGCATTGATTCCCCTGGGCTTTGTCTTCCATTAACACCAACTACTGGGATGTTTAGAAGAGATCTGGAAACTTCATAATAGAAAGACTCTAGGATTATTTGTGCCAGTGTAGGTTGGCATCCAACGGTACATTGTGTCGGGCTTTGTATGTTATATTGAACAGTTCCTTCAATACAACTATAATACAGTAAAATAAAGAAACAACCCAGATGAATTACTTTTTAAGGATTTTTATACAGTTAGCATTGGTCAAAAATGACAGTTTATAGCACAGTCCAAATATAAACCAACTCAGCTAGTAAAACATACATTTTTCCATACCGCCTCTTCTAATATTACACAACTTTGGTCTGATTTTAAATTTATTTATTATAAATTATTATAATTTTGCACCACTGCATTTTTGTATGTAGCACTAAATTAAATCTGTACTGGTACATCATGAAGCTTTAGCCTACAAACACACCTGTTCACAGCTGAATCATTTTCTTTCTTTGGTATTTAATATTTTTGACACTTAGCACAGATTAATTTCTGCTGTTTCTATGACTGATGAACTACTTTAGGCTATTTTTATTTGATCTGCCTATGTTTCACTTTCCTGTTCATATTGTTAAAAGAAGCTCGTTGGGCATCCAGTAATATAATCACAAAGGGAGGCTCCATAAAAGCGCCACAACTGACTCCAGTCCGCTAGCACACCAGTGCTGGGATTCTGGACTGGTTGCCCGCTAGCGAGCATTAATGGCAATGCCTGCAGCAGACAAAATCGGCCATTAAGTCTGCTGCGTGGGAAAAGTCCAGACCGCTAAGTGGATGGGGTCTTCAATGCTGTGCAAGGACCCTGATTAGTAGCCCAGGGCACCTGTACAGGAAGTGGAGGAGACTGGAAATCAGGGTGTGGCAATTTGATGCGTGAATTCACTGAAGGAATGGGTAAAAAAAAAGGTGGTTATTGGTTTTCTGGGAAGGTCTTTTACAAAAATTAAAAGCAAGGCTTGGAACTGACATTCCAAAAGTGAGCAATAACATTGAGGTCAGGGTTCTGTGCAGACCACTGGACTTTCTTCACACCAAAAACATAAATTTTTAAACTTCACTTTGCACAGAGGGCCACAGTCATGCTGGGACAGAAAAGTTGAAAGCATTAATTTATTTTGTACACCTGTTAGCAATAGGTGTGACTGAAACACATACACTCAATAATTAGGCAGAGTGTCCACATACTTTTGGTTATATAATGTACAGTGTAACAAGTTACATTTACTATTTTTCAAGCATTTGGTCAGTGGTTGGTTATTCATTCATGAATTTTTTTCATGTCAGTGGTTGGTTATTCATTCATGAATTTTTTTTATTATTTATTTATTGTCTGTATGAAGTTCGGTGGTCATAAAATAAATTATCTGATCTTAACTTTTTGAAAGTAGTTTGGGGACAAAGCAGGGTCCATTAGGGCTGGTTTGACCAGTGTGATTTGTTGACTAAAGTCTCAGACAGCCAACATTTTGGACTGTGTTATAACCAACTCTAGTTGTAGAATGGGATGTCCAACAAGCTTATGGTGTCCAAAATTTTTTGGTCAAATAGAGTATAATGTGCCTCACTGTCCAAAAGTTTGTTTAACCTAACAGAGTTGTGTAACTGAGTTTATTCTAGCAGTATCATATTGACTGTAGCATTAATGGAACCACTAAATCTGAAGTAGGTTTTCTTTGCTGGTTCAAAAAGAAAAGCTGAGCAGAAACAACATTCACATGAGGTACAATCAAATGAGACCTTTGATCAACATCCATTAAGATTCTCTTTGGAGTTTTGGACAGTCTTCAAAATAAAAGCATTCAGTCTTTGAGCTCGTCCTGTCTTAACCAGATGTCAAGATGTTCTGCTTCAGTAAATCTAAAAGCCCCAAAGTATTTGTCAGATCAGTGTCATACAGTGGTCATATAATACTCTGCTATAAAAGCTTTCATTGTGTCTGTTTTCATGTTTCTTAGTATCATCTTTTGGTTCTGACATTCTGTCACTAACTGATAAAAAATGATATTCCTTCAAAAAGAAGAAGAAAATAGAAAGACAAAAATTGTCATTACATGAACTAAACCAGAATAACAGCCATTTTAGTCCTTACAACCCTAAGCTATGAAAATAATTTGCCCTTTCTGTTTACTTTTGTTTGCAAATATGTTACTGTAATTAGGCAGTTAGCGCATCTCCAAGACCCAAACCTAGTATGTTATGGAAAGGGAACCCAACTGAAGGATTTTTGAACAAGGTAGAACAATAATGTGGCTTAAGTGAATGTTAAGAAGAAAATAATAACTAAATTAATAAAAGTCCAAAAGAAAAATAACATCTGTAGTGTGGTGATCTCTGCTCTGACAAACAAGGGAACACTGGTGGCCATGCAGTCACCCCACAGTGGCATCATCTTTAAACCCAGTGATCGCAATTCCATGCAGAAAACAGAAGGGGTAGTGAGGGAGTAGAACCCCAGAGGAGCCAGGTTGCCTCTATAGTGCAAGCTACTTAAACAACCAGCGAGTGACATCCTAAGCTCTCGAAAAAAGAACAAAGACATGAAACTGCAACAGCTAAAAGAGAAATGAAAAGGACCTCTGCTTTATTTCACCTGGACGCCACCCACGTCTAGGATAGACCTCTGGTGGCAGCTGCATAAAAGAGAGGCCGCTACAAGCCTACTGGAGGCAGTTGGCATCCAGGGCATTGTCTTTGTGACAGGAATGTTTAAAAAGGGCACAAAAGAATGTGTGTGTGTGCCTCCAAAATAAAATAAGTGTGCACACAAACAAAAAGTAGGAAATAAGACAAGCCAGTCAGTTATATATAGGAACCTGATGCTTAATGAGGCACAGAGAAGAGCGCTGTCAGTCATCTGTCCCTTCATGGCCCTTATGATAATGGCATGGCAGGTGGGCATGATACCATAATCCATGCCTCTTGTTGATCTTTATGGCAAGTAGGCCCATTACACTTGTGGGTAGCACTGTCGCTTCACAGCATGAAGGTCTGGTGGGGCAGTCTGGGTCCTTTCTGTGTGGAGTTTGCATGTTCTCCCCGTGTCTGTGTGGGTTTCCTCTGGGAGCTCCGGTTTCCTCCCACAAGCCAAAGACGTGCAAGTGAGGTGCATCGGAGATACAAAATTTTCCATGACTGTGTTCGATATAACCTTGTGAACTGATGAATCCTGTGTACTGAATAACTACCGTTTTTGTCATGAATGTAACCAAAGTGTAAAACATGACATTAAAATAATAATGAACAAGCAAGCACTTGTTAATAATGAATTCTTTTTTAAAAGACACACCCAAGCTAATAATTAGAGGTTTAAAAACAATGCCCTCCCTACTTAATAACTGGTTGTGTCTCATTTCACAGCAGCAGCTGCAATAAAATCCTTCTGATGCCTGGAGATCAATCTAAAACACCAGAACTCAATAATAAGCTTAAGTGTATTTATACTTTTGGCCAATATTTAGTAATATTAAATTTCAAGAAATTACAATGAAATAATAGTCTTTAATGAGATTTTCCATTAGTAGCTCAGGCTGTTTTGGTCAAAAACAAAAAAAGAACAGCTAAAGACTGGCTTATCGTTACAGCAGGGATGATTTACTGAATATCCTGACAACACTAATGCTGGGAGAAACGTGTACTCATTTGTAGCTGCAGGCAGTGATATGTTAGTCTTTTTTCTGAAGACATAATCACATGAAAACATGTTGCCAAGGTACCGCTTTGAGTTCAAGGGTTAGCTTTACAAAAAATATTCCTAAGAAAATTACTTGTAAATAACAAAAAAAACTTTAAAAAGAGTGCAACAAATGTTTATCCTAAGTTAAAAGTGAATTACCAAAGGATTTTTTTAAATAGACAATAAATAGGCTGTTTAAAAGGTAATTCAATCGCTATAACTTTAAGTCTATACTGAAAACATATTTATTTACTCAGGCGTTTGAATCGTTTTTTACAGACTAGGGGTGTGTGGCTCCGGTCCTGGAGATCTGGGGTCTGGGCGGTCTGGTACTCGCATGTTTTGTCAGATTTGCTGCTGCTGCGTGTTGGCTTCTAGCTGCGTCCAGCTTCTGGACTCTGGGGCCGGAGCTGTCCACCCCGAATATAGACAAAGGTGCAGAGCTTGGGGGTTCTTGGTCATAGAAACTTGTGGTGATCAGGGATGTTGGATTGCTGTCGTTCTGCCTCTCTTGTCCGATCACTCAGGTTTGATGATGGTGGGTGAGGTGGGTCCTGTGAACGCCTTCATGACTTTGTTACCCGCTCGCTCTCCCTTTTAGTTATGCTGTAATAATTAGGGGTGTTGGAGTCTAAAGCTACTCTCTGTAAAACTGATATTTTACTTAATTCACATTTTTAACTACACTTTCTGTTGTTTTCCCCCGAGGTGGTTCTGATGGAAACCTGTTTACCCACCCGAGTTTAAGGAATGAAGTCGAGACTGCCGTGCCAACAATGCTGCTCCTGCCAGAAGGTGATGGCAACCTGGCAAGTTTGCACCAACAATGTCAAGAACACACTACAGACTTTATCACAGACTGAACTGAATAATAACTTTAATTATTTTTGCTAGTTATAACTTTTAGTTCATTTTAATTTGTGTGTGTATGATATTGTGTAAATCCTATTTATTCAAATTATTCTCCAGGCCACCCAAGAAGGATGGAGGTCCCTGCTGAGTCTAGCACTACTAGCATAGTAACTTATAACTTATAAGGACAGACTTGTGATTTTGTAGCTATTAGTTGTTGCTCTATGCTTACACTAATGAGGGAATCAAAGTCTAATGAGCTGCTTTTTTGTGTGTCAGACACAGCTGTTCTATAATTGGATAATGCGTTTGTGTATGCTAATAATATATGATTAATAACAGCCATTTCATTTAATGGTATTTCTTCTTGGTTCTTCTTTTATCCACAATGTATTGACTTTGTATTTAAAGTGGATGACTTGTATAAGCTGCACAAGATTTTTCAAATACAAATTTGCTCTGCTCATCGAGTGGGAAGGAGAAAATTTTTTCTTCCTAATCCATTATTCAATGCGAGCCAGTCTCGGGTTGTGTAAACTCAAGATAATGGAAGGGTACAGTTAGCATATGATATCTGCTATTTGATATCATGTTGTCCACACGCTACTGACCATAAAGTGTATTTTCTGGTTTATTTTTTAACCTGTAATTTATTAAGTTTTATTTAAACATAAAAAATAAATAAAAGAATTAACTATATTTAGTCAAATTCAATAAAGTGGTAGTATTATTTGTAGCATTACAATGAAGGTAGTGGTAGTGTGGCAAGTAGCAAGAATAACAAAGTAAAAATAATATAATAAGAAGAAGAACAACAACAACAACATCAAGAATAGTGCTCGGGTGGCGTAGGCCACCACTACTGAGATTTGGGTTTGAATCTTATCAATGCTATCACCCAGCCAGGGTTTTACACAGACATGATCAGCTATGTCTAAGAAGGGAGGGGTTGGAAAAGGCCCTGCAATGGATTGTTTCCCTGTCCAGGGTATTCCTACCTTGCAAACAGTGTTTCCCAATGGGAACCTTACCTGCCACGACCCTGACCAGGATGAAGCAGTTAATAATATTTTTACTGTTTATTTTATTAACAAAATAAAGAAATGAAACCCGGATAGAATCAGGAAGGGCAAATGAAATCTCTGGGATTTCCCTGAAAAATTTAGATGCCTTTTTAGCCTGAATGTCAGACTGAACATATGTCTTATGAATTTTTAAGGTGGTTCTTTATCTCAAGGCAGACTTTCCTGTAAAACACCAGGAGAACGGAGTTTAAATTAAATCCCTGCCACGCGCCTGTGCTTGGTGGATCTCCCACAGTCATTGTAATAAATCTGAATATGTGACATAATACTACACTGTGGGATTTTATTCATCATAGCTCCTTTAATTAAGTGAATATTTTGTGGCTTCTGTAGTTTGTAGAGCACAGTCCTTCAAAATGTATTTCATAAAACACAAGACGGACGTCTCCCTCTCTATTTTTATTAACACTAGCGGAGTATATTGGAAATTTCCCCAACATCCTCCAGCTAACCAACAGCGGGTGGCAAGAGTGCTTGAAATGACAGTAGTTATTATTTTAGCTCTGTACCAGACCACACCTGTGATAAACAGTATTATATATTAATGCACCACCTACGGTTTCTTTAGAAATGACTCACCATGTAGTGCACAGTATGCAATCAGACAATCCAATTTACTATCAGAGTCTACAAATGTTAGAATATACCTCAATAACTGTGATTTATAAAGATAATACGAGTTTATAATTGAGATGCATCTAGCAACTATTAACATCTAGATTATTACCATATATTGAGAATATTACCACATGAGATAGCCAGTTAGCACCAGTTTATCTGTCAGATATAATCAGCTCAGAATTATTTTACTAATTTTGTGGTATCACCCTAAAAATACATGTCTAATAATTTTTGTTTCTTTGCTGGAATCTCTGGAAGGTTTTTATATATTTTGTTTGGTTTTTGTTTAAGGACACTTTACGTTTGTTTGTTTATTTATTTATTAGGATTTTAATAAGTCATGTTTTACACTCTTTGGTTATATTCATGACTGGAACGTTAGTTACTCATTACACAAGGTTCATCAGTTCACAAGGTTATATCAAACACAGTCATGGATGATTTAGTATCTCCAATTCACCTCACTTGCACGTCTTTGGACTGTGGGAGGAAACCGGAGCACCCGGAGCGAACCCACGCAGACACGGGGAGAACATGCAAACTCCACACAGAAAGGAACAGGACCGCCCCACCTGAGGATCGAACCCAGGACCTTCTTGCTGTAAGGCGACAGTGCTACACACTTAGCCACCGTGCCACCCCACACTATGTAAACATGACTAGTAAAGAGTGGTGAAAAATTATTATTAAAGATTATTCTACATTGCTCTACAGAAAAAGTTTAACCTTTTACCATCATCTGCTTGCTTGCCCCCACTACCATCATCTGCTTTTAACCCAACACCCTCCTCCCTGCCACTTTATCCATATTTTTTATTACAGTTTTGGTCATAAGTTTTTTAAAAACAATCAGCATGCCAATTCATTTTATAAATTAACTATTAATTTATATATGTGTTCTCATTGACAAGATATTGGACAAAGCAGATTTGCATTTGCAGTGCAGTATTGTATGTTTCTCATTCTCCATTTGTAGATTAGAAGCAGCGACTGAATTAATATATATTTGGTCATCAACATTTAGTCTTTATTCTCTTCTTTTCATCTGTGTCATTTTCAATGTCATTTTAATAAATGGTTTTATGATTCTGCATATTACATACCGAGTGAATTCAGTGGCAAGTCACATTATTAAAAAAAATATAAGAATATATAAGACGGGTCTAAGATGTGCAACCCAATAGCTCTACTGTTCGAACAACAGCAAGAACAGCACAGTTGAAAACCAGGAAAGAAAACTATAACTGAAGTTCTGTACTAAACTGTCCATATTTTTGGATTGCTTTTAACCACTCTTCTTTGACCCATGGTTTTAAATAGTCCATTATTTCATGCCAACACCGATCGATAGGTGGTCATGCCTGGCACACAGGTTCAAAATTGCTCTAGGCAATTTTGTCATGCAGAGATCTAATGAGCTAGACCAAATCTGCAAACAGCTTGAGTTTGGATCTCAGCTGTGTGTTTAACAAACAATTGGGCATGTCTGATGGAGGGAGGTCGACAGGGTTTCATTGTTGATGCACAAATGCAACGTCTGCTGTCAGGTCGATGCACCAGCATGAGTGGTGGATGATTCACAGAGGGCATTGCGTAACTCTTCATCTGTTAGAGTCCACTGCTGGGTATTTTTGCGTATATGAATATATGATATATATGGGTATGGTGCGACATATGAAGAAGGTGCGTCAGAGGCTTTTTGCGAATGGCAAAAGGTAGCAATAAAGAATTAAAGACGACTAAATTAGGTGGAAAACACAGTCCTACACTACAACACCCCAAATGGTCCAAGAACTTGATACGCTCAATTGTTTTGCAGATCACTCCCTGATGAAACATGTGATTTTTAATCACTGAAACACTTGTATAGATCTCTGATATGACAGAGCTATTAGCTACAGTGGATGAATTTGTGAAGTGTGCACTTGGAACATAAATTGATCGATTGAACCAATTTACATGGCCACATATTTTGGAACTTCATATTTTATCATTACACCGTCTTGCTTTTCACAGTCTGCCAATACTTATCACAATCACATTCCTCCATCTGTAAATCTAGCTTTTCATAAATCAACTCTTGCAAACCTTGGCCTTTTGCTGTTTATGTATCTGCATACACACAGCTCATAATTTAACCCGTAGAAGAATTAAAAGCTCAGCAGTTCAGCTGACTGCATTTTTTTTTTATCTTAATGCAGACAAGTTAACAATAAGTCTCAGTGAGACTAAAGCTGAAAAAGTGACGAGTCACCAGTGGAACAGTACATTTATTTTTGACAGATTTCAACTAAGTGCAAAGGAGCAGGTGTGAACCAGCAGCTTTATGCCTGCTGATTTTAATCAGCATCAAAGCCTGTAAGATGTAAGAGAACATGTTGACTAACATAATGACTAGGCCAGAGTTTCTTACCCATGTAGGGCAAGCCGTAGCCTAGTGGTTAGGGTACTGGACTAGTAATCAAAAGGTCGCTGGTTCTAGCCTCACCACTGCCAGGTTGCTGCTGTTGGGCCCTTGAGCAAGGCCCTTAACCCTCAATTGCTCAGATTGTACCAAAAGTCACTTTGGATAAAGGTGTATGCTGTAAATATAAATGTTCTTAACATCTTAAATCCATTTCTTTATCAAGTGTGATATTAATTCTATGTTCCTTTTTTTTTTTTAACAGTTCACACTTTTGTAGAAATAAGAGCAAAATTAACGAGCACCAGCTTTTAGTTTGACGAAAAGGCATCAATGTTAATGACTAGTGGAGAGAAATTGTCTATTTAACCATTTGGTTGAGCTTATTTAAAGCTGTATTTAACTAATTTTGTTTGGGCCATATCCAGAGGTGTAACTACCGAACGGATCTGTCTGTGGTGAGCTAAGTGTTAACGGGTAAAATGCTCAGTAAATTAAAGCAGAAGCGAAAAGAAAGCCGTGAGGCTAGACATTTGGACTTGAAGTCTATCGTAGATGATTTTGCTGAGCACAAGGCACCCCACATGAACTTCTGAGTGAGTACCTTTAATTCATTCTGAGCATATGAAATTTGTTGAGGGGGCCCAAATTTATTTTTTTGCACTGGGGCCCATGAGCTCCTAGTTACGCCACTGGCCATATCTTCTCCTTGGTTGACATGTGTGCAACTGAAAATCACTCATGAAAGTTGCATAATTTTTGTGATCATTTTAACTGTTTGGTAGAGGCTCATCAAAAAAAATACTGTGTGCACTTATAAAAATATATATTGTCTGTTGTTGGTATAGTCCCAAGAAACTAAGAAATGCAACTATGATAGCTAAGGCAAATGCTTCATTCTGATGTCAGCCAACAATTTTCTGTAAAATGAAATGCATGTTTTAGATCAATTTTGGATTTGAATTTTGGAGTATTTTCATTTTTACATTTACATTTTCGGCATTTAGCAGACGCTTTTATCTAAAGCGACTTATAGTACTGTGACAGTATATATTGTCTAAGCAATTAAGGGTTAAGGGCTTTGCTCAAGGGCTCAACAGTGGCAACCTGGCAGTGGTGGGGTTGAACCGGCAAGCTTCTGATTATTGGACCAGTACCCTAACCACTATTCTAAATAGGTGTCATGTACCTATTGCAATACAATTTCCAGTTATTTTTAACAAAGAAGTCAAAAAACATATTAAAATCTTGACAGGTTTTTTACATCTTTTATGGGTGCTATGTGAACTCTTCATTTCAAATGTGTATCCTCCAGCTGTTGATTTCAAAGTGTTACACATGTTTCAGCAGTTCTAATTCATGCCAGATGTGTCATCTTGATGGTTGGATTACATTTAAACATCCAAACTATTACATTTTCTCAGCATAAGGTGACAGAATGGGTTTTAATTCCAACTTTATCAAAAATACCTTGGTTCTATGTATTAATGTACTGTATGTTCAATTTATATGAGCACAGTTAAGTCACCAGCTTTAGTTTACTTTAATTTACATTATAGTTATTAATTATTGACAATGATATTATATTACATTAGGATTTATGCTACAAGGTTGAATGACTGTAGAAACTGCTAACCCACAAATCATTTAAATAATAATTTAGATTTATTATTATTATTGTTATTATTATCATTATGATTATTGGCAGTTATAATCTGATATAATATTTTCTATCTTATTTTTATTTTATTATTGCTGCTGGTCTCACTAAGAGCTACCAAACAAAGTTTCACTGTATAGCTACAATGACAATAAAGTCTATCTTATCTTATTTATTTATTTAACAACAACAATAGTATTTTAACTAATTATTTTATTTTTTTATATTTAAAAACTGTCACTTTTTTAGTAAGCTATGGAATCCCCTCCCCCCCCCCCCCCACCCCATACACACGCACTCTAAAACAAGGCATGTAACTATATTACTCTGACAACAATTGTATTGACATTTCTTGGTATAGCATACAGTAAAGTGATTTAAAAGTAGACCCGTAAGCAGGTTTCATGTCTTTCCCTTATTGGCTCTGCGGTGGATGCAGTATGCAGGAGAAGAGGCAAAAAGAAAGTGAACAAAATGGCTGAGTCAGGGGAAATTACAAAAGAGTCTGCTTCAGAAACAACACTGAGTAGTAATAATGGATGATGACTATACTTGTGTTACAGTCCATATCAAGTTCTACTCCCATCTCAGGGCATGTTGGAGCTCTTCAAATTATGCTGATCTGTATCAAAGTAAAGTAAGAACCCAAACACAATCTGTGTAAATTCATTTAACAATCTGTACTTTTCTTGTCTCTGTTGAGTATTCATTCATTATTTACAGGTCAGGCTGAATAAGGTGTGTAAACAGTTGTGATTTAAACTGGTTACACCCTTTTGAGATTAAATGAATTATAAAAAACTTTCTAGAATATTGTACCTCTTTTTTTAAATAATACATTTTTCACATCATAATAAAATAATATAAGCATATACTTCTAGTATAGTGTTTCTAATTTGAAGAAGTGTTGCAAAGGTTTTCAGACATAAACCGTTCTTATCTCTAATGTTTGGAGTGACCTGAGCTCATCCCAGTAAGTTTGTTTGCCATTTGGGTGGGGCACACTGAATTATGTAGCAGGATTTAAATTTTTATCCAAACTTCTATCCAGCAGCATGAAAGGGGGCTAACAAAGCATGCAGATGGACTACAGTCAGTAACTGTGCTTCTATATGGTAAGTGGAGCTGATAAAATGGACAGTGAGTGTAGAAACAAGGAGGTGGTTTTAATGTTATGGTTATGGTCTTTATTTGCTGCATCCCTCTATGAAACCTTCCACCACTTCCTCTACGCCACTAAATAGCAAATGAAGATAAAATTTCCTCTTCGGATTAATTAGATCATCCATGATAAATCATTTTCTATTTCATGCGCTCCCAGCAGCTGTGGATGGATGGTGAACCTACCATAATGCAGCTGAGCAGCTCCATGCTAGTCAATCCCGCCCAGTCCCTTGTGTTTTATTGCCTCTAGTGTGTAACACACAGAGATATCTGTGTCTGAGCTTAATTCCCTGGAGCTTTACATTGCCACTAGCTTTGAACATGTATGGGACATAGCGCACCATCCTCCCTGAGCTCATTGAGTGTAATCACTGTCTAGAAAGCCCTGTGGATATATCCTAGCTAAAGTGTATTATATGTACAGCCACTGGGATATGTCTGTGGCAAACCCAGCTGCTGTCATTGCACTTCTTTTTTCGTTTGGGCAAGATGTAGTGCACAGGGGGAGCTCCAGCGCTAGCAGCTGTTGATTTGCGCTCAGCTCACATGTGCCTCTATAATCGCTTTCACCCTCCAAAGCTAATTAGCATTGCTGAAACCAAACACTGTGGCAGGATGGTAACATTTCGCAGAGCATAGCTTATTTAATTTCTTCTTTCCTTCGGTCCCATATGAAATATGACGGGTCGGTACGTCTTGACAGCATTTCAGCTTAATTGCAATTAAACAGGTGGTTATCTGTAAAATTGTACATTATAGAAATTTAATTACTCCAGTATCCCTGAATGAGATTCCAAAAACAACTGGCGTACACACAGAGGGGAACATTTACAATCTGTAATTTGTAATTGTGTAATAGGCTTTGGAATGAAAATGGTCAGTCACATTCTGTTCATTGATGGCGTCCTTGAAAAAGATTTGTTTCAGTACCAGTATTACCAGTTAGGACTGAGTCCATGTGAAATAACACAAATATTTGTTTTTGCTTTAGTGTGAGCAATCTAACGTCTAGTCACCTTAGTTGTACAGAATGTGGAGAGGTAGGTAAAGTACCAAAACAGAAAGATTGAGGGTAACATCAGGTAAAACCTGGGCACTAGAGGGAAGAGATGTTCACAAGTCACAAAATACGAGTCCGAGTGAAGTCACGAGTCTTTAGGCTAGAGTCTGAGTCAAGTCATGAGTCTTTAGGCTAGAGTCTGAGTCAAGTCACGAGTCTTTAGACTAGAGTCTGAGTCAAGTCACGAGTCTTTAGGCTAGAGTCCGAGTGAAGTCACGAGTCTTTAGGCTAGAGTCTGAGTCAAGTCACGAGTCTTTAGGCTAGAGTCTGAGTCAAGTCACGAGTCTTTAGGCTAGAGTCTGAGTCAAGTCACGAGTCTTTAGGCTAGAGTCTGAGTCAAGTCACGAGTCCTTAGACTAGAGTCTGAGTCAAGTCACAAGTCGTTAGGCTAGAGTCCAAGTCAAGTCATGAGTCAATGTAATATACACAAAACATATATTGGAAATGTAGCATAGAAATAAACAAATAATATGTAAGTTCAGATAAAAAACAACAACAGATTACTGGCTGTATTTTGCTGTTTTACTTAGTGCCGTTACTTTCCTTGGTACGAGTTAAAAGCTTAAACTGACGTTTTGTTTTCATTGCAAAACAAAAGCGCGTGATAAATCTTGGCACAGCGGCCAAAATCCAAAACACAGCAAAAAAATCCATAAGCACTGCTTACTTTGGCTTATGTTCTTCCAGATGCTATTAAATTCATAACCGTGTGTTGTCCCATTAGAAATATAATCCGTTAGTTTGTAAATGTGCTTATAATTTAAAACCTCCTAACTTTTCCCGGTTGTGAAGTAAAACACGAACTCAAGCATTTCACTGACACAACATCTGTGTGACGCTGCAAACTAAATAAATGCAAATAACAGCATTTCTTACTAAAAATTTAAATGAGAAGGTCTGATTGGTTCAGAAAGTGGTTCTTCCAACCATTAGCGCCAATTCTGTGGAAGCATTTCATTCACACCAGCTGTTTCAGTGAAGTGCACTATGTAGGGTATTCCACCACTTTAAGTAAGAATCTAATTAAAAAGAGGGAGTAGGGAGCAACGCTTCATTACTACACCGGAAGCTGACTGGAACATTTACCCATTGCGTGTGTTGCGAGTATATATATATATATATATATATACTGTATATTTACAGTGTATCACAAAAGTGAGTACACCCCTCACATTTCTGCAAATATTTCATTATATCTTTTCATGGGACAACACTATAGACATGAAACTTGGATATAACTTAGAGTAGTCAGTGTACAGCTTGTATAGCAGTGTAGATTTACTGTCTTCTGAAAATAACTCAACACATAGCCATTAATGTCTAAATAGCTGGCAACATAAGTGAGTACACCCCACAGTGAACATGTCCAAATTGTGCCCAAATGTGTCCTTGTCCCTCCCTGGTGTCATGTGTCAAGGTCCCAGGTGTAAATGGGGAGCAGGGCTGTTAAATTTGGTGTTTTGGGTACAATTCTCTCATACTGGCCACTGGATATTCAACATGGCACCTCATGGCAAAGAACTCTCTGAGGATGTGAGAAATAGAATTGTTGCTCTCCACAAAGATGGCCTGGGCTATAAGAAGATTGCTAACACCCTGAAACTGAGCTACAGCATGGTGGCCAAGGTCATACAGCGGTTTTCCAGGACAGGTTCCACTCGGAACAGGCTTCGCCAGGGTCGACCAAAGAAGTTGAGTACACGTGTTCGGCGTCATATCCAGAGGTTGGCTTTAAAAAATAGACACATGAGTGCTGCCAGCATTGCTGCAGAGGTTGAAGACGTGGGAGGTCAGCCTGTCAGTGCTCAGACCATACGCCGCACACTGCATCAACTCGGTCTGCATGGTCGTCATCCCAGAAGGAAGCTGACGCACAAGAAAGCCCGCAAACAGTTTGCTGAAGACAAGCAGTCCAAGAACATGGATTACTGGAATGCCCTGTGGTCTGACGAGACCAAGATAAACTTGTTTGGCTCAGATGGTGTCCAGCATGTGTGGCGGCGCCCTGGTGAGAAGTACCAAGACAACTGTATCTTGCCTACAGTCAAGCATGGTGGTGGTAGCATCATGGTCTTGGGCTGCATGAGTGTTGCTGGTACTGGGGAGCTGCAGTTCATTGAGGGAACCATGAATTCCAACATGTACTGTGACATTCTGAAACAGAGCATGATCCCCTCCCTTCGAAAACTGGGCCTCATGGCAGTTTTCCAACAGGATAACGACCCCAAACACAACCTCCAAGATGACAACTGCCTTGCTGAGGAAGCTGAAGGTAAAGGTGATGGACTAAACCCAATTGAGCACCTGTGGCGCATCCTCAAGTGGAAGGTGGAGGAGTTCAAGGTGTCTAACATCCACCAGCTCCATGATGTCATCATGGAGGAGTGGAAGAGGATTCCAGTAGCAACCTGTGCAGCTCTGGTGAATTCCATGCCCAGGAGGGTTAAGGCAGTGCTGGATAATAATGGTGGTCACACAAAATATTGACACTTTGGGCACAATTTGGACATGTTCACTGTGGGGTGTACTCACTTATGTTGCAGCTATTTAGACATTAATGGCTGTGTGTTGAGTTATTTTCAGAAGACAGGAAATCTACACTGCTATACAAGCTGTACACTGACTACTCTAAGTTATATCCAAGTTTCATGTCTATAGTGTTGTCCCATGAAAAGATATAATAAAATATTTGCAGTATATACGTATATATATACTGTATATATATATATATATATATATATATATATATATATACATATATATAACACATGCTGACTTTTGTTGTCTTCAAGTCATTTTTTGCGAGTCATGAGTCTCAGGACTCGAGTCCCCATCTCTGCTAAAGGGAGCTGTTGGCTGTTTAGTGAATTGAGGTGCGTGACCGCCTTGGGTCAGTTGCTCACTTGATTCTTTTTAATAATTAATATCCTTGATTTCTAAGTCTACACTTTGAGGACACAAATTCGGGGCAGTGGGGAAAGGAAATGAGGACACAGGAATCAAAGCTAAACATAATTTTGAAATATGACATCCTTGCTTACTAAAGTATCACTTTAAAGTGGTGTTACTTTAAAGTAAATGGTGTGTTACCAGCTTTGCTGCCAATTATGGACAAAATATGCTAGCTATTAACATAAAATAAAGTGTTACATAAAATAATAAAAGGCGTAAAAGCAACTTGGTTGTGCAATAGCTTTCAATTTGCTTTAGATGTGAAGTTGTAGACGGGTGAAGTTGTATTTTTTTTTTTCTAATTTAGCATAGTCAGTTTGTCTTCCGCTGCTGGGGGATCCCTGATTGCAGTCGAGGTGAGAATATTGCTGCTCATGCCTCCTCTGACTCACGTGCAACCCTTAGCGGGACCCGTTTTCACCCATGTATTCTGCACAGGCGACTCACAGTTTTGACCTGTGGAGTTCAGAAAGTCGGTGCTGGTGTGCTAGTGGAATATCCAATTGTATGAGATATACAGATGTGTAACTGTTCTAGATGCCTCCTACATCAACAGCTTTAAAGATGGTCTACTCTGATCGTTTCTATCGGAGGTCACAGGCTGAATCTATGTATCAAATAAGCAACAAATGCTATTTTAGGATGCACCTACTGATTCATTTTCTTCCTTTCATACCTTGATATACAGCTCATCTTTCAAGGACGCAAAAAAGAAAGCAAGAAGAGGAAATAAAACAGTGGTAACCTATTGGGCAGAGCTACAAGTTACCAACTGGATGGTTGTGGGTTTGAATCACAGTATTGTCTTGCAGTTACTGTTGGGCCCTTGAGTCTCTCAGCTACTAAAACTTAAGCAACTAAAGTCAAGTAAACTTAGTATGATGTGCATGCATGCCAACAAGGTAATGTATGTAATGTATATGATCTGTTACTATATTTAAATTCAACCATGAACAGCTTTTAAGGAAAACCAATTTCCAATCAATCCTGCATTGCTTCTTTATTCCAGTAGGTGTCAGTATTTTCCATTTTCTTTCTTAATATGTGTACATTATCTGCAAAAAATACAATCAAATACACCTTACTCTTACATTATTATCAAACCTTACACACAGTAGATCATCATTCTATACATGCAAACTTCATACACGTGGCCTCTGTTTTGGCATTTCAATTTAATACACCCCTATTTGACTAAGCTATAAGCATTCTGTGTTTCCTTTCTTTCCTCTTTTTCTAAAAACTGGCTTGAGTGCTCTGAGTAGCTTGCTATGTTGTGAAAACTATTTCATTTCCGCACTATTCCTGTTCTATCCACTTTCTCCACGGCAGGCTGCAGACGTGTCTTTCATTTGTTACTTTGTTTTCATTCTTTTGACCACCTTCTTTTTTTCCATTTAGCCTTTGTGTATGGTAGTGTTGTTCTTCCTTGGAAATTGGGTTCATTATCAATTCTAGCAGTTTTGGGGTTACACCTGACCTGACCTGGCTCTGTGGTGTCTGTTACTCATACATGTAGATAGGATTCATGTTAGGGTTTTTAAGCTCATCCTCTTTACAGTTTAAAACATGAAAACTGTTTAACTGCAGCAAATTAGTTTTAAAATAGGCCACATTTTCACAAGGTCCTATGAGAAAAGCAAGGCAGGATATTGAAGCATTCTGTGGCTTCTGGTTAACTTTGCTTCAGCTTCACTGAGGGAATTTTCTTTTAGAGAAATCACTCTGGCAGAAATAATTTAAAAAATGACATTAAATCCACTTAGTGAGATGCCACCACAGCTCAGCCTTCATAAGTACAATATATTTAAAGTAAATAGGATAAGCCAAATGAACACATTTAAAAAAAAAAGAACAGTCATGTTTGGCTCTCTAAGGCTGTTTAACGGCACTTAAAGAAAACAACCCTTAACTCCTATATAAAACCCTTAAATAAAACCCTTACCTTAATAAAGTTATTTATATAAAAACTAAACACATAAATCTCGACTAACAACATGGCAGTTTCTGTATTAAACAGAAGGAACTCATAGTTTATTAACCTATTACTAGGAGCGTCCCTTCTGGCATGAAACAGACATGGTGATGTCATTGGTCCGGCTTTCTCTGCAGGACACTGGTGCAGCTGGTAGAATGATTGTCACACAGCCATGTAGGTCCTGAAGTACTTAATTCAGTACTTATTTCTGTGAGGAGTGTTGCATGTTCTTCCTGCTTCCAGCTGAGGTCATCTAAATTCCTTTCCACTTCTCAAAAACATGCAGAAGGCAGAAGCTCTAAACTGCCCCTCTGAGTGAGTGAGGGAGTGAGTGAGTGAAGAAGTGAGTGAATGAGTGAGTAAATGAGTGAGTGAATGAGTGAATGAATGAGTGAGTGAGTGAGTGAGTAAATGAGTGAGTGAGTGAGTAAATAAGTGAGTGAGTGAAGAAGTGAGTGAATGAGTGAGTAAATGAGTGAGTGAATGAGTGAGTGAGTGAGTGAATGAGTGAGTGAGGGAGGAGTGAGTGAGTGAGGAAGTGAGTGAATGAGTGAGTAAATGAGTGAGTGAATGAGTGAGTGAGTGAGGGAGGAGTGAGTGAGTGAAGAAGTGAGTGAATGAGTGAGTAAATGAGTGAGTGAATGAGTGAATGAATGAGTGAGTGAGTGAGTGAGTAAATGAGTGAGTGAGTGAGTAAATAAGTGAGTGAGTGAAGAAGTGAGTGAATGAGTGAGTAAATGAGTGAGTGAATGAGTGAGTGAGTGAGTGAATGAGTGAGTGAGGGAGGAGTGAGTGAGTGAGGAAGTGAGTGAATGAGTGAGTAAATGAGTGAGTGAATGAGTGAGTGAGTGAGTAAATGAGTGAGTGAGTGAGTGAGTGAGTAAATGAGTGAGTGAGGGAGGGAGGGAGTAAGTGAGTGAGTGAGTGAGTGAGTGAGGAGTGAGTGAGGAAGTGAGTATATGAGGGAGTGAGTGTGAGTGAGTGAGTGAGTGAGTAAATGAGTGAGTGAGTGAGGGAGGGAGGGAGTAAGTGAGTGAGTGAGTGAGTGAGTGAGGAGTGAGTGAGGAAGTGAGTATATGAGGGAGTGAGTGTGAG
The DNA here is from genome assembly GCF_030014385.1 of Trichomycterus rosablanca. Taxonomy (NCBI): domain Eukaryota; kingdom Metazoa; phylum Chordata; class Actinopteri; order Siluriformes; family Trichomycteridae; genus Trichomycterus; species Trichomycterus rosablanca. Next base: position 6,902,658 of record NC_086002.1, on the reverse strand, counting down.
TGAAGGAGTGAATGAGTGAGAGAGGGAGTGAGTGAGTAAATGAGTGAGTTACCCTGCAGTGAATAAACGCCCAGTTTGATGTGCATTTCTGCCTTGTACCTAATGTTGTCCCTGGACCCACCTGACCAGGATAAAGTTTGGAACAAAAACAATGACGCTGAATTTTTCCTTGTTGTAACTGAGGGTAACACAGTAAACCAAACCTTATCAATTAAGGTTTTAAACTAATCATTACTTACTTTTATAATGTATTTCTCTTTGCACACATATCGTTGTTCATGTGGCCGCTCATCCTCAGATGGCAGGCAGAGCCGAGATTCAATATGATGTATTCGAGATCTCAGCTCTGGTGAACAGCATGTGTTTTTTTTACAGCGGCTAAATTTTACTTTTAATAGTTATTAACTGTTCGAACAACTAAGTCTCTTAAGTATGAAAACTAACCTCCAATTTCCATCTTCTAGGAGGAACACTGATAACTGGTATAAATCATATTAATTTAAATGATTCTCTAGGCCACCCAAGGAGGATGGATCCCTGCCGAGTCTGGTTCCTCTCAAAAGTTTTTTCCTGTAATTTTGAGTTGACTTATAAAGATGCGGCCAGCGAGAGTGACAAGCTGTTAAAAATTATATATATTCGAGTAAGGTCAATATGAAATGAAAAAAATGTATACCCCTAATCCATAATGTGCAGTGTAAAAAAGAGATTAATCTTTCAAAATTTTTTATCCAGCCGCTGAGGTGGCGCAGCGGTAAAAACACACGCTGCAACCAGAGCTGGATTTCGAGTACGTCGTATCGAATCCAGCTCTGCCTTGCCGGCTCGAGGCTGAGCGGCTGTATGAGCAACGATTGGCAGGTTGTTCAGTTGGGGGGGGGCAGGACAAAGACCCGGATGTGGGTCTTTCTCTGTCAGAATGCGACTACGACCTCTGCTGGCTGATTAGAGGCGCCTGCACAGAGATGAGGAAGAGTGCCCTTAGGGTGTGTCTCTCCGCATGCAACGCTAGGAGGCACAATACTCATCAATGTGTGGGTGGCAAAAATGCATCCGGCTTGCTGCTCAATGTTGGAGGGGATATGGGTTAGCTTCGATCTCCTCGGTCAGGGCATGGTTCGGCATAGACAGAGAGGAAGCACGATGCAAAATTGGACAATTGGACGCGCTAAAGGGGGAGAAAAAGTGGGGAGAAAATGCACAAAAAACAAAAAAAAATTAATCCATAATTTGGTACACCCTTGGTAGGGAAAACAACAAAAGAACTATGTGTTCCAATTATTCAGTAACAGAATTCATTAAAATGTTTGTAAACGTTTTAGTTCAGCTGTATGTGAGAAACTGGCCAAAAGCAATGTGGAGCTATCTAAAGACTAGTCAGCTATCTACAAGACACACAACCCTCACCAAAACATGAGTCTGTGGCTTTCAAGATGAGGTTAAAGTCTCCCAATTTCAAGGGGGGGGAAAGAAAATGTAGGTGACTGTTGGATCACACTCTCAGAAGTGCTTATTTTACCATTACCAAGCTGTAGCATTTACTCAAGCACTGGCCTGCCAAGCTCCTAAACTGCCGTCAGAAAAACACATCTGCAGAAGAAATGGCACAATTAGGAAAAGCAATCTGCAGCAACAAATGCAGAAAAAGGGACATGATTAACACGTAGATAAACAGATGGCTAAATGTTAGATCGCTGTTTGACAAGCACATAATGTGAACAACCTTAAGTCTGCACTTTCTTTCAGCTAAATTCAGCCTTTCGCTTAAGATGCAAGCTTGCTGATTGAACCCGTCACTGGGAGCAAGAATGGGTCTAAGATTTGCAAAGAACACAATAAATATAGAGAGAGGAGGTTTGGCCTTATCAGTGAGAAGAAAGCTGTCTGGTTAGGGCTAGTCTTTCGGAGGCTGGGTGCTTAAATGCAAGTTGACGAGGTGTCAAAGTCCAAGATGTCTACTGAAGAAAAGATCGTAATGAGCTGTCTGGAGTGATACATGATCAGATTAGGTTAAAACAATCCTCCACTAAGAGTAATAGAGTTCAGGACAATAATGAAGAGCGCTATGGGTTCATTTCACACATGGGTTTCTTTGTGATCTATCAATCCATGTTTTGATCCAGTCTTTATCTCAGACTATCTGAAGCAGTGAATATAGTTGAGAAGGTCGTTAGTCAAAGGTTCGACATTTCTTTCAATCCTTGTTTTCAAGTTAATCAAGTTTTCATAAATTCATTTTAAGTAAAGTCTCCTGGACACATGGCAATTTTTCACAGGGCAACACACACTGAGGATTAACCCCAGGTCTTAAAGACTCATATTGTAACATCCACTATACCAGCTGCACCGCCATGCTAATACATAATAAACAGTTAGCCATAAAACATCTTAGTGGGTGAGACAGCTTACTGATTACCGAAGATAAATCCGTGAATAAATTCCCTTAATATTTGTGTTCTTTATGAATATTTGGGTCATTATGGACAAATGGGCTAACTCTCAGGATAACAATAATGCAGGTAAATAAATAAAAAACATTTAGTGACACTTAGAAGTTAGCCTGGTTGCAGTACAGCTCTAGGGTTCTAGAGACATGGGTTTTAACCTCACCTTTAGTCACTGTCTGTAAGAAGTTTGGCATATTTGTTCAATTTTACTGTTTATTTATTTACCTTTCCTTTCAAATACCTACAGAAGGTTGATTGGGTGCTCTACGTTGGCCCAATGTGTAAGTAACTGAGTGATCCTAGTGCCTTATATGTCATATATACACAGACGAGGCATAACATTATGACTACTAACAGGTGAAGTGAATAACACTATCTCTTCATCACAGCACCTGTTAGTAAGTGGGATATATTAGGCAGCAAGTGAACATTTTATCCTCAATGTTGATGTGTTAGAAGCAGGAAAAATGGACGAGCGTGAGGATTTGAGCGAGTTTGACAATGGCCAAATTGTGATGGCTAGATGACTGGGTCAGAGCATCTCCAAAAACGCAGCTCTTGTGGGGTGTTCCCGGTCTGCAGTGGTCAGTATCTATCAAAAGTGGTCCAAGGAAGGAAAAGTGGTAAACCGGCGACAGGGTCATGGGCGGCCAAGGCTCATTGATGCACGTGGGGAGCGAAGGCTGGCCCATGTGGTCTGATCTAACAGACAAGCTACTGTAGCTCAAATTGCTGAAGAAGTTAATGCTGCCTTGATGGGTCAGGACTGTTTTGGCAGCAAAAGGGGGACCAACACAATATTAGGAAGGTGGCCATAATGTTACACCTGATCGATGTACATGTACAATGAAATACTTTTTTCGCATATACCAGCTTGTTTGGAAGCTGGGGTCAGAGCTCAGGGTCAGTCTTTTTATGGCACCCCTGGAGCACAGAGGGATAAGGGCCTTCAAACTTTCAATTTTTCAATTGATAGCCCAAAGCTCTACCACTAGGCTACCACTGCCCCTAAAAAGGTACAGACAAAAAGTTACAATAATTATTCCTTTCTATCAACATTGTAGATAAAATCTTGAAACAGTATTCACACAGTCCCTCTAGATGTCTCGTTCTCTAAACTTTGTCCAATACCATCCCTGATGTAATCAATCCCAGCAGGAGTGTCCTCTCAGGGACTACTTCATAAGAGTTATTCACTGTTCTCCCTCAGTGCACCAGCATGTGCTGTCTTTCCTCTCAGCTGACCTGTGTGACAACCTCAGAAAGTTGTTGTTGAGCCCAGCCGGCTCTGAGCCTATTTCAAAGCCCAGGAGCCATGTATTCTTTATGAGGATCCAGACTGACAGAACATTCTACAGCTAGCAGTGTGCATCTTCATTCCACGTTAACATGCAAGTAACATAAAGAGAGACGAGTTGACTGATGAGGCACCAGTTTCACAGCTATTTCAGGTCATTGTCAAGACAGAGGTTGAGACAGCTGTTCCAAGGTTAGTCTCAAAGACAGACTGGTATGTGTAGGAAACAAGACAAAAGCAGATTAAAATGCCAGAGCTGTGTCCTATTGTGCTCTTTGATGTCTGGTTTTACAACTACAATGCAGTGGCTAATGACATAGAAGCTGGCACTGGTGGCTTTCTGTATACAATATTACAAAGGACATGGCATTTAAATGACTTTGCATAGTTTAGTTGTGCGACATATCACTGTATTCATGAGTGAAGTGCAAAATAATTGTACAATAAAATAAAAAATCATGAGCAAGTCTCTCAAATAGTTTTTTAAAAGTTCTTTTTGTGACTTCCACTGTTCCTGGTTTGCTATATCACAAACTTAATTGCCTTTTGACCATATTTGACTAGGAAAGCAACATCCACTTTAAGGTCTATAGATGTGACAAAATCTTGTGGAACTCCCCGAGGAACGTCAATGTTTTTTGGAGGTCTGAGAGGTAAGGCTTTAGAGGCCTTTATTTTCCGACTGCTGGATTCTTTGCTGTTAATAATTGAAGCTGGTAGGTAAAAGCTGTCCACCACTTCAACATCTTTCCATCACTGGTAAAGTTAGTGGTCATTTCTGTTGTTATGACTTTTGTCTTCTTCATACTGAGCCGATGTCCCGTCTTTTCACTCTGTTCTTTGACTTTTCTTATAATGGCCTTCTGGTCTCTCTGATTTTCTACTATGTGTTGTCATCTGCATATTAAAGGTGACCATCTTCCTCCAGTCCTGCTTCTCTTATTATATGTTCTGTAATGGTGACAGAATGACGCGTTGTTTAACTCTTCATCAATGTGAAACCAGTCTGTTTGTCCATGTTCTTTCATGACTGTGGCTTGTTGATTAGTTTTGAGTTGCTCTGGTATTCCCATCTTCCTAAGAACATTCCATAATGTTGACTAGTCAACACACCCAAAAGCTTTACTGTAATCAATAAAGCACATGTTCATTTCCTTCTCGAATTCCCTGGCTTTGTCTATAATCCAGCAAACATCTGTGATGATATCTCTTGTTCCTCTGCCTTTTCTGAATTCTACTTGTTCTTCTACAATGTAACACTCTAGTCTGAGTTGAATAATCTTAAGCATCATTTTACTGACATCTTAGTGGGTGTAAATTGGCAATCTGTTTTTGGGAGACAACAAGTATTAAAATAAACAGGAAAAGAGAAATCACATATGAGTAGGTGATGAAAGTTCATTACACAATGACGGGTCAGTGAGGCCAAATATAGAGTCTAGGAACCTGTCCCTCTGGTAGGTCAGCAAATTGCTGTTCCTGGTAAAAACAGGAGGTCAGTGGTTGTACCCAATGGACACCGCACTGACTGACATCTTAGTTGTGCAGGCTGTCAGTGCAGTGACATCACTTTTGCAGACAGGATGGTGGGCATCAGGATCAAGGTGAAACTCCTGTCACTTTGGAATGAAAAAAATATATATATACAGAAATAGTGTGTTCTTATGTCCATGTACTATCTCTATACATAAAAAGTCAGTTCTGTATAAGCTACCATGAGCTACCATGAATATTTATATATTTTCATATACCATTTTGCCAAATTGTCACTAAAAGCAGGTGCTAGACTTTACGCAACAAAAATGTAATGCAAATTTTGTAAAATAACTATGGCATATCACAAGATCAGGAAGTGTGGATGCTGCTTTTTGTTGTCCCAATGCCAGGGCCAGTATTAATTTAAGTGAATAGGGTGATGTGCTACCATTAAGAATGTTAATGCATTCATTGCATACATCTATTTGATACATTATTAAGCCTTCAGCTTATACAACATTGTTAATCTCAGTTGGTGTATGTACAGTATATTTGTACAACCCCAAATCAGAACTGTTGGGATGCAAAACCACATGCTGCACAGATTACAAAGGCATGGCTGCAAAAGAAAAGGGTACAAGTACTGGACTGGCCTGCCTGCAGTCCTGACCTGTCCCCAATAGAGAGTTTTGAAACAAAAAATGTGACAACGACGACACCGTACTGTTGTACATCGTCAGACGTGTTTGCAGGAAGAATGGGACAAAATAAAAGCTGAAACAGTAAATCACTTGGTATCCTCGGTGCCAAAACATCCTTTAAGTGTGGTGAAAAGGAATGGCAACATTACAAAGTGGTAAATGCTTTACTATCCCAACATTTTTTGGAATGTGTTGCAGGCCTGAAATGCAGGAATGGGTGTTTTTTAATAAATGAAATGAAGTTGAGCAGACAAACATGAAATATCTCAGGTTCATCCTGTCTGCAATCAAATAAAAGTCAAAGTGAATGTAAGAAACTCTGTGTTTTTTTTATTATTTGCCTTTTCCATGCTGTCCCAACTTTGTTTGATTTGGGGTTGTACATGTAATGTGTGTTCCAATTATTAAGTCCCAGAAAAATATGTGAATAGGTTATTACCCAAGGCTGATATAACATACATAGTTCTTACAAGTGTATATAATATTTTTTACATTCACAGTAACACATTGTGACCACAAACAGTGTTGACAGTTGGTTTAAGAGCAAAGCACAGAGCAAGTCAGCTAATGTTAGCTGCTCCTTTTACAGCCTTGTCCTTTGCTTCCAACCATTAGTCACAAGTAAATTGTCCATGCCAATGAGGAAGCCAGAGAACAACTTTCAACAGTTTGCAGTAATACATTTTGACAATGGGGTCTCTAACTGCAAAGGTTTCATTCATCCTTATCAAATAGAATGGTTAAGATTCACTATTCTTTAGCTAAAGACGTCACCTCCACACACGGGTCTGCTCTGATTCAATATTTACTAGAAGAAATGTAAATTGAAGTGTAAGTTATTAAATTACAGCAGAGGAAGTTTTATTAAGTTTTTCAATAATGATTACTTTTATTACTCAAATTATTAACGTGTGTGGGATAGGAGATAGGAGAGAACGCAAAGCGAATCTAAGTGCTTGATATACAAAGATAAAAATAAGTAATGAATAAATTCAGTGAATAAATTGAAAGTGTCCGTATGCCACAATAATCAGCACATACCTTGTGTTAAACATTACTATTAAATTTACTACAGCTGTCGCTCATTATACAATCTGTGGCTGGTGCTGCCTACACTCTAGTATATTCTCCTATTAAAAAGGTAAAGCACAGTATATGAAAAATTAAGACTGAATTTAATTAAGCAGCAATGTATTATATCAAGCAAGAATGGGGGGGGGTCCACTTTTTACAACTACAAGAATTGGTATCCTCAGGTCTTGAATGATTATAGGACAATAGTGGTAAACATACCTCTGTCCCAACTATTTTTGGAATGCGTTGCAGCCATCAAATCTAGAACGAGCACAATGATACAAGAAAATAACTTAAAAAATTTCTTTTTTTGAGTGTTCAATCAAATATAGCGCCAATAGAATTCACACATCAATGCTTTCTGTTTTTATTTACATTTGCATCCTCTTTTTCTCCCCTTTAGGGCATCCAGTTGCCCAATTGCATCATGCTTCCTCTCCACCAATGCCGATCCCCGTTCTGATTGAGGAGAACGAAGCTAATCCACGCCCCCTCCGACACGTGGGCAGCAGCCTATCTGAAAAACAGGCCAATCGTTGTTCATGTGGCCGCTCAGCCCAGCTGGCAGGCAGAGCAGAGATTCGATATGATGTATTCGAGATCCCAGCTCTGGTAAATGAAAAGCTTTTATTGAGATTTTATTCATGTTCCCTTTATCATGTTTTGTTCAATAGTCTGAAATACTTAGTGTGACAAATTTGAAATAACACAACCAGAAAGGGGCAATTACTTTTTTACATTACTGACCAGTCTGCACCTACGAGGTAGTTTGTGTCTGAAAGTGATCAGTGAGCGAACACAGTGTTTAAATTTCTCGGCCACACAGCTGCACATGATGCATTCAAACCAGCACAACACACTTGTTGTCATGCCAGTATCCCTGACAGTATGATGAATGGGTCGAGGGCAGCTGACAAATTGTGCATGTCAGCAGACGAGCCCCTATTCAGTAATTATATACCTACAAGCCACACTTTCAAACATGGGAGCACATCCTTATAATCTCAAATTTGTTCTGCACATCAGTCTATTAATTTAAGACAACTATCCTCAAGCGGATTTAAATGGATTTATCTTGACGAAAAATAACATCCTACCTGAAATCTCCCAAACAACCCAGTGATGAAAACATGCCATACTACTGATAATAGCAAAAAAACATCATTTGTCTTCTTTTTTCATTTCAGGGCCTTGAAATGAATAGCTGCTATGGCTTTCTGACTCTGAAAACATGATTGAGATTTTGGAAACGTTGCCTCCCTGGCATCTGACGTTTGCAGCATCATTTTAACAAAGTAAAATGAACGCAGCACGGCATGCACACAGAAACTCTTTCCATTAACGATGTGCTAAATGGCCAGACTGGAAGCATTTATTGATCAATCTGATATTACAAGACATTTACTTTTCTCTAAAGCATTATGGTCCATATTATCCTGATCTCCAGAGTACAATTGGTTTCATCACTGCTGTATTTTCTTTTTTCACCTGCTAATTCAGTATGATGATTGCAAATGGTTCTTTTGTATCTTGGTGCATAATCTAGTCTGTTTTATGTGAAAGTACTGAATAAAACATAGCATCCCATGCAACTTTTATTCTTAAAGTTAAAATAGACCAAACTTGAGCAAGAAAACATAATTAGTAAGAAATTACAAGCATGCTTTTCCTTAGCTGTTTAATTACATTATAACTCCACAATTGCCAGAACAAGAAACCTCATTTATTTTATGTCTGGGTTTAAAACACTCCTGGTATTTGCTGTATTTTTCCTGTAATATTTATTCCTGTAAACATGATGTTTTACTAGGCACCAGTTTGCTTAGTTTAAACAGTTCTGAAATTTTACAATCTTAATTCATAGACAGTTTATAGAAAGCTAGATTTGTACTTCATTTATTTTCCCTATTGAACAGTAGTGCAGCTGCCAAGGTAACTGGGCTTTATATCTGCCCTTTTTTCATTTATTTATGTGTTTTCTGCCATTTTCCTCCCATCTTTTTAGTGTAGTAAATTTGTCTTCCACTGCTGGGAACCCCTTCAAGGAGGGTATATTTCCTTCGCAGTCCTTAGCAGACCCTTACTTATTTAACCCATGCACACTTCACAGGCGCCTCTATCTGCTAATCACTTACACAGCGTTAGAAGACCAAACCCATATAGTCCGTTCATCCCGCCCTAGCAGACACGGTAGCCAAATAGAGGCTGCTGCAGGCACTGCCAATTAGTTAGCACCCAGCTGACCGGTGGCAATGCCAAGTTTTGAACCAAGGAGTTCAGAATCTCGGCACATGGGGGTGCTAGCGGAATATCCCACTGCACCACCCAGGCGCACCCATATCTGGCTTTTTAGTAAATTATAAAAATTATCTTTCAAAACTTAAAATATTAAAGCTACAGTATACACTGATCAGCCATAACATTAAAACCACCTCCTTGTTTCTACACTCACTGTCCATTTTATCAGCTCCACTTACCATATAGAAGCACTTTATAGTTTTACAGTTACTGACTGTAGTCCATCTATTTCTTTGCATGCTTTTTTAGCCCCCTTTCATGCTGTTCTTTAATGGTCAGGACTCTCCCAGGACCACCACAGAGCAGGTATTATTTGGGTGGTGGATCATTCTCAGTGCAGCATCCTGTGACCACTGATGAAGGTCTAGAAGATGACCAACTCAAACAGCAGCAATAGATGAGCGATTGTCTCTGACTTTACATCTTCAAGGTGGACCAACTAGGTAGGAGTGTCTAATAGAGTGGACAGTGAGTGGACACGGTATTTAAAAAGTCCTGCAGCGCTGCTGTGTCTGATCCACTCATACCAGCACAACACACACTAACACACCACCACCATGCCAGTGTCACTGCAGTGCTGAGAATCATGCACCACCTAAATAATACCTGATCTGTGGTGGTCCTGTGGGGGTCCTGACCATTGAAGAACAGGGTGAAAGCAGGCTAAAAAGGTATGTAGAGAAACAGATGGACTACAGTCAGTAATTGTAGAACTACAAAGTGCTTCTATATGGTAAGTGGAACTGATAAAATGGACAGTGAGTGTAGAAACAAGGAGGTGGTTTTAATGTAATGGCTGATAAGTGTACATGAATTGAATGTTTGACAAAATATAGATTTAGTCTTTTTTGTATCATTCTCCCAAATTGTATTAATTTTATTTTAGAGGTACTAAGCTAAACTTTAATGTTTGAGGAATGAGGAACATTTTCTATTTACAATGTTCATTAAATTTATTCTGTTGGTTAATGTTTCTTTCTCTAAATTTTCTTTTTAATCACCTACTTTCCAGTCTATCTTATTGACACTCAAAGTCAACCACCTTTTTAGTAAACTTGGATTAAAAAAAGATTAACAACAGCCTTTTAGGCTGGCATGGTGTATTTTAACTGTTTATAATATCAGTAACCAGCCCATGCTTTTATTCCTAAAGTTTAAGGAACATGACAGGCTCACAATGCCATGCTTTTCTCGATAATACTATTTTTCCCCAGAGCTCAGATTCTTACCTTACCTGTCCGATTCAGTGGATTGAAAGGCCTGAAGCAGTTGAGAAGGAATCCTGGTGTGTCAGCTGTCCATCTCTCTCATTCCAGCTGCTGTAACTTGCAGCATTGCATGCAAAATTAGAAGCCATGGATATTTTTTTTAGTTCCTTCAGGTGAAAATCAGCTGTAGACTCAGTCCTGCTGCCTTCTACTGAACATCTCATTCTGTCTTCTTCAACATCCTGATCCAGTAGTAGTAATAGTCCAGTAACCTAACCACTGAGTTAAGAGACCGAGGCTTGTACTAGACCAATGTGAGCATGTGAGAGCTGTACAAAGACTTGAAGAGTTTGATGTGACGGAACTCTAGTGGCCTGCACAGGCCTTGTCCCAAATCCCATTCAACACCTTTAGGATGAACTGAAACTAATGCAAACAAGGCCCTCTTGTCTAATACAGTATAATCACCTGATCTCAGAATGCTTTTTTTGATTAATTAATTAGCACAAATTCCTACAAAAATCCCTTTTTCTAAAGGATGTTATAACTGCAAATAAGGGGCCAATTTTATAATAATGCCTATGATTTTAAAATACAGATGTTCAACACGTTCATGATCAGGTGTCAACATATTTTTAGCTCCATAGTGCATACAAACACGGTAAGCTGAGTATTAACAAGGTCACATTTTCTTAATTATATGATTGTTTTGTATAAATACATCACTAAAACTGTGTACATTTTGCATAGCTTAATTTTTCTGTTTGATACCATACAGGGAGCAGTTATTCAACATGTGGGCAAAAGTCTTTTTCAGTCTAACAAAAACTGACAAAAAAAACCTCTTCAGTGTTTTATGACCAATATAAATGACTTTGGCTGCAAACTTGACTTGGGCACATTTTTAAAGACTGTCATGGGCAGATAAAGGTAGTGTATGACTATAGCCTCCACATATAATGACAGTCTTTATGGGAGTTTAAAGTGGTGATATGAGGCTATAACAGTGGTGCTAACTTATCTTAGCCATTTATTTTCTTCTTCAGGAGCTGTGTCAGCATTTCATGTAGTGTGTTAATTGTCATTTCATGATCCTTTGTTGGATTCTCATTTAAAATGAATTAGATTTAGTTAATTAGATCAATTAACACAGCTATAGTACAATTCTGTCTTTAATGACACAGATCATCCATCCAATGACACCATCATTTAGATATTCACTTGATCTTTAGCCATTAGGAGTCATGAGCATTTTCCATCATTGTAGCCCAAGTAATAGCCAGACAAAATATACCCTGGTAAGAGTTGAAGTCCATTGTTATGCATCATAATCTTACCCATTCACCTAGATTATTTCATAGTAAATAATCCACCTGCATGCTTTTGTATTGGAAGAAAACCAGAGTACCTGGAGAACTCAGCACTGCAGTGACACTGACACGGTGGTGGTGTGTTAGTGTGTTTTGTGCTGGTATGAGTGGATAAGACACAGCACCGCTGATGGAGTTTTTAAACACCTCACTGTCACTGCTGGACTGAGAATAGTCCACCAACCAAAAATATATCCAGCCAACAGCGCCCCATGGGCAGCGTTCTGTGACCACTGATGAAGGTCTAGAAGATGACCAACTCAAACAGCAGCAATAGATGAGCGATCGTCTCTGACTTTACATCTACAAGGTGGACCAACTAGGTAAGAGTGTCTAATAGAGTGGACAGTAAGAGGACACTGTATTTAAAAACTCCAGCAGCATGACCCATGACCCACCACCCAAATAATACCTGCTCTGTAGTGGTCGTGGGGGTCCTGACCATTGAAGAACAGCATGAAAAGGGGCTAACAAAGCATGCAGAGAAACAGATGGACTACAGTCAGTAATTGTAGAACTACAAAGTGCTTCTATATGGTAAGTGGAACTGATAAAATGGACAGTGAGTGTAGAAACAAGGAGGTGGTTTTAATGTTATGGCTGATCAGTGTATACTTATTTTTATACAATTGATTTTACACACCTGTTTCTTTTCTATGCTCAGTAATTAGGAAAGCTGTTTTCAATCTGTCTTCAAATGTATGCAAACTTTTGATTTAATCAGTTGATTTCACAATTAGACAAAGTGCACTCGACGTCCATGTTGACCAGGGAGTGGACGGCGTCACTCATGGCTTAAGACACTTTAAGTTGAAAAAGAACAGGAAATTCTGCCCGGCACTGAGGGGAGCTGCCAGCATTATGTATATTCAGCAGTACAGGAAAAAGTGATGTTTTCTATCGGAAAAGTGTCACTTCAGATTCCATTTTACAGTCAGCGGGTGGCTTGGCAAGCAGGAATAAGTCAGGCTGGGGAACACAGGTCTGACCCAAGCCACGCAGGAGCACAGACCCTTCTGGATTTGATGGATACTCTTGCTGCATCATCTCCTGGTAATATTAGCCTTCCAGAGGTCACCAGAGAGATCAATACACACGAGTGGAAAGAGAAGAGTTATGTTTCAGAACTGAACTCCTTTCATATCTTTCATTCTCAAAATGCTTCCCTTCACACCGCTGTAACTTATAATGCTGAATAAATCAAACTCTTCGAGGCTGAGACTCTGGTGGCGTGGTGGACACAAAGTGGTATAGATGAGGATAGAAGCATTTTCTATTAAGCAGCTACTGTAGGTCGACTGGTGGCACAGCCAATAAAATAGGTACCGCATTGCAGCGCATGTCCTTGGTTCCCTCGGGTTGGGTTTCCTTTTAGGTACTCAGGTAGAAGAGAAATGGCAATGTTGACGGCGTATAGTCTGTGTTAGTGAGTGGGTGTTTGATGTCCTGTGAGGTACTGCTGCCTTATCAATGGTGTATTCCTGCCCTGTACCCAATATTTTTGCATGCTGCTAGTTGCAAGGTGAGCAATAATTGATCTGACTTGTTTCTCCAGCACATCCCACAGATGCTCAATTAGACTGATGGCTGGGAACACCTTGCTAGGTACTTTTGGTATGTACTTATTCATGCTAAATTTATCTTAATTTTACCAGCAACATTCTGATTTATTAGGCACTGTCATTTTCTTAGCAATCCATACCATATTTAAAGGCAACATTTACTTAAATAAATGAAGACATATGCATTATATGCTTAAAAGTGTTAAACATGTAATTAAAATAAATCATCAAGTACAGTATATTCATTAGTCAAAGACAGCACCCACTGAAGCATCATTTTTTATAAATTACTCATACTGAAACAGCCCCACAGAGACCACACCCATCCAGTAATCATCTCCTAAGAAGTAACTTGAACCTTTTCTTAGATTGACCAGATCCATTCCAGCATCCATCCAATCAAATTTCATACCTAACCAACTTCCAGTCCATTTACCATCCAATAACTTTGTTTTCAAGTATATTTTATTTCAGGCAGCAATTCTTAGTGAAATAATTGTGGCAATAACAAGACTTAACAGGCAGGAATTAGTAAAATTCAGACACAGCAGCGCTGCTGGAGTTTTTAAATATCGTGTCCACTCACTGTCCACTCTATTAGACATTACTACCTAGTTGGTCCACCTTGTAGATGTTAAGTCAGAATGCTTAAAAACTCCATCAGCATTGATGTGTCTTATGCACTCATACCAGCACAACGCACACTAACACACCACCACCACCATGTCAGTGTCACTGCAGTGCTGAGAATGATCCATCACCCAAATAATACCTACTCTGTAGGTCCTGGGAGGGTCCTGTCCATTGAATAACAGCATGAAATGGAGTTAACAAAGCATGCAGAGAAACAGATGGACGACAGTCAATAATTGTAGAACTACAATTTTTATTTTTATAGTTAATCGCCTGAGCATGAGTCTCATCTCCAATTCATAAGACTAATTGTGTGGCATGGGACTGTGAAAACCAACCCCAGTGCCTGAGTCTTAATAAGTATATTATTAAGCAATTTGGCAACTGCTAGGGAATTTTTAAACAAAAATGGCTGTCCATATAACACACTATGAGGCAGTTTGGAAGGTAAATTATTCAGCATTGTCTCAAGATTTTACTCATTATTTTGACACAATGCACAATAACACAAACTCACGTCTAGTTTAATGCCAGAGGAAAATGAACAAATTTGCTGCTATTCATGGTTTCTTTTCACTGCAGGCTGAGCTCAGACAGTCAGTGCTGAGCCGCCACCAAAAAGTAAACAAAAAAGTTCAGCGAGAGCAGCGAAATGTGCGTGCAGTTGAGGATGACATTTCAATTATCAATATGTCTCAAATTTCACAGTTTGCCAAATATGATCATAGGCATAATTATCTATTTGTGTCCTCAGAGTTTTCAGTGATCCATCCACTTAGAGTTCAGTGGAACTGTACCACAGTCATTCAAATAACAGAAACAATCATGTTTTCTCTAAATACGGCATTATTGAAATTTGTTGCACCACTGAACTGGAATCAGTCCTAAATTGGGTCTTTGCAAGGCAATCGATTTCTACAAAGCCTCACTTCTTCAGCAATTATTTCTGGTAAAAGTGCTGAAGTATCAGAACACTGTATAGTTTCATTGTTTTCCGTTCAATCTCTTGGCTAAATAAAATGCATCAAACAAACAATTTATAGGCTAATAAAAGGGAAAAAGAGATGAGCATCATGATCTCCTATTTCCTAGTATGAAATTACCATTGACTACAGCTGGTGACTTCTCTTTACCCATATACACTGATCAGCTATAGCATTAAAACCACCTCCTAGTTTCTACACTCACTTCCTATTTTATCAGCTCCACTGTAGTCCATCTGTTTCTCTACATACTTTTTTAGCCTGCTCTTACCCTGTTCTTCAATGGTCAGGGCCCCCACAGGACCACCACAGAGCAGGTATCATTTAGGTGGTGGATCGTTCTCAGCACTGCAGTGACAATGACATGGTGGTGATGTGTGGATCATACACAGCAGAGCTACTGGAGTTTTTAAATACCGGTCCACTCACTGTCCACTCCTACCTAGTTGGTCCACCTTGTAAATGTAAAGTCAGAGACAATCACTCATCTATTGCTGCTGTTTGAGTTGGTCATTTTTTAGACCTTCAGCAGTGGTCACAGGACGCTGCCCACAGGGCGCTGTTGGCTGGACAATTTTGGTTGGTGGACTATTCTCAGTCCAGCAGTGACAGTGAGGTGTTTTAAAACTCTGTGAGCGCTGCTGTGTCTTATCCACTCATACCAGCACAACACACACTAACATACCACTACCATGTCAGTGTAACTGCAGGGCTGATAATGATCCATTACCTAAATAATACCGGCTCTGTAGTGGTCCTGTGGGGGTCCTGACCATTGAAGAACAGCATGAAATGGGGTTAACAAAGCATGCAGAGAAACAGATGGGCTACACTCAGTAATTATAGAACTACAAAGTGCTTCTATACGGTAAGTGGAGCTGATAAAATGGACAGTGAGTGTAGAAACAAGGAGGTGGTTTTAATGTTATGGCTGATCGGTGTTAGTAGAACTAGTTTGACTTTAATCAATAAAAATACATATAAATAAAATAAAATAATACTTTGTATGTTGTTTTGCCGAGGTTGCGAAAAAATTGACTGTCACATTATTCTGAGATGTAAGAACCATTATAAAGCAGGTCTGTCATAAATTAGAAGCCACTGGAACATTGTAATAGCCTGCTGTCCACAGTCAGATGTAACAAGGTACTTAGAGAGGTTGCAGGACACAAGTGTGCAGATATTATAAACATATTTATATTTATTAAGTGAACCAAACAGAGCAAAAACAAGAACTAACAAGGAGGACGAGGAATGAAAAAACTAGAAGGAAACTATAAACAAGAACACAAATCAATGAACACTAAGGACATGACAGGGATACACTCAGAACAAGGAAAACAAGACAAAAACAATGAACACGATAAACATGACAGGAAACAAGGCAAAACAAAGACAGAGAAGAACCAAACTAAACCCTGAGCTAAGTGCTAACCTGCTGCTAAATGCTAACATTAAAGCACAGAGTACAGAATTCTAAACTAAGCTAATCTAATCACTTAACTAGAAAGAAACTGGAAATTCAAAACCCTATGCTTATTGTTAATGCTAATTGCTAACGCTAATACTAAACACTGAGAACAAAGAACAGATCCTTAAACTAAGCTATGTAAATCTAGAGGAAACATGAAATGCTAATCCGTATGCTAAGCTAACAAAAGAAGAAAACATTAGAATTAAAGACAAAGGAAACACTACAAAGTCACTTGAGCAATTAATCGAAGGAGCAAGGAAAACAAAACAGAGGGGTTTTATATACACAGACTGATCATAAACACATGGGGAACAGCTGAGGAAGATGAACCAAGGGACGAATCAGAAGGAGGCTTCTCTGAAATCCCTGTTTTTGTTTTTTATTTCCATGTAATCAGGAACTTTGCATAAATAAAGTTTACAACATACACTATATGAGCTAAACTATGTGGACATTCCTCCTAATTAATAAGTTCTGGTATTGCTAACAGGTTTAAAAAAATTATAAGGCACTCAGGTGGTGCAGCGGTAAAACACACTAGCACACCAGAGCTGACATGGTTCGTAGCTCAGCTCTGCTAGCCGACAGGCTGGGAGCCTACATGAACAACGATTGGTTGTTGTTCCAGGGAGCAACAGAGCCTCTGCTGGCTGATTGATGGTGCCTGCACAGAGACGGGGGATAATGGGGATCAGGGTGTGGCTCTCCGTACACAAAGCTGATCTGCATATGAACTCGCCTTGTGCAGGTAAAAAGATGCAGTCGCTACTGCACACAGGTCGGAGGGGGTGTGTGTCAGTCTCGGCTCTCCTCAACCAGGGTGGAGATCAACATCAATAGAGAGAAAGCGTAATGCAATTGGGTGATTGGATACAACTAGATTGGGAAGAAAATTGGGGGGGAATGCAAAAAAAAAGGTTAGGGAAGGCCCTTTTTTGTTTCACAATGACTGTCCCTGTGCACAAAGCGAGGTCCATAGATAGTGTGGAGGACATAGCCCTGACCTCAACCTTTTTAACACCTTAGAGATGAACAGGAAGGTTGACCGCAAGTCAGACCTTCTTTCCAACAACGGTTCACAAATGTCACTCTATGGGCCCAAATTCACACAGACACACTTCAAAATATTGTACAAAGCCTTCCCAGAAATGTGAAGGGGGCCAACATGCATATGATTGGAAATGGTCAAGCGTCCACATACTTTTGGCCATATAGTGTAAATGTGCAGGGGACAGACCTAGCAATAAAAACATACAAAGCCTCATAAAGTTTACAGTTTGCATATAAATCTCAAGACTCCCTCAGGTGAGGTTACCCTCCCCCAGGTTTCATTCACTAAAATATCACATGGTGATTTTCTGTATTAAATAAGGAGAAACTATCCAGCACGAGGCCACATTTTTTTTGGGAAATCCTAAAGGTCATGCATGCCGTGCATCAGAAAACCATAATGTACAGTTCTGCACAGATCACAGAGCTTCTCCAAAGCTGGATATACACCGATCCTTGTTCCTACACTCACTGTCCATTTTATCAGCTTCATTTACCATATAGAAGCACTTTGTAGTTCTACAATTACTGACTGTAGTCCATCTATTTCGCTGCATGCTTTGTTAGCCCCCTTTCATGCTGTTCTTCAATGGTCAGGACCCCCACAGAGTAGGTATTATTTGGGTGGTGGATCATTCTCAGCACTGCAGTGACAATGACATGGTGGTGGTGTGTTAGTGTGTGTTGTGCTGGGATGAGTGGATCACACACAGCAGTGCTGCTGGAGTTTTAAAATACCGTGTCCACTCACTGTCCACTCTGTTAGACACTCCTACCTAGTTGGTCCACCTTGTAGATGTAAAGTCAGAGACGATCACTCATCTATTGCTGCTGTTTGAGTTGGTCATCTTCTAGACCTTCATCAATGGTCACAGGACGCTGCCTACGGGGCGTTGTTGGCTGGATATGTTTTTGGTTGGTGGACTATTCTCAGTCCAGCAGTGACAGTGAGGTGTTTAAAAACTCCAGCATCGCTGCTGTGTCTTATCCACTCATACTAGCACAACACACACTAAAACACCACCACAATGTCAGTGTCACTGCAGTGCTGTGAATGATCCACCACCCAAATAATACCTGCTCTGTAGTGGTCCTGTGGGGGTCCTGACCTTTGAAGAACAGCATGAAAGGGGGCTAACAAAGCATGCAGAGAAACATATGGACTACAGTCAGTAATTGTAGAACTACAAAGTGCTTCTATATGGTAAGTGGAGCTGATAAAATGGACAGTGAGTGTAGAAACAAGGAGGTGGTTTTAATGTTATAGCTGATCAGTGTAGCTTCTTTTCAGCCTTGAAAGCTGCAGCTATGCATATTTCTGCAGTAGAGCTAAAGGTTCTTCAGTCACGTCTCTCTAAACTCTAACATGAGCGAGCAGTGTGAAGTTCTTTAGTCAATATGCTATACCAGTTCGAAGCAGATGCTTTCTAATTATTGAAAAGGCTTTTTCTCGCAGTATAGACAGATGGTTACATAATGAAAAATTTAATGTAGTGAAAAATTCAGTTACTAATGTATTAGCTACACCTCCGTTGTACTCGTACATATATTATATAGGTGCACTTTGTTATGTACATCTATCTGGTTTATACATTCATTGATTTTTCTATAAGCTACACCTACCTACGAGATGAACTTTATGCTTAAAACCTTCTTTTATGGACTTGAACCCATTTTTTACTCTGTACACAAAGAAAACAGCATAAAATCAACACTGACCAGATGTTATTATGGGTGGGTGGTGGACCATTCTCAGCACTGCAACGACACACACATGGTAATGACATAATAGTGTGTATTATAATTGTAGCATGTGTTGGGATTTTTAAAAACCTCAATGTCAGTATTCAGGTTCGAATCCCAGCTCTGCTACCGGCAGGCTGGGCACCTATGCAAACAATGATTGGCTAGTTCGTAGGGTGTATGCTGGAAGGGTTTCCACACAATTATGACCTCTACTGGCTGACCGATGGCGCCCGCACAGAGACGAGGAATAGTGAAGGTCAGTGCGTGACTCTCCATGTGCAGGACTGAGCCCCATATGAACTTGTGCAGGTGAAAAGATGCAGCTGGCTACTGCACACGTGTCAGAGGAGGCATGTGTTAGTCACGGCTCTCCTCGGTCAGGAGTGGAAGTCAGAATCAGTAGAGAGGACGCGAAATCGGGTTATTGGATACGACTAGATTGGGAGAGAAAAAAATCGAAGTCAGTGCTAATAGGGGAATAGTGCTCCAACAAAAAATGCAAAGACAGCAGTGTCATGTGATT
Organism: Trichomycterus rosablanca; assembly: GCF_030014385.1. Lineage (NCBI taxonomy): Eukaryota > Metazoa > Chordata > Actinopteri > Siluriformes > Trichomycteridae > Trichomycterus > Trichomycterus rosablanca. The sequence continues at coordinate 6,882,816 of NC_086002.1, read as the reverse complement.
TTAAAGTGTCCTCTGATAGACTAGCGAAAGATTAACCTACACTGGGTATGAATTAAAAAAATAGTGAGTCAGTGAGTGCTAAATCTATACAGGGTATGCGTTCCTAATAAGTGGTCAGTATGATTTAATAGTATTTAAAAATACCGTCCAGGGCAGTTTTGTCACGATGGCCAAAAAGAGCAACAAGGCAGGCTGGATTACCAGAAAGAGATAAAGAACGCCGGCATGTGTGCCAGCAGAAAACCAGACCAGAGAAGCTGGCAGCACTGTAAGTAAGAAGCTGTGATTACATACACATCCTTCCACCTGGAGCGAATTAGTGCTCAACTAGGCACAGATGACAGTTAAGAGAAACTGTCATATCAATCATCTGTGGCATCAGCATCAAAAATGTGTGGATACCATTCCTGTCTATTGATTTCAGATGTTTAAGCCCACGCCAATGCTAACAGCTTTATAAAACATTTATTTGAAATAAATTATATGCTTTCAACATTGTGAAAACAGTCTGGGCAAGATTTCTTTCCTGATTCAGCATATCTTTGCCCCTGTGCGCAATGCCTGGTCTATGAACCTAAGCTTCTTACTTACAGTGCTGCAGGCTTCTCTGGTCTGGTTTTCTGCTGGCGCAAATGCCGGCATTCTTCATCTTTCCCTGGTAACCCAGCCTGCCCTGCAGCTCTTTTCAGCCATTGAGGCAGAACCGGCCTGGACGGGATTTACAGTTTACCCTAACTGACCACTTTATTAGGAACACATACTCTGTATGAATCTAGCACTCATTGACAAAAGCTATTTCCCTTATTTATACCCTATATGTGTTAATTTTTCGCTGGTCTATCAGTAGACACTGATGCTGCTGGCTTAAAAATTTTGGTTGAAGCACTATTCTCCCCAATTTTCCTCACAATCTAGACATATCCAATTACCCGATTGCATTTTTCTTCCTCTCTACTGATGCTGACTTCCACTTATGACCAAGAAGAGCCGTGACTAAAGGGCAGTGGTAGTTCAGTGGATAGGGTACTGGACTAGTAATCAGAAGGTTGCCGGTTCAAGCTCCACCACTGCCAAGTTGTCACTGTTGGGCCCCTGAGCAAGGCCCTTAACCCTCAATTGCTTAAAATCATGTTCAGTCATAATTGTAAGTCGCTTTGGATAACAGCATCTGCTAAATCCCGTGAATGTAAATGAAGACATGGTTTGACAGGTTTTCTGCCTTAATTGATCTGAACAAGTTTAGGTTGAACTGAAAATGTTCATTGCAAAGCAGAATTTTTTTTTATCCATCAGAGCCTCAGCTCACAAATCCTCACTCCAAATCTTGTGGTGAGCCTTCTCTAAAAAATGAATGCTGTTATAGCCCCATATGAAAGGTACATGGCTTTCAAAAGGATGTCTAGGTGTCCACTTCCTTTCAGCCATCTGGTGTAGATTTTTGAACCAGAACATTTCTTTAAAAACATCAAGAAAAGGATTTTTAACAGCATCCACTTGGACTGGGGCTGTATTTACTAGAAGACCATCTGGCCTGTATGAGTTTTGGATGAGCACACAAACCCCTATAAAAGGAAGATAGTGACTCTCAGGACCCACACTGCCCACACTATATTCCACCAGTGAGCGAATGCTCTTGAATTAAAAGGAGGTTATGCTAAATACTTTTTATAATACCTCCATAAATTGAACATTATACTATTACATGAATAATGAATTGATAATTAGTACTAACAGGACAGGTTGATGGCAGCTTTATTGCCTTTCAGTTACATGCTTGAGTTATAGGCAGCATATCAAAAGCTCTGACAAGTGTTCAACCCTGTATGGATTTACAATTGGTGTGGACAGGTTTCATTTACATTGATGAACTTTCATTTTTTCAAACTGGTCCTGTTTTGCATTACAAGACAACCCCACTGCATGGAGAATTACCTCCGGCTAAACTGCTAGAGATGTTGCAACTGCTAGAGGCTGCAAATTGTTCAAAAGAACATCGTGTAGAGGTTCATGGAAATGTCTACTGTAATATTTTTGTTCTTGATGCTTTGATGATCACGTTTATATGCTAAATCTGGAATATTAATGCTCACACAATGCAATAGGCCTTTTTGGGAAATCTAAAATCTTAACGCTTGTGGCTAAAATAAGAGCGTCTCTATTGTCAAAGGTCCAAGGCTAAGCCAAGAACAGCGCAGCTTCTTGTATTCAGCAACATCAAAGACTTAAATGTCTCGGGATCCAATTTCTTTTTCTTTTTATAGCCTGTACATCATACAATGTTAACCTCAGCACACGCTCGGGTTCATGCTGTCAGCCTGACTGTGTTGGGCCTGGTGTTACTATTTTTTACTATACCTTCTAATCTGTATGTCTTATTCCCTCTGCACCACCCCTTAAAGCGCACACACATCTTGTTTTCTGTTTTTTATATTGTCCTGATTTAAATATACTTTAACACCAGTGACCTGTGTCAAATGCACCCCTTCGCTGCCCGAGAAGGCTTGCAGGCTAACACATGCCTCATCCAAAACATGTGAAGCCATGAGCTGAATCCTAAATTAGGGAGCTTTATCGCATACAGAGACCATGCTACTTTTTCTGTATTCCTCCACCACTCACACTGGCACACTGACCAGACAGTAGGCCACAGGGGGAACAAAGTGCTTCCCAATGCAGCCTTTCCTCCATAAAACCCAGCCAACGGTGTCTGTTGATGGTCGGTCAGGCTGGTGGCATGGCTAATACTTGATCTTAAGACTCTGCAAGACTGTGCCATCCAAGCACTGTACAATAAATGTGTAAGAACATATTGGCCCCCTTTTTTACTTTACAACTTTAGCTCCACTTGTTGACGGATGCATAAAATCAAGCATAAAGCCATTCAATCTAAAAAAAAAACACTGGCAGCAGAATGCTTAAAAAAATCAGTTACTTTCAGCTTGGCACTGTCATGGGATGCAACCTTTCTCATTTAGATCATCAAATGTCTGCGATATTAGATGCAGCCCAGTCAAGTTGGTCGGTATTTGTTATGTAAATTGGACACATCCTCTGCAGGGGTTGGATCCTCGCAGTTTAGAAGACCCAGCACTTCACCCAGCAAGGATGAATCTTGCGCTGGCCAGATGCCAAATGAGATGGTGTGTTTTGTGCCACGCAGCTAAAGATTATTAAAGGGGACATGAAATGTTAGATGTGGTTAGCATAAAAACACAGGATGGGTTTCCACTCTAAAAATCCTTACAGGTTTAAGTGGGTGGCAATGGATACAAAATAATAGGCTATTTAAATTACATTTTTAAATCAAAGAATCTGTATTTATATTTATGACATTGGATTTTGTGCCTGACCTCACACTGAATGGACACAAATTCCAACAGTCTTCCAAGAAGTCTGGAAGCAGGTAAAGCACCTCCATATTAATGCCAATGGTTGTGGGAATGGTTCTGCAAGTTTAAAGTAAGGTGTCCAAATACTTTTGGGCAGTACAGTGTACATGTCACTTACAAGTAAATGTACATTTCTGACCTAATTTGTATATTCGCTATATGTGGACACCCCTCCTAATGATTGAATATAGTTGTTTCTACAACATTTATTGCTCACTCACTCATTCACTCACTCACTCACTTTCCTAAACGCTTATCCAATCAGGGTCGCGTGGGGGGTGCTGGAGCACATCCCAGCTTTTCAATGGGCGCAAGGCACACAGCAACACCCTGGACGGGGCGCCAGTCCATTCACCTATAGAGCAATTCAGTGTCTCCAATTAACTTGACTGCATGTTTTTGGACTGTGGGAGGAAACCTGAGCTCCCGGAGGAAACCCACGCAGACACGGAGAGAACATGCAAACTCTGCACAGGAAGGACCCGGACCGCCTCACCTGGGGATCGAACCCAGGTCCTTCTTGCTGTGAGGCGACAGTGCTACCCACTTATAGGGAAGTCCCTTTTCTCTGTCAACATGGTTATGCCCCTGAGCACAAATCAAGGTCTATAATAGCATGGTTTGACTAGCTGTATGCAAAGGAGCTCCAGCTGCCTACACAGAGCCCTGGATTCAACCCATTTTAACACTTTTGGGATGAATTAAGCTTGGATTGTGAGCCAGACTTGTTCTTCCAACGTTTATTGATTAAATGGGAACAAATTCCCACAGACACACTCTTGTACAAAGGCTTCCCAAAAATGTAGATGATGTAGAAGCTCATGGTCAGGCGTCCCAATACTTTTGTCCATAGAGCGTATATATAAAACTGTACTTTAAACTTTTTTGTCACAAAATCAATTCTGCTTCTGATTAAAGCCCCATACATGCCTGAAGACTCCTTTGGTGCGATTCATGAGTCTCCATTGTCCAGTCTGCTGTCCTGCGAGCGATGAATGTGATTTAAGTAAGTTCAGTGTTAATGACCTTGCAGGGCTGAGAGGGGGACTTGTTAAGTAAGTGCTAGAATGGCAAAGTTGGAGCCCGACGGCAGAAAAAATGATTATGAAGCCATGTTAAGTTCAGAATGACTCATTCAATACACTAAAGTAGTGTCAGATTGCAAAGTCCTTTTCAGCAGGGAGAGAAAATAGGACTCCAACAAGATTTTGTGGTGGTTTATTACTTTAGGGCACTCGCCTGTAATGAATGGTCCATCATTAGTATTCACAGTCTTCAAACTGAAGGTGGAAATGTTGTGTGTGTGCAGTTCTAGCCCTTTTTAATGAGTGGAAATGCTGCACGGTTACTTAAGGCAGAGTGAACAATTTAACACACATACATGGACACTATTAGACCAGACGTTTCAGGTCTGGGTTAGTACAAAGTGCCCCGAGCTGACTGCTCCATGCACATATGCCAGCTGTTTTTGGCCAGGTAGACAAGACATGAGGTGAAGGCAGTAGGTGTCCTCTAGCCAGCCTCCAAACCTAATTAACGCCCACTGATTAGCGTTTTCTGACATCTGTGTCCTGATTGAGCACAGTTTACCATCCGTGAACAGCTATCTTCAAGTCTCTGCACGCATGTTCAACAGGGTTAGGTCTGGGCATTCAGACATTTCTTAGGTCATTGTTGTTCAAAGAGGTTCAGAGACGTTCTTGTATTTGGCTGCATTTATCTACCTTCAGTTTTTAATCAGTCTACCTGTCCATGCTCTTTAGAAGCACTCCCATAGCAGGATGCTACCACCAGCATGTTTAAGTCCTACAAATGGGCTCCAAATATGGACTCTTTTACTTAAAAGCGGCTTCCGTCTGTCCAATCTGTCATAAAGACCTGATTTACATTTACAAACTGCTGCAGAGATGGTCTGTCTAACAGGTACTCCTATCTCTGCAGAGGACTTTTGGAGAGACTGTTGGGTTTCCTTTTTTTAAAACTTTTTTTAAAAATATATTAGTAAATGTTACATTTTCTTTACTTGGAGCTACACTGATGATGGAGTGAATTCATAGTTTTATTGATTTGGCATCAGTCTAGGACATATTGTTCTTGTTTTCAGGTTTGCATTGCTTTGCCTGTCAGTTGACCATCTATAGAGTTGTGTTACATATGCATTGAGTTGGCAATTTATTAGGTATACACAGATCAGCTATAACATTAAAACCACCTCCTTGTTTCTACACTCACTGTCCATTTGATCAGTTCCACTTACCATATAGAAGCACTTTGTAGTTCTACAATTACTGACTGTAGTCCATCTGTTTCTCTGCATGCTTTGTTAGCCCCCTTTCACCCTGTTCTCTTTCACCAATAGTCAGGACTTTACCAGGACCACCACAGAGTGGGTATTATTTGGGTGGTGGATCATTGTCAGCACTGCAGTTACACTGACATGGTGGTGGTGTGTTAGTGTGTGTTGTGCTGGTATGAGAGGGTAAGACACAGCAATGCTGATGGAGTTTTTAAACACCTCACTGTCACTGCTGGACTAAAAATATCCAGCCAACAGCACCTTGTGGGCAGCGTCCTGTGCCCACTGATGAAGGTCTCGAGAATGACCTCAACTCAAACAGCAGCAATAGATGAGCGATCGTCTCTGACTTTACATCTACAAGGTGGACCAACTAGGTAGGAGTGTCTAATAGAGTGGACAGTGAGTGGACACTGTATTTAAAAACTCCAGCAGCGACGTTTTGTCTGATCCACTCATACCAGCACAACACACACTAACACACCACCACCATGTCAGTGTCACTGCAGTGCTGAGAATGGTTCACCACCTAAATAATACCTACTCTGTAGTGGTCCTGTGGGGGTCCTGACCATTTAAGAACAGGGTGAAAGCAGGCTAAAAAAGTATGTAAAGAACAGATGTAATACAGTCAGTAATTGTAGAACTACAAAGTGCTTCTATATGGTAAGTGGAGCTGATAAAATTGACAGTGAGTGTAGAAACAAGGAGGTGGTTTTAATGTTATGGCTGATTGGTGTAATTAAGAAATAAACATTGACTTAATTACATACAGGCATCCTTGGTATTGCCACAAAAGAACCCAATGACAGTCACACCAAGGTCAAACATAATTGTGCACATTTTATAAAGGTATATCAAAAGAATAAATTTAGCAATAACGCCCACCCACACACGTGTGCGCACACACACCGTTTAGGATAAATACTGATTGCAAATGTTAAATGTCGTCTTTTGCACTTTATCATGCCTTTTACACCATACGTTCATCCATCCATCTAAAGACATAATCTTTTGATGTGTTGCTAGTCATCTGTAATGTTCAAAATTTTATAGATATCAGAACCCCAGACTTAATCTGTAGATCATCCAGGAAGCTAAATGGTAGGTGTAAATCTTTCAGTCTTATTATAATAGCTATAAATTGTATATAAGATGAGGTCTCAGTAGTCCCTTTTACCTTTTCAGCAATGAAAGGGTTTTTAACTGGACCGGATTGAATGATGGCTGCAGGGTGTTAGATGAAGCTTAACAAGGGTGATTAAAAGATTTCTCCATTAGTTATCTCTATCGGATAGCAGAGGAGCTATCAACCGTTGCTATTGACATTCAGTGAGTCACCGCATCTGTGCCCACTCAAATGATTGATCAAGATGGCAGAGAAAATTTCAGGCTTCAGTGTCCCCCAGCGGCCGAGGCAGCACCGCTCACACTTACATTCAGCACACGTCGCTTATACTAACCCTAAATCTTTCCACACCTGACTGACCTATCTTTCTGCATTTCCAGACCTAAATCAAGGTGTTGGGAGCCCAAGCACAGATGAAACGTGAGGTAGGATCGAGAAAACTTTTAAAAGATCCATTTTAGAATGTTAAAATCTATAAAACTGATTTAACATTCTCAAAGAATCTTCAACCTTTAAGTAGTGAAGAAAGCTTTGACTGATAGACCCACCAATCATGCTAATCTTCACTAAACGTTCATTTGAGTTAATGTAATACTGTACTAGCATTTATTTACACACGTCAGCATTTGCAGTCTTAAAACCAAGCCGGCTTTTATGGTAGACAAATTACAATGCACACTATGTTCAAAAGTATGTGGACACCACTTGTAATTATTGACTGTAGTGTTTCAGCTTTCATCTTTGAGTCTCTTTCCTATAGCAAGATCTATAAAGACCTCAATATCAAATTAATAATGTAATCCAGGGCCGAAACGTATAAATATACTTGGATTTTTCCTGGCTTTATTCTGGTCCCGGTCACAATGGGTCCAGTATTTCCAGAATCACTGGCCTCAAGACAGTAACACACACACACACACACACACACACACACGGACACACATAGTAATTTATGTCAGTATGTAGACACCCGACTGGCCCAGAACACCGCTAGAGATTCAAACAATGGATTGTAACCATAGTGGGCAAGCGTAATTTACCACTGCATCACCCATCGTAATAATAATAAAAGAGGTTTTAAGGTGGCTCGTCAGTAAAGTGCTGCTCAGTGGTGCTATTGGCCTGTCAGGTGTCTGCACAGACATGATTGTTCAGAATTTGTGGTGGGATGGAGGGTGTATAGGTGGCCGAAACAGCCTAGCCAAGTCTGGTATGCCAATCAGAGCTACCATGGTGACCCCTAAACATGGCCATGTGATGGATTGGTAACATCAGTTTCCAGATGGCACCGGTCCCACCACAACTCTGACCAGGATAAAGCAGTTAGTATCAATAAAGAAATGGATGAATAACATTTATAAAAGACAAGAGTTCTTTCTGCTGAAGCACAATTACTTATGGATGCAGATGCATAAAGTTTGTCCAGCAAGTTTTGAGGATATTAGATAAATAAAGTAATATTTCTTATTGCATCCCTTAATCAGCACCAGATCTACTGTAGGGTTACAGCTACTAATAAACTTTCATTCCATTTGTTTGGCCAGTCCATTAACTGTGCACAATTACTTTTTCCTAGATTACGTTCATGATACGGCTCAGTGGCGCAGACAGGCAGTGTATCGTCAGCAGATGTAATGCAGCATGCAAAACAAAAGCAAACATTCACAAAGTATACAATGCCAGTACTGGGAGTTCCTGCAGATGAGCTGAGAGGTTAAAAAAAAAGAAAAAAGTCATTAAATTAGCTTGTTAAAGATGACACCGGACCCTCCTTGTACATTCGGGTGTTCACTAAACAGAATGAGATTTCTATCACCACTCAGGCTTATCGTTCCTGGTATAATCATGTTCCATAATAGTCTATTATCTGAGACAAGGTCATGTTTATTGCAGTGCTAATAATTAAATAGAATTGTACAGTATAAGGATGCACAAATGCTTGCAGCAGCTGTGTATTTAAAAAAGAAATGGGAATTGCTGTCAAAATACATAATACATATCCAGTTTAAAAAAAAAAAAGCAAAGGGAAAGTTTCTAAATGGATTAGACTGATTTGATTCCTCATAGAATGTGGTCTGATCTTCATCCAATAATTAAAACTACTGCTTCCTAAATATTTTTGAATGAATTAGATAAAATATGAAAATGTTCTATGGACACACATAATATTTCAATTTTGATAGAACATTATGACACAAGCCAAAATTCTTAGAAATAAATATGCAATGCTAATTTTAACACCAAGCTAAGTGGTTAAGGTACAGGACTAGTAATCAGAAGGTTGCTGGTTCAAGCCCTGTATCTGCCAGCTTGCCACCGTTGGGCCCTTAACCCTCAATAGCTTGCAATGTTTAGTTAAAAGTCTCAGTTAAAAGTCGGTTTGGATAAAGGAATCTGCTGAATGCTGAAAATGTTAAATATTTAACAAAGTGCAAAGGATGGTGGAGGGTGCATCATGGTTTGGGGCCATTTTTTATGAGAAAAACACTCACTGCTAACATGTATGAACTAATAACACACCAATTAAAGTTTTCATGTCTTTATTAAGCACACAGATTAAGTATATCACAATGTTGATATCACAACCTTTAACCAGTTTTTAAGCTGTTTTGCTTCTTTGTAACTAATCAGTATAAAAAGAACAAACTGTTTTATTCTTAAAAATTTCCAGCCCCTCACTTTTACCATTTTTACAAGGTGGTTAATATTGCTGCAGCCAGAAAGGTTTTAAACTCCCTTACTTTATATATAAACCATAACTTAATGTTTATGTAATAATATGTTTTAATTTGTAGAGGTGCTCCAGGAGGTGCATCAGTCTAATAAGCTAGTCCACTGGCTTAACTGGGTGTTAACATGCACCCTCCACAATGCTTTATATGTAATACAATCTCCCACAAAGCCTGAACATTTACATTTACATTTTCTGCATTTAGCAGACGCTCTTATCCAGAGCGACTTACAGAAGTGCTTCCATAGTGAACATTTCATTTCTCAAGTTTAAGTAAACAACAGTCGAAGAACACAAATCTGCTGAAACCTGTTAGAACCAAAGTGTATTTTTTTTTTTTTTTTATGGAAAAAAAATGTTAGTAAATAAGTACAAGTCAGTTTAAGTGCTTAGTAAAAAGGTGGGTTTTTAATCGTTTTTTAAAGACAGCAAGAGACTCAGATGTTCGGACGGACAGAGGAAGTTAATTCCACCACTTGGGTGCTAGAACAGAGAAGAGCCTTGATGCTTGTCTTCCTTTAGTCCTGGGTGGAGGCTCAAGTCGAGCGAGACTAGAGGCTCGGAGGTTGCGCGGAGCTTGGGGCTGGTCCATTTTTGGCTTTGTACAGGTGAGCATGGGGGGGGTGGAATGTTTATTGATAATTTTTCAGTATATCAGTATATTGCGGGGACAGTATCTGAACATGGTCCACTGCTGAGACTTGAATCCTGAATTTGAATCTCGGTGGTGTCACTGGCCTAGCTGTGCACTTTACATACACAACTGGCTGTACCTGTGCCCAAGTTGGGTGGAGGCTCAAGTCGAGCGAGACTAGAGGCTCGGAGGTTGCGCGGAGCTTGGGGCTGGTCCATTTTTGGCTTTGTAGGCGAGCATCAGTGTTTTAAACTGAATGTGTGCAGCTACAGGAAGCCAGTGAAGAGAACGCAGCAGTGGGGTGATGTGGCAGTGTTTGGGCTGGTTAAAAACATTGCATTTTGAATGAGCTGCAAGGGAACAGCTTTAAAAGATTAAGGGAAGAACATTGCTAATGAATGTTTAAACTAAGAACACTTCAATTAGATATTAAATAGGTAGATTGATTATTTAAGCTGGTAAAACACACAATAAAGCCCTAGATGGTAGGTAAACTACCTCCTCCCACCACACACACACATACACACTAACAAACTACACACACGTATTCATAATCTCCCAGGAACTACACACAACACAGAAGTCAATGCATCTACATGTACTGCAATACCATCAGTGCTGATACCGATGCTTCAGGGTACTGCAAACAGTCACACAGCTCAATGACTCCTGCAGTCACTACAGTATATTAGCAAGCGATAACAGCTTCGTAATGAACTGCATTTCCCAGCAGCCCCTGTCACCTGTTCTGCCCCCGGCAGTACCTTAACCACTAGGCCACAACTGTGCCCCGCATATGCTAATACTTACATTGGTATAGAATAGTTATATATTGTATCAGTGTCGGGTTTAGCATTTAGACATTGCTTTTATATTTAGACATTGCTTTTACATTGCTTGCATTTTACTTTTACACATGCTAGTGATTAGTTTTAGCATAAGCATCTCTTTCCATGTCAGGTGTATGTATTTATTTACTTTTTAGGATAATAACGTTTGTTTGTTTGTTTATTAGGATTTTTAACGTCATGTTTTACACTTTGGTTACATTCATGACAGGACAGTTATTCATTACACAAGATTCATCAGTTCACAAGGCCATATCGAACACAGTCATGAATAATTTAGTGTCTCCAATTCACCTCACTTGCACATCTTCGGACTGTGGGAGGAAACCCACGCAGACACGGGGAGAACATGCAAACCACACAGAAAGGACCTGGACCGCCCCACCTGGGGATTGAACCAAGGACCTTCTTGCTGTGAGGTAACAGTGAGGTGTATGTATTTTCATTTACATTTTTTGGCAATTAGCAGACGCTTTTATCCAAAGCGACATACAGTACTGTAACAGTATTCTGTCTAAGCTGTCTAAGTCAAGGGCCCAACAGTGACAACCTGGCAGTGGTGAGGCTTGAACCAGCGACCTTTTGATCACTAGTCCAGTACCTTAACCGCTAGGCTACTAACTGCCCCTATTTATAACTCTTGCTGTGTTTATTTATATTTATCTGGTGGCGGTTTACATTATGATGTGGTTTTGTTTGACTTTGTAATAATTACCTGCACTAGTGTCTACCAAAGCTGTAGTCATGAACTGAGCATGGGGGGGGTGGAATGTTTATTGATAATTTTTCAGTATATCAGTATATTGCGGGGACAGTATCTGAACATGGTCCACTGCTGAGACTTGAATCCTGAATTTGAATCTCGGTGGTGTCACTGGCCTAGCTGTGCACTTTACATACACAATTGGCTGTACCTGTGCCCAAGTTGGCAGTGGTATGGCTTGAAAAATGGACATTCCAATCCCTAGCCCAGTACCTTAACTGCTAATCTTCTAGTACTACTTCTACCACTGACCAACCCATACAAACACAGACTCACATAAGAGTCTCTCAGGTTTAAGCCGTGCAGTAAAATGCACTCACTCAGCCCTGTTATCTGCTGTCCACCATGTGCATCCATATAAAACTGATGTGAACATGAACACACTTTTGCAGAAATTTGTCTATTTTTAATGATTACCTGCAGGCTACAGACATTTTTCAGCTGCTGAGTTCATTCATTCACAGAGCCGTTTCACCCCCAGGAGGGGCAAGCATAAGCACATCCCTCACCATGTCCACTCTGCAAAGAGACCAATTAACGTCTGACTCTAGTGCACTCTCCGATTTTAACTTTCAAGGTGTTTTTAACTTTATCAAACTCAGCTCGATGGCAGCTGTATGCTGCTGTTTAGCTGAGTGAGCTTCCCGTTGAGACAGCAGTGCTTTTATATCTGTCGTTTTGCCTACGCCAGCACAAAGGCCGCCAAATCACACTTTGTATAATCAGCACATATTAAACTTTCTCAGTCTTGCATTCATGCCAGGGTATATTTTTCTATTTTTATGTCAGAAATACTAATAACAAAATAGTTTGGAAATAGAGGTTGTCACTAATCACACTACAGTGGAATTGCTACGGAAGCTTCTGGCTTCAGAAAAGCTGATTCCAGAAAACTGTTTTCAGCAATAAAGACGACTTTTGTAATCATTCTATTCAGTATTTATTTATTAGTATTATATTTTTTTAAGCCAGTGCCTATTTAAGTAGGGTTGCCAGATATGAATGACATTTAAACCTTTAAAAAATCAGCTTGATACACAGGTAACATTCACCAATTTCTTTCCTTTAGCGGCTCTAAAATGGGTCTGTTAACATTGTTGGCTAGATGTGCAAAAGTGACAAAGTGCATTATAACATACACCTTCTGTGCTTACATTGTTCCTGACATTAGCGTTCAATTTACTAAAGCTGTAGCTCATTAAGCTAATCACATCTGCCACTGCCTGTTAACTGCCATCTGCTTGAGGCACAAGGTTTACAGGCAACTGCAAAACAGGTAAAAATGGTCAATCGCAGATAAAGATCAGAAACATGGAGACAATTTTGCTAATACATATAAAAAATTCTTATTTATCTTTTTTTTTTTCTTTTTTTTTTCATAAGCCTGTAAGCACCCATACAATTAGTGTTGCCTGGTATAACTGACATATAATATGTATGGTTTCAAAAAGCAGCTCAACAGACAGATAATGTTGAAACCACTTTGTTTCAGTGAATAGTATTAAAAAGTCTTGCATTATTTCATATATTTTAATAACTTAAAAATAGTAGAACTAAAGAATCACTGACATATACACATTAAAACATTAAAACCACCTCCTTCTACACTCACTGTCCATTTTATCTGCTCCACTGACCATGTAGAAGCACTTTGTAGTTCTACAATTACTGACTGTAGTCCATCTGTTTCTCTGCATGCTTTGCTAGCTCTCTTTCATGCTGTTCTTCAATGGTCAGGACCCCCACAGAGCAGGTATTATTTAGGTGGTGGATCGTTCTCAGCACTGCAGTGACACTGACATGGTGGTGGTGTGTTAGTGTGTGTTGTACTGGTATGAGTGTATAAGACACAGCAATGAGTTTTTAAACACCTCACTGTCACTGCTGGAGTGAGAATATATATCCAGCCAACAGCGCCCTGTGGGCAGCATCCTGTGACCACTGATGAAGGTCTAGAAGATGACCAACTCAAACAGCAGCAATAGATGAGCGATCGTCTCTGACTTTACATCTACAAGGTGGACCAACCAGGCAGGAGTGTCTAATAGAGTGGACAGTGAGTGGACACGGTATTTAAAAACCACCACCATGTCAGTGTCAAATAATACCTTAATAATACCTACTCTGTGGTGGTCCTGACCATTGAAGAACAGGGTGAAAGTAGGCTAAAAAAGTATATAGAGAAATTGATGGACTACAGTCAATAATTGTAGAACTTCAAAGTGCTTCTATATGGTAAGTGGAGCTGATAAAATGGACAGTGAAAGGGGAATAGGAAGCATAGTCTTGGGTCATTAATATGGGATCATATTATTGCTGCTGTAAACTGATTCAATTGTATGCATTTGAATCAGTTAATGAATCAGCTAATTAAACTGACATTAACTTACAGTGAATGAATCCTTACAATTTGGAACAATGTACAATTTGTGTACATTTCTCTACAAGGACCTAGAATTGGGTGGGTTGTGCTGGGATTAAGTCCTGCTGTGAATATATTCAATATCTGAAATCCCACATCAGGATCATTGTTGCAGAACCCACACTGAGAGAGAAAACAGCAGAAGAAGCTTGTGATATCCTCGCTTTGTATTCATCCTCTGCAAAATCAATGTCGTTCACATCATAATTCCCTGCATGCACATCTCTGGTCTGCCTCTTTCCTGTTCAAATTTCAATCACGCTGCAGTGCAATCTTCCCCATTGATTTCTTCAATACAGTAACGTTATTCAATTCTTGTGTAATTATTAGCCACAATTACATAGTTTCTAAGCTTTGAGGGGGACAAATCAAGTTTGTTTAAGCAGTCTGGCTAATAGCGGTGTTATTTCTGATAATGAATCGGTCTGTTATGTTATACACAGCTCATTATAATCACATCCTCCACATTGTAGAGAGGCTTGCCTTTATGCACTAAACAAGAAAAAGAAAAATGATATTCAAACATCAGGCAATATAGATTATAGTTGCTGTGTCTATTTTAAAGCCAGTGTAGAGATCAAAGATTTGGCAGTGCTATTTGTGAGAGAAATTATGTGTATCTCGATGTGGTGTTTCGCCTCTGGTAACTTTTTTCCCTGTGATTTCAGCTCATGAGCTTTTCACAGTCTTTAATCACAACTTCCTTTTCGCCTCCAGTAGTGTCTCATCAGCCACAGTGTGTGAAGCCTGCCTGGCTCTTATGTCCGAATATTAAAGCAAGAGTGTGAATTATTATTGAATTATACGTAGGAGTATCCACCCATCATGAGGCTGCCTATGAACTCGAATCACTCTTCCATAAAAAGCTACGCTAGTAAACCGGGCACAAGTAAATTAGCAGTGCTAGGTGAAAGGTGTCTTATTAAAACGTATTTATGATGTTATGATACATGCACATGCTCACGTCCAGTCACAGTCAGCGACTTTAATTAAGGTAGCCTCTGAAAGCAATTCGTTTGTGAAGAACTATGATGTGTAAAATCTAGCAAACTTAATAACGCAGTTAATAAATGTGCAAGATGATTTGCTAACAGCTTGGCATTATCATTCTGCAGGTTTGCTTTAATAAACTTATCAAAAAACATAAAAAATATTTTGGGCATGCCCCAGCAGTGTAATTTACTAAACCTGTGATAGTAATGGAGATTAATCTGATGCGCAATTTGCATCAATTAGCACTTACTGTAGCGAAATAGCAGACTCAAAGCAAAGAGTCAAGCTTAAGACATGGTGTTAGGCTGCATTCACATGATACGCAGCAGAACTGCTTTTGTGAACACTGGGGCATTGTTTACTATGGAGTGAAGCCTACTTTGCCGTTGCGCCACCTAGAACGTCCCACATCGCACAGATACAGCCACCCACTGCACCACATTTACATTTACACTATCGGCATTTAGCAGACGCTCTTATCCAAAGTGACTGACAGTACTGTGACAGTACACTGATCAGCCATAACATTAAAACCACCTCCTGTTCATTTTATCAGCAACACTTACCACATAGGAGCACTTTGTAGTTCTACAATTACTGACTGTAGTCCATCTGTTTTTCTACATACTTTTTAGCCTGCTTTCACACTGTTCTTCAATGGTCAGGACCCCCTACAGGACCACTACAGAGCAGGTATTATTTAAGTGGTGGATCATTCTCAGCACTGCAGTGACACTGACATGGTGGTGGTGTGTTAGTGTGTGTTGTGCTGGTATGAGTGGATCAGACACAGAAGCGTTGCTGGAGTTTTTAAATACTGTGTCCACTCACTGTCCACTCTATTAGACACTCCTACCTAGTTGGTCCACCTTGTAGATGTAAAGTCAGAGATGATCGCTCATCTATTGCTGCTGTTTGAGTTAGTCATCTTCTAGCCCTTCATCAGTGGTCACAGGACGCTGCCCATGGAGCGCCATTGGCTAGATATTTTTGGTTGGTGGACTATTCTCAGTCCAGCAGCGACAGTGAGGTGTTTAAAAACTCCATCGGCATTGCTGTGTCTTATCCACTCATACTAGCACAACACACACTAACACACCGCCACCATGTCAGTGTCACTGCAGTGCTGAGAATGATCCACCACCCAAATAATACCTACTCTGTAGTGGTCTTGGGAGAGTCCTGACCATTGAAGAACAGCATGAAAGGGGGCTAACAAAGCATGCAGAGAAACAGATGGACTACAGTCAGTAATTGTAGAACTACAAAGTGCTTCTATATGGTAAGTGGAGATGATAAAATGAATTAGCAATTAAGGGCTAAATGCACTAAAAGTCCCAACTGATTGGACTTTCTACTTTTTCAAAGTGGCACCAATGAGACAAATTGTTTAAAGGACAGTTAGAAACGAAACACAGACATGGCAGAGAGAAACCGAATCCCATTGTTTAACAAAACCTGAAGCACAGCATTGCGAGAAACATACAGCACGGTGACTAATGAGCTGCTAAAAAAAAGCTATAACAGCTTCCAGCTTCTTGGAAGGATTTCTACAAGATTTTGGAGTGTGTCTGTGGAATTATTGCCCATTCATTCAAAAGACCATTTGTGAGGTCTTGTGAGGACACTGATAATGGAGAGGGCCTGGCTCACAATCTCCGTTCTAGTTCATTGATGGGTCAGCTTTCTCCACTGCCCCCTGTCTCGTAGCAGACTAGCCTCTGATAATGCATTGTTACGCATTATCATTTAATTAATTTACCAAAGCTCTGAGTCTGATATCTGATTGAAGAACCCAAAGAATTTACTTTTAAGAAGAAAAAAAAAAGAAAAGAAAAAACAAATAGCTCTATTGCTCTTCCTCCCAAATGAGCCTCATCTCTTTACTTTCTCCTAAAATTGACATTTTGGCTTTATATGTTAATGCTGTAATTCCCAGACCTCTTTATTTTGGATAAATGTGACGACTGCCATTTAAAGTTCACTGGGTTCAGTTAATGGCAACAAAGTGGCAGTAATGGCTGTGCAAAGAATGAAGTAATTGTTGGGTCTCATGATTGGAGGAAGCTTAAATTATGATGCAATTATGTTATCATTACAAAACATGAAATATCTAATGGAAATGACCTACAGGATGAGAAAGTAGGAGACACTAACCGTTCATAGGCTGATTGAACATGATCGTGCACATATTAGGTAAATTAGAAAAGAGATTTGGTGCACCGTTTGTTATTCTGACCTAGAATTTTAGAATAACCTGATTTGAAAAACTTAAATGTTAAGCTATTAAGCTTAGCACAAAACCGGAATGTTAAGCTATTAAACAAAATGTTTTAGTCGCATCCTTTATTTGTTTATTTGAGATGAAGTAAAGGGAACATTCGGGTGGCACAGTGGCTCCTGAAGATCCTGGGTTCAATCCCCAGGTGGGGCGGTCTGGGTCCTTTCTGTGTGGAGTTTGCATGTTCTCCCTGTGTCTGCGTGGGTTTAATCCGGATGCTCCGGTTTCCTCCCACAGTCCAAAGACATGCAAGTGAGGTGAATTGGAGATACAAAATTGTCCATGACTGTGTGTTATATAACCTTGTGTGTACTGATGAATCTTATGTCATGAGTAACTACCGTTCCTGTCATGAATGTAA
Organism: Trichomycterus rosablanca; assembly: GCF_030014385.1. Taxonomy (NCBI): domain Eukaryota; kingdom Metazoa; phylum Chordata; class Actinopteri; order Siluriformes; family Trichomycteridae; genus Trichomycterus; species Trichomycterus rosablanca. Next base: position 6,864,969 of record NC_086002.1, on the reverse strand, counting down.
CCAAAGTGTAAAACATGACGTTAAAATCCTAATAAACAAACAAACAAATAAAGGGAACATTCTCCAGGTGTGGTGATTCTGTTGTTTTTGCCAGGAGTTGTACACTACAAAATTAATAATCCGAGTTGCTATATCTGCATTTTCATAGCAATAGACTTAGAGAAATAAATAAAAGAAAAGAAAATAACTCAAAGTAAACTTAAAAGTCAAAACTCAAGAAAGAACTCAAGAGTGGTAGCCATTGCCAGGTTGGTATTGCTGGGCCTTTGAGCAAGGTCCAGTGGCTTGGATTCTAAATTGGAGTTTAATTCACATTGAATAACAAAAACATAAATGTAAATAGATGTTTTGTTCATTTGTGGTCTACACAAAATTTGGCTGTGCGGCTTGTCTCTATCTGCATGTTTGTTTATGTAATAAAATGATTAAAATATCTTATTCCTGTCTAATGTACATGTGTTAGAACTTTGGTGGATTAAACACAATGGACAAACATTTAAATTAGAAGAGGTGATGGGCACATTGCCTGATAGCCTCTCGTGTTTGTCTTTGTAATTGCTTTTCTACTGTCCACTTCTGTGGAGCTCTTGTATTGTAATTTGTCAGACATGATAAATATGCTTATGTGCTTTTAACTGGCTTGAAACCAACACCAACAACACGCTTAAAAAAACTTCTTGTTTATTTTTAAATAAAGAGTCATGTCTATTTTTAAAATGCTAAGTATAAAAGCATCTTAGAAACACAACATATCAAACCCTATAGGTGAATGGGCAACTTTGTCACAACTTATTTTACTGATCCTGTGCATATGGACACAATTTATTATGTTATAGTGCCAGATAACACCACAAAGCATAAGACATTTCAAACTGGTTCCATAAACAGAAAAATTGACTGTACTTTTGGTCAACAGATTTCAATCCAACAGAACACCTTTGAGATGCAGTTGGATAGAATCTGCAGCCAGAAGAATAAATAAATAATATAATATATATATATATACAGTATATATATTCACTTCTGTGAAGATGTAAAGTTGTGAAAGTTTTATTAGTTTAGTATTAGTTTAGTTTGTCCTTTATGAATTATAGTTTTTGTATTACTTATTACTGCAATATACTTTTTTTATATGTTGTATTTGTTTTCTTGTTTACTGGGGTGTATAAATATAATATTGTTGCCTCTGGTTTTATGTGGAGTATCAGGGTTTATTCTTGTGTTGCTCAGTGTTTTACTATCAGTTCAGCAGGTAACAGCTGAATGAATCAATGACAATAACAGTGTTAGTTTTTTATTCTTTTGGTGTCTGAGGCAAAGATTCATACTTTTGTTTTCATTTTGATTCGATTGATTCAATTTCTTTCCCTTTATGAGGAATTTATTGTTGCAGTTTATTGTTATAGTTTTTATGAACTATAATTACTCAGTACAGGACTTTATTGTTCAGTGTGACTCTATTAAACTATGTTTAGCTATGACGTTCTTCAGCACTTATTCTTTATAGCATTAACACTGCAGCTCAGGCATTGAACTGAACTAAAACTGTATCTATTATATTCAACAAAGCCAGAGGATTTCTAAATGGATCCTGAGCTTACTATGGTTTTCTTTTTTTCTTTGTTTATGCCAGGAAACAGAAAGGAAAGACACAAAGGAAGATGAGAATAAAATAAAGAAAGTATTATGGTGATCCATGTTAAATTGGTTTGGTGTGTGTAAGCTAGTGATGAACAATGCAAAGCAAGTGTGCACAAGTGTGCAAATCATCAAAAGAATGACTGTTTTATGAATGTGACATACAGTGTATCACAAAAGTGAGTACACCCCTCACATTTCTGCAGATATTTAAGTATATCTTTTCATGGGACAACACTGACAAAATGATACTTTGACACAATGAAAAGTAGCCTGTGTGCAGCTTATATAACAGTGTAAATTTATTCTTCCCTCAAAATAACTCAATATACAGCCATTAATGTCTAAACCACCGGCAACAAAAGTGAGTACACCCCTTAGTGAAAGTTCCTGAAGTGTCAATATTTTGTGTGGCCACCATTATTTCCCAGAACTGCCTTAACTCTCCTGGGCATGGAGTTTACCAGAGCTTCACAGGTTGCCACTGGAATGCTTTTCCACTCCTCCATGACGACATCACGGAGCTGGCGGATATTCGAGACTTTGCGCTCCTCCACCTTCCGGTTGAGGATGCCCCAAAGATGTTCTATTGGGTTTAGGTCTGGAGACATGCTTGGCCAGTCCATCACCTTTACCCTCAGCCTCTTCAATAAAGCAGTGGCCGTCTTAGAGGTGTGTTTGGGGTCATTATCATGCTGGAACACTGCCCTGCGACCCAGTTTCCGGAGGGAGGGGATCATGCTCTGCTTCAGTATTTCACAGTACATATTGGAGTTCATGTGTCCCTCAATGAAATGTAACTCCCCAACACCTGCTGCACTCATGCAGCCCCAGATTATGGCATTCCCACCACCATGCTTGACTGTAGGCATGACACACTTATCTTTGTACTCCTCACATGATTGCCGCCACACATGCTTGAGACCATCTGAACCAAACAATCTCATCAGACCATAGGACATGGTTTCAGTAATCCATGTCCTTTGTTGACATGTCTTCAGCAAACTGTTTGCGGGCTTTCTTGTGTAGAGACTTCAGAAGAGGCTTCCTTCTGGGGTGACAGCCATGCAGACCAATTTGATGTAGTGTGCGGCGTATGGTCTGAGCACTGACAGGCTGACCCCCCACCTTTTCAATCTCTGCAGCAATGCTGACAGCACTCCTGCACCTATCTTTCAAAGACAGCAGTTGGATGTGACGCTGAGCACGTGCACTCAGCTTCTTTGGACGACCAACGCGAGGTCTGTTCTGAGTGGACCCTGCTCTTTTAAAATGCTGGATGATCTTGGCCACTGTGCTGCAGCTCAGTTTCAGGGTGTTGGCAATCTTCTTGTAGCCTTGGCCATCTTCATGTAGCGCAACAATTCGTCTTTTAAGATCCTCAGAGAGTTCTTTGCCATGAGGTGCCATGTTGGAACTTTCAGTGACCAGTATGAGAGAGTGTGAGAGCTGTACTACTAAATTGAACACACCTGCTCCCTATGCACACCTGAGACCTAGTAACACTAACAAATCACATGACATTTTGGAGGGAAAATGACAAGCAGTGCTCAATTTGGACATTTAGGGGTGTAGTCTCTTAGGGGTGTACTCACTTTTGTTGCCGGTGGTTTAGACATTAATGGCTGTATATTGAGTTATTTTGAGGGAAGAATAAATTTACACTGTTATATAAGCTGCACACAGACTACTTTTCATTGTGTCAAAGTGTCATTTTGTCAGTGTTGTCCCATGAAAAGATATACTTAAATATCTGCAGAAATTTAAGGGGTGTACTCACTTTTGTGATACACTGTACATTTGTTGCCTTTTTGAAGGTGTTTACCATGTTGTACAGATATCCATATGCAAGCAATCGGCAGTAGAAGTAGTGAAATGCAGTCAGGCATTTAAATATGACTGGAGGAAAACGGGAAAATGTATTTTGAAAATGTTGAAAGATGAGGTACACTGGTAAGAGACAGGTACTGTATTATAGGCAGTTTTAACAATTATTTATAACATTTAATAATGTTAAAACACGCTAGCACGCCATCCTAGGCGGCTACATGAACAACAATTGGCTGTTGTTCATCCAGGGTGGGAGCCAGACGGGAGCTCATAACTGGTGCAATTACGACCTCTGCTGGCTGATTGAGTGGGGCTAATGCACTGATCAGGGTGTGGCTCTCCGTACACAAAGCTGATCCGCATATGAATTCGTCTAGTGCAGGTGAAAAGATGACGTTGGCTACTGCGCACGTGTTGGAGGGGGCATGTGTCAGTCTCGCTCTCCTCAATCAGGGCGAGAACAGGATCAGTAGAGAGGAGCATAATTCAACTGGATAATAATATAATAATAATAAATAATAATAAATGCCATATTATATATTTTCATATATGTTTTTATTCTCCATATATATATATATATCCTCCCCAATTGGAAGTACTGTAGAATAATAGAGAACAGTGTGTGACTCTCCATATGTGATACTACTCATTGTGAAAGCCCGTCTCTGGCAGGTAAAAACAAGTAATAATAGCAATTTTATACAACCAAACTTAAACATCTCTTGTAGTTAAATAACTAATCATGACTTCTGATTTATTTCTGGGTTCATGAGATGTGTGTTCCTTATGCAACACCCATGGGGAAATAAAGATTTGACACAAGACCGATTTTGCTGAGCAAAGCTCATTTATTAAGTAGTTTTACTCGGCTCTTGGAAATTCTACAACCTCGTCCTGTACTCATTTTATTGAAGTCCTTTAACTGCTAATTTCACACTTACTTGAATTCAAGGAAATTTTATTTGAATGGAGAAAATAAGCCTACCAGAGAGGTGAAATCTCCCGCTCTTAGCTTTTCAAGCTTCTCATATTGTATATAGCTTCTACTGGGTCGTTTCCCTCGTATTTCATTAGCTTTCAGTCCAATTAGAAAGTCAGCTAACTAATTACTGTGGGTCAGCTGGGTCAGATTCTGCAATGTTGTAAGAGATGATGAAAAGCTAAGTGGCATGAGGGGCCGCATGTGGCCAAAACTGACTCATTTATAAGATCCAGTTTCACACTGTGTAAATCATCTGTGCTTTCAACCAGTCTTATAAACCACAAATACTGAGATCAGGTTGTGTTGCTGGGGAAGTTACAGCACCTGCTAGTGGAACACAATGGTTATAAAACTAAACTAATTGTTTGTTTGTTTATTAGGATTTTAACGTCATGTTTTACACTTTGGTTACATTCATGACAGAAACGGTAGTTGCTCATTACACAAGATTCATCAGTTCACAAGTTTTTTTTGTTTTTTTTTTTAAATGCATTTTCTCCCCATTTTCCTCCTGATTTAGCGCACTCTTTTTTTTTTCTTCTGCTGCTGAGAGATACCAGACTGCATCTGAGTAGAGCACGTTGCTGTACACGCCTCTTCCGACACGTGCACAGCCCTCCTCTTATTAGTACTGTACATGTTCACATGTTTTGATTCATAGATGTAACATGAAGGCAGCTGAAATATGTATTGTGTTGGTGGTTTCTTTTTATATGTATTTAAATAATCTCAACTTTCTCTCTGGCTGTATCTCTGTGTTACAGACGCTGCAAAGACAAGAAAAGAAAACAACCATTCCATGTGATACAATCTCTCAAGCTGTTGCCAGCGGAGCATTGAAAGTTGACAGTCGCACTCAACCAGAACTGTTCAAGGTGATTATATGATATCTGCAACTCAACAGAGGAGAAATGTGGTTTGTTTAAATAAACAACAAGCTCTGAAAATATATATATACACCTCACAAAGACAGATCTCCTGTTGATTTTATTATAAAGGATACTTACTATATTAAAAGGTTTATTGTTGGTATAGCATCTTATTTATATTACAACTATTGAAAATCATACAGTCTGAAGACTGCAGAGGAAAATTTGAGTATGTATACACACCACTGTCTGGACAGTGGTAGCCTGGTAGGTAGAGCTTTAGGCTATTGATTGAAGATTGACGGTTTAAATCCAGGCTCTGCTATGCAGCCACTGTTAGGCCCATAAGCAAGGTCCTTAACCCTGTCTGCTTCAGGGGTGCTGTACAATGGCTGACCCTGTGCTCTGAACCCAGCTTCCAAACAAGCTAGGATATGCGGAAAAAGAATGTCTTTGTACTGTACACGTGTACTGTATATATGATAAATAAAGGTATTCTTTTATAGAACAATACTATTGTTTTGTTATTTTCTATTATGTCTATGGTGGAAAAACTTTTACGTTTACATTTTAAACTGTTAATTAAAAAAAAATTGGAACTGCCCCAGGTTCTTATGCCATACCATAATATACATATATATATATATATATATATATATACAGTGTATATATACTGTATATACTATATTGGATGCACCCTACCTGTACTAACTAGTCTATAGCAGTCTTTAGAAAAAGTACCTCAGCAAACCATCTGGCTGAATTATTCACAAGTGTGATTTTAATCTATAAATAACTATAAAAGAATCCACACTAACAAACAGAGTTACAGCTAACACACTAACACTGGCACAACAGTCCCACTAGTGGATAATTAGCCTAGCTGACACTTTCTTTAAAAAGCTATTTACAAAACAGCAGGCAAATACAGTAAACACAAATCAAATTACCTAAAACCTCCATCATAACACTGACATAATGTCATAAAGCAGTCATCACAACATTTTAGCCAAAAAATAAGGACAACTGCAAAAATGATTAAAATATCAACACTGTCATAACAATTTCCCTTGTAAGTGTATGTACACTTATGATTTCAACTTTAAGTGGCATGTTTTGAAGCTCATGGGCACCTGACTGTTACTCCAGGATAGATTCAAGTAAAGGCTCATAGAAAGAAGTTTTAACTTCATGTGTACATTGTACAAGTATTGCTTGATACAGAGCCTATAAATATTATCATATATACATGTCATAAACATGTACACGTGTACAGTACAATAAAATTACATTTTAATTCATTCCAGCTTGTTTAGAGGCTGGGGTCAGAGCCCAGGGTCAGTTAATGTACGGCTCCCGCTCCCGCTCGACCACTCCCAAGCTCGTGAAAACGCCCGAACAGCACCCATCTGTGCCGCAACATGACGTTGTTGCCCAAGCCAGCGTTGTTCTCTGGCACAGTAAGGACCGATAATCAGAAATTACATTCACATGTAGTTTTTAATTCGCTCATTTTTACCAAATGCTTACTCAGTCAGGGTCGCAGTGGGTCCAGTACAACCCAGACATACAGGAATCAGGAGAAAATTAATACATGATATACGTGCAACGCAGTAGCTCTGTGGGTAGGGCTGTCGCCTCACAGCAAGAAGGACCCGGGTTCGATTCCCTGGCCGGACAACCAGGGTTTAGGGGCCTTGCTTGGATTTGAACTGACAATCTTCCGACAAATAGCCCATAGCTCTCTAGGCTACCACTGTTTGTCAGAATTGCACCAACTACCAAAACTTTCATACTGTAGTTTTCTTTATCTCATCATGTCATAATTCTGGAATTAATGCCCAAGAGAAGTCAATGGCATACATTTATTTCCATTGTAACTTTTTATATATTTAAAGCTTTAATAAACACCTGAATAAAAAAGACAGCTACTGACGTATATAACCTTTAAGTTAAATTATTGCTATTAGATTTCAAAAGATGAAGTAAATGTACTGCACATCACTGCACTTTCGGAGTCCAAGTCTTTAATTTAAACAGCAAGGCCTCTAAATGCTATTAACTTTTGTCATATTGCACCTTTCACTGATACTGTTGATTTATGTGAACCTACAGTATGTAAAGTTGCTCAAAGAGGCTGCAAGGCACTTTTAAATTCAAAAGCAATTACATCAAGGTTCCTGATACTGTAAGCCTGGCGTACCTACAAGAAACATAATTAAACATGGAAACTTATCCGGAGTGATGTGATGTAGGGATTATGGCATAGTAGTATCAAAACCCTCTACTCTACATGCTGATGCACAGAAAATCTGAAACTCGTTTTCCATTCCAATCCACTCCAAGCTGATGCACTTTTTAATTGTAGTTTTTAAACATCGGTGTAAAGTTGAGGATCCTAAGCAGGCCCCCAAGAATTTGTTGTGTTTATTGCTGGGCATCACCCGCATGTTGCATCACTGGGTCCTCCAAAATAATTAAATTTTAAAGAATATTCTTCAAATATTCTCAGCATATTTGTGCCCCTGTGTACACAGCAGGGTCTATAAAAACATGGTCTGACAAGTTTTGGTGTGAAGAAACATCAGCAGCCCGCTCAGAGCTGGACTTTAACCCTATTAAGGATGGTGAAGATCAATTTGAATGTTGATAATTTGAATGTCGCTGTCATTCAACTTCAGTGCTTTACCTTACAAATGCTTCTTTGACCAAATAGGCACATATTCCTACAGACACACTCCAAAATCTTGTGGAAGGCCTTCCCAGAAAAGTGGAGGCTCCATGTTAATGCCCATGGTTTTGGAATGGGATGTCCAACAATGTGGCTTTTTATACTGAATTCTGCAAATGAATGCCCAGACTATCTTTCTTTCCTCTGCAGTTAGATATTTGTTGGGGTTATTGGTTGTAACCGGACTTCATACTAAGTAATTTTTGTTCAGCTTAGTTCAAAAATCCATGGTTGGAACAAACTACTTTAATTTGAATCAAATGCCCAGTTCTGGCCCAGATTTAAACCACGTCTGGGAAAGAACCACAGAGTTTTGAAAGTCATTTAAATGAGATCTGCAGTCTGGCAGCAAAGTTGTGAGTGTGCCTTTGGCTTGGCAGATTAAGTGGGCATGTGTCAGGTGTGTGTCTGTGTGTGTGAGAGAGAAAGAGAGAGAGAGCGAGAGAGAGAGAGAGAGACTAAATCTGAGAATGTGTGGTGTTTTGTATTCCAAATTTCCCATTTGTATCAGTATCAGACACTTTAGATGAGCAGAATATTGAACACACTCTGTTGGTCTGATCCCTCAGCAAAGGACTATTTTTTTCACTGCGTAAAGACCACTGCACTATAGTCATGCGTCAGTGGCTCGTTTGAAACCGGATCAATATTGATATACAATGTGTAGCTGCCACACAGAGATCAGCCCGTAAGACAGAGCAATTAGCGGAGATGTCATTGTTGTGCTCACAGGGCTATAAGAGACAACAAGAGGGAATTGCTTCGATCAGACTTTAAATATGCCAAGAACGATACCCTATATAACCAAAAGTATGTGGACGCTTGACCATTAGCTTGTTGGACACCCCTTTTTAAAAGCATTAATATAAAGTTGCAACTTATTGCAACTTTAACAGCTTTCATCTGTCAAGTTTGTCTTAGAAATTTGTGCCCATTGGCACCCAGCTGGCACAGCGGAATATTCCGCTAGCACACCAGCGTTGAGGTTCTTGCATTTGAAAAAACAAGTTCAAATTTCAGCTCCCAATTGCTACCAATTGTGCCTGATAGGAGACTCCTCCAAGCAGGCACAGTTGGCAGTGCCTACAGCAGACAAAAAGACCAGACTAAAGGCCAGACTAAAGGCCAGACTGAAATAAGGGGTGGGGTTTTCAATACTGTATAAAGACCCTGAGTTAGTAGACTGAGGAGCCCAAGCAGAAGTAAAGAAACACAGAAATCAGTGTGTGACTCTATGTGCACGAGACTGACCTCATCCACAAATCCACTGAAGTATGGGCAAATAAGGAATGCGATCAGGGTCTCCAGCAGTGGAAGACAAACTGGCTAAACTAAAATTAGGAAAAAAGTGAATAAATAAATTAAAAGAAAATAAAAAATTGTACCCATTTAGTAAAAAAAAAAAAAACACATGTAAGGTCGGGCTATGACCTGGGCTGTAATTGATGTTCCAGTTCATCCCAAAGGTGTTCAATGGTTTCTGAAATAATCAAACCATATATTTATGGACATTGCTTTGTGCACAGGGATACAGTTATGCTGAAACAGTCATGTTTGTGCACTAGCTTTTGTCACAAAGTGAAAAGAATATAATGTAGTTTATAAAACACTTGAACCTGAATTAGGATTGCTGTCCAAATACTTTTGGCCATATAGTTTTCCATTGTACGGTACCTGACACTACAGTACAGTAGGCATCCAAATACAGAACATTTCATGATGTACCTAATGTGCTTTTATCCATTTCCAATTGTAGCCCTGTCAACAGGTTTTTGTTTATTTTATTGACACAGCTTTGATAAAATCTTCTGCAGTAGGGTTTTTACCATGCTGCTTTTACTCTAACCTCATTGGTGATTCTTTGACAATTGCATTAAACCAATCAAACCCTCTCGTTCAACCCACACACGGCCCACTCCAGTATGCATGGCCCCTGGTCAACAAGGGTAACCATATCTCGCATGGGTACTCGGGCACTTGGCAATATAAACAAGCACTAAATGTAGAATCACAGGTTTAAAAACGTACAGTGCACTGGGAAAGGGCTGAAAAATTTAATGCTTTTTTAAAAATTATTTTATGGACAACTTCATATGCTAGTGACTTTAAAGCAGCTTATTACTACATTTAAACAAACAGCTTTTAGCTGATGCTTTTATGGGCAGCAACTTACAGAAATCTTGATGTTCCAGTTCATCCCAAAGGTGTTCAATGGTTTCTGAAATAATCAAACCATATATTTATGGACATTGCTTTGTGCACAGGGATACAGTTATGCTGAAACAGTCTATGCACTAGCTTTTGTCACAAAGTGAAAAGAATATAATGTCATTTATAAAACACTTGAACCTGAATTAGGATTGCTGTCCAAATACTTTTGGGCATATAGTTTTTCAGCCCTTTCCCAAACCTGGTTGGGCACCCAGGGTCCTTTCTGTGTGAAGTTTGCATATTCTCCCTGAGTCCAGGTGGGTTTACTCAGGGTGCTTATGTCCATGTCCAAAGACATGCAGTCAGGCCAACTGGAGTTATTAAAAATTATCCTAAGTGTGAGTGTGTGTGTGTGTGTGTCTGCCCTGTGATTGTTTGGCAACATGTCCAGGGTGTTTCCTGCCTTTCACCAAATTAATCTGAGATCCTGACAAGGATAAAGCACTGATACAACAGACACTAAATGGATGGATGGATGGATGGATGGATGGATGGATGAATGGAACAAATAGGCCAATCAGAATGAGGCGCTTTAATTCACAGCACTGTATTTGATTCACTTGCGTTAACACTGATTGGTCTTTTTTTGACCACATAGCACTACAAGTTAATATCAAGTAAGAAATCTATCTTAAAAATAAATCACACTTCACTTTTGTTCTCCTACAATATGACACTTCTACTTTTTCTTCACTTCTTTTCAACCTTCTGGTCTTTTCTTTTGTCCTCTGCACCCTGGGTTACCAGATCCAGCTGATGCACAGTGAGTCAGGTCAGCATGGGAGCTGTCAGATCTCCTGTCCACCGTCCCTTTCCGGCATTTACTCGCATCGCTCAGTTGATTCGAGTCCAGCGCTTACAGACATGAAAGTGAGCCTAAGGAAACGGGCAACTAAGCACTGACCCTTTTTTAGCTTCGTTGAGGGTCAGTGAGTGGATCAAAGCAAGCGCCTCACACTGAGTCTAACCCGTATTTACTGAACTGCTTTCCTTTAAAACTGAATCTAATATCACTTTAGATGAAGCACGTGGTTCACAGTGGGATACAGGCTGGGTTTTTTGTTGGGGTTAAGGTCTGGTCATGCTGACTTTTATTGTTCTCGGTGTTGATTTATCTGGTGAAGTGTTTAATGTTGAAATAGAAAGCAGTGGAGCTGTTGAAAGCTTATGTTGAAAATACAGAAAATAAGTCACGATGGGTATGAAAACAGACCTTTTAAGGTAAGAAAAAAATGCATTAATAAATTACAGTTAAAATTTAAAGCAGTATCCAACCATAAATCTAAAATCTTATTCAGGTTTTTTACCTTTCTGTAGACTCAGACTGAAACCACATTTGTATTTATTTACTTATTTTATTTTGGCAATTTCTGTAGCGTTTCTAAAACTTTTGAGTTCTTCCATACATTCATTGTAGGTTCACTAAAAATCCAATGGGTCAAAATGTTTTCTTTGTGGCATGGCCCAAATCTTCATTGGTGCCCAAGACTATATCTGGTGACTTCAATAAGAAAAAAAATTTCATTTGTTGGCCACTGGAGTTGTCCATACTAAACCAGTCAAAGTAGGTTTTAGACCGTACTATGGGCACAGAGAAACAGATATTATACAACAGGAAAGACTTTTTCTGATTGATTTTATACACCGATCAGCCATAACATTAAAACCACCTCCTTGTTTCTACACTCACTGTCCATTTTTATCAGCTCCACTTACCACATAGAAGCACTTTGTGGTTCTACAATTACTGACTCTAGTCCATCTGTTTCTCTACATACTTTTTTAGCCTGTTTTCACCCTGTTCTTCAATGGTCAGGACCCCCACAGGACCCCCACAGAGTAGGTATTATTTGGGTGGTGGATCATTCTTAGCACTGCAGTGACACTGACATGGTGGTGGTGTGTTAGTGTGTGTTGTGCTGGTATAAGTGGATCAGACACAGTAGCGCTGCTGGAGTTTTTAAATACCATGTCCACTCACTGTCCACTCTATAAGACACTCCTACCTAGTTGATCGCTCATCTATTGCTGCTGTTTGAGTTGGTCATTCTCTAGACCATCAGTGGTCACAGGATGCTGCCCACAGGGCGCTGTTGGCTGGATATTTTTTGTTGGTGGACTATTCTCAGTCCAGCAGTGACAGTGAGGTGTTTAAAAACTCCATCAGCGCTGCTGTGTCTTATCCACTATTACCAGCACAACACACACTAACACACCACCACCATGTCAGTGTCACTGCAGTGCTCTGAATGATCCACCGCCCAAGTAATACCTACTCTGTAGTGATCCTGGGAGAGTCCTGACCATTGAAGAACAGCATGAATGGGGGCTAACAAAGCATGCAGAGAAACAGATGGACTAATGTCAGTAACTGTATAGCTACAAATTGCTCATATATGGTAAGTGGAGCTGGTAAAATGGACAGTGAGTGTAGAAACAAGGAGGTGGATTTAATGTTATGGCTGATCAGTGTATATGTGTTAATTATAGGTGTGGCTGAGCACAATAATTAGGAGGAGTATCAACATACTTTTGTCCATGTATTGTTTGTCAGCCTTGAATGATTGGAATGATTCTGAAAATATGAGATGTGAAAAGTTCTAGTTTTGTAATTAAGGCAGAGCACTGGCACTGCTGGTAAGTGAGTGGTGTACCGCAACATTGTTTCTACAGTCATGGGTTCAGATCCTCCTTACACTCAGTATTACAGTATTACAGTCTGTAAGAAAAACACCTATTACAGTAGTGACAGAAATTCATCACCTTAACTGAAATGATGATTAACTTTATAATTTAATCCATCTATTATTATCCGTCTGTTGATGTTAAGGTGACTGAGTGTTAATGTGAAGGAAAGACGTTAGGTGTAAGGATGTAATGTAATGAAGAACAAAATAAATTAAAACAAACTGATTAAGAGATCAACTTATTAATAAATTATATAAATTAATAATAATGGAGAGCCAATGTAGAGTACAGAGTAGTCTTCAGAAAGTAAAGTGTTAGACCCCCTCAGTGTAAGCTTTGACTTTAACCTTTCAGCCACAAGCCTCGCTCGTCTTGATCCACCATTCAGAACTTGAAGATGATAAGCATCAAGGCTCTTCTCTGTACTAACACCCAAGCGGTGGAACTAACTTTCACTGTCTTTCACCATCTTTAAAAGATGATTGAAGACCCACCTTTTAACTTTTTGCTCAGGTGGCGGAGCGGTAAAACACACTAGCACACCAGAGCTGACATTTCAAACTCGAAACATGAACATGGATTGGCTGTTGTTCATACAGGGAGGAAGCTGGATACTGATGCAATTATGACCTCTGATGGCATCTGCACAGAGTTGAGAAATAATGTGTTGATCGGGGTGTGGCTCTTCGTACACGAGGCTGAGCCGCATATGAACTCACCTTGTGTAGGTGAAAAGATGCAGTTGGCTACTTGGAGGGGGTGTGTGTCAGTTTGCTCTCCTCAGTCGGGGCAGGGGTCAGCACCAGTAGAGAGGAAGCATAACGCAATTGGGTAAAAATTGGACGTGTTAAAAGATCGGGAGGAAAGGAAAACTTCTGTCTATATCTTGTTCTAACAGGGTTGTTTTTAGACACTTGACCACTTGAACTAGAGTAGGAAAATGTTTACTGTGGAGGCACATCTGTAAGTTGCTCTGAATAAAAGGCCAAAAATGTAAACATAAACTGTATTTCTATGTATTTCTATGTCGATTTCCACCCATCTCTGTTTATTATGCAGAGAACTTCTGCTACATCAAGTTGCATTGTCCTCAGAATCTCATTGTTAGTTGTGGATTGTTGCTTTGATTTTACCAGCCATAAATGTCTAATCTAACCCTGAGGGTCACATAGGTGTACGGTTTCATCTTCTCTGTCTTAGTCAAACCTTGATCTCCTGTCGGTCACATCCACGCTCATTAAAACTTCTTTCACTTTGAGTTCCCATGTCTGTTTTACCTACCACACATCAAACTTTCTTATCACTCCTGCTTTTCCTCAAATCCCCGTCGTCATCATGCAGCCAGGTTTAGAGGCATTTCTGTACTTCCACTGCAGTACTGTATCTCTCCTTCACTTTAAATTCCACTTCATCTGCATCCTCGGTGATTTAGAACCATTGTGTTTTGCTTAAATCTCAAGGTTAATTTAAGTACATGAGCTGTGCCTAAGTTCAGGTTTTTGTAAGGCACTACGGTGCTTGATTACTCCTCTGGCTGCCTGCTTGTAGTTTTTAGGGTACAATTTTACAGACTTCTGGTTTAGTTTTTTATAGACCTCTAAAAATGCCGTATGGAAAAAAATAACATATTTTTCAGCGTGTTTTGAGCATGTTTTCAGCTAACAAAGGTGCCAGACATCAGTGGGAACAAAGACAACTCCCTGTGTGCCAAAAATATGTCAACCTGCATGAGATGACGTTTGTGAAATGAGAAACATTTTTAGCGTGACACTTTTTCCTGTTATGAAATATAGTTTAGGTTTTATTATTTAACTTTTTGAAAGTTTGTGACTGTTGTTTTGGCTCTGCTCTGTCTGTGTTAGGTGAAATTGGGAGGGACTGATGTGAAGAGGGTCTGAGTCACTCTTTAATACAACAGCTGCTATGTAAATATTTGCACTCATTAAAAGTTTATACGTTTGTTTACCCTAAGCCATATGCACATATGGCCAAAAGTATTTGAAAACCTCTTAAGAATTTAAGGTGCTTCTGCCACAGCCATTTATACAGGGGTATAAAAATAATTACAGTATATGCTCCCAACTGTTTGAGGATGGTCCTTTTTTTTATTTTAGCATGACTGCCCTGGTGACCTGCACACAGCTCATAGCTCAACCCCACTGTATATGTTTGGGACAAATAGTGGCCTGACATAACAATTCCTCTTTTGTCTAAAAGGGCACAAATTCCCACAGACACCAAGACTCCAAGATTTTATAAAAAGTAGTGGAGGCTAGTGTTGCCACAAAGGGGGGCAACTCCATGTTAATGCCAAAGAACTCAGGTACTGTATGGTTTCATTTTTAGTGAAAGACAGATCTGGACAAAAAAGCAGGCCAGACTAGCAGCCGGACTCAGTGATTAGGCAGTCATGATACTGCAACACTTGCAAAAGTTGGGCATGTTAAAATACACAATATGGTCAAAAGTATTTGGACACCTCACCATGAGCTTGTTGGTAAAGTGTGGAAAGTTATAGCTATGTTAAAGGCTCAAATTAGGGAGGAAACCTTATTGTAATATACAGTATGTTTGTGTATGATTTAGAAATTCCAGTAAAGGGTTTGGTGTCCGCTTTGTGTAATTTGTGTGTAATATTAATATATTCATAAATTAACAGTCATCATGGGGGGGTGAGAAGCACTATGTTTTTCTTCTCCTAAAGACTCTACAATCCTAATTCATACCATAAGTGTAGAAATGTGTTCAATTCAAATACATTTATTTTTGTTTAGACCTCTGACATTAAAGTAGATGTTTGATCTTAGCCTTGGAGTCAGAACCTTCCATGGGGTCATCTGAGATGCAGGTAGGTTATGGGATATTTTAACAAACCATTAAAAATTTATTTTATCTAGAAAGATTAATCAAAATTATCATTTTTTTTAAATAATAAATGTTATATATTTTTTATTTTTTTATACATTTTATTTATTAAATTTATTCAGTGTTAAAATGGTTAAATTAAGTCGCACTGAATTCACAACTTGTCTTTATACAGATTATTTTGTATTTTATATATAAATACCAGCCTTGACTGTTTATATAAAACTGATTCTATTAAAATTAAATTAATAAAATAATAAAATAAAAATGTATACTTTTCATACATTTTTCCAAATCTTGTCCGAAACTTTAAATCCTCGTCTCAAAATTGCACCTTATGACGATCTCAGCACCCACCTTGACACAAACCACCTCTGAAGGCTCACTTCCAAGTGACTGAAGCTCATCACAGGCTCTGGCCTCACGTAATTATCACAGGACGAACTAGTTTTGCGCAATTTGTCGCCTGTCTGGCAGAGGCACATCATGGCTGAAGTTGTGCTCCGTAAGGATGTAAGGACCAAGTGCGTTCCTGAATAACTAAGTCGCTGATTTGGGGCGACACTTCCTTGATCGGGACAAATGGGTTGGGAGGCCCCGTCCAACCATGTTCTCTGACCTCCCTTTTACAAAGGTGCTCACGGTGCTGCGTTTCTTGGCCGCCAGCGACTCGCCTGTGTTCTTGCAAGGGAGCCGGGCGAAAAAGGTTAATGGATCCCTTACAGTGGTCGCACTGAGGCTTTTAGGACGCAGGAAGGGATTATGGCAGCATGCTGATGTGGGGCAGGAAGAGTGACGACAGGGTGGCTTTGCTGCCCCCCTCAGGCCAACTGGTTGCATTACAGTGATGTCTGTTGGATGGAAAAGTCCAGACCTGCTGTCACTCAGCATGACATGTTGCTCGATTTGCCATGCAAACGGTTGGTTTAGGATTTTTATTTATTTATTTATTTTCCTCACTGGTTCATGTCATTAGATCAGGTGTATAAGACAGATCTCAATGTGAAAAGCTATTGCTCCAAGTCACAGTGTTTGAGTGACAGCTCAGGACGGTTTCTGCTTTGAAATATGCGACTTCACCAGTCCGGCTTTGCATAATCTTCCGAATGAGTTCCTAAACCTTTTTATGAGTGTGAGCACATGTCAGCCTTCCAGGGGTTCGTCTAAAAAACATGCTGTGCAACTGACAGAACCAAAACCGATGACTAAAACCAGCTGAATATAAAGTTCAGACAAGATATTTCTGCTGGAGGGGCCTGCATTACCAAACCTTCTCACTACACAAAAGGACACCATTTAACTTCTGAATAATGATGCAATGAACAAGCAACACATTGTGGTTTTCATGGAGATGATGAACATCAGCAGGACTTGCATAGAACTGGCTCACTAGATGCCGACTCTACATAATAGATTTAGTAAAAACATAGCTCAGACATACACCGATCAGCCATAACATTAAAACCACCTCCTTGTTTCTACACTCACTGTCCATTTTATCAGCTCCACTTACCATATAGGAGCACTTTGTATTTCTACAATTACTGACTGTAGTCCATCTATTTCTCTGCATGCTTTGTTAGCCCCCTTTCATGCTGTTCTTCAATGGTCAGGACCCCCACAGGACCACCACAGAGCAGGTATTATTTGGGTGGTGGATCATTCTCAGCACTTCAGTGACACTGGCATGGTGGTGGTGTGTTGATGTGTGTTGTGCTGGTATGAGTGGATAAGACACAGCAGCGCTGATGGAGTTTTTAAACACCTCGCTGTCACTGCTGGACTGAGAATAGTCCACCAACCAAAAACATCCAGCCAACAGCGCACCGTAGGCAGCGTCCTGTGACCACTGATGAAGGTCTCGAAAATGACC
Source organism: Trichomycterus rosablanca (assembly GCF_030014385.1). Classification (NCBI taxonomy): domain Eukaryota; kingdom Metazoa; phylum Chordata; class Actinopteri; order Siluriformes; family Trichomycteridae; genus Trichomycterus; species Trichomycterus rosablanca. The sequence goes on along the minus strand of NC_086002.1, from coordinate 6,847,282 downwards.
AACTCAAACAGCAGCAATAGATGAGCGATCGTCTCTGACTTTACATCTACAAGGTGGACCAACTAGGTAGGAGTGTCTGATAGAGTGGACAGTAAGTGGACACGGTATTTAAAAACTCCAGCAGCGTTGCTGTGTCTGACCCACTCATACCAGCACAACACACACTAACACACCACCACCATGTCATTGTCACTGCAGTGCTGAGAATGATCCACCACCTAAATAATACCTGCTCTGTAGTGGTCCTGTGGGGGTCCTGACCATTGAAGAACAGGGTGAAACCTTTTTCTCAGGTTGGAAAATGGTAAACACCCTATTTCCAGCACGCTTATATATTAAAAAACTGAACAGATGCAACACATTTTTTTATTGGGTCAATCTGTTTGACATGATGAGACATCAAAGCCTCCACTAATGGCCGGTGGATTGGTGAAATGTTTCCATGAGAGATAAAACGCGGTGAAATGACATGACCGGCTGTGTGAGGAGCTTCGGTAAAAGGTGACTCTTGAATATTGCAATATAAGATGCTGCAGACTGTTATGATGGAGCGTGGTGACAGGTCCCGGACATGATGCTATTTTTATTCTTCTGAAGTCTGACCTTTTATCAGCAGTGTATAGGAGGCATGAAAGCAGTATTACATAATGACTGATACTGTACACTGTATACAGACAGACGTTTTGGATTCTTTCATTATTTCTTGTGTTTATACACCAGATATTCACTTCAGCTTATTCCAGCAGTAAATAAATGAATGTGTTGGAACAGAAACACTTCAAAAACTTTTTTTTTTCACTTCTTTATTACGAAATATACAGTGTATCACAAAAGTGAGTACACCCCTCACATTTCTGCAGATATTTAAGTATATCTTTTCATGGGACAACACTGACAAAATGACACTTTGACACAATGAAAAGTAGTCTGTGTGCAGCTTATATAACAGTGTAAATTTATTCTTCCCTCAAAATAACTCAATATATAGCCATTAATGTCTAAACCACCGGCAACAAAAGTGAGTACACCCCTAAGAGACTACACCCCAAAATGTTCAAATTGAGCACTGCTTGTCATTTTCCCTCCAAAATGTCATGTGATTTGTTAGTGTTACTAGGTCTCAGGTGTGCATAGGGAGCAGGTGTGTTCAATTTAGTAGTACAGCTCTCACACTCTCTCATACTGGTCACTGAAAGTTCCAAGTGCCACCTCATGGCAAAGAACTCTCTGAGGATCTTAAAAGACGAATTGTTGCGCTACATGAAGATGGCCAAGGCTACAAGAAGATTGCCAACACCCTGAAACTGAGCTGCAGCACAGTGGCCAAGAGCAGGGTCCACTCAGAACAGACCTCGCGTTGGTCGTCCAAAGAAGCTGAGTGCACATGCTCAGCGTCACATCCAACTGCTGTCTTTGAAAGATAGGCGCAGGAGTGCTGTCAGCATTGCTGCAGAGATTGAAAAGGTGGGGGGTCAGCCTGTCAGTGCTCAGACCATACGCCGCACACTACATCAAATTGGTCTGCATGGCTGTCACCCCAGAAGGAAGCCTCTTCTGAAGTCTCTACACAAGAAAGCCCGCAAACAGTTTGCTGAAGACATGTCAACAAAGGACATGGATTACTGGAACCATGTCCTATGGTCTGATGAGACCAAGATTAATTTGTTTGGTTCAGATGGTCTCAAGCATGTGTGGCGGCAATCAGGTGAGGAGTACAAAGATAAGTGTGTCATGCCTACAGTCAAGCATGGTGGTGGGAATGCCATGGTCTGGGGCTGCATGAGTGCAGCAGGTGTTGGGGAGTTACATTTCATTGAGGGACACATGAACTCCAATATGTACTGTGAAATACTGAAGCAGAGCATGATCCCCTCCCTCCGGAAACTGGGTCGCAGGGCAGTGTTCCAGCATGATAATGACCCCAAACACACCTCTAAGACGACCACTGCTTTATTGAAGAGGCTGAGGGTAAAGGTGATGGACTGGCCAAGCATGTCTCCAGACCTAAACCCAATAGAACATCTTTGGGGCATCCTCAAGCGGAAGGTGGAGGAGCGCAAAGTCTCGAATATCCGCCAGCTCCGTGATGTCGTCATGGAGAAGTGGAAAAGCATTCCAGTGGCAACCTGTGAAGCTCTGGTAAACTCCATGCCCAGGAGAGTTAAGGCAGTTCTGGGAAATAATGGTGGCCACACAAAATATTGACACTTCAGGAACTTTCACTAAGGGGTGTACTCACTTTTGTTGCCGGTGGTTTAGACATTAATGGCTGTATATTGAGTTATTTTGAGGGAAGAATAAATTTACACTGTTATATAAGCTGCACACAGACTACTTTTCATTGTGTCAAAGTGTCATTTTGTCAGTGTTGTCCCATGAAAAGATATACTTAAATATCTGCAGAAATGTGAAGGGTGTACTCACTTTTGTGATACACTGTATATATATATATATGGCAGAGCTGATATTCGATACGATGTATTCGAGATCCCAGCTCTGGTGTGCTAGCGTGTGTTTTTACCACTGTGCCTTCTGAGCGGCCGTCTGCATACTTTTGACCATATAGTGCCCATAGAAAGGCAAGGGACATTTCCATTTTCGGCATTTAGCAGATGCTTTTATCCAAAGCGACTTACAGTACTGTGGCAGTATACTGTCTGAGCAATTGATGGTTAAGAGCCTTGCTCAAGGGCCCAACAGTGACAACCTGGCAGTGGTGGGGCATGAACAAGTGATCTTTCGATTACAAGTCCAGTACCCTTACCTCTAGAGTCTAGACTACAACTGCTCTACACGTTCCACCTGCTAATGCCATCGACCATGGGAGCGCGGTATCCCACGAAGCAGTGTACCCACGGCCAGAACATTAATAAGAACGCGTTAATAGTTAAAAACGAGTTAATAGTCGGAATGTTGTGCTTAGTGCATTTTACATCTGAGTTCGTAAATTTACCATTTTTGTGAAGCGTGTCGTGTAGTGACCATCCTGTTCTGTTTGCTTGTTCAAGCATAGTGGGAGGGCCGTATATCAGATCTGGTCTGTTTTTCCATGCTTTTGTAACTCACACGAATGCTGCCCATACAGTTAAAGAGCGGAAATGTTTCCTTACGTCTCACCGACACCACAAAATTTTATTTACCTACAGAAAAGAAACAGTTGAGGAAATGATTGAAATCACATGACTACAATGTTTCCAGTGTAGGACCTTAACATACTATCATATTAATGATGATGCAGTGCTTTCTAGAATGTGCACAACACATGGCATACACCATCAATATCATTATTATCAGTAATATTCCTGAAAAGGCACAGATTCTTGGCATAAATAAAAACAATTTTAGCCAAAGTTATATGATGCAGAAAAAATTTAGAAGGATTTGTTACACTTAAGTAACTGGCATATTGATTGGAGCACTGCAATACAAGCAGTATCAAAGTGAAGTGTGTGAATATACTGCAGTTTACTGGCAATTTTGCTGCCAGTATTTATTTACTATAATTGAACGAGATGCTTTTCTTTTACAGTGCATTTTTATCTCGCTGACAGCCAACGCAGAAAGAAAAAAAACAAAAAGCGAATGGAGTAATTTAATTTCTATTCATCTTTTGTAATGGAAACAACAGACTGTGTTCGTGTTGTGCCGTTTATATACAGTTTCTCCTCCTGAGAACTGCAGCCGAACACAGGCAATTGTTATTGCCAGTCTCAGTCCAAACTCAGTTGGTGTTTCAGTGTGTCTAAAGGGGTGAGATTAATCAGAGACAGAGAGCGGGCATAAAAAAGACAAAGTGCCAGCCGACCCTCCAGACTGACAAAGTGTTCAAATTTATGGAGAACTCATTCTCCCAACACACTCCCTGTTAGTTAAAACTAGAGAAAGGTCTTGATTTCCCCGGAGAATACGGACAAACTTCACTGTTCACATAGACACGCCACTTGACTCACACTTCGCCTACAAGACACAGTCAGCACTGAAGATCGAGCCCCTCTGCCCTTCATGACTGTATAATGAATTGAGTTTGATCTGCTGGTCAAACTCATGTGTAATTTACAAATCAGAAGGAATTTATTCATGCTTCACTCTGAGGAAACGTGACTATGTCTCACTGAGGCGTACTTTACATACTTTAACAAGATTTGGAAATTTTGGCATACAGGCGGTTGGTTATGATGCCCTACTAGCTCAGGACTAAACTCAGTTTAAGCTGAGACATTGTAGTGTGGATGGAATAACACGACATCAATTTTAGTCTGGACTAAGCTCCAATTTTTATAAATAATATTTAAATCTAGAGATTCTAGTCTACAAAGTAATAGCAACTTTTAATAGAGCAAAATAACATCAGTTATGTAGTTACCTATTTTCTTAAGACTTTTTTTACATACGGAACAAAACACACACACACACACACACACACCTATTATAATTTGGTTAACCTATTATAATCAGGTTAATTATGTTTTTCAGACAATCCACTTGGGTAAATGATCCAGAGCAGTCAGTAGGTGGGGCTCCTTCCCCCTGCAGAAATATGGGTAATCCTAAAATGAGAGGTTTATGTTGGATTACTTACATTTTACTCAGTTGTGCTGCAGTGTGTGTGTGTGTGTGTGTGTGAGAGAGAGAGAGAGAGAGAGAGAAAGAGAGAGAGAGAGAGAGAGGAGAGAGAGAGAGAGAGTAAGAGAGAGAGTATGAAGCCATGTAAGCTATATATAAGGAAAGTGCCCCTTTTAATATTTTTTTAAATGACGTTCATTAACTTCTTTTCTGTTTTTAATATCAGTTTTTTTATTTCTGTTCTTTTCTTAAATCACATTTTTTATAATCTGAAACCAATTATGCAAATTATTATACAAATATGCAAAAATAGAGTAAGGGAAAATACTTTTACTGCATTATATAAAAGGTTTTCAACTAACTTCAACTAACTTTTCAAAATGACTAATCATTGTTTGCTTGGTACTTTAAAGCATCACGTAGAATACACACAATAAAACTACTTCATTATTTATTCAAAGATTATCTTGATCTGAGTCATAAAAATAGACAAAGACGTTTTTTGTGAATAAAAAACTTGTGTTAAAGTTTAGATGACGGGCTGCTGTTCTAAACACTGTTCTGTGAAATTGTTCATATAATTTTAAATGCATGGCTTATTAAAAACTGCAAGCTGTCCGAGCCCTGAGGCAACTATGCAGCCTAAAACTTGTTATCTCACAACTGAGGTTCGGATCTGGTGCCGGTGTGCAGAGGTTTCTTTCCTCTAAAGATGTTGTTGTTCTGTTAGCCAAAAGCAACAGAACATTGTTTAACTTGTGTTGCACATCCACGTGTTCTGTTGCAATGTTGGACACATTAACAGAGACTTTAAACATTTCTGGAGATTTCTGCATGTTTTTCCTTTTCACTTTTTCCTTTTCTTCCAGTCTAGTCCTTTCTCATTTCCTCTATCACTTGCACCACCAGAGTGTTATGCCAACCTGCCAAGCCATTCTGGACTGGCAGGTGCATGGAGGCGCAGATGACTGATCAGTGCCAGTTCCTTTAAAGCATTAATTGGCTGCAACCACTAAAGACCTTTCAATTCTGGCTTCGTTGGCCAGCTCTCTGGCTAAATGTTTTTTAACAGCTCTTATTCAGAAAGCCGAGACAGTGGGCTTGTATCTGCCCAGATCTCTTTTGCTGGCATTTTTTTTTTTTTGCTGACTCCCTCCAATACACCCATTTTAATACTACATGCTGTCAATTTAGTATGAGCTTACCAGGATGCCCATTCCAAGGACATCTATGTAGACACATGTACATCCCTGAAACACATCTCCTTGCAGACAATTGGTCTCAATGTGAATTATTATAAATGCAGGTTATTTAAACACCTGTTTTCAGCTTCATGTACCTCTAGTACTAGTTTTCTGAATATGGTTTCTATGAAGAATCAAAAAGAAGAATAGTTATATTCTTTAGAAGAATAAACTCAGATGTTGTGTGTCATTTAGTAGGGCAACCCAATACCTCCAAGCTCATGAATTTAAATATTTGACAAATGACTGTTTTCAGCAGAAATCTGAATGGGCCATTTAAATCAGTTTGAATACTTCCTTATGTTAGTCACACATAACATCAACTTTCTTAATAAATAAATAAAATAAAGTTAATAAAGTAACGTGTCTAAATTAACAAATGTCTAGGGATTGTTTGCTTAGTGTATTGCTTAAAAAATAATTGTAGGATATACAAAACTGTGTGAACAATAACAACCCTCTTCCTTTTGTGACACTCTGCATTACACTTAATTAAGTGGAAATTATTGTGTGGTGTGTGTGTGGGGGGGGGGGGGGTCATTTAAATGGATTTGACCTACTCTGAGTTTAAATACTTTGCACTTTTAAATGAGTCCTGCTCACAGCTTGTGATCATGATGATTTGCTGAATGCTTGCTTGATTGGTTATGATTATTTATTTCCAGTTGTTTTACATTTTCTGCATTTTAGCAGATGCTTTTATCCAAAACGACTTACAGTACTGTCACAGTATATTATCTAAGCAATGTAAGGACCTTGCTCAAGGGCCCAACAGTGGCAACCTGGCAGTGGTGGGGCTTGAACCAGCGACCTTTAGAATACTAGTCCAGTACCCTAACCACTAGGCTACAACTGTTTTACTTTGTTTTTTAATCAGCTATAAAATACACAGACACTTAGGATAGAAAAAATGTTTACATTTATTTTAAGTTATATTATAGATATCAACGAATACAAAAATAGCATTATTATTTACATGATCAGTATTTAAATAGAACAGTAAAGATTATAAAGCATGTAAAACATTCAGCAGTGCTTCAGTAATCTGAACAAGTTGTTTTTTCCTCTCATTCCTGGATAACATCTGTGCTTGACAGAATTTGGATGCGTGGACTTTCCCAGCACCATAAGGAGGCCAGGTCTGATTGTCAGCATTCCCATTGGATTGTTTGGTCACATGTCCGACAGGATTTCTGCATGCTGCATTTCTGGAGTTTCCACACTCACTCCCCCCTGCTCGCTCTTGTTCTCAACATCCTGCTCTTCTGCTTTCATTTTCTTTCAGTGCTTTTCTGTAAACACTCGCTGGCCTGGATGGTCTCTTTTCTGTCTGTATTAACCCTGTTAGAACAAAAAAAAGCAACATTATTCAACTGTAGTTTCTATAAAAGAAATGAAGCTCCTCACAGTTGTATAAAACTGGATTATACTGCTGCGGTAAAACTCTACATTTACTAAATTATACAGCTTCCACAAAATAAGTAGCATTATGTAAATGTGACTTCTAAAATACTGCAGAAACCTGGATAAAGTATCAGGAAATTATATAAAGACAGTAAATAGGCAGGGGGTGAAAAGAAACAGTGAAAGGAAATATTCTAAACTAGAAGTATCTGGAGTGTATTAATAGTGCTGCATCTGTAATTTCATACTTCTTAATGAATGTTCAAATTTAAACAATATTGGAGTAACAAACTATATGGTACAAAGTCTGTGTGACTGGGAAACATATTTAAAACATTTTAAAATTAAAATACACTCAATAAGAGAGTGTGAAGTAGTTATTTTAGTATGTTGAATTATTGAATAGTGGCAGAGACATCATTTTGCTATTTACATTTGTCGCAGTTAGCAGACGCTTTTATACAAAGCGACTTATAAATACAAAGCAAATCAATAAAAATGTTAAGCAATTGAGAATTAAGGGCCTTGTTCAGGGGGCCAACAGTGTCAATATGGTGATGGTGGGGCTTAAACAAGCAATCTTATGATTACTAGTCTTTAACCGCTTAGCCACCACTGCCCTACATTATACTACTATACATTGTACTATGATATACATTTTCCCAATTTGTGTATGGTAACTTTTGACTGTAATCATACATTTTAAAATGTACATATATATTTATTATATGTGTAATTTGTTATACATCTCATTGTGTGTTATTTTCATGTAAGAGTGTAAAAAGAGCTTAAATATTCGTACCTGTCCCAGCACTCCTGAAGGGTCTTTGCCAGCTCTGTCTTTGGGTCCAGACACCGTTGCACTTTTTTGTTTGTAAGTGCTTTCACAATCTTCATCGTCAGTCTGAAAAGTAGAATGTTCTTTTAGCACTGTGAGCATTTTCCTTCCTCACTAGGTTTGAAACAGCAATATTAAATAAGCAAATGAACCAGGGGGTGTTACAATATTATGTTGTTACATAATCTTGAGATAAATTGCTCTGCATGGCTGATAAAATCAACATTTTGTCAAAGTAATTCAGTTATTTATGTCTATGTTTTAGGATTTCTTTCTGCTTTATACCAAAGTGCATGTGTAAAAACATTAGGACAAAAACAGTTCATTTAAAGCTGAGTCCCAAACCCTGACTATACTAAAAAGTGTAGTCATTATTAGTCACTATTATTAGTGTTGATTAGTTGATATGCTATTTGGTACATAGTAGGCAGTTTGGAATGCAGCTTAGGATTAGATGAGATGCAACTTGAAGGGTGTTCGTGATTTGCCACTATTAGGCAATTATTTATATTAATAAAATAAAAAAACACACATGTACTACCAAAGTGATTGGAAAGAGACTTGTAGGAAGCAAACAACTTTGAGAAAATTGTGCTTCCACCGACAGACAAGAAAATTACAAGATTTTCTTACAAATTTCAATGTGTTAACTGTCTTAATTATTGACCAAAAAAAAGAAATTCGAGCCTAAAACAAAACTGAATTGATTCTTTAAAAAGAAACATTTATGACTTTAGTTAGACTCCGACTGCTCTTGTATTTTTAGTGAGATCTTGGTGATTGATTGAACAGATATAAATCTGTTGATTTGATTCAGATTTCTTGCACCTGAATACGATTCTGTCTTTGTAAACATAATTGAAGGTGAATGAAGGATGGGATTGGAACAGCAGGAGGACACTTACATGATTTCGGTGTCTTTGCAGCGGCTTCGTGGTCGAGTGACGGAGAACTCCATTATTCTGTTCAGGGTGTAATTCCTTGATGTTGTCTGAACACACCTGCATCTGTCAGGTACCATTTGTGCTGAAGAAAGATAATAAAAGAGACACAGATGTATTAGTGTATTCTAAAAGTGCACATGGTAGGACAACAGAACAATGCTAATGGATCCAGTTAGTTTTGTACATAAATCTGATTGGTGTGTTGGCAAAAATTTGAAATGAAGATTGTCCGTAGAATAAGTTCAGTTCAATGCTTAAATAGAGTTTTATAAAAAATAAGGGGCACATACATTCTACAACGAGGAATTAAACCCTGGTTTATCTAAGGATAACACACCACACTTTCACTCACTTACTCACCCATTCACTTTTAGGGGCAATTTAGAGCAGACAATTAACCTTCTCTGTTTTATAGGATGGAACTGAAGTGCATTGAAGAAATTGGACACTGGGAGAAAGCACAAAACTCACAAAGTGAAACTGATCCCAGGTCCTCAGGACCCATGTTGTTATGCAGCACCCGGTCTACCAGCTGTGCCAACATGTTGTCCCTGATTGTGAGACTAAATATGATGCACATCTTTTATTTTAAGACCTGGGGTATTTTCTCAGTTGACATGACATACTTATAGTGCTTCATTACAGGTAAAGTGGAAATCTGAGCACTTCTTCAGTTAGCAAAAGAGATCTAGTTTTATGTCAAATACTGCTCGAAGTCTCTAATGTCATCATTATAAACATGTTAGGAAAGCTTCCTGTAAGTAACATTTAAGCCAGATTTTGCATTTCAGCATGTATTTTATGGAGCACAGAAATCTATAATACAAATATGAACTGTGTCAAATAACAGCTAATGATCTGCAGTAACCTAGCTAAAACAAAGTCCAAAGTTCAAAATACTGAATTCAACACAAAATCTACTGCACACTTACCACTGATGAGCTGGAGGCAAATGGCAGCAACCAGGAACAAACCAAGAGCCTTGATTACAAAAGTCATCGTGACAGATCGACTGGAAATATGACGTAGCTCGAAGAGAAAAGGTGAAGACCGACTTTCTCTGTGGAGTGAAAGTATAAAGTGAAGAATACAGCACAACTTTCACTCTTTATATTGTGTAGTGCTGGGATTTCCAAGTCCCGCCCCTGTGCTGTCAGGTTAAAGACATGTGGACTTTCCAATCTTTCTCTGGCAAAGATGTGGAATGCAGGGTGGGAGTTTAGGGGGAAAGAGGAAAAGTTTTAGGGGCAGGGGGTCTGAATAGGGATTCAAAGTATGGTGAATAATATCCATCACATTCATACCGAGTCATACACAGCTGACTGGAAATAGTGCAAATGATTGATTTGACTTACTTATTGTGTTCTACAGAACTGCACTTTGGCAGGTGTTAATATAATAATAATCTTTTTAATCTGTTTTAATCTAAATCAGGAGTGGTACAAGACCATCAGGAATTATGGTTGCCTCATAGATCCAGTACTCTAAAGACCTGGGATGAAACCTCGCCCTGTAAAGAGTTTAACATGTACTTCCATTATAGATGTAGAATTCTCCCAATATTTTATTTTTCACCTATTAGGTAGATTGGCTAGTTTAAATTAGCACTAGGCGCGGGGACAGAGTGTAATACACAACATTACATTTACAGCATTTAGCAGACACTTTTATCCAAAGCAACTTAAAGTACTGTGAAAGTATATTGTATAAGCAACTGAGGGTTAAGGGCCTTGCTCAAGGGCCCAACAGTGGCAACCTGGCAGTGGTGCGGCTTGAACCAGTGACCTTTCGATTACTAGTCCAGTTCCATAACCAGCAGGCTACAAATGCTGATTCATCAATAGACAGGCACTATGTCTAGGGTGTAAGCCAGCACTGGACCCACACTTATATACATTCAAGTTTTACTTGAATTTGCTATGGGCCAAAAGTATCTGGACACCCATCCTAATTACTAACATCAGGTTTCAGCTATAAATACTTGTTTGTTTGTTTTACTGTATACAAAATCTCAAATATCAATTTTACATTTAATGTCTGTTCATGTACTGTGAAAGACTACACACTTAAGATTTTCACTCACTTTCATGCTTGTGTAAAAGTGATGTGCCAATAAGTGATTTGATTTGATTTAAATTTTGATTAAAAACACGAAGGTAGAAGTGAGGTAATGATTTTTTACAGTAACCACCATGACATCCAACATTAACAATTTGAGAAGAAACTGCTGTTCAATTTGCTTCTGAGTTTTTGGATTTGTTTTATGTTTTAATATGGCATTTTTTGTAGAAGTATCTTATTGGTGAAGTGTGAAGCGCTAGATGTTCTAATTTATATGTCGTTAAGCACTGCTGGATTTTCACAATGACAAGTTGGATGCACTTAACCTTCACGCACTAAATAAACCTTCATGAGCTTTTACATCAAATTAGACAGGCAAAAATGGAGGCAGTCACACTTCTGCTGCCCAACTTCTGGGTACAATCAAGACAAACTTATTTTACATTTTAACAACCAGAAGAGCGTGAACGCATGACCTGAGCTTATTGGAAATCAGATTCCAAAACTATATACATTAATATGTATAATAAGTCGCTCCCACTTTCTCTGAAGGCTTTCCACAAGATGTAGGAGTGTGGCTGTGGGAATTTGTGCCCATTTAATAAAAAAAGGTTAGGTACTGATGTTAAATGAGAAAACCTGGCTAACAATAAACACTTTGATTTATTCCAAAGGTGTTCCTTCACACAAACCCATTAACTATCTTTTTATAAACGTCTCTTTGTGCACAAGGGATCAGGCATGCTGAAACATGACAGGACTAAACTCAAACTTGCCACTGAGAAAGAATAACATTTATTACATATGATACATTTTATAAATATGAAATAAAAAATATAAAAATATAAAAGCCTGAACTTAATAATTAGTCTGGGTGGTGGTATACTTTTAAAATTATAGTGTTTGTGCATTATAGGGCAGCATGGTGGCTCATTGGGTAGCACTGTTGCCTCACAGCAAGAAGGTCATGGATTTGATTCCCAGGTGTGGCGGTCCGGGTCCTTTCTGTGCGGAGTCTGTGTGCATGTTCTCCCCGTGTCTGCGTGGGTTTCCTCCGGGTGCTCCGGTTTTCTCCCACAGTCCAAAGACGTGCAAGTGAGGTAAATTGGAGATACAAAATTGTCCAGGACTGTGTTTGGCATTGAACTTGTGAACTGATGAATCTTATCTTGTCCGGTCATTAATGTAACCAAAGCATGTAAAAACACAGCGTTAAAATACTTAATAAATAAATACATTTGTGCATTATAAAGCTTCAGATTTTGAACTTTGGCACTGTAAAATAATTCTCAGCCACAAGCAAGTAGAGACGGATCTCAGACCTAATGACTGATGAATTAAACGTTTCACACGTTGCTAATTCATTGCTCAGAAGCAATTATGTTAAAATGATATTGCGACATCCTGTCGACAAAAGAAGAGACAACAAAACAGCTAAAGTGTAATACAGACAGTGAGTGATTGAGTCATACTCTTATCTGTTAAATGTGTTCATACAGGTCCTACGGTTATGCTTTTTTTGTTATTGCATGGGAAAAGAGTGTATTGCAGGATCAGTTGCCCCTAACCTGACAGTCATTATAGGATATGACTTCGAGGAAGCTCTCTAACTTTGACGTCTGTCCTAAGGTATATGCTACACAACATGCCAGAAGTATGTCGATATTCTTTGCTGCTTTAACTGCTTCCTGTCTTATGGAAAGGCTTAGCAATAAATGTTAAAATATGACTAGGTTTAGATCCCAGGAGTCTTATTAATGTGATCAGGTGCTTTATGGACACAACTGGTCGTGTAATGGAATCCACTGCTTGTTAGTTGTTAACGTCAGAGGAAGTGTGTGCTAACCTGTGGCACTCCTTTGCCAGCATGGGGATTTGCAATGGTTGATTGGACATATGTAAATTAAAATAGGGCAATTAAAAAAACCATGACAGCACAGATAATCACTTTTAATTGTTCAGTGATCCCCAACTAATAACCCCAGTCTAAATGATAAAAACCAAGATTTACAGTACTTTACAGTTAACACTGTGATTTCCAATGTTGCTTCTCCTGACAACCAACAATCCACTACCAAACACATTCCTACCGCTCTAGTGCAATAAAGATATGATTTCCACTTCTCCAGCTGACGTCTGTCTTTGTGCATGTTGATCTTAGGATCATTGTGGCCGCTTAGCCATAGACAACAAAAAGTCTTTGTGGTGACCTTGTTACAAATGGTGCTACTAAGAACAGATGTTTTTACTAGCTATGTGCACTTTGCACTTTTTGTGTCTGTGGGAATTTGTGCTTATTTAGTCAAAAGAGCATTTAAGAGGTCAGGTACTGATGTTAAACAAGAAAGCCTGTCTCACAGTCAACATTCCAATTCATTCCCAAAGTGTTCAAAAAATTTGAGGCCAGGTTTCTGCAGGTCAGTGTAGTTAACCCTTCACGTGTCTTTATGTGTTTCACCTAAACTCAAAAACCTTTACAAACCATTTTAGATCCTGTTCAGTGGTCCCTAACTACAAACCCCAGTCCAAACAATAAAAACCATCATACCTCATCATACTTTACAGTTAATACTGTGATATCCAACTGTTGCTTCTCCTGCCAACCAACAATCCACTACCAAATATATTTCTACTGCTCTAGTGCAATAAAGGTATGATTTCCACTTCTCCAGCTGACATCTGTCTTTGTGCATGTTGATCTTTGGATTGTTTGTGGCTGCGGTAGATTTTTACCCAGTAGTGAGCATCACCATTAAGAACAGATGTTTTTGTCTGGAAGTTTGTGTCTGTGGGAATTTGTGCCCAGTCAAAAGAGCAATTGAGAACAAAAAAGCCTGGCTTGCAGTCAACATTCCAATTCAATCCAAAAGTGTTCAATAAATTTGAGGTCAGGTTTCTGCAGGTCAATGTACATAGTTCATTCACACCAAACTCAGTAAACCCACCTAAACACAAAAATCTTAAAGAGTGTTTGGAAACTTTTGGCCACATAATATACATAACTTTTTGAAAAGCATTGCTTACTTGCAATGAATGTGTTCAAACAGGGTGTCCACATACTTTTGGCCATGTAATACTTTGTTTCAAACTACTGCTGTTCATGTCAATCTTTTTTTTAATTCTCAAATACTCAAGTGGATGAATGTCTAAAGTGAATATCAACTTTACAAGCATGAATCAGAACAAGATTTGACATGTTTAACTAGATTTGAAGCTGCAGAGTTTATGCTCTTATATGGCTGGCTGACTCTCTGTATCTAGCAGTAGAATTCTGGGAAATACAAGCAAAGTTATGTAATTTGTCGTGCGTTATTTGGATCAGGGTCACTGCAGTTTTAGAGCATAAATGCTTCGCCATTATTGATGCAATACCAGCTGGATGTCTTTAACCAGCAGCAATGCCTTTGCAACAAAGTACTAATGTTTGTTTGTTTGTTTGTTTATTAGGATTTTAACATCATGTTTTACACTTTTGGTTACATTCATGACAGGAACGGTAGTTACTCATTACACAAGGTTTATCAGTTCATAAGGTTGTATCAAACACAGTCCTGGACAATTTAGTGTCTCCAATTCACCTTACTTGCATGTCTTTGGACTGTGGGAGGAAACCGGAGCACCACGCAGACACGGGGAGAACATGCAAACTCCACACAGAAAGGATCCACCTGGGGATCGAACCCAGGACCTTCTTGCTGTGAGGCGACAGTGCTACCCACTTAGCCACCGTGCCACCCCAGGTACTAATGAAATAAACTTACTTTAAAGTGTAAAGTACTTCAATTTAGAGTCAAAATACATTATGTGTGGGTAAACATGAGCTGATTTATGTAGTAAAGGTATATTGTATAGCAAAGACAAAACCGGGTGAATGCTTTTCCCCTTTTGCCTGTGGGTTTGTTGTTGATTAACAAATCAGTTTGCTTATTAATGCATGCTAGTTTTTTCTATAACAATACATTACTAACTTATATAAGTTTTATTAGGTCATCGTACACTTCATCTATTTTAATAGCTGGCACTTAACCCAGTCTTCCTCACTTTCACTCCCACTGTGAGAACTGTTCCTGTTGTTGACACTGCAGTATTGTTATGATTATTTTTCTCAGGTCAGAACAGAGCTCAGAGTGGCGTCAGAGCTCCAATCACTGCGTCCATTGTTTCTCGTTGCCTTGGGTTTTAAAGTGGAGCAACTTTTCAATTTCAGTCATCCATTTATAGCTGCTTTGCTTTTTAATCCAGTAAATTTGGCACGAGCACAGCTGGCTTGTTGACAGTTCAGTTAGCCAATGCAGCTGGAACCATTGTGATTTCGGGGAAAACGAAACTTAACTGTATACCAAAGAGGTGTGACATTAGGGGTTACAGTGCTGTGGAGAAGGTATTGGCCTCCTTCCTGATTTCTTCACACTAATTTTAATGTTAAACAAAGAACCCAAGTAAACACAAAATGTTTATCAATCGTTTATTAAAAATGCTGTTCAGCCATTCTTGGCCTGTGTGGAAAAAGTAACTATTCCCCTACTAAATTAACCAGTTAACCAAATTCTAGTGACAGTTGGCTGTCACTTGACACACCCATGATTACTGCCTAACCTGTTGCATCTAAACATCACTTAAATAAAACCTGTCTGGATGGATGGTATTAGCCAGATAATGTGCAGTGCCTGTTTTTCACAATACATAAATGTTTGCTGTTCAATCCAAAGAGTTTAAATTTTGTCTTATCAGATCAAGGAGTCATTTTTCTTATGTTTACCTTGTAAATCAGGCTGTCATATGTCTGTTATCTTGTGTGTGTGCACCATTGAGCCCTGTATTGGGATTTTAGAAAGATACATGCTGCTAACAAGAGACATATTTCCCGAGAAGTCCATGGTTATTTTAGCACGATGATGCCAGGCTTCATTCTGCATCTGATACAGCTAGTCACAGAGTGTGTGTGCTTGACTGGCCTGCCTGATGCAAAAACAATAAATTAGTCTTGATCTCCTCACCAGTGCATTAGCTACATTCATTTGTAATGCTGCAGAAATAGGTTCCACTGGTTATTAAATGTGTTTATATACATTTACCAGCTCAGTCAGTGAATTTTAAAGCAATGCTTCTAATAAATATAAGGTACAACTGTTTTTGTATTCATAATTTAGGTTGTAATGTTTTACCCGTTCGTCTAATTTGAATTAAGACGTGCTGCAGAACGTCAGCTTATCATTAGCAGTCTTTTTCATTGCTAATAATGGTTACAGCATCAAAATAATTAGATTATTTTGTTCCATCCTGTTGCATGAAGATTGCTCTCTAAACTTAGCTGAACATCTAATTAACTAATTGAATGCATGGCAGGCCAGAGGAAATGAGAAGAGAATGAACCAGCGCCGGTTTAGATAAGAATGTAATTATTATATCAAACTGATTGTGCTTTGTTTAGACGCTGTGAATAACAATTGCAACAAATCAGGTTCAATTATACATTGTGTCTTTGATGTTGTTCATTCCATGCAATGTTTCGAACATAATTAGCTTAATCTGGTACCTACACAGTGCATTTCTTGTATTTTTGCACATTTTATTGTGATGTGGATTTGATTTCTGCAGCCTTTATTAGGCCATAATGGAAGTGTGGCTAAATGGAAGTCACTGTTTAGTAAAAGGTATATGCAGCATGTAATGAACTATGGCAACATGAGTGGAAAAAATCTGGTCTATAAGCACAGGCACTCACATCACCTGGCTAGTACCATCCTTACGCTTAAGCATAGTGGTGGCAACCTCATGCTAAGTGGATGATTCTCAAGAGAATGAGATACAAAGGTTTTAGGGTTTTCAGGACCCGAGTTATTCTTTTATAAGTTTTAAATTACCTGAGTCAAAAAACTAAAGGAAATCCAAAGTTTAAGAGATTATAAATTATGTTCTGTACATTTGTTTATGTTAAAACATGCTGCAAACAATAAATAAAAAGCTTGCTGTATCAAATATGCTACAAAACAAAACTAATATATGCAAAGTCTTATTTAATTTCTTTTTTGTTGTATTTGCCAGAAGGTCACATAAACACTCAGGGAATTATTTGGCGGTTTAGGCTTACAAGGTTAACTAAAACATGAAGAAAAACTTAATTTACTATATTTTAAACAATATATCTGATAAAATTAGAAGGAGCAGGTGGAGCAGCAGTAAAAACACACGCTGGAACCAGAGCTGGGATCTCAAATACATCGTATCGAATCTCAGCTCTGCCTGCCAACTGGCCTGAGCAGCCACATGAACAACGATTGGCCTGATGTTCAGATAGGGGTGGGATATTAAAAAGCAGGATAGGGACTTTCTCATAACTGATGCTATTACGACCTCTGCTGGCAGATTGATGGCACCTGCACAGAAATGAGAAAAGAGTGTTCTCAGGGTGTGTCTCTCCGTACACAGTGCTGATCCGCATTGCACTCGTCAAAGTGTAGGTGACAAAATGCATACGGCATGCTGCCCACTATCGGAGGGGGCGTAGGTTAGCTTCGTTCTCCTCAATCAGAGCGGGGATCGGCATTGGTGGAGAGGAAGCATGACGCAATCTGGCAAATGGACGAGCTAAAAGGGAGAAAAGGGGAGAAAATGCATAAACATAGAAACAAGTAAGAACTGGAGGATAAACTGTCCAAAACCAAGTGTGTAAAACTGACTTTTGCTATTATTAACTGATTGCTAATCACCTAGACATCCTTGCTTGAATGTGGATATCTGTTTTTCTATTTGCCTTGTATTTGTGTGAATACACTGATGTAGGGCAATAAAGTCTAACTCATTAATTGGTCAGCATTCCAATTAATTCCAATGTAGCATTCTCCTAACCTGTTGTTGCATGTAGATGTTTTTACTGCAATAACAGCATTTGCAGTTAACAGGAGCAGCTCTTACTAGGTACAATTTTAATGAAATGACTTGTTGGAGTAAAGGCAGCTCAGTGTGGACCGCATAGCTGCAGACTTGATTTTATTCACTGTTAACAACTGGCATAAATAGCCCAACTTACTAAAGATTATTGTACACACACACTGGCCATGTGATGTAGTAAATATTGTGACTGTAAATAATGTGTTTGTATTTTTTATGACAAAAAGGAATATACAAATACAACATTAATGGTGTAGAGACATATTAACACTGCAATCTTACTATAATCAGTTGAAACCTATGAGTTGAACATAACATGTAGTGAAGATGTGAAGGTATCGTGAAGATGCAGGTATTACATGGAGGTTCACGTTTTGTTTTTTAAACAATTTTCTGTGTCAGTGCTTGATTTGAGGTCAGTCCAGCCAGATGAAAAATTTGCTTGACTCTTTAGCTCAGTCTAAATTAGTGCTGACACCAGACCTGACCTTTAATGCTGAAGCAAATGAGGGCAGATTGGTGCGGCGAGATCAATGCTCGGATGAAATGGTACAATGATTTGGAGATTGTCATCCTGCTCATACACACTGGTGCTATTCTATTTGAACTCCTGACCTACAATTAACTCAGTGAAATCACAAAGTCTAAAATATGTTAGTTTTGCTGGATAAAATTATATATATATATATATATATATATATATATATATATATATATATATATATATATATATATATATATATACAGTGTATCACAAAAGTGAGTACACCCCTCACATTTTTGCAGATATTTAAGTATATCTTTTCATGGGACAACACTGACAAAATGACACTTTGACACAATGAAAAGTAGTCTGTGTGCAGCTTATATAACAGTGTAAATTTATTCTTCCCTCAAAATAACTCAATATACAGCCATTAATGTCTAAACCACCGGCAACAAAAGTGAGTACACCCCTTAGTGAAAGTTCCTGAAGTGTCAATATTTTGTGTGGCCACCATTATTTCCCAGAACTGCCTTAACTCTCCTGGGCATGGAGTTTACCAGAGCTTCACAGGTTGCCACTGGAATGCTTTTCCACTCCTCCATGACGACATCACAGAGCTGGCGGATATTCGAGACTTTGCGCTCCTCCACCTTTCGCTTGAGGATGCCCCAAAGATGTTCTATTGGGTTTAGGTCTGGAGACATGCTTGGCCAGTCCATCACCTTTACCCTCAGCCTCTTCAATAAAGCAGTGGTCATCTTAGAGGTGTGTTTGGGGTCATTATCATGCTGGAACACTGCCCTGCGACCCAGTTTCCGGAGGGAGGGGATCATGCTCTGCTTCAGTATTTCACAGTACATATTGGAGTTCATGTGTCCCTCAATGAAATGTAACTCCCCAACACCTGCTGCACTCATGCAGCCCCAGACCATGGCATTCCCACCACCATGCTTGACTGTAGGCATGACACACTTATCTTTGTACTCCTCACCTGATTGCCGCCACACATGCTTGAGACCATCTGAACCAAACAAATTAATCTTGGTCTCATCAGACCATAGGACATGGTTCCAGTAATCCATGTCCTTTGTTGACATGTCTTCAGCAAACTGTTTGCGGGCTTTCTTGTGTAGAGACTTCAGAAGAGGCTTCCTTCTGGGGTGACAGCCATGCAGACCAATTTGATGTAGTGTGCGGCGTTTGGTCTGAGCACTGACAGGCTGACCCCCCACCTTTTCAATCTCTGCAGCAATGCTGACAGCACTCCTGCGCCTATCTTTCAAAGACAGCAGTTGGATGTGACGCTGAGCACGTGCACTCGGCTTCTTTGGACGACCAACGCGAGGTCTGTTCTGAGTGGACCCTGCTCTTTTAAAACGCTGGATGATCTTGGCCACTGTGCTGCAGCTCAGTTTCAGGGTGTTGGCAATCTTCTTGTAGCCTTGGCCATCTTCATGTAGCGCAACAATTCGTCTTTTAAGATCCTCAGAGAGTTCTTTGCCATGAGGTGCCATGTTGGAACTTTCAGTGACCAGTATGAGAGAGTGTGAGAGCTGTACTACTAAATTGAACACACCTGCTCCCTATGCACACCTGAGACCTAGTAACACTAACGAGTCACATGACATTTTGGAGGGAAAATGACAAGCAGTGCTCAATTTGGACATTTAGGGGTGTTGTCTCTTAGGGGTGTACTCACTTTTGTTGCCGGTGGTTTAGACATTAGTGGCTGTATATTGAGTTATTTTGAGGGAAGAATAAATTTACACTGTTATATAAGCTGCACACAGACTACTTTTCATTGTGTCAAAGTGTCATTTTGTCAGTGTTGTCCCATGAAAAGATATACTTAAATATCTGCAGAAATGTGAGGGGTGTACTCACTTTTGTGATACACTGTATATATATATATATATATAGAAGAGAGAGAGAGAGAGAGAGAGAGAGAGAGAGAGAGAGAGAGAGAGAGAGACATTAACCCTATAATGCCAAGCGTATTGTATGTATCATAATATAAACCCTGCTTTTTATTTTAGTGGCGCTCCAAAGGTTTTTCGAGACCCCAGTTATTCCTTTATAAGTTTTAAATTACCTGAGGCAAAAAAATTTAAGAAAATTCAAAGTTTACGGATTAATAATTATGTTTGTGTATGTTAAAAAACATGCTGTGAACAATAAATTAAAAAAGCCTGATGGATCAAATATGCTACAAAACAAAACTCATATATGCAAAGTCTTATTTAAATTATTTTTTGTATTTGACAGAATGTCACATAAATACTCTGGGGATTATTGTGGGTTTAGGATTTACAGGGTTAACTAAAAACATGGAAAAAAATCATTTACTATATTTTGAACTGTATATATCTGTGAAGATTAAAAGCCTGGGGCTGGATTTTTTTGGTTAACCTTTAATCTATGTTTGCAATTGCTAAAAGCAACCATGGCTGCCTGTAAAAACCCCTTGCTGTTTCAGGGATACTTTAACCCACTTATCTGATCAGAACGATTTGGCCCTCATTAAAGTCACTCAGGTTTTTATGCTGCCCGTATGTCCTGCATTCAACATGTGTACTACATGTACCACTGGTATCACTGCAACATCGATTATATACCTGACTGTGACAGTCATAATTACAATATAGACATGTCATGCTTTTTTGGGTGGAGGTCCCAATGTTTTAGCTCATCAATGTATGTACACTATAAGTTTATGGACACCCGGTACATGGCTCTTTACTTTTGATTTGATAATACACTTTTGTTTATAAATTTTAACCTTTAATTTGTTTGCAACACTGCAAGAAAAAAATCAAGACAAGACTTAGTTTAGCCATATTAACCAGTGAACGAATGTAAAGGCACCTCAGGATGTTATTTGTGACTCTTACAACGCTCACACACTGCCATCTCCTGGTACCTTGAGAGCTTTGTTAAGCTCGTCCGTTCTACACTGTTATGGGATCTACAGGGCTTCTCTTCTATGTTGGCCACTAGATGGTGGTATTCTACACAGTTGGGAAGATGGGTGCATTTTTGAATTTGTGCAAATAGGAAAAAAAAAGTAAGAAAACAGAGCATATTATTATAACTCTTATTATTATTATTACTTATACTACTAATATACTAAAACTACTAATAATATTATTAATAATAATAATTTCTTTATATATATATATTTTTTTTTAAACAAAGTTCATTAAGACATGGGGTTGGTTCAACATCAGTTTTTGATCATACAAACATATGGCCACAGACAGAAATGCCAAAAATCTTTTCAGAAAATTGGAGTCTGGTTTAGGCACATGGGGGGGGGGGGGGGGTCAATTACTGACTGTAGTCCATCTTTTTCTCTGCATGCTTTTTTGAGCTGGTATCACCCTGTTCTTCAATGGTCAGGACCACCACAGAGCAGGTATTATTTAGGTGGTGGATCATTCTCAGCACTGCAGTGACTGACATGGTGGTGGTGTGTTAGTGTGTGTTGTGCTGGTATGAGTTTTTAAATACCGTGTCCACTCACTGTCCACTCTGTTGGCTGGATATTTTTGGTTGGTGGACTATTCTCAGTCCCTCAGTGACAGTGAGGTGTTTAAAAACTCCATCAGCATTGCTGTATCTTATCCACTCATACCAGCATAACACACACTAACACACCACCACCATGTCAGTGTCACTGCAGTGCTGAGAATGATCCACCACCTAAATAATACCTGCTCTGTAGTTGTCCTGGGAGAGTCCTGACCATTGAAGTACAGCATGAAAGGGGGCTAACAAAGCATGCAGAGAAACAGATGGACTACAGTCAGTAATTGTAGAACTACAAAGTGCTTCGTAAGCGAAGCTGATAAAATGGAGTGTAGAAACAAGGAGGTGGTTTTAATGTTATGGCTGATCAGTGTATTGTACATGTAATTCAACTGCATTAGGTGTAAATGGTTTTAGTGACATCAAGCAGTAAATCAGTGGAAATGCATGTCCTACAGCTTTCTGCTAAATTCTGCACCAAAGTAACTTTTCTGCAGATGATGGCTAATTCAGGAGTAAGATTGTTTTTGTGAAAAATATTGAACGCAAAACTTTAGCCAAAGAAACATTATTATGAAACATAATTCGATCTTAGATAATTTGATTATCTACTCAATTTTTTCATCTTGCCTATACATTATTTAGCTATTTCTGTTCACAAAACAGATTTTCTGTTTCACCCCTGACACTCCCTTATTCCCCTGTGTCCTGTTCCCCCTGGTTGATCACCCCACACCCCACACAAGGCTTAGGATTGCCACTCAGGGCTTTTATTGCAAAGACAAAGGCCTCCCTTCGTCTGAGAAACCCATATCCTAATTGATTCTCATTTTCATTAGTCACCGCAAGAGGCTTTTGTCCTGTGGGCATGGGCCAGAGCCAGAGGAGGGACGCTTTCTGTCTCTCTCAGTGCTCCCAACCCAGAGAGCCCTGCTCAAAGGAGTAGAGAGACAGGCTCGCCTTTTGAAGCATGTCCCCTGCTAACTAAAGGTCAAAATAATAAATGTAGGCCCAATTGAAGCCTGGGGAAAGAGGGGGTCGGACTCAAAGCGGGGCGTTTAAAGTGAGGACGAGTGCACGAGGGGAGAGGTGTTGAATTCATTGAGTTGGACATATCCAAAGACAGCGCAGCACGGTTCCTCAAGTGAAAGAATGAAAAGGTTCATGCACTCAGACAGTGCTGGCTCCAACAGTCTGCTGGTTCTACTGAGAAATATCCCTTCCTCTCTCTCTCTTTCTCTCTAACTACCTTACTACATCTCTCGCCCTTTTTCACACTGTAACCATTTGTCTTATTTTCTGTCTGTGTCCATTTTTCTTTTCTTTTATTCTTATTTTATGTCAAAGCACCTTTCACAGAACTATGAAGTGCTTTAAATTATCCCTAATGTGCAAAACATAACTAAAACAATTGAATATATGTATATTTACACACAAAAAGATTCTTACTAAGTGTTCTGTGTTCAAACCAACAATTCACGAATCAGCGTAAAATTATCTACACATGATCTGATCACCTGCAAAGTAAACCTAATCATAAACAAAAGACTTAAGTTTGTATGAATGTTTGAATGAATATTCATATGTATCTTTCTGGTAGGGTGACAACATAGCAGAGGATGTTGCACAGTTCCAGGAATCCTGGTTTGATCACTAACTCTGCTTACTGTCTGCTTGGGTCAGCCTGGATTTCTCTGATGTACTCTGGTTTCCTTCCACCTTCCTGCAAAAACACTCAGTTTAGCAGACAGATGTTTCTCACATGTGGTGGCTCCGCAGTGGTTTTTGGTGCTTTTCGACCAGTCACACTGGAGTGTTGCATCAATGACAATCACTGACAGTCTCCTCAATTACACTGATTATGTTTGCCAACTAGACTTACCTTGACTTAAGTTTTAATAGCTGTTTCTATTAATACTAATAATATTGGATCTCATTCTCCTAATAATGTTAGTACTTTTACAATCAGCAGTTGTGGGAACCCTGCACTGGAAAACCAGGCCTTTTCCTCCGAATCTAGTTGTATCCAATTACCCGATCGCATTGCGCTTCCTCTCCTGCTGCTGACCTCTACTCTTGGCTGAGGAGGGCCGTGACCCAGTGACACACAGTAGCTGACTGCTTCTTTTCACTTTCAGGAGGTAATTTCATATGGAGACCCATATCGTGCACTAGGAATCACGCACCAATCTCCATTATCCTGTGTCTGTGTGCAGGTACCATCAACCAGCCAGCAGAGGTTGCAATTGCAGCAGTTATGAGGAATTTCCTTCACATTTTCCCCTTCGGATGAGCCAATCGCTGCTCATATATACGCGCGTCCTGCTTGTCGGTAGCAGAGCTGAGATTCGAACTCGCGAGTGCGCTTGAGTGTTCAATCAAAGCGCTCCCCGAGCGCCCTAGGACACAACAGTTTTATCTATGTATTCACTCGTTTACACCTAGGGGCAATTTTATTTGAAGTAACCAATCCACCTAGTGGTATTTTGAGAAGCTAGAAGCAAACAGGAGTACCAAGAGGACGTGTGGACACAAGAAGAACCTGCCAAACATCACAGACGGAAATCAAATGCCTCATCTCTGGTTTCTCCAGCATTCTCCCACTTCCTCAAGAATGCCAGTACATTAATTGGCTACAATAAATTTCCCCAAGGTGTGACTGACCAAGTAAGTGGACTACAGCCAAGAACAGGCACACTATTCAGGCTGTAATCACGCTTTGAAAGCAGCCCTGAACACATCAAAACTCTGATCAGCATGAAGCATGAAGGAAATGAAATGATGAAAAGTGACGGTTCAGAAAGTGTTGGTGTTGCACAGCTCCAAAGACCTAATATCCAGTTCTAATATGAAGATTGCCTACTTTTAACTGCCTCTATGTGAGGATAAGTGAGTGAGTATGTGATGCCCTGTGATGGACTGGTAGCCTATCAAGGGTGTATTGCTGCCTTCCGCCAAGTGTTTCTGGGATGTGCTCCAGAACCACCATGATCCTGATTAAGATCAAGTGGTTAATGAAGATGAATGAATGGATGTTTTTAACAAGAAACAATATGTAATTGTTGGCAGGTTGCTGTGGTTTGAGCAGGAAAAAGCACTCAGTGGGTAAATAGCTGGCATCACCCCAGTCTGTCACTGATTATTTTCTTAAAATTGCCAAGTTCTGTCTTGTGTTATTGCATACATTATAGTCTTATAGAGCCACAGATTGTTCCGAATAACTAAATTACAGCCGCATTTGGGGATTTAGTAAACATACCCATTGGTGGACACCAGTACAAACAAAAATACACTATATGGCCTAAAGTATGAAGACACCGAACTAAGAGAATCTTAGTATCTAAACCTAAGAATCTTAAGGCATAATCAGTTATAAAAGCCTTCTCTCTCCTGGGAGGACTTTCTACAAAGCTTGTGGTAATTTATGTCCAGTCAGTCAAAAAAATGTGAAATTAAACTGATGTTGGACAAAAGGTCTGGCTTGCAATCTACATTCTAATTTAGTCTACATACAATCTGCATTCTAAGTCCTCCAAAAAGTATTTACCTGGGTTGAGGACAGAGAAGAGAAGAGAGAACGCCTGTATTTGTCGTATATACATATACAGGTGTACAGTACAACAAAATTCTTTCTTCGCGTATCCCAGCTTGTGTGGAAGCTGGGGTCAGAGCGCAGGGTCAGCCATCGTACAGCCCCACAGTGGTTACACGGCAGAGTTGGGATTCAAGTCCTACCCACTAGGCTACCACTGTCCCTAAAAATAATGGACTCTCTTCAGGCTAGTGAAGTTCTTTCACACCGAATTTGTTTATATGATATCATTATGGATCATTAATTTTATAAAATACAATTTAATACACCTGTTTGCAATGAGTTTGGTTAAAAAATACTTAATCTCTTAATCATAACAATTATAGTCCACATACTTTTCTCCATATGGTGTGATGATTTTACAACAACAAGCCAAAATAAAGTATTAAAGATAGAATCAAAGAAAAAAAGAAATTCAACATTTGCTGTAGTGTGTGTATGTGTGTGTGTTATTGTGTAGAGATGCATGACATAGCTCTAGAGCTGAGTCTTATTATAGATTCAACTATGTACAGTGTATCACAAAAGTGAGTACACCCCTCACATTTCTGCAGATTTTTAAGTATATCTTTTCATGGGACAACACTGACAAAATGACACTTTGACACAATTAAAAGTAGTCTGTGTGCAGCTTATATAACAGTGTAAATTTATTCTTCCCTCAAAATAACTGAATATACAGCCATTAATGTCTAAACCACCGGCAACAAAAGTGAGTACACCCCTTAGTGAAAGTTCCTGAAGTGTCAATATTTTGTGTGGCCACCATTATTTCCCAGAACTGCCTTAACTCTCCTGGGCATGGAGTTTACCAGAGCTTCACAGGTTGCCACTGGAATGCTTTTCCACTCCTCCATGACGACATCACGGAGCTGGCGGATATTCGAGACTTTGCACTCCTCCACCTTCCGCTTGAGGATGCCCCAAAGATGTTCTATTGGGTTTAGGTCTGGAGACATGCTTGGCCAGTTCATCACCTTTACCCTCAGCCTCTTCAATAAAGCAGTGGTCGTCTTAGAGGTGTGTTTGGGGTCATTATCATGCTGGAACACTGCCCTGCGACCCATTTTCCGGAGGGAGGGGATCATGCTCTGCTTCAGTATTTCACAGTACTTATTGGAGTTCATGTGTCCCTCAATGAAATGTAACTCCCCAACACCTGCTGCACTCATGCAGCCCCAGACCATGGCATTCCCACCACCATGCTTGACTGTAGGCATGACACACTTATCTTTGTACTCCTCACCTGATTGCCGCCACACATGCTTGAGACCATCTGAACCAAACAAATTAATCTTGGTCTCATCAGACCATAGGACATGGTTCCAGTAATCCATGTCCTTTGTTGACATGTCTTCAGCAAACTGTTTGCGGGCTTTCTTGTGTAGAAACTTCAGAAGAGGCTTCCTTCTGGGGTGACAGCCATGCAGACCAATTTGATGTAGTGTGCGGCGTATGGTCTGAGCACTGACAGGCTGACCCCCCACCTTTTCAATCTCTGCAGCAATGCTGACAGCACTCCTGCGCCTATCTTTCAAAGACAGCAGTTGGATGTGACGCTGAGCACGTGCACTCAGCTTCTTTGGACGACCAACGCGAGGTCTGTTCTGAGTGGACCCTGCTCTTTTAAAACGCTGGATGATCTTGGCCACTGTGCTGCAGCTCAGTTTCAGGGTGTTGGCAATCTTCTTGTAGCCTTGGCCATCTTCATGTAGCGCAACAATTCGTCTTTTAAGATCCTCAGAGAGTTCTTTGCCATGAGGTGCCATGTTGGAACTTTCAGTGACCAGTATGAGAGAGTGTGAGAGCTGTACTACTAAATTGAACACACCTGCTCCCTATGCACACCTGAGACCTAGTAACACTAACAAATCACATGACATTTTGGAGGGAAAATGACAAGCAGTGCTCAATTTGGACATTTAGGGGTGTAGTCTCTTAGGGGTGTACTCACTTTTGTTGCCGGTGGTTTAGACATTAATGGCTGTATATTGAGTTATTTTGAGGGAAGAATAAATTTACACTGTTATATAAGCTGCACACAGACTACTTTTCATTGTGTCAAAGTGTCATTTTGTCAGTGTTGTCCCATGAAAAGATATACTTAAATATCTGCAGAAATGTGAGGGGTGTACTCACTTTTGTGATACACTGTATATCATCAGTTCTTCAGAAGGTGGGTTATAATAGTAGGAGGTTATCAGGAGGTGTCCAGGTTGAGTCAGATTCAGTGACTTGAAGCGTTTTATTGATATGTAGTCTGTAAATCTTTTTTTTCAGTGGATGATGCTGATAGAGTTGTTGACAGATTTCTGGTTTATAAGAATTTATTTCTTGGCAATGGTTAGCGCTATCAGAAGTGCCCGGGTTGTTTCTTTACTCAAATGATTATCCGATATGTCTCCTAGCAAGCAGATTGATGGGGATAGTGGTGTAGTGGTGTTCAGCCAGCGAGAAAAGTAATTGATTCATTCTTGCCAGAATGATTTAACGGGTGTGCTGGACCCAAATACACGAGTCTAGTCGCCTGGTGTGTTTTGTGTGCAGAGTGTACAGATATCAATGCTGTTGAATCCTAGCTCAATGTTGTAGACTGGCGTTGGTAATCATATACAATTGCACTTTGAGTGTAATTAATAGGTTTTCTAGCCACTTTCTGCTTGGCTGAGATATTCCTGAATCCGTCTGGGATATTATTTAATAGATTTTGGAAAGGAGTTTATTATTACATTACATGTGAGCAATGCATTTACAATTACTGGATGTATCAGAACAGATGACTTTTTTTGTTGTTTACTTCTTGCACATATCTCCACATTGTCAACATTTGAAACATTGTAAATAGCTTGTCTTGATTTACCTTAAATTGAAACATTTAGAACAGGGATCCTCAACCTTTTAAGCCAGTAGCCTTGTTTTGCACCCTATCAACCCTACCCCCCAACAACTAAACTATTCTAAACTAATTATTCCACCTTAATTTGACTTTGACACATTTCAGAAACATACCACAAACACAGTAGCCTATATGCAGTAAGCCTGTTTACCCTTATAGTCTTGGTTCTTCATCGAGCCGAGTATAAGTACATTTCTCATTTACACTGTGTGGGTATATATACAGTGTATCACAAAAGTGAGTACACCCCTCACATTTCTGCAAATATTTCATTATATATTTTCATGGGACAACACTATAGAAATAAAACTTGGATATAACTTAGAGTAGTCAGTGTACAACTTGTATAGCAGTGTAGATTTACTGTCTTCTGAAAATAACTCAACACACAGCCATTAATGTCTAAATAGCTGGCAACATAAGTGAGTACACCCCACAGTGAACATGTCCAAATTGTGCCCAAAGTGTCAATATTTTGTGTGACCACCATTATTATCCAGCACTGCCTTAACCCTCCTGGGCATGGAATTCACCAGAGCTGCACAGGTTGCTACTGGAATCCTCTTCCACTCCTCCATGATGACATCACGGAGCTGGTGGATGTTAGACACCTTGAACTCCTCCACCTTCAACTTGAGGATGCGCCACAGGTGCTCAATTGGGTTTAGTCCATCACCTTTACCTTCAGCTTCCTCAGCAAGGCAGTTGTCCTCTTGGAGGTTGTGTTTGGGGTCGTTATCCTGTTGGAAAACTGCCATGAGGCCCAGTTTTCGAAGGGAGGGGATCATGCTCTGTTTCAGAATGTCACAGTACATGTTGGAATTCATGTTTCCGTCAATGAACTGCAGCTCCCCAGTGCCAGCAACACTCATGCAGCCCAAGACCATGATGCTACCACCACCATGCTTGACTGTAGGCAAGATACAGTTGTCTTGGTACTTCTCACCAGGGTGCCGCCACACATGCTGGACACCATCTGAGCCAAACAAGTTTATCTTGGTCTCGTCAGACCACAGGGCATTCCAGTAATCCATGTTCTTGGACTGCTTGTCTTCAGCAAACTGTTTGCTGGCTTTCTTGTGCGTCAGCTTCCTTCTGGGATGACGACCATGCAGACCGAGTTGATGCAGTGTGCGGCGTATGGTCTGAGCACTGACAGGCTGACCTCCCACGTCTTCAACCTCTGCAGCAATGCTGGCAGCACTCATGTGTCTATTTTTTAAAGCCAACCTCTGGATATGACGCCGAACACGTGGACTCAACTTCTTTGGTCGACCCTGGCGAAGCCTGTTCCGAGTGGAACCTGTCCTGGAAAACCGCTGTATGACCTTGGCCACCATGCTGTAGCTCAGTTTCAGGGTGTTAGCAATCTTCTTATAGCCCAGGCCATCTTTGTGGAGAGCAACAATTCTATTTCTCACATCCTCAGAGAGTTCTTTGCCATGAGGTGCCATGTTGAATATCCAGTGGCCAGTATGAGAGAATTGTACCCAAAACACCAAATTTAACAGCCCTGCTCCCCATTCACACCTGGGACCTTGACACATGACACCAGGGAGGGACGACACATTTGGGCACAATTTGGACATGTTCACTGTGGGGTGTACTCACTTATGTTGCCAGCTATTTAGACATTAATGGCTGTGTGTTAAGTTATTTTCAGAAGACAGTAAATCTACACTGCTATACAAGCTGTACACTGACTACTCTAAGTTATATCCAAGTTTCATGTCTATAGTGTTGTCCCATGAAAATATATAATGAAATATTTGCAGAAATGTGAGGGGTGTACTCACTTTTGTGATACACTGTATATATATATATATTGCAGGGCATAACTTAGTCACTTGTACACACCTGGGACAACTTCGGAGGCCGTGTGGTGGTTTGGTGTCCTGTCTGAATTGTGATTCTGCATCATTCCCAGTGATTCCATTAAAAATGGACCCACAGCAACCCTAACCAGGATTAAGACAAAATGGACCATCACAGCATCAATGCTGACCAAATGTTATTATGGTATAAAAATATATACCTCACATCCACTGTATATACACGATATGAATATTTTAAAAAACGTATATGTTTAAATACCACTAAAAATGCAATGAAATGTGACCATAGTGATTACTTGCATTTCAGACCTAGCTGTGCGTTTGACACCTCATATGTAAGCGACAGCTCGTAGCTGGAAAGTGTGAAAATACTGCGCATGCGCAGCAGTGCATACAATCCTGCTGCCAACGCAAGCGATTGGAATTCCAGCTCTTTTCAGTGAGTCAAATTGGTAAACTCAATTCATCCTTAAGTGTCGGTTCTTTCACCTTCTTCGCTAAGTAGCACTATCATTCATTCATTCATTTATTTATTTAATCATTCATTTATTTATCAGTTTATCTTGGTCAGGGTCGCGGAGGGTCTGATTCATTAGGCGGAAGGCAGGAAACACAACGGACAGGTCGCCAGTCCATCACAGTATTCTTTCATATATTCATTAGTATATTTGGTCATTCATTTAAAATCATTGT
This sequence comes from Trichomycterus rosablanca, assembly GCF_030014385.1. Taxonomy (NCBI): domain Eukaryota; kingdom Metazoa; phylum Chordata; class Actinopteri; order Siluriformes; family Trichomycteridae; genus Trichomycterus; species Trichomycterus rosablanca. The sequence continues at coordinate 6,816,306 of NC_086002.1, read as the reverse complement.
ATATAATACAATCGTCAGATGAGAATATACGGTATATAGAACTAATCAAAGGCATTTAATCAGTCTGTTCTATTGCTAATGTTGCTAATGCAAAACCCTTTAGATCCCAAAATTTGACTTTGCCTCTTCGAGTCGGTTTTTAAGCCTCGTTAAAAGAGTCGACTCAAAGAGCCATTCGTTCGTGAACGACACATCACTAACCGACGCAGCCTCCGCTGACTCCGGCATTGCCACGGTAACCGGGCTGCTCCGTTCAGCTGCACTGATTTTACCCTTTTCTTCCACAAAATCATTTACAGGGAACAACTAGAGCTCAATTTACCCTGAAAATCAGTAAGTAAATTGTATGATTAACATATATTCATATATTGTGTATATATACCCTATATAATATAAGCTATTGTTGCTTTTTTTGTTCGCTTGCTTGATGTGGTCATATCTGGTTACTAAGGTAACCCCGTTCAGTCAGTGGGTGATCCTTCGAGAATGTAACGTTTTATTACATTTTATTCAATTCTAGGCGTATCATCCTCAAATGTAATATTTTATCCACAGATATCATATAGATATAGTGTAACAGTAAATAAAATGTTACGTGACCATTATTTTAGCTTTGTGAATTGTTCGTTTTGGGATTTTAGCTTTGAGTGATTAGGGGCTTTGGTGCATCCTAAACCTAGCGTACTAAACAGTGTGTGAAATGATCAGCTATAAACAGGAATCCTAGCGTACTACGTAGTATGATAGTACGTGTTCGATGTAGCTTTGTTACACGTATAGACGCGGTTAACTAACGTTTTACACTAGATATTAGTGAAAAGGGTTATAATATAATGAAATTACAGCCTTTTGTCTTGACACAGTCTAGTATTTAATACTAAAATACCGCGCTATAAGTCTGAAACGGTTCAGAATGGCGATACGAGCAGAACTGTAGGGCTGGGGAGTTGAATCCCGAAAGATTCGATTCCTCCTTTCCAGCAATTAGAAATAACGAGTCCAGGTTTTGGCAGAACGCTTTAGGGGTCGCCACAGCAGATCGTACCTGATTTGGAACAGTTTTATGCCATATAACTGTATTTTAATCCGTGCTCTGTGCTGAGTGCACCTCCCAATGGTTAGGCTGTCCTAATACCCACCCACCCCCCAATAACAGGTCAGTTTTCTTAACATTAAATTATATACAAACCATCAGAAAGAAAATGTGTGGATTTGTGGTAACAGAAAGTTGCATAAATAAAGCAGTTAATTGTTAGAATCTTATTCTGAAACAAAGAACGATAAGTTAAAGGACCTTTTGCCAAAGGTCAAGTCAAGTCAAGTCAACTTTATTTATATAGCGCTTTTTACAATATACATTGTCTCAAAGCAACTTTACAAAATCCAGGACCAACAGATACAAAAACCCCTGTTGAGCAAGCCGAGGGCGACTGTGGCAAGGAAAAACTCCCTGAAAATTACAGGAAGAAACCTTGAGAGGAACCAGACTCAGCAGGGCCCATCCTTCTTCTTGGATCCTTCAAAAGTCACAATGTTGTGAGATTCTGCTTGCTGAACTGACTTGATTGCTGAAATACTACTCTGCTACTTGTATAACCATCTTCACTTCTGCATCCTTTTTATTTTTTATATTTTTAATAGATGCACATTAAGATCTATTTGGCAGGTATTTCAGAAAGTTTAAAGCCCCGTCGGCCAATCCTAAAAACACTGTATTTGGAATATCTGTATCTGTAATTGATTTTGTCTGTTTGTTTTAGACATGGTGAAGCTGGGCAGTTCTCTTGGTGAGAAGGTGGAGAGGCAGCCATCTCTGGAAGATGGCTTTGATAACATCCCTCTGATCACACCACTGGAGGTTAACCAGCTCCAGAAACCTTTTCCAGACAAGGTAAGATCTGAGGGGATGGAGAGGGTGAAACAGGGTTTGCCCTCATTGCAGCTTTAATAGACAATTGAGTAGTGGAGGTTCATAAGAAATAGTGTGACTGTACTGTCCTCTGCTTGCTTGAGTGAAAAAGCGGCTGGACGCTTTTTTATGTCATTATTGTAAAAAAAAAAAATAAAAAAAAAATAAAAAAATTAAAATTAAAAAAACATGATTTGTCAGACCAGTCAACCTTCTATTTTTACTCCAATGTCAAGTTCTGATGCCCACATGCCAATTGTAGGTGCTCACCTCATCACCAGTATGAAACTTACATCTGCAATTTGAATCTCAGTAGCCCTTCTGTTGGTCCCTACCAGACACCATAGCTTTCATGTCCCCTGGCATCAATGAGTCTTGGCTGCCCAATAACCTGTTAGTGGTTAGTGTGTTGGGTATTTACTGTGGCTGCCTGTGAGCACCTCTTTCTGTTTCAAAGAAACCTAACCCAAATGTCTGGTCACTTAGTTTTATGCTGATCATTACTGCTGCATTCAACATGTTTACTTTGGGTAACTACCAGTAGCCCAACATTTAATATATCCCTGTGCCATGCACATTTTGGAGGATGGTCCTAATGTTTTGGTTTATCAATGTATTATGCAATGGCTAATATGATTATTAAAGGATATTCTCAGTGTCAATGGATGCATCATGACCGTACCTACATATTGTGGCTGCATTTGATGTACTCTGTAAACGTCCCATGAGAGCTGAATTAGATTTTCTAGGCACACAAACAGCTTCAGCACTCTCCCAGTCTGTTTGTGTTTCATCAGCAAATGACTCATCTTTCAGTGACAGTGATGGGCAAAATTACAGAGCATTACAAGATCTGCTGTCTGCCACTGTGTAGGCATGAGCGGAAAAAGATACTGTGTGTACCAGCCCACTGGTTTCTGGGGTTAGTTTTTGGCCTGGATTAGAAGTCTCTGGAAATGGAAAAAAAAACAATACAAAAGATATTCTTTTGGTGTTTTGTCGGTACATCATATCATAACATAACATACAATCTCTCATGGGTGCTCAACTGGGATGAGATCTGGTGACTCCAAAAGCCATAGCATATGATTTTTATTCTTACATTTACATTTTCGGCATTGACCAGACGCTTTTATCCAAAGCGACTTACAGTAGCGTGACGGCATATTTTCCAAGTAATTGAGGGTTAAGGGCCTTGCTCAAGGGCCCAACAGTGGCAACCTGGCAGTCGTGGGTCTTGATTACTTGCAGTTACCTTTTGATAACTAGTCCAGTACCTTAACCACTAGGCTACAACTGCCTATTCTTTTTATACTAATCAAATCAATCAGTAATAACTACTGCCCTCTGAATAGGGGTGTTAGAATCCTGGAGGGAACCACTTGGCTGCTTTGCCAAAACTGGCACCCTAAACGTGACTAAAGTTTTTTACTGATCACATAAAAACAGACGTGGGGGCTTCTTTGTTGCACAGCAGCCTTTAAGCCCAGGACAATGTAAAGCTTACTTGACTGTGGACAAGTCAAGCGGATTACAACTTACTATAATAAATGTATACAAACAATAATGTAAAATATTACATTGTGGGGACAATTTGGGCAAGGCCCTTTTCTGTTCCAGCAAAACCATCTCCTGCGGCCAAAAGCAAGGTATATAAAGATGTAGTTTGATGAGGTGGAAAAACTTTGGTGACCTATACAAAGCTTGTGACTATATATTACTGGCCACAGTTTTTGAACATGTCGTCTAATAAGCTCATGGTCAGATGTCCACATACCATCTAGTGTATCAATCATTCTATGATTCTGCATCAAAGTTGCTTTTAATTAAAATAAATTAATGAAAAATCTTTAACCTAGCTTAACGAGTTTGGTGTGGAAGGAACTTAATTAGCCAGGAGAAACCCTGACCTCAACCCAGGTGAATACTGAAATCAATTGAAATGTCTATTGCAAGCCAGGCCTTTTCAATCAGCATTAGTGCCTGACCTCACAGAATCTTTTTTTTTTTTACTGAATGGACACAAATTTCCACAGACACATCAAAGTATTGTGAAAAGCCTTCCCAAAAGAGTAAAGGCTGTTATAGCTGCAATAAGGGCTTAAGGGTTTTAGAATGTGATGACCAAAAATGTAATCAAGTGTGTACTTTTGGACATATAGTGTACCTTTCAGCTCTTTATTAACATTTAACTTCAATTATCGTAACACATGTAAAACATCCAGCCTGCAAAAAAACTGAGACATTTCTTTGCAGCACATTGAGAGCTTTTCAGGCTATTAATGCTGAATTGATTTTTTTTTTCATAGGTGATTGTCAAAACAACCACTGAGTATCAGCTGCAGAAGAAGCAGAAGAAAAAACTCTACCTGCCTGGAATTAAGAAGCTCAACATAAACCTTTATGATGAAATGTCGGAAAAGGTCAAGGTAAGTTACTCTGTTCTGTAGCTGTAACCTAGGATAAGTGTTGTTTTATACTTTACTTTTATACTATGTAATGCTTATAGATCTGGTAAAATATAAGGTACAGTGGTGTGGGCAAAAATAGTAATTGCCTCCTTACTGTTCATCAGTACCATTGCTCCGACTGTCGTCACAGTTAATGATTTCAGATTATTGAACAAAACATGTAATATATAAGTATATAAACTTATGTATATGTATATATATATATATAATTAATTAATTAATTCCTTTATTAATGGGACAAAGGTATGTAAACCACAAATCACCCTTTTAAAAATGTAACTATTTTATTGTTTTACAGTCAATCAAGGTAGCAAATTGGTTAATTGGTTCACCAATGTATCCTATTATGCATAACCCTATAGAATATGAATCTCACTTATCTTAAACCATCATTCCCCCCTAAGAATATGTCATAATCTAATAAAATTTAATTTATTCATTCATTACCAACACATAGACAAAAGGAGAACATGCAAACTTCAAAAGGAACCAAGACCGCCCCACCTGAGCATTAAACCCAGGACCTTTTTGATGTGAGGCAACAGTGCTACCCACTGAGCCACTTAATGAGATTTTAGAAGAGACATCTCTGCTTAATACAACTTTGCAATAACAGTACCAAAATTGCAAATTGTAATGTAAAACTATGTTGCCAGTTTTTACCACATTTTTTACCAGCTGACAGTAGAGCTGTCTGTGGTGAGAATAAAATCTGATGTTGTCACTAGTATAAAACATTAATTCAAAGACAGCGTTGTCAAGTCAATTTTGAGGAAACTTGGAAGTTATTACAAATTTAAAGTACATCCTTAGGCAGTTCCTGGTTGATTGAATGTGCCCGGATACATAACAAGATCGGATTAATTTGTATAAAAGTGGAATATTTGTGACCTGCTTGCAGTAATACATTTCTAGCTTTGGGGTCTTTCAATTCCAAAATGTTGCATCCTGCAGCTTTAAGGCAGAATAGGATCATTTATAATCATTGTGTGATTTTTGTGCTGATATAATGCTCCTACTGAATGTTTATTTTTTGTGGCTTGAGTGTAATAAGCTTATGGATGTATGATATCATATTGTGTATTATGTGTGTTTTGTGGCAGCTCACCGGACTTATAATTATCACCCTGGCATTCCTGGCATGCCTGTTGTTGCTGGTTATGTATAAAGCTCTGTGGTACGACCAGCTTAGCTGCCCGGAGGGATTTGTCCTCAAGGTAACATACACAACACATAACTACAGCTCTAGTCAAAGCCAAAGGTTTACATCCACTTGTAAAAAACATTTATGAAACAGCAGTCTTGGGATTTCAGGAGCATATTTAGCGATATAAACACATATATGACCTGCCTGTTTAAAACCTGTATTCCAGCAGCTTTTAATTTATGGAAGATTGTTTTTTATGGTTCATCAGTTATCTTGACCCTCAGCATAAGTGGGCAAACAGATCACTAATCCATGTACTTTGTTCTCACTGAAAAGCTGGCTGTACAGTTGATGATGAACATTCCTCACCCCTATGAGATCTGTACACAGTTTCACAGAATTTTCAATCCTAATGCTTGTAGTTCAGTGGGTGCGGTCACATTAGTCATGTTTAAATGGGAACAGAGAAGTCTCCAGCTGTAGTTACCGTGGCCTTATAATCACTAACAAGGAATTAGGAGAGGATATACAATGTAACCAAATTAATTATTTAATTAAATTGTATTTTACAGCATTTTTGTCATATTTTCATTGATGATATTTTTTAAGATATTCAATCAAGTCACAGAAAGACGCAGTTGCAGAAATCATCAAAATCCCAGCACAGCCATGACACACACTAATGTCCCTTACAACTGTACATGCATAAAGCTCTATTCAAAGTCCACGTATCTAAATTTGATGTCAACACTTGTCAGCCACTACACACATTCTTACAAGATCTTTTTAGCTGAACACTTTAAAAACAATGACTCCATCTCTCATCAGCTAAGCGTGACAGCTTAGTGCTCATGCATGGCTAATGCAGCCTCTGAAGACATGCTAGTAGCTCATGGCTAATATCTTGAAGCTATGATCACCAACTAGCCAAACAGCATCAAGGCATTTTTCTTTAGATGCACGAGGGTGTGAGAATGTCTTTAATTAGCCTAAGCCATGACTAAACTGTGATTAAGACCCACAGGAGCTTCCACCTCGGCTGCTTTGATGCCGACACCACAGCTGCCTTCAGCGAGCTACACTAACATACCGTAGCCGACTTGAAAACAAGGAAAATTGCCTTTTGTTCAGAAGAAATGCGGCTCATCGAGAGTGAGGCTAGTTAACATCCTTTAGGCAAAGAAAAGCCAGAAATTCTCAGCTTTGATCAACCATTCTTTAGTTCGTCCATGACATTTTAAACCTAAATAGTTAGCACAGAGAGCATTGCATGTTTTTCTTCCCTGACCAAAGCTCAGGTTTTGAGCCCAGCTTGGCCGTGCTGTTTAAGTGTAGATCCGAAGTGTATGTTACAGCCAAAAGTATGTGGACACATGGCCATGAGTTAGACATCTAATAACTATTCATCGATCGATATATAGATAATATAAAATTAGATACTTCATTGATCCCAAAAAAAATTTAAGTCCCAGTAGCATTATACAGCAATGAAGGTACACATTTAAAAATATAACAGTACAAATTAAAAAAAAAAAAAAACAGCACAAACATAACAATCAAGATTGAAAAGTACCTGTATGTTAATAACTTTAGCAATATATTGGATAATTGTACCAAATGCAACACCGCAATAGAAACATATGTATGGAGACACTGGATTTGTACACACAGTCTCTACAGTTCAGTTATTGATACAGAAAGAATAGAAAGAAGAATGAATGAATGAAAGTGACTGTGATGATAGTCTTCTGAGAGGGCTTTTTTCTACAATTTCGGAGTGTGTTTGTGGGATTTAATCAAAAGGGTTTTGGTGAGATTGGGTTCCAAAGCACCTTCTATTTATTACAGCAAAGTGCACCCTGGGATGCAGCTATAGAATCAAATGTGCTTATGTTGTAACAGCAACAAATGCAAAGCTCCCACCCAAATCTTTCCATTGTCTTTACTGACCTGACAGCGTCTGAAAAGTCATAAGCTTCGTTTTAAAAATGGCTTTAAAATACCTTGTGCCACTAAGGTTTACACAGAGTACTAATCATACGCCCTTCTGTCTTCCAAATTCAGCATAAGCACTGCACCCCGGCTGCTCTTGATATGTATTACCCAGAGCAGGATGCTGCCTCAAGGGGAAGCCTCTACACAGCCATCAGCCATCTGAACCCAGCTAAGAAACCTCACCCAGAGCTGTCCTCCCCCTGGCTGCCCGTCATTAACGCCCTGAAGGAGTCACAGAAGGCCAAGGATGGGGCGGGCCACTCCCAGTGAAGGATGGAGAGAGGGAATGGAGATGGTGGAATAAGGTTTGTTGGAAGAAGTGTTCAGATGTATGAAGGGAAAGGTGTAGATGATTGTTAAGGTTATGTGGATTAATGTGGTGTGCTGGGTGGATTAAATGTGTGTATTTTGAGTATTAAATGATGAGTGAGACTTTGTAAGAGAATATATGTGTGCTGGTGTTGCTTCTGTGTTATAAATATCCACACAAGATGAGATATTTGTTTTGAAAGTGCTGAGATGATATTTATCTTAAAAGCTAAGACGCCTGTGTGGCAGCTCTGTTCAAATCTACCTTACTCATACTTGACAATACAAATGCTTTCAGCTCTTCTTATTGTACTAAATCAAATATAGATTCAAAACTCGTTTTTTCCTTTTTTTTTAACTTACTGTGATATTGTGGATTCCAACCTTTTCATAGATGTTTGTTTTGCACCTTTCTTTAAGTAGTTTTCGCTCATAGTTCAATGTGAATGTAGTGTAGCTTGGTGGAATTATGCATGGCCTGTACAATTTGCGTGCCAAAAAGCATTCATTCTTGTAATAAAAATGTTTCCTAATTACAATTCAAGCCATTTTGAAATCAACACATGAATCCTAACCAGTTTTCTCAAAAATACCTTTCATAAAACACAATATATAAAAACAAGACAATGTAATAATGACTAGTACAGACATAGTTTGGATATAAAACCTATACAATGTACACATTCTGATTTCAGTGTAGAAATGAATGTATAATCACTTGCTGTTTGCAATTTTAAATAGTAACACATGCTGAATGTAAAGTGGAACACAAGTGCACAAGATTTGAAATGTATTTAGAACCATGTATTAAGAAATTTTTGTTTGTTCATTAGCACTAAAATCACTCACCAGCATCTGTAAAAGTATTTAATAAACACGTCCTCAAGAATGCGAAATATACGAATTAAATTATGATTTACATGTATGATCTGTGTGTTGATATGAGAGTGGGAGTCTTAATTTATGTCTTCTGAAGGATGCCATTCTGAATGTGAATTTACAATCGATATAATTATGGGTCCCATGTTCCCTGACTTGCTTTGACTGTGCCAGACTTATTTACATCTTTTTTAAATTAATCTATTGTTTATCTGTTTTATTTTTACTTTTACATTTTGTTAAGTTATTTATTTATTTATTTATTTAATGTTACAACTATTATGTACTCTCAGGATTATGTATTTATTTGCTATAATTATTTAATTAACTGGATTGCATTTCTATATTTATTAACTTGGATATTAATTTCTTATTTATTTTCATAAATTTTTGGTGAAGATTGTATATTTTTACTGGAACAGGAAGGTTATTGTAAGATTCTTTGATGAAGTAGATACTAATGTTAAATCTACACTATTCAGTCGTGTATTATGGCACCTACTGTTAATCACTCGCTTCTCCCAGAAAAATAAATAAAGATTTCAATATTCAGCTCTCAAATTCAAAACAGACTTCTTTTATACACTGATGACCCCCATGATCGCAACTTATATACAAATATATACATACATAGTTATCTCCAAAAGTATTTTGGAAAAAAATAAAATAAAATAATGCTTTGTGATTCGTGATGGGCATATGCCCAAGTGTTTGTGGACACCTGACCTTGTGCTTGTTGAACATATTATTTCAAAGCTATTGGCATCACTGTTTCTGTTTTTATTTATAGTTAAAACAAAAAAAAGCTAAATAAATGTCCCATTTTTTTCAGAATAGAGGTTGTATCAAATAATTTTGACCAATTATTTTGCAACTGTAATACTTATAAATGTTTTTTAAACATTAGTAGTTTATTAACTGTTAAGCCAGATAATTATAGCAGACTTACTATTTTTTGTCAAAAATTTAAATAGCATAATTTTCAAGTATGTGTGACAAACGGTGACACTGCATTATTTTTTCATTTTATTTTTTTTATTTTCATCAACCGCTTTATCCAGGTCAGGGTCGCAGCATTCCCAGTTTAACTGTGAAACACTGGGCGCAAGGCAAGAATACCCTGGACAGGATGCCAATTCATTACTGGGTTTCAGCTTACTCCCAGTGTTTCCAAGTCAAACCAGGCTTGTCACAACCCTGACCAGGATACAGTGTTATTTAAATAGTTTTGCTCAAAGATATATTTGCCACAATTAAATATTTTAGACAAAGACGACCTGAAAAAGCGCAACATATGCTTACACAATTATGATTTGATATACTAAAGAAAATATATAGTATATAATATACAGTATAAAGTATATAACATATATAGTATGTAATAAATATATATACTGTCTCTGTGAGAATAAGTGACAGCCTCTAACATGGGCTCAGAGCTTTTGTATCCACTATTACAAAAAGATTTGCAAGATTGTATCCCAGAAATGCTTAACAAGAAAACCATAAATGCTCATCCTACATATACCAAGAAAAATTCAATGACCTCCAAGCCTTGTGGGATACTGTTCTGTGGACCATTTAGTCAAAAGTGGAGTCAATGAGCCAAAACTGCTTTAGGGCCTGGGCGACATGCCAGAAATAAAGGACCTATTACATTTATAATTATGACTGAATACAATTCAAGCAAACTGAGGGTTAAGGGCCCTGCTCAAAGGTCCAACAGTGGCAACTTGTGCTTAAACTGGGGATCTTCTGATTACTAGCTTAGTACCTTAACCAGTGAGCTTCCACTGCCCAACCTTTCTAATCTATTTGATCTATTCTGCTTTCTACCAGAAAGTCCTGACTAAGAATGTCCGGTCATCAGTCTTTGATCTAAGCTCATGCGCAACTGGGTTATGCAATAAGACAGCAATCCAAAACACAATAGCAGGTCCATGTTTAAACTGATGGCAAGACTCAACACTAAGCTTCTGGAGTGGCCTAGTTAAAACCCACAGTGAACCCCACTGTGGCAGTTTATGTTAAAAGCCTTACAATGTGGCTTAATTTAGGCAGTTCCCAAAAAACAGTAATGAGGATGTGACTGATCTTCAGTTCTGGAAAGCATTTGGTTGTATTTGTTGCACAACAGTTATTAGGTTTAAAGTGGTTTACCTTTTTCCTCTATTAATGAAATGATTATGTGAAAAATGTGTTCTGGCTTCTGTCCTGATCTCGTTGTCATACTGTGTTTTGTTTGAGGATCTGAAACCAAAAGGGGGCAAATACTTTTTTACACCACGATGCACAATAAATATTTGAAAATATACACACACATGTCTTAAACAGGTCTAAACCGATAAAGCAGTCTATGTGTTCAGTGTTTTGTACAAGTGTGAGTGTGGGTATGTGTTGGCGAGCCTGCTGTGCGTCTGTCTGCATCTCATTTACACTCCCACATTTTTCACATCGCCACTTTGCACTCTCAGCTCTGTAATAAAATCGACGTTTTCATCCGTCTCTCTCCCTCTCGTCCGCTGTCTGAGTGACAGAGCCTAAAATTTCACTTTGCCCAGGGCATGGAACCAAATAAAGTGTTTCAAAGTATTTATGAGGGTATTTAGTGGGCCCGGGCCTGGTCGAGGCACAGCTAACGTTGCCAGGAGAGAGAGGGCCTGCATGCAGTGGATAATGTGTAATGTGTGTATCTGTGCGCTGGGTGAGAGCGAGATTTAAAAGAACCTTATTAAATCTGTCACGGATGTAGCTTTCAGTTACGTCTTTTCTAAAGCTTCTACAATTTACAGCAGAAGCAAACGCTACTTAATTATTTACACTGTTCAATTGTTTAGACTGTTTATCTGTTTGGATGTGTAATTGAACTGTTTGTTTTGTTTGGACTGTTCATTTGTTTAAACTGTATATTTGCTTGGGCTGATAATTTGTTTGGATGTGTAATTGGACTGTTCATTTGTTTAGACTGTTAATTTGTTTGAATGTGTACTTGGACTGTTCATTTGTTGGATTGTGTAACTTTGTTTGGATGTATACTTGTTTGGACTGTTCATTTGTTTGGATGTATACTTGTTTGGACTGTTCATTTGTTTAGATGTATACTTGTTTGGACTGTTCATTTGTTTGAATGTGTACTCGGCCTGTTCATTTGTTTGGATGTGTAATTGGACTGTTCATTTGTTTAGACTGTTCATTTGTTTGGATTTATATTCATTTGTTTGGATGTGTACTTGGACTGTTCATTTGTTTGAATGTGTAATTTGACTGTTCATTTGTGTGGGTGTGTAACTAGACTGTTCATTTGTTTGGACGTGTTTTTGGACTGTTCATTTGTTTGGACTGTATTTATTTGGATGCATAATTGTTTGGACCGGCAACATTCTGTTTACTAGTCCAGTACCTTAATCACTGAGCTATCAATGCATGTAATTTGTTTTGGTACTGTTCTTTTATTTTAACCGTGTGTTTATACTGTTTATTTTGGATTTTGAGGTAGATTTAAATCTTTATGGATTTAATTAACATTCAGCTACTTACCGATAAAGCAGGCTATGTGTTCAGTGTTTTGTACAAGTGTGAGTGTGGGTATGTGTTGGCGAGCCTGCTGTGCGTCTGTCTGCATCTCATTTACACTCCCACATTTTTCACATATTACTTGTTTGGACTGTTCATTTGTTTGGATGTATACTTGTTTGGACTGTTCATTTGTTTAGATGTATACTTGTTTGGACTGTTCATTTGTTTGAATGTGTACTCGGCCTGTTCATTTGTTTGGATGTGTAATTGAACTGTTCATTTGTTTAGACTGTTCATTTGTTTGGATTTATATTCATTTGTTTGGATGTGTACTTGGACTGTTCATTTGTTTGAATGTGTAATTTGACTGTTCATTTGTGTGGGTGTGTAACTAGACTTTTCATTTGTTTGGATGTGTTTTTGGACTGTTCATTTGTTTGGACTGTATTTATTTTGATGCATAATTGTTTGGACCGGCAACATTCTGTTTACTAGTCCAGTACCTTAATCCCCCGTATTACACAAAAAAAAAAATAAAAATAGAAAGAATGTAACACAGGGAACATCGTAACACAGAGTAGCTATAAACACAGAAGCAAATGGCTGTGATCATGAAAAAAGCCAAAAACATGTGAGTGAATCCAGAATGATGTGGAGAAGTATAAGACACCAAGATCTCCAAAACAGTCTTTGGCGATTAATGGGTTAATAAAAACAAGCAAAGGAGGAGAAAGAAAAAGGGCTGGGTGGAAAATGAAAAAGGAAAAGAAAGCAAGTGAAATATAGGATCCAGACAGGATGATTAAACAGAACTCGGAGGGGGCCGATAAGACAGTGGCGTGCCGAGTGGGCGAGGGTCAACCCCGTGGGCTGTGTGTGTGTGTGTGTGTCTCTGTAGGATCTCTGGAGCTCTGGCGCCAGATGAGAATGCCACTTGCACAGCAGACAACTTGAACCTACACACACACACATACACACACACACACACACACACTTTTCTTGCTTTCACATGCACACCAACACACACACCGTTCACTCAGACAAACAGACTGATGACAGCTGCATTACACATTCTCCTGACCTACACCATAATTAGTTCAACTCTACAATCAAATCCCTCATCATCACACCATTACTGTCGTTCCCTCACACTCCCCTCACTCGCTGCTAACACACAGTCTTACATCAGAAACACCTTCAGCATGAGAGCGCGGTGTAGACAGACATGCTAAATGGAAAATATACAAGGGAAATACAAGGAGGAAAAGATGAAAGACACCAACAGGGCCACCTAGAGGCCGCACTACACACTGCAGAAACCTTATTTTGTTAATATGGATAAAATTCTATTGATCTGCAACTCCACCAGGCAGGGGCAACAGACGGTAGCTAAAGACTGAGGGTCCTATACATAGCCATAGATATATGTGGATGTATAAGTATATAAGACCAGAGATCACACATATCAATGCCATGAAGAGAAAGCTGATGTTGTGCTGACTCGGCAGATATTCGACACCCTCAGCACGCAAGCATCAGTTGACCACAGCATGTCCTGCTCACAACAGTGGTTTTTTTTGTTTTTTTTCTTCTCCCGTGTATATAGGGGTCGCCACAGCGGATCTGGTTCACATACCAGACAGGCACAGTCTAATAGACTGGACATTGAGTGGACTCCAGCAGCGCTGCTGTGTCTGATCCACTCATACAAGCACAACACACACTAACACACCACCACCATGTCAGTGTCACTGCAGTGCTGAGAATGATCCACCACCCAAATAATACCTGCTCTGTGGTGGTCCTGACCATTAAAGAACAGGGTGAAATCAGGTATGTAGAGAAACAGATGGACCACAGTCAGTAATTGTAGAACTACAAAGTGCTTCTATATGGTAAGTGGAGCTGATAAAATGGACAGTGAGTGTAGAAACAAGGAGGTGGTTTTAATGTTATGGCTGATCAGTGTATACAGTCTAAGCATTTAAGGGTTAAGGGCCTTGCTCAAGGGCCCAACAGTGCCAACCTGGCAGTGGTGGGGCTTGAACAGGCAACATTCTGACTACTAGTCCAGAACCTTAACCACTAGGCTACAACTGTCCAATTAATGTTGCATGGTGCTGCGTTCTACATTTACAACTAAGGCATTTAGAAGACGCTTTTATCCAAAGTCACTTGCTCTACAGTTTGAGCAATTGTGGGTTAAGGGCCTTGCTCAGGGGCCAACAGTGTGGTATAGGTGCTTGAACTGGCAACCTTCTGATTACTAGTCCAGGACCTTAACCACTGAGCTACCACTGTTCGTAAAAGCATTTGGTCTCAGTGTTGCCACCGGTTGGCTGGGCGCCATCTGGTGGGCATTATTGGCAGTGCCTGCAGCAGATACCAATTAGCCACCGCATCTGCCGGGTGGGGGTCTGAATATGTGTGGGTGGGTGGGTGGGTCTCCATAGGCTGTGTAAGGACCCTGATTGGTGGAAGAGACGCTTGTGCAGAATGCAGGGGTGAGAAGAGGAGGGCTGTGCACGTGTCGGAAGAGGCGTGTACAGCGACGTGCTCTCCTTGGATGAAATCTGGTATCTCTCAGCAGCAGAAGACAAAATGAGTGCGCTAAATTGGGAGGAAAATGGGGAGAAAATGCATTTTTTTAAAAAGCATTTGGTAAAACGCATATACTCACATGATTAAATTGTTCTGCCCAAAGATCATCTTTAGTTTTTCATCATGATTGAGTTTTACGTGACCAGCAGTTCCATACCTGTGTGTGGTAATCACCACTGGGTTCAAAATCTGCACTAAACTGAAAAATGCCAAAGAATTCCTTTGGGACTGCGGGAAAATTAGCCAGCGCTCTAAACTAGGAGTAGCAATTATCATCCTACTTGGGGTTGAGAATACGAGGTCATGTTAGTCATTTTACTGACTCAAATGGCATTGTCTGTCCAGACCCACACTACAGACCAGAGCCTGTTTAATCTCCCCTTCCTTTAGTCATCTGACAAATTATTTTTACAACATCCTGTGATTAAACCTCAGCGTAGTAATGAATGGGTGAAATGTCAAGGAGGAACAGAGGGTTTTCATTAAGGATGGCGTTTCTGTGTTCTTGCGTGCTTGTGTTTGGTCTGGTGGGGGTTGTTTGTTGTATGTGAAAGGGCAAACTGCATAACCAACAGAGTCATAACCAAAAGAGGTATTAAAAACAAAAATTTCTACATACAGGAGATAAAGTATGAAAAACCAGAACTATAACAGGGTGGGTTGTGCCTCACTACTGAAGTGAAAATGAATCCAAGAGCAAGGCAGAACAATACAGTGGTCAAAAAGACACAATAAAAACTCTGGCAGCAGTTTATTACTCTAGGACACCAGCGCTGAGATTCTGAGCTACCGGGTTCGAATCTCGGCTCTGCTACCAGTCAGCTGGGCACCCTCTAGCAGGCACAATTGGCTAATACCTGCAGTAGACAAAATAGGCCTCCAGTCTGCTGGGTGGGAAAGACAGGGCTAAGGGGTGGGGTTATCAACTCTGTGTAAGGACCTTGGTTGCACAGGGCACCTGTACAGAAAGTGGAGGAGTGCAGAGATCAGGGCGTGGCTCTCCGTACAAGTACCGTTAAGTATAAGAAAATAAGAAGGGATTGGTGGACTGCGCATATGTCAGAGGGAGTTTGTATCAGGTGAATATACACCCTCCTTGGATGCCATTGTGGTCCCCCGCAGCGAGCTGGCTACGCTAAATTGGGAGAAAAAAAACGCTGGCCAAAATAATGAAAACAAAGTAACAAAGGCGTAAAAACATCCGCAGCCCACAATGAAGAATCTGGATAGAACAGGGATAGCGCAGAACTAGGAACTGGTTGTCAAAATATGACAGGCAAAAAAAAAGGAAAGAGCCAAGGAAAGCAACACATAAGTTGGCATTTGGCAGATGCTTTTATCCAAAGCGACTTACAGTACTGTGACACTATACGGTCTTAGCCATTGAGGGTTAAGGGCCTTGCTCAAGGGCCCAATGGTGACAACCTGTCAGTGGTGGGGCTTGAACCAGCAACCTTTTGATTACTAGTCCAGTACCTACAGGCTACAACTGCCCCAATCTGTAAGTGAAATGAATAGATTGTGACGATAATGGTTCAACTGTGGCTTGCTAAACAAACACAGTTCTCGCTCTCACATTCACTCACAGTCAATCACAGACTGCTATCACAAGACTAGCTGGCTTTACGCTGAATCCTGACATAGATCACCGCGTCAGACGACATTTAAAGCTCTGTGGTAATGTGCATTTAAAGCGACTTTATAAATCACTGCTCTTTAGCTACCGGGTGGAATTTCCACTCGGCTCGTCTGTGATTTGTTCCGGGGTAATAAAATTGTCTCCTGTAAGGGAGAGAATAGATGCTGATTTTATAGATTTGTCGGTCTTTTGTAAGTTTAAGAATCATTACAAAGAAAACAAACAATGTAAAACTTTATGATCGCATCGCTGGGTTGAACCATTGAGCAAAAAAGTTCAAAGCTCCGGATTCCGAAGAAAGAACCGCAAGGAAAACTTTTGCATGTCATGCATTACGCCTGCTTGTGCTCCCTCTTTCTCATGCCACATTTTGTTATGTGGATTCAGGCTACAACAAAGGCCATATTGGAGCTATAAAAGCAACAAGGAAAAGATGAAATGACTAACAACTGTCATAATGACAGCTGAAAGGCATGCAATGAACTTGGAATGTACAGTGTGTGTATTACCTAAAGGGACACCGATGCCAAGAATAAATCATCTGTAGCTATTTAAGCTAGCCGAGCAGCTCAGGAACATTTTCCAAGCGCGGCAGCTTGAAGCAATTTACGTTATATGAAGGGAAAAAAACAGAACAAACATTTGAGCGCAGTTCATAATGCGACGGATGGACTGATGTGGATTAAATAGACCTAAATGCCTAAAAGTTTTTACAAAGCCTGGCTGAGCGAGTAATGTTCACAGGCCACACCGTAAACACCGGGCCATTGATACAGACCTTACATTTTGGGAAAGAGGTACTAGGGAGGTGGGCGGGGCTGTGACCTGTGATCTTACCCAGAACAGCGTGATTGGAACAGACCAGCTTGACAGACCAGAACTGGACTGTTTTAACTTAATTGAGCAGAGCTTTGCCTTTACTGTAGTGCATTCAGTTTCATTTATTTCTATTTTAACCCCCATTATCCTGATCAGGCTTGTGGTGGGAGCAGTTTTGCCAGAAACACTGGATGCAACGTTGGAACACAACCTGGCCAGGGCACCAATCCATCACGAGGCTTCGGGCACCTTTATTAGACATTGCCAATTGGCCAGCCAATAGCACCTGCTGAGAAGGCTACCCTATTAGACCGCTGCACCACCCAAACGCCCCTTTATTCTATTCTGCATGACAAATATTCTTTATTCTGTGTTTATTTACTTTCCTGACAGGACAGGTTAACTCCACAGAGAAAGGACAGAAAGGACCCGGACCGCTCCACCTGGGTATTGAACCCAGGACCTTCTTGGTGTAAGGCGCCAGTGCTAACCTGGCCAGGGTGCTGTTACTCTAGCAGGGTACAGATACTGATTGTACCCACCTAGCCACCCCTGTATTTTATGCACCGAGAGGTTCATGGCATGGGTTTCCATGCACACAAGCTTTACATCACTAAGTACAATGCCAAGCATCGCATGGAGTGGTGTAAAGCACACTGCCACTAGACCCTGGAGCAGTGGAACTGTACTCTATAAAGTAACGAATCACGCTTCTCCATTTGGCAGTCTGACGGATGAATCTGGGTTTTTGTGAATTCCAGGAGAACGTTACCTGCCTGACCGCATTGTGCTAACTGTAAAAATTGGTGGAGGAAGGATAATGCTATGGGGTTATTTATCAAGGGTTGATCTGAGCCCCTTAGTTCAGTGGGAAAAAAATCTGACATTTTGGACAACTGTATGCTTCCAATTTTGGGAACAGTTTAGGGAAGGCCCTTTTCTGTAGCAGCTTATTTATTTATTTATATTTCTCCTACCACTTCCCATAAATATGCAGATTTATATATATATATAGATTGGCTTCTCTAAACTGACCAGACTAAACTGTTACCAGTGTGGTGCCCTGTGATGGACTGTCGGCATGTCCAAGCAGTATTCCTGTCTTGCGCCTATCCTGACCCTGACCAGAATATGGCATTACTATCAATTTAGAAATTAATGAACAAAAAAGTGAACAAATGAATACATATATAATACTTACAGAACTGACCCAGATGTACTGGGGCATATTTATTAAAAATATTAATATTATACAGTCATGTCATCATGCCCTAGCCGACACAACAATAAGTAGCACACTATTTTGGCATTCTCTATACAGTAGCCTGCATTTTTACATTCACTGTGGCCTGTAATAACCTAGGTCTGCATGAACCATGTCCAAAAACGCACACACTTCTAAACAGCATGTCGAACCAGTAGTCCAATGCCAATGTTGTTCGAGTAGTTCTGCTATTTATACATGCCATTTGTTAAGGTACTGAAAACACAAACCAGCGGCTTTGTAGGCCAACCCATAAAAGATAATAGTAGGTAGCATTGTTGTATGAGAACGGAATTCTCATACTGTTCATGCCAGAAATGCTAATATTATTTATGCTAGTATACAATCAGCCGTTCTTTCTTCTGACAGAAGAATTGAATTGTAACGTTTCATAATGTACACTATAGGCGTGCGTGAGAAATAGGTCCCGCATTGCACACATTCCAGAAAATAACACACCCTGTGTCGTCCAGCCCAAAGAGACACGGGCGAAGCGGATTAATTAGAGAGCAAAGCTACTTTAATGACTCGCAAGAGTGACTACGTTAGTGTTTGGCCCCCTACAAGTTCTTTGATCTGTGATCATAGCAATTAGACGTGTGTCGTTTGTTTGAATGGTGTGTCACCAAACTGGGCTGCTTTTGTTTGGATTACGCAGGAGAAAATGGGCTTTGGACGATTTGACATAATTTGGGCCAGTTTGCCATAATTTGGATAATTAGGTTTTGAAAATATACACTCACCAACACTTTAATAGGTACACCTATCTGGAACACCTGGTACATTCGTTGATTTTTTTTATTAGCTGCATCTATGCTACAGATTGTAGCAAATCAGGTACTGATTGTAGATTGTCTGTTGCTCTGTACAACTAAAAGGGTTGATAAATAGGGTTGGACCAATGTTATTTGGGTGGGGGACTATTACCAGCACTACAACACTAGTATGAGTGTATCAGTGCAGCATTGGTGTTGGGATTTTTTAACATCTCAGTCTCAGTGACACATTATCAGGTGCTAGTCTGTTAAAACCGACACAAGACAAGAGGACAACAGAAAAATTCTGACTCATCTGTGCAGCCAACCATTACAAAGCAATGACAGCACAGTGACATGACATGACATGACATGTCAATGCTGGGAGGAGAACAATGCTTCCATCAAAAACATAATGTCAACAGTGTCGTGTGATCAGACATGTCTACAGATACAAAAAATAAAGAATAAAGATTAACGCACACTCTCCATTAAACAATAACATAAAGTGCTAATGAGTGCTAACAGGGTTTGTGTTTCTAATAAAGATGCCAGTAAGGTTAAACAGTATTTAAAAATCCCAACAATCCCAATGTTGTGGACATTTTTGTGTCTGTCATTTGTGACTTTGTTTCTGTTATTTTGGCCACTGCTTATATTTTCCCATATTTTAGTCACAGGATTGTTCTACCATGTTTATGCATCCTTTAAATTGGGGTCATTTTTCATTCTTGCAGGTAGACAAGGCGTGGCCCTGACTGTTACACTGAATGCAGTAGCAGTACTTATGATTGGCACTATGCTAACAAAAGAGCACAGGCAGCAAAATTACAATAAAGCTTTTCGTATTAACTGACTGAAATAAAATAGGCTTCCTAAAGTTCAGGTGTTTCATCCACACCCATTAAATAAAGGTGTATAATAGTTACAATAGAGTGAGTGAGTGAGTGAGTGAGTGAGTGAGTGAGTGAGTGAGTGGATCAGCACCATGTCCAGGGTGAATCTCCATCTTGTATTTTTGGACCTTACCCTTTTTTGTAACCTTGTCAGGATGAAGCAGTTAATAAAAAATAATTAATAAACAAATAAATAAATTGCCTATGCAATAACTGTGTGCATGGCTTTAGTTACCTTCCTCCAAACTGTCACTGTTAAGGTATTTAAGTGACTTTTTACAGTACCTTGCCAACACAGCAGGGGCAGTGCAGCTCCATGTCACCCTGAATAACCAGTCCTCCAGGCTTTTGAAAGCTCTTATGAAGACTCGTGTTTTCCCCAATGCCTGTCAAATGCAATCATGTTGTTGTTTGGAAACACATCTATTAATAAAATGGAATCAATTCAAACGGTTGAATAGCGGTTAACTCATGAATCGTTCTGTCAGACAATTAGGTTACAAGAAAATACACACTGGAAAAAAAGCAACCCACCACTGACAAACCATTAATCAGGATTTAGTGTCTGTTTTAGCCTGGTAATGATCAACTCCGCCACATTTGAAGGCATGCCCCACTAAACTATGTGGGCAGTTCATGGTGCATTTGGTTAGGTTTGGAACCATCATCCATGTGTAAAAGCACTGGGTGAAACAGGAAGTTATGCAGAGTGAGACACAATCACTGCTATTTCAGTATTTTTATCTGCAATAGAAATGATCGTTTTACATCAATAAAATGAACATAGTATTTTTTATGTTTTATTTAATTAATTGCTTTATCCTGGTCAGGGTTACGGCAGGTTCAGTTCCAATGAAAAACA
The DNA here is from genome assembly GCF_030014385.1 of Trichomycterus rosablanca. Classification (NCBI taxonomy): domain Eukaryota; kingdom Metazoa; phylum Chordata; class Actinopteri; order Siluriformes; family Trichomycteridae; genus Trichomycterus; species Trichomycterus rosablanca. The sequence continues at coordinate 6,795,244 of NC_086002.1, read as the reverse complement.
GTGGATGCAAGGCAAGAGTACACAGGACAGGGCAGTTTATGGCCAAAAGTATTTTTACACCTGACCTTCAGTTTGTTTGACATTACATTTTAAAACTAATGGTATTAAAATAAAGTGACCTCCACTATGTGATCTTTCCAGCTATAACAACAGCCACTCTACTAAGAAGACTTTGAAATATGTATGTATGTGGGAATTTGTGCCCATTCACTCGAATTCACACAAAATAATCTGTATGGCTGGGCACAGATGTTGGTCAAGATAGTCACAGTTGATGTTCCAGTTCATTTCAGAGCTGTTTAGTGGGGCTGAGGTCAGGACTGGTTAGCAATTGTTGTGGCTGAAACACAAAATTAGTAGAGGTGTCCCAATACCTTTGTCCATATATATATATATTTTAGGAAGGGTAGCAGCCAGGAATATAGGGATGGCTGAAGTCCTGTGATGCACTGGTGTCCTGTTCAGGGTTTTCCTGCTGTATGTCCGGTGTTTCTCAGAGGAACTGGACCTGCGGCAACCCTGACCAGAAAAAAGCAGTAGATAAAAATAAAATAAAAATTAACACAGGCAGGGTTTGACCAAGAAGTAAGAGGGAAAAAAGGGGCAAAGAAGCCTGAAACAAAGCATTTTTATATGAGCACAGTAAATTTAAATTACCTAAATGAATTGATTTGCTCATACTGACGATTTACATCTTTCTGATCCGTATTTGCATTTTCAGCCTACACCGTATTGTTCTGCTTTCTCTGATCTTCTTTAAAATAAGTGCTTTTCTTCTGCTATTGTTAAATGAACTCATAATGAGTTGGCCTCTGCTCTCGCTCTTTGAGCTTTTCTCTATGATGGACAGGGCCAAGTCCGTGTGGAGACCTGCAATTTAGTAAAACACTGCAGAATTCAGGCTTGCCAGGTGCCACAAGAGCTCTTAGATCAGCCTCTTCAAAGAGGGACGGGGTAAGATCCGTTCCCCTCTGATTTCTGATTTGTCTTTCTGTCAGATAGTATTTCAAGTGTTAATTTAACAAGAGTAAGTGCACTGGTGTTTATACTTTACATGAAGCCGTTACATGAAGGAACATTTTAAAATTCTGTTGGCATTCAATGTAAATTAGTATAATTAACACTTCAATACTAGGTTGCTTATGTTTGTTTGTTTATTAGGATTTTAACGTCATGTTTTACACTTTGGATACATTCATGACAGGAACGGTAGTTACTCATTACACAAGGTTAATCCGTTTACAAGGTTATATCGAACACAGTCATGGACAATTTAGTGTCTCCAATTCACCTCACTTGCATGTCTTGCAGATGTTTAAAATAGCTACCTAATTAAAAAAATGTTTACTTACTTGCAAACTGCAGACACTTAAACATTTCTATCAATAAAAAATTGCTCTAAAGCAAAATCACATGCAGGACTGTAGTGCTAAAAAACACACTTTAGTACTGGTTAGCTACATTTGTATTTTAAGCATTCCTTTAATATAATATACTATATACTATAATGTATTTTTATTATTCTGTTGTCAGTGTGTCAGGACGACTGTAGCTTCCTTTTGCTGATGTTGCAAAAAGTGTGTGTGTGTGTGTGTGTGTGTGTTCCATCTCTGCCCCCTTCAACCCCCCGGGACTGAAATGCAGCTCTCTTACTGACAGCTCCGTTGCCCTAAATGGGGCGTAATTTGTGAGGGCCAGGCTTTGCAGGGGATGGTGGGTAATTAAGAGGGTGTCTAAGGCCACTGTGGCTTTGCGATGACAGGCGTCAGCTGCATGCTGTATGGGTTCCTCTCATCTTTGAGTCTCCCGGGAACGTAAAGACCTTAAAACGGGTCCGTGATGTCCCGGTGGAAAGCTTTTAGCACTCCGGCTCAAAAGGACCGGGGAGGTCTGAGAGACACTTGAGTATGAGTTGTGTTCGTCATCGACCCTGGTGAGAACGGTTTACAAGTCGCCTATGAGAAATAATGCTAAAGAGTTACTAACAATACAAAATAGTTTTTTTCTAGGGCAAAGGAATTAATAGCTGGTGTAACTTGCATATAGAGTGTTTTCAGTACACGGAGGGAGATGTTAGCTGGCATGCTAGCAGGTTGTGCCACCTCAGCGCATTGGTTTGAATGGCTTGAGGCTAACTGTGTTAGCTTAGTAAGTAAACACTGCGTTGACGTAATCGTTGTAATCGCTGTCTAAGTAGTGTGTCTAAATAATCTGCCTTATGAGTTCGATGTCTCATTAGAATCCTCTCTACTTAGGCAGTAGGCAACAAGGCAGCTCACTAGGTTTTCAGACAGACCCTAAATATCAATCCTTGTCAGGATAGAAAGTGTCGGTAATGAGTTTTGAATTGTAAAGACGGCTTTAAGGAATCCGTAAAGATTTCTTTCTTCAAACGATGTTAAAGGTCACTGTTTTTAAGGCTTGGTTTCAGGTCTCTCAAGCCACAACCCACAACAAACAGTGGAAAGAGCGCAAGTCGGCTCCTCTCCAGGGAGCTAATACATTCTCATTACATCAAAAATGGCAGCCCGGTCTTTCAGTCTGTCGTCTTTCTGCCAGTCCATCAATCCCACGCTAACTGTCACATTCCACAAACGACGGAGTGAAGGAGCGCTCGAGATAAACGTCTGTCTAATTAATAAAGTCATAATACGAACATTTTGTCTGCCGGTCTGTAATTATATGCAGGACAGGGAAGAGACGGAGCTGTCTGCTGGTGAGGGGGAGCGAGCGTCTAAGGCTTTCTTTGATCTTCAGACTTGTCTGCCGTGCTGTTTTCCTTCAAGCCCTCTTAGCACTGTTGAGGCAGACCACGGACTCCACTCTTGGGGATCGGGCCACTTAATGGCTCACTTAAAGAGGCCCTTTCCGTAGCGCCAGGGCTAAGCAGAGTCAGCCGCTCAGAAAAACACACAGAAGCCGTCAAGTCAAGGTGCTTACAAGGTGAGCTTGGTCACAGATAACCACTAAAATTACAGTTTCGGTTGACCTGACAGACAAAGAAAAATAATGGTGTTTAAATTAAGCGGAACACCGTTTCGGACACCGGGCTGAACACTGACAGAGGGCCATGAATTCCTAAAGTTTGGGTTCTTTGCTGAGCAAAGCCGGAAGCTGTGTTTAAACGAGTCTTAAACCACGTGCTTCGGCTGAGAAGGATTTAGCTGAATGGAAACGTTTTGCTGCAAATTGCCGTTAAATGGGCACATTGGCGCATGGGTGAAAATTGTGATTAAGTGAGATTGACAATTATGTGTGACTGACAACGTTTGCCATTAGGTCATTATGATGACAGTGATTACTGCATTAAACGCCACCTGGTTCTTATAACGTCTCATGTTTTCCCCAATGCCTGTCAAATGCAATCATGTTGTTTTTTGGAAACACACCTATTAATAAAATGAAATCGATTCAAACGGTTGATCAGAGGTTAGCTCGTGAATCGTTCTGTCAGACAATTAGGTTAAAAGAAAATGCATTTTTAAAAAAGCAATCCGAGCGATTTTAAAAGTCACAGTGTAACGTCGCTTCCATCAGCACGTCTAGGCTTACCTCAGAGCCCACGACTGTGACTACATCGAAAAAAGTAAACATGAACGTTGTGCTAGTAAACATGAACACAGGACATCTGACTCGAGGAACCAACTCGTAAATGTATCCAATGTGTTTCAAATTGCCCATTCGTTATGGAGGGCTTTTTACGAGCCTGCCTCATTAGTGGGCCAGTGGCTTAGGCTTTGCTCATTTACCTCCAGGGAACAAGAGGTCAATTATCTCAGCGAGATGAAATGTCCGTTTTGTGCTGAGAACTTTTCCCTCTCTGATCTGGGATCAGTTTCGCAGGAACGTTTGAGATAAGGGTGTGATCACTGAAGCTCACAATTAGCTGAGCTCTCCACCGAGGAACTATTAACACATCTGCAAGTGTTCTGCTCGTCTTTGTTTGGAAACATAACTCGACCTGGCTTTACCAGGCAAAACAACGTTTATTAAGAGAAGCTTTGTATACTGTGCTCGTCAGTAAATGAAAGTGTTTAACGTTTGTGTACATTCAGCACTGATGCGAAGCCACGACGTGAATTTGTTTACACGGGCTTTGTGTTATTGAGTGACTTGTCCTTTTTCGTGACATCCATTCAATTCAAAACCTCGTTTTTCCAACACCACAGAGACAAATTAAAAGGGCGTCTAATTACATTGTTTGTAAACAGCGACAGTGTACACAGTGAAAATGAAGTGGAACAATATGGCTAAAGTCTGTGATGAGCTGTTGGGCCAACACATTTATAAAGAATACTTTAGCATCCTCTTGAACCTACAGTGTATCACAAAAGTGAGTACACCCCTCACATTTCTGCAAATATTTTATTATATCTTTTCATGGGACAACACTATAGAAATAAAACTTGGATATAACTTAGAGTAGTCAGTGTACAACTTGTATAGCAGTGTAGATTTACTGTCTTCTGAAAATAACTCAACACACAGCCATTAATGTCTAAATGGCTGGCAACATAAGTGAGTACACCCCACAGTGAACATGTCCAAATTGTGCCCAAAGTGTCAATATTTTGTGTGACCACCATTATTATTCAGCACTGCCTTAACCCTCCTGGGCATGGAATTCACCAGAGCTGCACAGGTTGCTACTGGAATCCTCTTCCACTCCTCCATGATGACATCACGGAGCTGGTGGATGTTAGACACCTTGAACTCCTCCACCTTCCACTTGAGGATGCGCCACAGGTGCTCAATTGGGTTTAGTCCATCACCTTTACCTTCAGCTTCCTCAGCAAGGCAGTTGTCATCTTGGAGGTTGTGTTTGGGGTCGTTATCCTGTTGGAAAACTGCCATGAGGCCCAGTTTTCGAAGGGAGGGGATCATGCTCTGTTTCAGAATGTCACAGTACATGTTGGAATTCATGTTTCCCTCAATGAAGTGCAGCTCCCCAGTGCCAGCAACACTCATGCAGCCCAAGACCATGATGCTACCACCACCATGCTTGACGGTAGGCAAGATACAGTTGTCTTGGTACTTCTCACCAGGGCGCCGCCACACATGCTGGACACCATCTGAGCCAAACAAGTTTATCTTGGTCTCGTCAGACCACAGGGCATTCCAGTAATCCATGTTCTTGGACTGCTTGTCTTCAGCAAACTGTTTGCGGGCTTTCTTGTGCGTCAGCTTCCTTCTGGGATGACGACCATGCAGACCGAGTTGATGCAGTGTGCGGCGTATGGTCTGAGCACTGACAGGCTGACCTCCCACGTCTTCAACCTCTGCAGCAATGCTGGCAGCACTCATGTGTCTATTTTTTAAAGCCAACCTCTGGATATGACGCCGAACACATGGACTCAACTTCTTTGGTCGACCCTGGCGAAGCCTGTTCCGAGTGGAACCTGTCCTGGAAAACCGCTGTATGACCTTGGCCACCATGCTGTAGCTCAGTTTCAGGGTGTTAGCAATCTTCTTATAGCCCAGGCCATCTTTGTGGAGAGCAACAATTCTATTTCTCACATCCTCAGAGAGTTCTTTGCCATGAGGTGCCATGTTGAATATCCAGTGGCCAGTATGAGAGAATTGTACCCAAAACACCAAATTTAACAGCCCTGCTCCCCATTTACACCTGGGACCTTGACACATGACACCAGGGAGGGACAACGACACATTTGGGCACAATTTGGACATGTTCACTGTGGGGTGTACTCACTTATGTTGCCAGCTATTTAGACATTAATGGCTGTGTGTTGAGTTATTTTCAGAAGACAGTAAATCTACACTGCTATACAAGCTGTACACTGACTACTCTAAGTTATATCCAAGTTTCATGTCTATAGTGTTGTCCCATGAAAAGATATAATGAAATATTTGCAGAAATGTGAGAGGTGTACTCACTTTTGTGATACACTGTATTTTATCTTCTAGATGTGAGCATTTTAGCATTTAGCAGCCTTGGTAACATCATACAGAACTCGACCCATTGTTTTAGTCCCAAACACACAGCCCAGTGCCAAGAAAAGAGTTATTTTAATAGTGTCAGGATTAAAGTCATGACAGTCTTGATCCCGATTCCTCTTGCTCCAGCAACAATTTTATCTGGATTTTGTCTTGCTCTTGACTGTTTTCCCCCTTTTGCACTGTTCCAGTTTGGATATATGTAATTACTTGCACTCTAACCCCTGCCATTTGCATGATATCTCTGACAAGATTTCTAAAAGGATATTAATTTATATTATTGCATATTTCACTAACACGTTAAACTGACTTTTAAAAACATAAATGATTATGATTTTCACAGTTAATGCTGGGTACGTGTGTATATTAGCCCTCTGAGAGGTTATTTAAAATATATGTATATTTCCACATAGAGTCAATATAGATTCTCAACATTTTTTACACTATCCTGTTTGTGCTTTGTTGCCTTTTCATTAATAAACTCTTATACTGTTCATGCACTTGCAAAATAACTAACATGTAAAGAGAACCAGGGGCGGCACGGTGGCTCAGTGGGTAGCAGTCGCCTCACAGCAAGAAGATCCTGGGTTTGAGCCCCAGGTGGGGCGGTCTGGGTCCTTCAAAGTCATGCAAGTGAGGTTAATTGGAGACACAAAATTGTCCATGACTGTGTTACATTAAACTTGTGATTTGATGAATCTTGTGTAACGAGTAACTACTGTTTCTGTCATAAATGTAATCAAAACATGACGTTAAAATCCTAATAAATAAATAAAGAGAACCAACTTCTTCATGGTTAATTTATCAGCATTCATCAAGTTTTCCCTGTTAAAAATATTGAATGTAACACTGAACATATTACATAATAAAAAATAATTTTTAAACATGAAACTTTACTGTTATACTTTGCTTAAAAATTGACTTTTTATTGTTTGTATTTAAATTGACAGTTCATTTGTTTTATGAAGCAAATAAATTTGTGTGAAATTAAATTAATATATAGTGTATATACAGTATATGTATATATATTATAAATATATGTATAATAAAAATACATGTAAACTGGATATATTTAAATATTATATTAATAATAGTGCTATATAGGATTTTAAAAAAGAAAACACCATTTAAGCAAAGCAAATGTTCGACCATGATCATGAACATACATATACAACATGATATACTTATGTCAGTAAAATCTTCTCTTCGGTGCCACAAAAGCAGAATTGAATAATGGGATTATGTTACGTATTTTCTTCCCTCATAGCAGCAATACTTTCAATTGGACAAAAAAGAGGGTTTTTTTTGTGGTCATAATGTGATGGTAATCTATAGAAGCTTGAAATGAGTGGAAAACATCTTAACAGGAAACACAAATATAAAATGTGCTAATTTGGACTGAGCTTGCCAGCAATAAGGAATGCTATTTTATATAATAATATATTTTAAGTACATTGGCATCCTGGTACAGTGTTTTAAACTAGACTTTAGTACAGTAGTATGTGTTTTGGAACAAAGCCCAGGTATTGTATGCTGCCTCAGAACAAAATAACAGCTGGCTCCATCTGGTTTTGCTCTACCTAAATGTTGGGTTTTGGGTATCAAAGGCACATTTGTGCAGTTGTCAGAACGTATTTAGTAAGTTAGGTTGTTATTCATTATTACTACACTGCAGTATCACAGAAGAAAACAGGGATTCTCTGGAACATTCCCATGTTCTGCATTTCCTACATTCTGTTTAACACATTTCTAACTGGTTTAACAAAAGTTTTAAGTTTCATGGTTATGATTAAGTCATTCAATTATTCTATTTTCATTTGTACCCAGTCATTTATGCTTGAAACTGATTTCTCATGTAATCTTTATATTATAATTATTACAGGGTCAACCACAAATGAGCGAAATACAATACAATAATTACAACAAAAAGTATTTGCTTAATGTTTTATATCTAAAACAACAAATAATTCATGCAACTGCACTGAGGTGGTGCAGCATTAAATTGCTCTAGCCCACTACCACAGGTATACAGGGTTCAAATGTGTTATTTCAGGGAAACCAGACCAAGCGTGACCATGACCAAGATAAATCGTTGGTACAACATAAAAATGAAATAAAATTTATGCAGTAAGGTTGTTTACTTTGTTGTTTTATTTTACAATTCTACCCCACCCACTAATTTCTTAAAAGCATATTAAATAAATATAATTTCATGTTGGTTTTGCCGCATGACATTTGAGAACATTTTAACTTACTGGCACTTTTTGATTTAACTGGAAACAAACCAGCCTACCGATGGCTTCCCATATTTACCGATGGCTTCCCATATTATTAATTGTGGACGTTGTCACTGCACCACACAGGTTACTACTTGCTTTACTTCTGAAACAATATCCTGCCCAATGGTTTTCAATTTATTTTTTTTAAAGGATACCAAATACACAGGCTTTGCTTTTGGTTATGCAGCTTGACTGACCAGTCTGACCAATTTTCATGCAGAAGGTGGGTTGTTTTAAATTCCCTTATTTTAAAAGTAAGAAAATGAAGGAAAGACCAGACCACTTTCCATGGTGTACTCTTGCTTGTCGTTTCTGAATGAATGTATGACAATTGATAGATCATATATTAATAACATTTTTTGTTCTTGGTTTTGATCATATGCGGCACAAGAGCAAATAAGGATGCAGCACAGCACCAGGGTCCTGAGTCCCCTCGAGTCAATGTACTGTGGCATGATTTTTCCCCCATGTTCACTGTGTTTTTTTCTCATGGTCCTCTGGTTTCCACTCATTTCTCGAAATGGTTCAGGTAAACTGGCTACTCTTAATCACCAGTACCTGTGAGAGGGTAAGTGAATGAGTGTGATGCCATGGCACTGTGTCTTGTCCTTGCTTTTAGTGTTAAAAAACTAACAACAAACCAACCCTGACCCTGAATTGAATAAAGCGGTTACTGAAGATGAATGAACAAATAAATCTAACATTGTGTAGCTAATTAACAGGCTGTTGGTCAACATACGTAAATATTCTATCATCACCAGTTAACTTTTCAAATCTGGTTTAAATACTTCTGGATTAAATTGAGTTGCTAAGACATCATTGTTTAGATAACTATGTATTTAAGTGGCTTTCTGAAACCCAGAAGAATGTGATTATGGGTCTGTATAATTCACTAACAATAGCATAATCCAGAACCCACTGACAATAATGTGGGTTCGAGCTCTGTGGCTTTCATTGTTCTGTGGGTTTTTACCAATCTGATGCCTAAATTCGCAACCCAAGCAGAGTTATTTTTACTGAACAGACAACAAAAGAACAATTAGAGAGCGAACATGAGCAAAGATGGCAGAATCCAGAGTCCTGCCAAGTGAAATCTGCCAAACGCTGTCACTTTAAAATGAGATGTTCTTTAAGACTAAACAGTTTCTGTGTTCTGTTTTGTTTTAGCAAATCACTTGAGTTCAAAGTTAAGAGCATTGTTAAATAGAAATGCATTTGAATTCTGCACTTTTTTGGTACTTTATGTGGTCTGTAAGATGTAAATATCTCCTTTAGGAGATTTCCTGTGGTTAGGGAACTTGCACAATGAAAAACATCTGACAAATGTCATTGTGTTTTGGTTAAAGTAAATAAACTGTGATACTGATTGTAGGTTTTATTTACAAACAGTTTTAAGGAACATAGACCATGATGGACTTGGGTATTTGATTATTTAAAATTAAACACATAGCTTATTGTCAAAAAAACAACACTTGCGAATTTGGGTTTGTAAGTAGATTTGTTTTTGTTTTTATTAACCTCAGTAAAAAGTGGATTCAGACACCAGTCAGACCCTTTGACCTTCTGCACATTTTATTATGTTGTACTTTTCCTTCTAAATGGATATAACTGCCTTTTTTTAAGATTCATACTTTACTGATTTTCTTCTCTTCATTTCACAATGTAAAACAAAACAAATACTTCTGTAGATACATGACATATATACCAAAGAGTAAAAAATGTAAGTAAAAAGCTGTCAACATAAAAAAGGTAATAATAAAATAATAATTTAACAAAAAAGAGACCAAACGAAAAACATAGTAATACAGCATGTATCCTCATAAACTCACGTGCAAACCTACAAAAGAAAAAACCTCATCATTTTAAGAAAAACCTTAACAACCATAACATTTTTAATGCCGTAATGTAAAGTAAGGCTATTGGAAAGTATAATGAATAACTCCCCACTACATAATGTTCAAATATCTGATTCTATATTTTCCCCTTCTTCTAAAAAACTTAAATATCTTCCCCATTTTTTAGTAAATTTGTCCATCCTCGGCCATAGCCGAAATGACATCCTCTCATACATAAGCTGCCACATTTTGCCAGTTCATTTTGCCATTCATGCGTAGATGGGATACCTGTTAATTTCCATTTCCTAAGAATTATTTGTCTTCCAATCATAATACACATATGGATCCAGATAATTGCCATTTTTATTTATCAAACTACACTTAATTATTTATAATGACAATGTAAAAAAGATATTTTTTAAGTGTTATTAATAACACATGAAAAACTACAATTTCTAATAAAATGTTGTTGTAGTGCTGTGGCACTCTAAATAATGATCCAGTTATTCCTGAGATGTGTCTATAACTCAGTTAGAGTCCACCTTTTGTCACATAAATTGATTTGACATCATTTGGAATATGTTTTATTAGACCTGATGTAATAAAGGCCGTGTACAACATCTGCAAAGTTATTTGTTAAATGTCAAAAACAATGTAAACAATTATTGACCAAGAACTGGAAAATTAGAACAGAGACATCAGAAATAATTGATATGTTCCACAAAAAAGTTTTAAATTTGTTGTTTAAAAAAAAAATGTAAATACACAATCTATATCAGGGGTGTCAAACTCACGGCCCGCGGGCCAGATCCGGCCCGCCGCGTCATTTGATCCGGCCCGCGAGAGCTTAAACGACTGTATGATTGTTGTGATGGTTTGAGTCGTTACAGAGACGCGCTTATTATGCTGATGTGGCCCTCGGTGAAAATGAGTTTGACACCCCTGATCTACATGATAATTTAAAAAAGGTACAAATTTAAAGTTGAATATGGTATAATATGGTATAAAATTTAAAATGGTATAATTTACAATTTTGGTTATTTGTGATTACAGAAAGGTTCAGTTCTTAATCTCACTTATTAACACAAACTTCTCATGGATTTGGCCATAAATCCTCCTCTTAATTCCAAACTCTGGATCATTTTTCTTTTCTCCACAGTAATGAAGTCATTTAGACATGAAAGCTAGCCCGCTGTGTTAGACGTCATGGCATTTAAAAAAAAAAGGAAAAGCAGGCTTAAAGATGAAGCTTGTTAAGTGATTTAGCTTGACTGAAAATGAGAAGTCTCAGGGATAAAAAGTGTTTGTTTAATGCAGACGGAATGCCATGCGGAGCCAGGAAAGCGAGTGCCTTTATAAGCCCCCGAGCGGAACAGATCCAGACAAACTGGTGCATTGTAATTCTGTCTCGTCTCTTCATTCGGAGTTGCATTAAAGTTTGTTTGTCAGTTGAGTGACTCGAAACGGGGGCCACGAGTCCTGGGAAGGAAAGCGTGGAGATAAGAGATCAAACTGGCCTCTGCATACTGGCTTTATTCGCCTAGATTGCTATCACACAAGAAGCTTGCTTATAGCTGCATATCGTCATTGGTTTTAAAAGGTTTATAAATTTATGAAAGGAAAAATTTAAGTCTGAATCAGATTTTGTTCCTTAATGTATGTTACATATTTATACATTTATTACAATGTACTAGCTAGTGAGAAGTTACAACTACATACTAGTACTATTCATAATTGGCTATCACTTGTCATTAGTAGCTGGAAGGTGCAACAGAAATCTAGAAATAGCGACACAGTGCATGAGTTCCAGGGTTTGGATTCCTAGTGGTGCTATCGGCCTGTCAGGCATCTAAATACAGACCTAATTGGCAATGGTGGGGGAGGGAAGGGGGTCAGTGATTCCTATTCATTTAAGTTTGCCAATCTGCCAAAATTCTGGCTGCACAGCAACATATAAAATTATACAGACACGAGTCTAGAGCTTCAGTTCTAATTCACATCAAACACTGGAATGAAAAATTGAATTTGAGTGACCGGGCAAGGTTGGAAATGTCAGACAGGTTGGTTTGAGTAGGTCAGAAATCTGTTGATCTGTTGGTATTTACATGCACAATAGTATCTAGAATTCCAATGTTGTAGGAATGTTTTCTGTAACATTTTTTCGATAATTAATTATATACACCTGTGAGCAAAGCAGTGTCCACACATTTTTGGCAACGGAGTGCACTTGTTTCCACTCACTGGTGTGCTAACAACAATAATAATATGATAAAGTCTGTGTTACAGCCAAATGAAAAGTCCTATGGAATGGTTTGTTTAGTCCCACGCCATAGTAACACACCCAACAGTCTTGTAAAATGTTGTATGGACCAATATACCCATGCCTTTGCACTAGCAGAGCTAAGATATGGCACCTTGGAGCATTTAAAACAGTTTGAACTGCTTTTAAAAATTAAAGTTCTTTATTTATTGCTGGGGGAGAAGTTTTCCTCTTAAAGCAGCACTATTTAAACAGCCCAATAGTAATTATGATCTCACATTAGATTTTAAGAACACCTTGAACAACAAGTTTAAGCAACTTAGTCTCATTAAGTTCTGTTCTAGTCTTTAGGCTCGAGGGCTGTCAGGAGGAATTCCAGCATATCCTGATCTGAGAGCAATTTTCAGTTTAAATACACTTAAGATTAGAACGTGTGCCGTCCTAGATGAGTGAGAAAGGGTAACTTTTACACTACAGCTAATTAAGGGGGAGCAGTTTTCTCATTATTTTTAAAAACACACAACCCAACATCATGATGCAATTTGGTTTTATCACCGGTTGGATAGTTATAGTGTGGCTGCATGATTTCCTGTTGCAAAACGCGTGTGTTGTGCCATTAGCGTGAGTAATTTCACACAGCGGGTTGCCAGTTGTGCGTGTGATCCTTCATCATGAGGAGGGGCGAGGCAGTCACTGTTCATTAAAATAAAAAAAACAAGTTGGCTGCAGATCCCATTCCGCAGTCGTCCGGCCTTGTTGTGGGTTTGCGCTCCTGCCATCATTCTTTAGCTATTAATAGAGAAGATGCCACTCAGCACAGATGACAGGGAAAACATGTAAAAGCAACGGTAATGCTTAAGCTAATCTGCCTCAAGCACGTACACCTGACCTGATGACTGATATTTTAACTACTTTCCCATGCAGGAACATTTTTACTTTACATCTATATCTACGCAAACTCGCACAAATACTTCACGGTCCAGCCAACCGGAATCAAGGTCACCACAAGAACAAGAAAGAATTAGGAACCAGATCAAAACAATGATTCGTATAAAAGGGCCGTCCTAATACTTTTTAAAAAGATTTAGGAGGTTCCTCAAGGCTCAGTGTTAGGCATGCAACTGTACTAGGCTCCATCTGCCAAATGACATTTCATAGTAATATCCCTAGTGCCCAGGGACATCCATTAAGCAAATTCAAAGCTAACCCACTGTGTCTCAAGTATGACCCCACTTGAATCCAGCCTTTTAAATCATACAAGCTCCGTCAACACAGAAGATCAAGTAGAAATATGCCCGGCGTTAAGCGAGGCTCCTCGTACACCAGCCTGCACTTGAGCCCTATCAGATAAATGAGATCAAAATTACATTACAGGGCTTTTTTATGGCGTCATGAAAAGACGTAGCCCACAGGTATGTTGCTTGGCCTCGTAATATGCTTCAGAATTGTTACCATCTGGGTGTACTGTCGGGAAGGCTTCTCCTTTTAAAACCTCAAAGCGAAACGATACAAGCAAAGCGCTGTGTTCATAACCAGGTTTAGTATTACTGCACAAATACACACATGCAAACAGATATGCACAAAGTACACACACACACAAACACACATAGGAATCTGGCTCTGTGTATTTCAAAAATGAAAATTATTTAGGTCTCAGGTTACTGTAGTTGAAAAAATAAGAACTGTACAATTGGCTACAATTGGCTTCAATTGGCTGACAGGGGTCAAAAACGGGACATGAGCTTCTGTTTTGCATCAAAATGAGGGTGTCACATCATTGTTGAACATTGTTGAGCTTTAAGGTGAGGTAACATCAGGTTTTTGGATGCAAAATTGTGTGCCTAACATGACATCCAACAAATCAGAAGGCCGTAATGTGGTAGAGAAAAGGTAGCTCAGTGGTTAAGGTAATGTAACTACTGATCAGACGGTTGCTGGTACAAGCCCCACCATAGCAAAGTTGCCACTGTTGGCCCCTGAGAAAGGCCCTTAACCTTTACTTGCTTGCACTGTATTCAGTCAATTATAAGTTCCTTTGGTTAAGTGTATGCTTAATGCCACAATTGTATGAAGGACGATAAGTCATTTAATTGGATAAGTATTGTAGGGCAGCTGTAGCCTAGCGGTCAAGGTACTGGACTAGTAAGCTGGAAGTTGCTGGTTCAAACCCCACCACTGCCAGATTACTATTGTTGGGCCATTGAGCAAGGCTTTGAATAAAAGTGTCTGCTAAATGATGAAAATGTAATGTAATTATTGCTGAAATGTAAGGTTTTGTACTTTGCTAATTAGACATTAGTAAACATTTATTTATTAGGATTTTAATATCATGTTTTACACACTTTGGTTACATTCATGACAGGACAGATAATAATATTGGTTACACAAGATTCATCAGTTCAAGTTTTTAATGTCGAACACAGTCATGGACAATTTTGTATCTCCAATTCACCTCATTTGCATGTCTTTGGACTGTAGGAGGAAAGCGGAGCGCCTGGAGGAAACCCACGCAGACACAGAGAGAATATGCAAACTCCACACAGAAAGGACCCGGATCACTCGACCTGGGAATCAAACCCAGGACCTTCTTGCTGTGAGGCGACAATGCTGCCAACCGAGCCACCGTGTCGCCCTATTGAACATTTATGGTATATCCAAAGAAAACATAAATTATTTGTTAGGTTTTTACTCAGTCACCCAAATTCCTGTCCCTTGAGCTAATAGAAAGAACTTAACCAGAAGAAGAATCATTTGTTGAATCTCGTGCACAGGGAAAGCACCCAGACAAGACACCAAGTCAAAGTATGAATGCCTCTGTTTATTGAAAGAAAACAGAGTTTTTATAAACACAAGAAAAGTGTGTGTGTGTGAGAGAGAGAGAGAGAGAGAGAGAGAGAGAGAGAGAGAGAGAGAGAGAGAGAGAGTGTGTGTATGTGATGGCTAAACTACATGAGAAAGTTTTAGAGAGAAGAAGAGTTTTGATCAACAAGAACAAAACTAGCCAAAACAATGTTCAGAACTGCATGCTCAGCTCGTAAGCGGTGAGAAGTGCAGAAATACTAGGCCTAACACCAACAAGTATATGGACATAAGTGTAACTAAGATCTAATATTATTGTAATCAAATGTACAGTGAACTATAACCTAACGTCGGTTTGGCTTTAGTCTACAACAACTGTAACACCAGCTAATGCGAAACTAACTACACCAACAGGAGAGCATGTGAAAATGTGGCCTGATTTAATATATATGGATTCAAAGTGGAAAACTTAATGATCAGTTCCCAATATCAGAACACTTTTGGAACAATGTACAAAAAAACAGCACCACCCACCCCAACCCCCATTCCCAAGAAATAGCCACTTACACCACTTAAACCAAGAAACAGCCCTGATATGAGGCACTAGCCCTGCCACAGTGTTAAAGTATATGAAGAAACCAAAAAGATGCCTAGCAAGATTTTTGTCAGTTTGTCTGTGTAAACCGACAAAAATTTTATCTCAGCAGCCCGAATCCCCTTAAGGATCGTACACAATTTCAAGTAATTACCTCAGATCTTTTTGACGCCTCACCCAAACTGACTATTGTCTAGTGTTCTTTAAAGTCCAGATCTCATGTACCCTAAAGCTGTTCAAAACTGCACGGTCCTGCTAAATGCTACGATATGCTCATACACCCTTTCTCTGCTGCGTCTATGACAAGGAGCACCGCTGTCCAGCCACCCCGAAAAAGCCCACTACCCCACACCCTTTTCGAAGCTGAAGCTGTTGTTAATAAAAGTTAAAAAGAAGAGGATGAAAAGGGGGCGAAATTGAGCTGCCCATGCTCTATTATTTCTTCTCTGTATGAGAGCTGCCCTCTTGCTGGGCAGGCCGACAGTGTCAACCCTTAGGGACGGGGGGTGGGGGGGACAGAGGATGGAAGCGTGTGTGTGTGGATGAGTATGTGGCCACTACCAGCCCTAGGGCGAAACAAATCATTTGCCTCTCAGTGGCTTCAAAGGGTGGGGAAGGGGGAGCAATTACATTTAAGTAACTAAATGAATAGATAGTCCAGCCAGGCAGCATTCCAAGAGGAAAACAGAGAGGAACCTTTTTAGGGAGGTGGTGTGCAAAAGCGGCGGGCTAAATATAGTCTTAAAGGCCAAAACAACAGCAAGATCATATTTGTAATACAGCCGGCGTGATAGTAAACTAAGCAAACCACTTTAAAAGAACTGAGATGCAGTTGAAGGTTGGTCGGAGGTTTACATAAACTTGAAAGGAACAAGCATGTCATGGCTGTTTTGAGACTGCGGTATTTCATCTGGTGACTGAGTTCTTTCAGAGGTTTATTGTATACATTCGGCAACTCAGATTATCAATTCAGATGTGTAGAAAATACTACGTTGTCATTTCACTTGGTAGTATGGCCTCCTAAATCTATATCAGTAACAATGATTGATCTTAACTAGTGACTCCTGTGCACTTCTATACTGTAAACCGGTCTGAAGCAGGCTTTAGGACCATGTTGAAACATTTGGTCTCTCTCCATTATATATTTATTACAGTGACAGTGGTAGCCAAGTGGGTAGAGCTCTGGGCTATCAATCAGAAGATTGTTGGTTCAAATCCAGGCTCTGCTATGCAGGCACTGTTGGGCCCTTGAGCAAGGCCCTTAACCCTTTCTGCTCCAGGGGCGCCGTACAATGGCTGACACTGCGCTCTGACCCCAGCTTCCAAACAAAATTTCAATGTACTGTACATGTGTATATGTATATATGGCAAATAAAGGCATTTTCTTCTTCTTCATCATCTTATTATTATTATTACTATTATTATCATTAGGTAAATGCTTTATCCTGACCAGGAAGCACTGAAAGCCTATCGCGAAAACACTGGACACATGTGGTGGGAATGCTACTCTATTATACACACTTACACATTTACTGGAAAACACAGGGATTCTTTAGGAAGGCCAGTTTACCCAGCGACGTGCATGTTTTTGTGATCTGGGAGGAAACCAGAGCTCACCTTTTTATTCAGTACACAAATAAAAACTAATCCTGCACTTCCTACTAAAATCTAATTACTAATCTTACTGGATCTTATTAGATCTTACTAATCTTACTCATACTCTATATTATAATACATATTATTTATTATCATTGTTATATTATAATAATTATTATTATTAGATATTATAAGTATGGTGTTCTTAGACTGTAGATCATTTATAACAGAGAGAGAAAATGTTTACTGAGAACAATGTTTGATACATAAAAATACACCAAGACCTGTCAAAGCAACAAAATGTCCAAAATCATCAACCTGAGAAACACAGCGCAGCTGTCTATTACTCTATTACTCTAGCCCACCACCACCAGAATGGACGGGCACTCTACAGACAAAGTCGCTCATGTCTGATGGACAGAGGGCCGAATAAGGTATTGTCTTATTGCCGCTGCATTGAGACCAGATTTACTGCCTGTTCAAGGTGCATGCATGAGTGGTGGAGGAATAACTGAGTCTAGTGTTTTCCTCTGTGCTGGCTGGTGAAAAGACAAGCCTGATGGTTTAAATAAACTCAAAAGGGGTGTGTGCTAGGCTCCAGTCTTCTTGGCCAGAATAGTTGTCATCCGTAAAGCAGAGGTCGACAATGCAAAGAGGGGAATTGGACATGTCGACATAAAAAAAACTAAATGAAAAGAAATACATTAGCACATGGAGAACTTTTAATCATGGGTAATCCCAGTAAGTATGTGGTCATCTGACTTGGTGGGCTATGTTTATTGCAATCTGTGGTGTTCAAATAGTGCAACATCATGAAATTTAGAAGATTTAAAGGAACTAATGCACCTTATATCATAAGTATTAAATCTTTTTAACACTATTTTATCCAGATCAGGATCAGGGAGGGTCTGGTTTCTCCGGAATCACCAGGTCAGTGCGGTAACACACCCGGACTAGATGTGATTCCAATGTGGGGCACTGGCCACCACCCTTCAGACACAGATGCTCAATTTGCCATAGGCACCTCTGGGGATTTAAACCCTGGATCCCAGCGGTAGTGGGCTAGCGCTATCAGAAACGAAAATCATTATGTCTTTGCATCACAATGCATTGTCACATGGCGTACTTTAGTTATTTGTTAATAGACAAGTGATTATTGAAAAAAGCCCATTTCTGGTTTTCTAGTACCAAAAGTTCCTGTACTATTCACAATGGGCGAGCAAGAAAATAAGCGAGCAAGAAAGAGAGAGATCCTTTCAGTAGAAACTCACCTGCAGTGAGAGAACTATGGGCCTTTTGGGGCGAATAGAGAGCAAAGCAGCTGCCAGAGCTGTTAGCCTCGACGCCCAGCTGAGAGGAAAAAAAGAGGATGCAGGGCTTCTCACCACAGGCCACTTAGTAACAGCAGCCCAGTGCCAAGCCTGGAGAATGAGAATGTGAAGACCCATCAAGATTCTGGAACTAAAAATCACTTATATCTCTCTTTCCTTTTCGGTCAGTATGGTCCTTCCCTTCCTCACTACTCTTATTTGGGATTTTTTTTGCATCAGCCTCTCTTCTTTGTGCCTGTAGTAGCCAATCAAGATTGGCTAAAGTCCAGGTCATTTTGTTCCTCAAGAATACACCTGTAATCTTGTCTTGAAGATGCCTTTTATATCCAGTGAAGCCTCTCAAATAAGTGGTGACTGAAAGCCCAGTCTCCTTGATTTACTACTTACACAAGAATGTCTTTCTTTCTTTCTTTCTTTGTCTCGCTGGCTTTTATCTTCCGTCACAGCTCATTTCACTAAGGAGCATGAAACAAAAGTCCAAAATTAGTGAAAGACAGACAAGAGACAGAAAACCAGCAAATGACAAATATGCACTCAGAGAGTATAGATACCAATGGCAACCCAGAGGAAAAGAATACCCCAGCATGACCGGATCATTAGAATGCATGTATGGGCTAAAGAAGAACCATACGCAACAGATGCCAAGCGAGAGAGCAGCAGTAAGGAGCACAGCCACAGGCCATGACTAGTGTGGGAACCGATGGCCTGCATTCATCGTTCACACTTGTATTTACAAGTAGAGATTAGCTAATGACAGCATAAAAAAGTTTTCAAACAAAAGCAGCCAACTAATTGATTTGTCCCTTTTGATATTTTTCAAGATCTAAAGCGGACTGGATAATCAGGTTGTCAGAACTGAGGTAAAGCAAACAGCAGAAATAATGTCAACACAAAAACAGTGATGGTGGTAGATTGGCAGTTAAGATACTGGACTAGTAATCAGAGGGTCACTGGATGTACAACTGAGAAACATAGTTGGATAGATGGACAGGTGGACAGATCTTAAAACCTACTGCTGGTCTGTTTGATGTAAAGTTGGGTAACAACATGATGCTTGTTCTGTTGGATGTTCTGTTTCGCCGTGTAATAGACAGGAACCCTGTCCATTGTTTATTCCTACGCTGTGGGTATTTCGAGTGGCACTGGACCCACCATGACCCTGACAGGAAGACCTTGATCCAAAATTTATTTTTAGCTCATGAATAAACTAAATATAGAATTGTAATCGTAATGGTAGCATGTTGTATTACAAATCTGAATGATTAAAGTCATCCAAATGATTTGAACAAATTAAAGGTTATTATTATTATTATTATTATTATTACTATTATTATTGTTATTATTATTAATAAGAATATTTTAGTATTTCTTACCTCCAAAAAAATCTATTTTTTTTGCTTATTTTTGTTTTTAATAATTAACCATATTGGTGTTTATTTATTTGTCTTGTGGTCTTCAAGCTTTTTTAATCTCCAAAGGATTTTTGGTTGGTTTCATATTTTTAGTTTTTTATTTCTAAAAGTTGTTAATAGGAATTAAAAATGTACAGAGAAGCACTAATTTCAAATGAAATAAAAAAAATACAGCTTAGCTTAACAAGAAAACATTCTGCATTGTTGTCTTTAGTGCTATTGTTTGTTTTTGTTTTCCGTTTGCATTTGAAGGTGGCAGCTTGCACATTTCAGTCACTGCTCGACTCGAACCTGTGCAAACCTGAAAAGCTACTCATTGGCGGCTAATCTGCAAAATCAATTCCTCTTAGTTTGTGCTAATTACCTGTCTATTAATGATTCACTTCTGAAGAGGCTTTGAAATGCAACAAGCCAATTACCTGCAGCTTCTCCTTAATGTCGGCTTAAAAGGCCCTGTGATCTTCCTCCTGCCCCTCCCCACAGTGCTTCCCTATTCTCGCTACACAGCGAGAGCCCTACGCCTCTGGGGCATTTCCCAAACGTTTCATTTACAATGCCCTGCAGTCCATTTTCACTGTTGGAAAAAGTGCAATTGTGTTTTCTAGCTCATTTGAGTCAACAAAAGCCTCTGTCTCTCGTGAGCTCATTCCTCTGTCTTTTTCCCGCATGCCTTCTTCGGCCCAGGGGAATCTGACCGAGAGAATAGACTGAGATGAATGGCATATGTCATGTTAGGAAATTAGGAGATCCTATTGAAACAACCACTGACTACAGACTTCTGTAAACCTTAACTAGTTATTGTGATCAAAACCTTAAATGGGTTTACATTACCATTATTCCACAAAAACACGTTCTGGATAAAGACTGACCAGAAACTTTGTTTTGATTTAATTTGTCATGAAAGAAACTCAAACACTGACCTGCCATTACGGTCAACTATATGAGGCAGACATCTGCCCAGATACCATGGCTCCGGCCTCCTGCCTCACGTCCTGTGCGTGTTTTTAAAAGCCCTTTGCACCCTCTCGGCATGTCACAACTGGTCGTATCATGCTGTTCTGAGATCAGCTCGAAGACTTCTCCAGTGCAAGTTAAGGTTCCTTTTCGGCTGAGCTCAGATCAGCATAAGAGTCTCTTTTCCTCCCTGCACCTCCCCTTCTATTCACATTAAGAGGGGCCAAAGAGTGTTTATTCAAAGTCTCTTTTAACTGTTCGACCCCCTGGTGGACAGCTCTTTCATGGGAGGAATTTCAAATTGTAATCTGGGGGCAACCAAGAACACAGATTTATATTCATGGCCCAACCTCTGCTGACCATGTAATTATCTGACATCAGATGGAAATTTGGATAAAACAGTTCTAAACTGCTTCTAATCTCAAGACATGCAGGAATTCTGGTTATATGGTAAGACGTAAAAAATTTCTTGGCTCCAGATTTAGTTGTGGTTCCTTTCTACATGGTCAAAAGTATGGGGTAGTCAGTGTTTACATTTTCTCTCAAATGTCTGTCATACTAGAGCTGTCCCAGTCAAGTGTAAATAGCTGTCTATGAGCAATAACAGCTCAAACATACATACATCTTTTGTACATACTGTATTTGTAAAATTAAAAAGCTCACAGGCTGCAGCTTGCCGAGTGCTAAGCCACATGACACTTGGAATACGTGTTTGAAAGAGCCTAGCAGAACTACTTTTAAAAGAAGTGTTTAGATTTTATGCGTTCACAAACCTTTGAAATCCACCTTGCATTGTAAAAGATCACTACACAATGATGGACTGTCCATGTCTATAAAATCATAATATTCTAAGAAGTTAGGAAGTGACAATTGAGCCAAGATAATTGAGCTTAAGTTTAATATGAGGCATTGCAGAGCCAGATAGATCCTCAATCCACTATTCAAATATCAAATATCAGACTCTCCTTTTCATATCCTGTTCACTAAGAAGTCTATGAACAAAGTTTCCAAATTGCGCTCAATTTTAGGTCACTAGAGGCCTCGTTGTGCACACCTATAATATCCTTTCATGACCACTTAGCATGTCTTGACATCAAACGATTTGTGACAGTAAGACTGACCCTGGAAGGACCTTAATTCATGGTTGGGTATCAAATCTCATGAAGAGTCATTTATGACTTGAAAATGATTGTTGATCTGGAGTGGAGATCAAACCGACAGTAGATATAACTCATCTCTGATACGGTCAGGTCTGAGGATTCAGCTAATGCTATTTAAAGTCTCCCTGAACAGGCAAATAATATCCCTACCTAAGCTATATTGCCAGTTGTGTGTTTTAGCCATCACTGTGCAAACAAATGTAAAAAATTGGTAAAATAAATTATATTTTTCAGCTTTGAGGCAACAGTTTGGGAAGGCCTTTATGTACATAAAGACATGGTTTGACAAGTTTGGAGCTTGTGATGGAGCTTCAGTGGCCTTACAGAGCCCTGAACTTCACACCTTTTAGTATTTTTTTTAAAACTTTGGCTGCCACCCAGGCATTTCCACACAAAAAAGTGTGTGACCTTACAAACGTTTATTGACTGAATGGACACAGATTCCCACAGAATCACTACAAATCATGTGGAAACACTTTTCAGAAGAGTAGAGGCTGTAAAGCTGTACACGCTGACCATGGATTTGGAAATGAATGTCCAAAATGCTCAAAGTCAGATCAGATGTCCACATACCATTGGCTATATAATATATAAACATGCAAGACGTTTTGCATGTTCGCCATACCCATATGGGTGTGTTTCAGGTTGCATTTATTGATGCAGAGGTGACCTGTGGTAAGCAACAACAGTTTTTCGAAGCATCCTATAACCAAGTAACTATATTCATCACAGTAGTAATGCCAACTAAGGGCTCAGAGCTTGGCACAAACCAGATTTGCTCACAAAGACCAAGTATTTGGTCATGATGGCCTCACCTGTTATCAGTTCATCTGCTTATTGTGGAATGTTTTTAAATGGTTTTGCTTGAATATTCTATAAACCTTTCACCCTTATTTTGCCCCTGTCCCAACTTAAATAAAATCAAGTCGGTCCTACAAAATATTAAGTAATCTTTTTCTCCTTTTGTCAGTTAAATTAAGGTTCAAGAAAGGGCCTAATGTTCATGAGGGCCCAAAAATACACGGTTTGCAAATTCAGTATTTGAACTAGATAAGTGTAAAACACAACTGTTGTGAATGACTCACCAACTGAAGGTGTCTTGGCCACAAACTTATACCAATTCGATGTCACATTTATAGTTTATGTGTTGCCTTAAACTAATTTAAACATTCGTGATAAACAACTGACAGTTTATAGAGCTAAAACTGCTAAACTTCGGCTAAACCGCCGTTCTTGCGTGAACTGAATCAGTTTATGAGCAATGAATCGACTCGAAAGCTGACTCATCTCAACCGACGTGCCAGGAATCAGGGAGTCGGATCTTTTCAGAGTCGAATCTTTGTAGGATTCTTTACAATGAAGAAAAGTAACTAATGTATCATTTGTAATTACAAATGCTAATGCCGTTGGGTAAAGTTGTGAGCTTTCCCCTACAACCAGGCAGGTTTTCCGCTGAATTATAAGTCTAGAAGCTCCGGAAAATACTCTCAAATGTGTCTTTAGGAATGTTAAAGGTTTTGGAAATCTTTTCATACCCATGGCTCTTTAGGTGCAGTAAAATAATCTCCTCTCTTAGCTTTTGTCAGCAACTTAGTTTTCACCATGGTTGCAAAATACCTTGAACACATCACAGCTGAAGCAAATTAAGGATGGTTAATGAGTTACCAATTGTTTAATCATGTTGTAATTCAACTATACGTCATATAGGCTAGCAGTTGGTTTTAAATCATATGTTGTAAAGGGAAAGACTTAAATAAAAGATTTCTAAGGCTTCTAAGACTAACAAAGCTACTGCCTATAATTACTGTCAATGGTTGCATAACCAAGTACTACACAAGAGAGATGAGTACTTTTGGATTTCCATTAACTGTTTTCTCTTTGTGGTGTTTACTAAAAGATGGGCGTTCAATTCAAAATTAAAGAGTTTTTTAACAGAGCTTTGTATTTATAATGACGCTGTGTAAAATGTTCTGAGTAGTTCTTTGTTTTAATGCTATTTGAGGGGCAAGGAGGTCATTTCTAATCTGGCCATATTTTACTCAGACACAAGCAGTTGAATGCCCACCAGGCCAATGGCTCTGTTAAGACTTAAAGTGTATTTTCTTGGTTGTAAGTTAGTGCATTAGCCACCAACGCCAAACAAAATCCAAGTTATCGAAGCCTGGAATCGAATTGGAAAATACTCCATATGAAGAGGGCCATTATTGCCTGTGTGAATTGTACAAAATCTACATTGTATCAAAATCAGCTCTCCAAGATCAGTTTGACATTCAAAACAATTTATGCAAATAAACCTTTTTAAAAAGAAAAATAATTAGAGGCCAATTTGAATTACATATAAAAATACAATTGAGTGTTGGATGTGCAGATATTTAGTTATTTAGCTGATAATTTCCTAACAGTTTTTAAATCTGTTGTGACAGAAATAAAAACACTTTGAGCTGTAATTCTCAGCAATTAACTGCAATTTATACAATAGCTTGTGGTAAGAATTTGACTGAATGGTTCTAGTTTAATTTAGGCAGCCACAAAAGCATGTATGAAATAACATATTGCCACTAAAGTCTATGAAGTTGTGTGCCCATTAAGCACTTAAGAAGACAAACACACCTACGTACTTCTTTTGTTCATTCCTGGTTGGTTTTAGAAATTGTGTAACTTCAGCTTTTCTCCTTCTGTTTCACTAATAAACATACATTGACTCTTTCTCTCTCTCACACACACACACACACCACACACACACTTTCCAATCCACGATACTGGAGATGTGTGGGCTGCCTGGCTAGATCCTGGCCTCAGGAATTTAATGTGGAAATTGCTGGAGGGCCTGCTATTAAACTTATTATGTGGTCATGCTTAGTTACAATAGATTCTCACATAAAAATACAAAAAGCACTGAATGCACTATTTATTATAATTTTAATGGGGTTTTTTTATCACAGCAATATTTAGTATAAAAATGCACATAACTATACTGAAAACTGAGAACTACTAAAAGCAATTTACACAGCACCTTGAGAAAAGTACAATTTATGAACATATGGTTGCTGCATTCAGTGATTTGTTGCTATTTTACAATTGAATCATAATTATCTGTAAAAATCACAAAGGGAAAAACTGTATTTACTTAAACATTCTAACTTGAAATGTAAACAATTCATAAGTACATATCTCTCTTGTCAGTACATGGTTAAGCAAACTTTGGCAGCAGCTACAGCTTGTAGTCTGTGTAGATAAGTCTTAGTTAAATCTGCTGAAGAAAAGCACTAACAACATTATGCTACCACCACCATATTTTACAATGGGGATGGTATTACCTGGTTGATATGCTTTGTTTGATATATGTCATGATATTGTTTTGTATGATATGAAAATATACTTAAAATTACAAGGAATTTACTTTGTTACTTTGTTAATCTTACTATTGGTTTAACACATACACTGGAAAAAATATTTACCTTAGTTAAAATGTGAAAATATGAAAAATATGAGTCAGTGAAATATACAATTAGTTTATAGGATGAATCCATTTCAGTTCACTGCCAAACTATTTATATGCTGTTAGCTTTTCTTTATCTTTTCAGTAAAGACACATGACTGTTCCTAGCTGTTCTGAAATAATAGACATGCATATCAATGCAGTTTCTTCTCAGGATCCCTCGTCCGTTTCACAACATTTTTGGCAGCCCTTTCCCTGCTGAGAAACTGAATGGGGAGAAAACAAACCTTCCCTGGCTGGCTCTCTTTTTTGAGACAGAGCCATGTAGTCAGTCTGTAGCTCTCAATGTAGAAACAGCAGTATGTCCCTGGCACCTTCTTCCTTTGAGGAAGAGTAAATACAACATTTGTGTGCATACATCCTGCCTTCCTGTCAATCACAAAGGAAAACGTTATTTTTAAATTGGCTTCTGGGTCTGAATATAGAACAAATGAGAAATTTGCAGCTTTGGTTTTACATGGCAAATAATTAATTCTTAAATAAGGCTTCACTTAAATAATGAAGTACAGGTATTTTATTCTGTAATTGAATAACTTTTAACATCTTTCACAGTGAAAAAAAAATATAGCTATATACATATATTTTTTTTTTTTCCACAAAAATTGGTCTAAAAAGAGGACTACAAATAAAGAACTATAGTAAAAAGATCTTCGTAGCTAATTTTATTTTTAAAAATTGTAAGAATGCCATTAAATTAGTCGATCCAGTAAAGACATTGCTTTTAAACCATTTATCCTTGAAATACAATTGTCCATTACCTGTTTTCTGTTTTTTACAAATCCCTAAGGTTCTGAGATTCCTGACATTTAAATACTTTGCTGTTCTGTGTCTGTGGTGTGACTGCGAATTGCATATGGTTCTTTAGTGTAAAATCTAAGTTCTTAAAGGAAGGAACCACAGACAGACATCAGATAACACAACAAGACAATGTTTTCATGTTAATATAAAGAATAATATTTCATTTTGTTGTTAATGTTGATAAGTAAATAATACTCTTTCATTCTTTAAACAAATTAAAAAATACAACGTGTATGTAAATTATTTTACTGCAACAGTAACTCTCTAAACACACTGTTTTTACGGTTGAACAACTGAAGTTCAAGTATTAAAAATGATTAATACATTTATATTACCTAATTTTAATCTTACTGATAAGTCTATTTTTATTATTTAATGCAGTAATAAAGTCATTTTTGTCAAGGCTTAATATTGTACTCCAATATCATCTGAACACCTTAAGTTCGCACACCACTGACAGAGTGAGCTGATGTATGGTGGGAAGGTAGTAACTGGAGGGTCTAGTGATTTAACTAAACCAGACGTGTATAAGGAATCAAATTCATATTCTAATAAATCCAAACACAGAAAGAAAAACGGCATCATACTGTCACAGTAGGGCCTCTGGAGTTCATTAAATTGAGACTGACATGCACAATCACCAACATTTGAACTTTTGCTAGGCATTTCAGTTCTAAATTTGCCTTGGCCCCAGTTTTTATGAACTGGCTGAGTGGTTTCATCCAAGCCTGAAACCGAATTGGAAAAGACTCCATGTGAAAGGAGCCGTTATTGCCTGTGTAAATTGTGCGGCCTGTTGTGACCTGACCTTCAGGGGTAAATCTTATTTCAAACTGTGATGTGATATCTAACAAAAAGCAAAAGACTTTCATGCTGTGTCAGATGGGTGTGTGTCTGTGTGTAGTTAGTTAAGGAGGGAATGTTATGAAACAAAATACATCAGCTGAGATTCATTTTATAAGAGGCACAGCATATATGTTTACTTAGACTCAAATTATTCTTCCTGGGGTTTGCTTTGAGATTGTTCCGTAATGCATCTATATGCTTTGTTGACTTGGTGGTTAAATGCTCACACTAAATTGGACAGAAAAATTTGGGGAAAATACTGCATCACTGTATTCATAATATTTGTACCACAATTGGAAAACACTAAAGCCACTAATTGTAGGTAAACGGGTAAATGTATGGGTGTGGGATAAATTGGTGAACTTTCCAATGTGAATATCTGCTTCGTGCCCAATATCTGATGCCTGGAACACACTTGAAAAATGTTGGAACATGCAAAAACAATAAACAAAAAGAACCATCCAGACTGATAGCAGCAAAAGGTGCAAATGCAGACATCAGTTATGGTATAGGGGTGCATCAGTGCCCATGTCATGGGTGACTTGCATATGTGTAAAGGTAACATTGATACTGAGGCATATATCAGGACCCAAGTACTCACGTGAAAAACATACAAAACCAGCAGGTAATGATCAAACTAAGGGCCCTTGGTTGCTGAGCAGCAGCCTCACCACCATGACATCATGATATTAGCCTAATGTAAACTTGTCAACCTTAGCAGCCATAGTTCTCATAGTGTTGCTCATACTTTAAGGAACTCACTGCTTGGATTAATAATAACTAAATAATACCTAGTTATAAGTTATAAATAAGTTATAGTTATAAATAATAATGAGATATAAGAAATCCTTATAAAATAAGTTATATGCTTCCAACTTTGTGGCAACAGTTTGGGAAAGGCCCAATTGAATTCAATTGTGCCTGACCTGCAAATGCTCTTTTGACTGATATCGAAATGGTATACTCAACAAGCTGATGGTCAGGTGTCCACATATTTAATGTGCGTATAGTGTAGCTTACCAGTCTTCCATAACACCTCAGTAGAAGGTATGTAAATAGCAAATGTATTAAACGAATCTGTATTTATGTTATAGGGTGCCCAGGAAAAAAGCATTCTTTCATCAACCATTTTTACGTAATCGTTGTCACAACCAGGCCTAAGGACTATTTTACTAAGAACTTATTTTGTAAGTAAGGCCTAAAAAAAGACTATATCTATTTCAAAAAGGAAAGTACATTTGTTTTGTTTTTATTTTCTTATCAAAAAAGCTTTCAAATTGGATGAGTTCACTTCACACAACCATAGCCACTAAGTCTATTGTGTACACTGTAATAAGTACCAATAAGTAAAATGTAAGATGTAATAAGTATTTTAAAGATCTTGATCTAATTCCAGTCAGTCTGGTTACTTTTTAAATACAGTAGTTAAGTTTTACAGTGCAGAGCTGAAGTTCAGGAGGGAAATAGTTAATCTTCTCTGAACTCTGTAGCCTCGGAGCTATGAGCTATACTGGACTATGGCATATTTGGAGGACAATTGGTTAAGTGGAGTTAACTGTTGCCTTTTTCTCCCTGAGGTAGCTTCGCTTTTGATCCTGCCCTGCCTGGCGCCTTCCAAAACGCAACTCGTCTGGCTTATTAAATGCCGAGAGAGAGAGAGAGAGAGAGAGAGAGAGAGCGAGGAATGCATGTTGGCTTCTAAGCTGAAGCTTTTGTAACCTTAAAAGCCCATGACAAGCCTTAAATTGAGGTAAAGCGGTGTGAACAGCCTTATCCAATCAATTTCCTTTATCTGCTGCATGTGAATCAGCCAAGAATTGTTTCTTAAATAAATGGCAGAGGTGCTTTATTTCCCAGATGCATTACTATATTATATACTGTATTCAAATAATAGTTTTCCCATCACAAAACAACATAGGCCAATTTTATTTATTCTGACATTTGCAACGTTTTACAAATTTAAGAATGCAAAACACTTTTAGGAATTGTAATAACTGTTTAGCAACCTTCTAATCTGCCTTTTTAGCAACACCTCAGTATTGGTTTTCCTTTAACTGCATTTGGACTACATATTGGACCTCCTAGATGCGTTTTGATTCGTGGGGATGTAGTCAGAGACATGAAGACAGAGACATTTTTTCTGTTTTAAGGCATTAAAAATATTTTTTTAAAAGTAGGACATTTGCCAAACGTTTTCCTTTACATGTAAATCTTTTTTAGTGTCTTTTTAACAACATCTGTAGAATTCAGCTTAGCTGTCTCTATTTAGTTAAATATAACATGATATGGTAAATTTGATTATTAGAAGTCATATGTTAGGAAATATAATTTTAATTTCACTACTATTTTCAAGCTGTTGTCAACGTTTTGATAAGAGACACATTTTAATAAATGTAATATCTGTTGTACATTTCAGTAGGTAATGCTGTGGACACCAAGACAGTACACACAACTTTTTTTTTTACCTCACCTATCATTTACTCAGTACCATGTACTGGCCATCACCACTGTCTCTAGTCTTGTCTCCCTTAATTACATTTTAGATTAGACATGTCTTTTGTATTTATTGTACTGTACTGTTTTTATCTGTATTGTGTACATATTGTATTGTCTTGCACTTTTTGTTCTATGTTGCACCCTGGTCCTGGAGGATCGTCGTTTCGTTTCAGTATGTACTTGTATACAGCTGAAATGACAATAAAGCCTCTCTTGAACTCTCTTGAACTCTTGAACACAACATTATGTGAAGCTTCGCTGAGTTTTCTTCGTTTTTTAAAGGCTGTCTTGACTTTCAGATATCTGAGTTTTTATTTGTTTTCTTTATTTTTTACACCAGCCTTCATCTGTTTTTTTTTTTTTTTTTATGTATTTAATTTTGCCAAATGCATTACCATATTACACTATTTTCTTTCAGTGTAATAGACACCATCTCTTTCGATATCTGTTATAAATAAGACTTTTTGCTTTCTTGACATTTAATACTGTAAGTTGCTAGAAGATTACATTTCATCTACTTACTTTTTAAAATATGTTTTCATCAGCTTGGGTAGATTTCTGTTTGTTCCATGCTTCCTGACGTTTACATGCAAACGTGTTATTATAGATATGTTTTTATGTTGACAGTGTAAATGTAATCACTTAATAACCACCTCATGCATTTACACAGTTTACACATGTTCAATTGGTTTTCTAGATTTGTTGCTTTGGATTTGCTGTTGCAAAACGCGTTACCATTTTACCATAAATTTTATCTTATTAGAAAACATTAATTAAAACGTTAAACATTGACCTTCTTTTCGTTTGTGTTTTTCTAAATGTCATTTATGTGGTCAAATGGTTTATATATATATATATATATATATATATATATATATATATATATATATATATATATATACTGTATATATATATATATATATATATATATATATACTGTATATATATATATATACATATAATATACAGTATATATATATATATATATATATATATATATATATATATATACTGTGTATATATATATATATATATACTGTATATATATATATATACATATAATATACAGTATATATATATATATTATATATATATTATATATACAGTATATATATATACTAAATAAGGACGTGTTTTTTATATATATATATACAGTATATACATATATATATATATATAACACGTCCTTATTTATATATATATATATATATATATATATATATATATATATATATATATATATATATATATATATATATATATGCACCTCGTGCTTACTACATTTGTAACCATAATGCTTTTTTTCACAAACTAATAGGCTACAAATCATTTCATAATTTTTTTTACAAATCAGATTTCTTTGATTTTCTAGAAGATAAGACTTTATTGATCCCCTTGGGGAGATGAACTTGTTACAGCAGTATGAAAAGGAGGTAGAAACAGAAAAAATGAAAGTGAAAAAAAATTGCAGTTATTTGCACTAAAAATATTCCCTTTAGAAAAGTGATGCATATATGTTATTGTGAAATATAATATATACATTAAAAATATGAATAATTTATTGCATCTTGCACTTTTTTATTGTACTATGAACTTGTGAGTATAGATATGAGTGATATATTACATATTGTTACTGTAAGCCCTGGTGGCTGCAGAAGTGAAGGACCCAGCGCTCCTTAGAATTTTTTTTTTTTACAGACGTTTTTGTTATTATTTTGTTATTATTATTATTATTGTGCTCCTTTGCCTTATTCGTTGATATATTATTAATTTATTTACATTTTATTCCTATGCTTTCTTGTCTTTTAACGATCTAAGATGATTAAATCTGTTACCAACTATGTTACCATAATACTTCTCCTGATGCCACATTTTTATTGACCTTTGTTTTCTAATTTGTATTTGAAAAGTAAAATTTTGATCAATGCGATTATAAAAAATGGGTAAGGTAACACTATTTGTGTAACGATGAAAACTATTTTCCCTAAACGTGTTTGCTGTTATGGACTCACCGCAATAGTTTCCTTCATTGTTTCTTGAAGTGTTTTATGTTTTCTCGGTTTTCTAGACTGGTATCATCTTACCAAGACATTTTCCCTCAATTAAAAGTCTCGGTTAAACAAACTGTGTTGCATTTTATCAACTTACAGTGTTATATTGTTTGTTTTCAATTGTTCCAGGTTTTTCTCACACAGACCTGGAGGTTGTTTTTTACCCAAGACGTGTTTGCTGTTACCAGCTGCGTTACCATAATATTTTCCCTAATTCCAAGCTTTTTGTTATTGACTTTTGTCTTCCCTGACTTTGATGATCTGTTTTAAAGCGTTACTGCGTGGACTAAGTCAGTTCTTTGTGCATTGACTCAATGACTATTCAACAGTTGGATATGGATAGGCCTGTCTTTCTCTAAGCTTCCCCACTGTTTAATTGGGCTAAAATTGGTCCGCTTGTGTTCCAAAGAGTCGGCAGCCCTCAGGCCATCAATACATCATCTCAGCACGACGCCTGTGATTAACTGCTCGTTTTTCTACATATCCTCTTGATGTCTTTTGGCAGAGCATGAGGACCAATGGGAATGCGTAACAAGTTCTGGTGGTGATCTGATTGGCCGATGCGCTGGGTAGGAGGAACAGTGAGGCCGCCGCCTTATAAGCGAAGCCGTGGCTGGAGACGCTGCCTGTCAAACAAAAGTTGGAAGAGGGAGAATCAAGCGCTTCCTTTAGGAACGGACTACACACACACACATGCTGAAACATCGCGTCCCTATGAGCCCGTCATGACTTCTCCTAAGGGACCCGGTCATTTCGAAGCCTCGTCCCACGAGAAAACGGAATCTGAAGGCGAGGAGAGCAGAGCTAAAGAAGCTGTGGTGGAGGAGGAGGTGAAGAGCAAAGCCAGCCGCCATCCGTTCAGCGTCGAGTCGCTTATATCCAAGAAATTCACCTGCAGGAGCAACTACTCCCCCCCGGTGTCTTACCCTGAGCACCCGGGTCAATATTCAAGGACTTACCTAACACAGAAAAGTCAAGTTTCAGCAGAAAACTTTCCTCATGTGTCATCGGACTGCCTGAACGATGAGAGCGAAGATTCGAGTGATAAGGAACAGAGCACTTGGCTGAAGAGCCCGAACTTCTCTTCCCCTCAGAGTAAGCTTCATAACCTCTGATCGAACTGAGAATGCTGTTCAGAAATGTTGGGGTGGCTTGTTTGATTAGTGGTGGTTCTTTATAATGCATCTAGATTATAATATAATTACGTTTTACATTGTTGTTTGCATTGGTGTTGTTGGCTCAGTCTATTATTAGTCTATCAGTTTGTCCAAAAAAGAAATTATACAAGAACTGTGATGTAATGTAAATTAATGTGCTCATATTTTGGTACCAGGCTATGAAGACAATACTTTGCACTTTAGTTTTCTTCACACTAAATGACCAAAAGTATTAAGATACCTGATCAGCTTACTGGACATCCCATTTCAAAAAAACAAATGATATTAAAATAGAGTGACCTCCTCTATGTGATCTTTTCAGCTATAACAACAGACACTGTTCTGAAGGCTTTTCAGAAGACTTTGACGCATGTCTGTGGGTATTTGTGCCCATTCAGCCAAAAGAGAATTTGTATGGCTATGCACTGATGTTGGCTAAGAGAGACTCAATTGATGTTCCAGTTAATTCTAAAGCTGGTCAGTGGGGCTAAGGTCAGGGCTCTGTGCAGGCCTCTGGAATTTGTTAAAACCAAGTTCTTCTAAGTTTCTTCCAAGGCCTTTCCTTACCTGTTGCAAAAAAAGTGGAAGCATATTTGCTTTATATAAGTGATTTAGCAATTGTTGTGGCTGGTACACATGAATTCGATGGGATGCCCCCTTCGAGTTCATGTGTTTCAGCCACAACAATTTAAAAAAAATTCAGCAACAGTTGGCAAAATCAGTAAACAACAATGCTGATTTCTTAGTAATGAGTAAAAGAAATGTGCTGAACAAATTGTCATATTAAGGTTTGTTCCCAGTAAACTTATTTGACTACGATTGTCTATACTTTTGCACACGACTGTATAAGCAGATATTTACAGTGTTTATTTTGATGGGCCTATCCTATATAAAGTATGTTAGTGATGATCTAGTGTTGTAAGAAGCCAGCCAGCTTGTATTGGAATGATAATAGCCCAATAATTGGGTCCAATTATTGGATGTGAAGTAATTAATTACTTAAATGGGCCTGTGCGCTTACAATACACCTGTAATTATTATATATTTTTAAAATAATAATAATGTTTCTCTAGTAATTGCATGGCATATTAAACTTATTATACAGGATAACTAATTTAACTAATGCAACTAATTATTATTATGATTATTATTATAAAACACTTTGTCTCAGACTTAATTTAGGCCTGTTGCTCACAGGTTTGAATTTTAATATCGAATGCAGTTGTAGAATTTGTTGAATGCCACATTTATTACATATTACGCACTAAATACACATCTTCATAATTATGCAACATGTTTAAAATATAATGTTAATTATAAAAAATCAGATCAAAATTATTCAAACCCCTATTAAATATTCTTTGAGACTAGTTCTTCTAATGGATTGCTTTGCAAACCCTTTCCGTCACTTTTGGTTTAATAAATGCAGCACTGTCCACTACTGTAGTGTGCGTTAAGGCGCAGTTACCAAGTACAGGACTTCAGACCCATTTACCTGTACAGTTGTGTTTTAAATTAGTTTTAAATTCAGGTCATTTTGTGGTAGAAAAGTATGGTCCATGGTAACTACCCTGAGCGTTTGCATTGAACTCTTGTCATTGTTTTACATTTGCAAACTAACCCTAATTTGTTTTGTTCTTTTTAGGAGCTGTGAGTCCATCCACTGCGTGCAACCTGCGCAAGCACAAGACCAACCGCAAACCGCGCACCCCCTTCACCACGGCGCAACTGCTGGCACTAGAGCGCAAGTTCCGCCAAAAGCAGTACCTGTCCATAGCCGAGCGAGCTGAGTTCTCCAGCTCGCTCAGCCTCACCGAGACCCAGGTGAAGATCTGGTTCCAGAACCGACGTGCCAAAGCCAAGAGGCTACATGAGGCCGAGCTGGAGAAGCTGAAGCTGGCTGCCAAACCTGTACTGCCTGCTGCTCTTGCGCTGCCCTTCTCTTTTGCTGCGCATGCGCCCCCGGCTATGTATGGCGCCGCCGCGTCCGGGCTCCCGCGCCCGAGCCTGGCCGTGCCCGCGCTTTTCGGCGCGCCCTACGGAATGTATTACTTATCTTAATGATACTAATAAGAGTCATTATACACAACAAGTGTTCTTGACGTGAGAACGGAGTTGCAATAACGTCAACAAAAAGTGACCACAATGACTGCAGAACTTTGTTATTGATGTTGTTCATGCACGTTTTGGGTGCAGATTGCATTTGAGTTGTAGAGATGTTCTCCTAAAAATCACCGTTTTTATCCCTGAGGTCTTACATTCCTTCTCACTGTGTAGCCTTAAAATATAAGACATTTGAACAAAATGCAATGCAGAGTGTATGCGTAATGTATATGTATTATATTCATGCTCTTGTAGAGCATTTTTGTCTGAATTCATGGACTTTGTGATGTAAAAACTCTGGGGTTTGTCCGTCATGTGACGAGAAGTACTTACTGGCCTTATCTTTAAAAAGTGCCTTGAAAGACCAAATATTTATTAGTCAATAAAGTTTATTCTTTTTAACGTTTATATTCTCGGTTTTATCTTATTTTTGTGGGATGTGTCGAGCTGTTCAGTTAGTCTGTTTATATAATGACACATAAAATAGTTTATTGTCTAGACAAGCAAGAGTTATTTGTTCTAGTTTTCAGTTTTAATCTTGTATGTTGTGTTTAGCGCATTCATTTAGATTTTATACTTTTTTGGAGGTTGTTTATCCTCCCCTATACAGGAAAACTATTTAATTAGGCATAAACAATAAACTGTAGACTTATTATCAAGTAAATAGTACATTATTACTTTAAATTAAAATTATGGTCAAGTAGATTTTACTGAAACATTTACATTTATTTTAATTAATATATTTTAAATCATTAACTGTTCATATGTTTGAAAATATTTGTTTCAATGCCATTCAAAAACATTGTGACTAAAACATAATTGGTTCTTTTATTAAAACTCTTAATTTATTTTAATAAAATAAAAATGTTATAAAAAGTAAAAGTAAAAAAGTTATAAAAAGTAAATCTAAGTAAATCAAACCAGAAAAAGTATCGAGTAATTTGTTTTCTAATTTAAATAAGTTATTTTTAATACACAAGCAATTCTTTTCCGATTGCCAAATTTTTTCGGGTGCATCACTTAAATGTATTGTTATTATGACTCGCTTACGAGCTTTGATATGTAAGTTAACTGAACAGTTTTAAACTGTTTATTTAGTAGCTGTGTTTGGGGTTTGTTGGGGATAAGAGTCCTCGCATCTTGGCATTAAAAGAATTAGGAGAAAAGATAAAACAATTGAGTCGATTCTGCACAAATTGATTCACATGTAACTTAAACAAGACAAAACGAAGTGGAAGCAGCAAGAAGTAACATTATTCTTATGCTTATTTAAATAAAAAGAGACCTTAATTTAGTGTCAGTAATTAAGTATTTTCAACGTTATTATGTACATTTAGTTTAGGTGTCTGACATTCAAACAGTGGTCGAAATAATCACTTCGTTTTTACTTATAACGTTTTGTAGGAATATACGTTTGTCCAAATAAAGCAACAATTAAATCCTTTAAGTAATTAAAAATAATATTTAGCCACAATGTACTTAATAACACCTGGGTAAATGTCTTTTAAGAGGTTGTAAAATGTCTGTTTATCTCCAGTTTATTCAATACATAAAACACTTTCTTATCATGCAGATTTTATTAAAGTAGAACATTTCAATGCTCCTAAGCGAGTCATAATAACAGTAAATTTAAGTGCTACACCCGAAAAAACTCTGGCAATCGGAAAAAAATTGCTTGTCGATCAAAAATAACTTATTTATGTAGTTAACAAATTACTCAATATTTTTTTTGTTTGATTTACTTGGATTTTTTTACTTTTTATTTTAAAAATGTTACTTTTTTTATTTAATTTGTATTGTTATTTTATTAAAACATTTTACTTGTTACAGTTGATCAAACTAAAATTATTATTGTAAATAATAATAATTTCTTAGGGGAAATTGATAGTAGATTTAGTTTGGGTTTGCTGTAAAGCATAAAGTAGAAGCTACATTTTATACTGTATTTATGTTGTGTGTGTGTGTGTGTGTGTGTGTGTGTGTGTGTGTGTGTGTGTAGCTGAACCACATTTTTGTAGGGTAACAGTTTAATTCATTACATTGTGTGGTTTACCCAGTACTGAACAGACCACATGCAGTTTTACAGAACTATAGGGAAAAAAGTAAAACTCATTGTTAAATTGCGTTTTGTTTTTTATTTTTCTAGTAGAAAATGTAAACACATCATCCGTAAACAATAAAAATTAATATGCCATTTTGTTAATTTATTTTTACTTGAAAAAATTAACAAAACATAGAATTTAACTAGAGTGTCCAGACTTAATCCAGAAGTCACTTTCCCTTGACATTGCTCTCCAAAAACAAGGAGACATAATTTCACTCAATACAGTTAGTTCACTTGTACGAAACACCATAAATCACCCAGTGATGCTTAGAACTCAAAAAATGTAATTACGAATATATGTGAACACTTTATTATGTGGAACATTTTGCTAATAATGTATTTATTGGCAATAAAATTCAAATTAATTGTATATTTTATAAAAAAAAATTTATAACCTCTTAGTTTGTTTAAAAATACTTTTAAATAGACGATAAACAGAGATTGTATTTAGATTGCATATGTCTGATGAACCATAGGGTAAATAAAACACTGTTAAGCTCTTAATATCCTTAAATACATCCATAAATCTGAATAGTACTAAAATACAATGACATGATGAAGTCAGGCAAACTGGGTTATTTTCTGTCATATAAATAAATGGGAAATATGGCCAATTTTTCCAGAAGTTGAGGGACTTTGCGACCTCATTTTGTGATGTCTAAATGCGTTTTAACACGTTTTATTTATTTATTTATTAATTTGATGAGTTATCATTCTTCTTTTGACAATTACTATTTTATTCGCTTAATTTATCTGTATAGTAAATGTTATTAGTAAATGTTAATGCATTTTAAGCAAGAGGTTCCACATAAAAAAGTGTTCACATATATTTATAATGGAAGATTTTGAGTTCTAAGCATCACTGGGTGATTTATGGTGTTTCGTACAAGTGAACTGTATTTATTCTGCATGAGTGAAATTGTGTCTCCTTGTTTTTGGAGAGCAATGTCAGAGGAACCTGACTTCTGGATTAAGTCTGGACACAAATTCTATGTTTTGTTACATTTTTAAAGTAAAAATAAATTAACAAAATGGCATATTAATTTTAATTGTTTACGGATGATGTGTTTACATTTTCTACTTAAAAAAAACAAAAAACAACGTAATTTAACAATTTGTTTTACATTTTAAATTTTAAAACATAAAGGCACCCAAGAATATATTGCAAAAACCTTAAATAAGTTCTCGGATATTGTCTTAGGTTTGTATGTGATTGATCAAAACCAAATCATTTACGTTTAATTCGGAAAAGCTTTTTTTTTTTTTTTAATTGAGTACCTATGATTAGATCTTTTAATAATAGTCATGCCTGTAATATTCAGTAAGAACAACTATACAGGCAGCATTTAAGATAATTAATGTCACATTTCTTATACTGTTTAACTAAAGACTTGAGCATTTTTTTTATTGTTTGTTAATATTTCTTAATATTAAATACGCAACGCGCTCCAGACACCAGAACTAAAAGAATAAACCGTATACGGTTATAAACTGTAGTTTATCTGCAGTGTAAATACAGTCTTCATCTGTTGAATTGCTTGTGACATTTACATTTTCGGCATTTAGCAGAAGCCTTTATCCAAAGCGACTTGCATTACAATATACAGCCTGCATGAGCAATTGAGGGTTAAGGGCCTTGCTCAAGGGCCCAACATCAGGTGGAGCTTGAACCAGCGACCTTCTGATTACTAGTCCAGTAGCTTAACCACTAGGCTACGACTTGCCTGCGTATTGAAGTGACTGATCAATCATTGTTTTTTAGATTTATATTATTAACCAAACACATGACTGTCAACATTCAATTGCAATGCAAATATAACCGAGAAAGATCTGTCAACCAAAACCACTTCATTTATTCCCTTATAACGCTAAAAATAAGCATCAAGAATATTTAACTTACATTTTAAGAACACTTTAAAATCAGAATGGTTTAATTTAATAAAAGACGCATCTTTGATTCCCTAGAAATGATGGTTTTAATGTAAGGTTATATAATGTATATTTTGGCACAAAAGGAATATTTTAGTAATACTGAACTGTGTGATGAAATATTTTACCTGCTAATAACAAATACTTA
The DNA here is from genome assembly GCF_030014385.1 of Trichomycterus rosablanca. Taxonomy (NCBI): domain Eukaryota; kingdom Metazoa; phylum Chordata; class Actinopteri; order Siluriformes; family Trichomycteridae; genus Trichomycterus; species Trichomycterus rosablanca. The sequence continues at coordinate 6,755,937 of NC_086002.1, read as the reverse complement.
CTAAAAAATTTTAATGTATTTAACGGTGGCCCAGTAGCACTCAGTTTGTCGCCTCACAGCAAGAAGGTCCTGGGTTCGATCCACGGGCGGGGCGGTCCAGGTTCTTTCGGTGTGGAGTTTGCATGTTCTCCCCGTGTCTGTGTGGGTTTCCTTCGGGAGCTCCGGTTTCCTCCCACAGTCCAAAGACGTGCAAGTGAGGTGAATTGGAGATACAAAATTGCCCATGATTAAACTTGAACTCAGCCCCGGTTCTGGACTGATTTGCTTGGGGGGGCAGTAAAACCTAATGAGGGGGCATGTTGATAGTCATGTTTTTGAAGCCAGAAATATATTCAAGGCTTGATTTGTGCATGAATGATGACAGCCAAGCTATTGATACTGGCTTAAAGTGATGTATGAGGTAAAGAAATAAAAATGCATGTTTTCGAACTTAATCTTTTTTCTCCATTTACATAATCAACATGTATTTTTTAATCATTGGGTTTTAAGTTTATCTAATTGTATTTCATTTTAATACGCCCCCTTAATTAAATTGCCATTACTAATAGAACAACTCTATTTCTTGAAAGGCTTTAATACAAATTTAAGTCAAAGCTGACAAATGTACCTACACACAGACTGAGAATATTCAAACGTGGAAATAGGAATGAGTGAGAATATTTATATTATTGGGAAATTAAAATATAAAGAAAACAAAAGAATACTAATTCTGTAAAAAAAAAGTGTTTACCAGTATACCTGCCTCTCGCTCACACTAACAGAACATATACTGCCGAACTGAACTGTTTGGGGCAGTCTGCCGATTTTTATATGACTCAAAGAGCCAATCAGGAATAAGCAAGGAAATATCTTCACACTGTAAAACAAAATGCATTTTTGTGATTGGTTCAGAGATAATTTTAAAAATAGCCGTTGCTTGCATTGCATTGCAATGCCCCCCTCAGCCCCCCCCTAGCGCCGGCCCTGCTTGAACTGATGAATGTTGTGAATGAGTGACTACAGTTTCTGTCAAGAATGTTACCAACGTGTGTAAAACATGATGTTAAAATCCTAATAAATAAATAAAATGTATTTACGCTGTAATTTAAGGGTCTTTGAGATAAAATGTTCATTCAGGCACTTTTATGTTGCTGCTCGAAAGAATTATAAATTATTATTTGTAGGTTTCATTTGTCAGATTTTTGTAGCACAGAGAACAGAAAACGAAGCTGATTCTATAAAACATCAACATTTTGATGCAAAAAAAATTCTAGAGAAGTATTACCATTTCTATTCAATTATATCCTCAAATGTATCATTACTATAGCTAATCATGTCTGTATGTGGGCGCCCAACCAACAGCGGTAGTGGGGCTCGATGTCTGTTCTATTCCAAAATGTTCTAAAATAAGTCTCTTTAAAGTGAGAAAGTATAAAATCATAGATGTTTACTTGCAATAGGAACAGCTGGGTGGCAACAACGGTGTTAGTAGAACCCCAACTACAGTAGACATCAGGTTGCTTTCATCCTCAAAATTTCAAACACCTCTTTACCACTCTAGATAAAGTACTATTCTTACCTCACTATGAGCAATATTAATTTTGATAGTTCCTGGCACCTCCACAAGACAGCATTCTCACTCAGCATGGGACTATGGGAATCCACAGTTCTTCCAACAGTCTCTGCAATAGCCCAAGCACCTTCAAGAGGTTACTGATAAGAGTGTTGACAGGTATACCACCCACCACCCGCACTGTGTACCTGGATGACCTGCTGGTACATCTTGCAGGTTTCTACACAGCTCTACAGCACCAGGCCTCCCTTAACCCTAAGAAACAAGTGTTAATAAAGCTGGAGGTAGCATTTCTGTGGCACAAAGGGTGTGGTCATGGATCCTGCCAAGACAAACAAAAAGTTCATCCAGAAAATCACCCACCTGGCATGTCAGGAGCAAAATAATTCTGAACATGGTGCAACAGACAGCCAGCACCGGACAAACAGCCAGCACTGGACATTTTGCCATCACTGAGACCTGCCAGAGCGAGGCAAGAGAGATTCTGCTGATGTTAAATGATTCTAGATTCATAAGTGGTTCTGGTGGTGCAGACATCCAATTTGACTTTGGATTGGACAGCCAAAACAATAAAAGTAATTTCTTTGTACATTTGTCAGTTAAATAAAGTGTCACATTTGTGGTTGTTACAACAATTAAAATTATTTAGGCAAATCAAAATAAAACATTAAATTGAAATAACAGTATGACTTTAACATAACTTGATTTCAGTTGATATTTTTCAACAGTAACTTTGGACCAGACAGCAGGATTTCATTTATGAAAGTTGTACCAGCCCTCTCTGGAGTCTAAGACTTCTAAGACTTCTTTAACCGCAAACAAACATGACATCCTGTCATGCAGTGGTCACCAGGGCCTTCCCCAATCCACACACAAGTTATCACTGTTAAATAGTATGTCATACATGTTGTACATCTTTACATACAATAAATCTATCTACATGTAACTTTCTTGCCCTTCTTGCTGGACAGAGTCCATTCACATTATTAGGCCAGCATAGGTGCAGTACTTTTGTAAAATAGTTAGTACAGTAGAATGTAAGACAGAATTGCTATTGATATTGCATCTCGCCCTCTAGTGGCAAAAACAAGAAAAGAGAATCTATTATATTAGCCACTAGGATTAATCAAAATACATACATTCATATTAATGCTGTTCAGCAGACTCCGTTTACCAGAGCAACAAACATGCTTGAAATGAACCAGAACACCTCTTTTAGCTGTATTCTGAATTCTATTTATAGATTCTGACACAGGCCAGCAAGGTACTGTAGCTTACAAGGTAGTTTCAAAATATTGGTCACATGCACAAAGGAGTGGCATTCACATGTCATACATAGCCTTTCTACAGAATTTAGGAGTATGTCTGTAGGAATTTGTGCCTGAATAATTACAAGAGCATTTGAGAGACAGAGCATGGATGGAAAGAGGCCTTTTCCAAACTCTTGCCACCAAAGTGAAAGCAGTATTTTATATAATTACATTAAATAAAAAATGCCTGTTAATAATAGGTGTGGATGAAAGTCCTGAATTCAATAACTAAAAGAGCTGTCCACATGATGTTGAACAGATGAACAGATGTTGTACTCATTTTCATACATATGTGAGCCAAAGGTCCCAACAAACCATTAGGCTAAGCTAGCTCTTGTCCTTATCAGAAACAGCAACCAGATATACATTACCATCAAATAAGAAAAAGTCCAAGACAGACTGGGGCCATCTTGCCGTCAGGTGACAGTGCTATGCACTGCGCCCCACCAAAACAATTAAAAAGTGTAATTAATAGATGATGTAACAGTGGTAAACATGCCTCTGTCCCAACTTTTTCTAAGTGTGTTAATGACATTAAATTCTAAGTTTGTTCATAATAATAAAATACAATTAGGTTGTTCGGTAAAAAATCTGTTAAATAAAGCTCTCGGAGAATTAACAAATCACAGATTATGGACATAGCTAAGGGCTGTGCTGTCACCCAGAAGAAACAATGCAAATCAAATAGTAAACCAATTTCTGAGACAGTGCTTTAAAAGACTTTTACTACTTTCTGCTCTTTGTGGACATTGCTTTGCATGAGTTATGGGGAGGGTGGAGGTTATACTAGGTCTGTGTGTATCATGCATTTGTTTTTAATCCTATTCGTAGCCAACTTGTGCAATGACTTTCCCCCAGGCAGAAATCTCAGAGCTCACGGCTGGCTCAGCGAGAATAAGCAATTCATGATGCCATTTATGTTCACAGGGTTCCCAGGATCTCTGGGAGCAAAGAATCAAAACATGACATTATTCACACACTTAACACTGGAGATTAGGTTCTTTTCTATATAACCATTGTTTAAAACACTAAACCCACCTTTGGAGTTGTTCCTAATGAGCTACGATGTGTCTTACATGACAAAATGTCATATACACTGATCAGCCATAACATTAAAACCACCTCCTTGTTTCTACACTCACTGTCCATTTTATCAGCTCCACTTACCATATAGAAGCACTTTGTAGTTCTACAATTACAGACTGTAGTCCATCTGTTTCTCTACATACTTTTTTAGCCTACTTTCACCGTTCTTCAATGGTCAGGACGCCCACAGAGCAGGTATTCCTTAGGTGGTGGATCATTCACAGCACTGCAGTGACACTGACGTGGTGGTGGTGTGTTAATGTGTATTGTGCTGGTATGAGTGGATCAGACGCAGCAGCACTGCTGGAGTTTTTAAATACCGTGTCCACTTACTGTCCACTCCATTGGACACTCCAACCTAGTTGGTCCACCTTGTAGATGTAAAGTCAGAGACGATCGCTCATCTATTGCTGCTGTTTGAGTTGATCACAGGACGCTGCTGGCTGGATATTTTTTGGTTGGTGGACTATTCTCAGTCCAGCAGTGACAGTGAGGTGTTAAAAAACTCCATCAGCATTGCTGTGTCTTATCCACTCATACCAGCACAACACACACTAACACACCACCACCATGTTATTGTCACTGCAGTGCTGAGAATGATCCACCACCTAAATAATACCTGCTCTGTAGAGGTCCTGGGAGAGTCCTGACCACTGAAGAACAGAGTGAAAGGGGGCTAACAAAGCATGCAGAGAAACAGATGGACTACAGTCAGTAATTGTAGAACTACAAAGTACTTCTATATGGTAAGCGGAGCTGATAAAATTAACAGTGGGAGTAGGTTTTTATGTTAGGAGGTGGTTTTAATGTTATGGCTGATCTGTGTAAGTGTCTTATATGGCAAAAGGTTGCAACAATGTAGGCAAGAAATAAAGATACACTGAAAGAAATGGGAAATAAATAGAGTTTCAGGCTAACCTACACTTTATTCAATGCAAATGACAGTACCGGGTAACTACGTCTCTGAACCATTTTACACAGAGGAAGAGAATGCTATTTACAAAGAGACATTTAGCATAACAATCACAGGGAAAAAAAACAAAATTATTTTGAGTAAATTATTTTAAAAAAAAAAAAACAGGCATTCAAGTAATAGCAACGTCATAGTTGGTTTGTCTGTAGTTACAAAGTCTCTTACAACTGCCAACAGCTATACACAAGTGTATCTCCAAATATTCACTTATCTTTTTTTATTATTTTTACATTTTTTTAAGCATTTGTGTTTAACCTGTGAGACTGTACAGGTTGTGCGAGAGAAAAAAAAAATCACTAGAACTGTGATGTGTTCCATAGTCGTTTAGGAAGCAACATTTATGGCTGTGAATTTTACAGGCAGAAAGCATTTACATATGCTTAAATGTAGTATTGTATTATTATTTGTATTTAATGTACTTTTTTATTAAGTGCTACATGACATCATTCCCTTTTGAGTGCTGCTGAAAGCGCAAGATACAGCTAGGTAGATGTGAGGAATCTACTTGTGTAATACTTATTGCCATAGTTGATTAAGTAATACTGTAGTAGAGGACGTACTAGATCATGTCCCAGCAGCAACTTTTTTTTTTTATTTAGTATGTTATTAAGTAGAGCATTTGGTGAGGTTCTTTGTAAAAAAAAACTAAAAAAAACAAAACTGACCACACTAAAGGTCTGGTCACACCAGGTTCTGTATGTGAAATGCGGTGTGCAAAACGACACTGATTTTAAGTGTTACAGTTTTTTACGGTAAGCAATTCTGCAATAACAGATTCAGAGTGAGAGCAGGTCAAATGTTGAGCAAAGGTCAAACTGTTGAACGCTGACCCGCATATTCGTGTCTGTGTTCAACAGCACAACTGTTTAGCTCTGTTGACTTCTAAAGGCGTGGTGCATCAAATCGATGTACAGTCGATCCAGAACTGCACCAGAGACTAAGATTTAATACACTATTACCAAAACTGACTACAATAAAGCTGAGAAGCTACTCAAATGGTCAAACTCCAGACAAACTTTCAATGAATAAAACTTTGTGATAATGTTCATTTTAGGGACTATTTGCATTTACAAAGCTTACAAAAAAGAATATCCACACACATTACAGGCCAGGTAAAGCAAAAACACTCAAAAACACAACAGCCTAAAATTTTCCATTCCCTGCCTGATCCAATGTACTTGGTGAAGTAATTCAAAAGGCAAATTTCTGGTGCAGCCAGAGCTGTCTGATCTCTGCAGGAGAAAGGTTACCTGTCTGCAGAATCATGTAATTTGGAATTTGTGAGGAATTTAAAAAGGAAGTGTCCACTGCTTTATTTGTGATAGATAATAAAACATTTAAATAGCAGGAATCATCTTGGTGTATCTTTACTTAATTCAAGTGTGTGCGCATGTATATATAGTGTGTATATATTCTCTTTTCCTATTTTAATTTTTCACCAAATCTGGTCAAATCCAATTGCAACGTTGCTCCTGACGCTGCCACCCGCCACCTCTGACCAAGGAGGGCCAAATACTGGCACACAACTCATCAGACACACGCGCTGCCATCTGATATCAACCACTTCTTGTGCAGGCACATCAACTGCCCAGCAGAAGCCATAATTACAGCAGTGATGAGAAATTCCTGCTTGACCATTGTCTCTCGTCCCAACAGACACATAATCGTGTCCATTTAGGCACCCAGCCGGTTGACAGCAGTTTTTTTTTCCAGTTACACTGTTCCTTTGGCTGCATAATTAATTCATATTGAATCCTTGGTTGTAAATTTTAACTCTCAATAATATGCACATATCTTGGTTTTTAGATACTGATACTGGATGGTATCAATAATTTTCCTATTCAGCCGTATTTAATGCAATCTTAAGGAACATTTGGATGGTCGGAAATGAGCTTCAGACACAGTCAGGCAGACAGACAGACAGTCAGGCAGACAAACGGAAGCCTCCAAACTTTAGTTGATGGGAGGTGATTGGAAACAAGCCGATTTAAGGCATACAGACGTCGTGATGTGTCAAATCACATATGTATTAAATAGTACGACAAATTTGTACATCATCAATGGTTTCACAAGCACTATACTGACATCAATGCTACATAGTATGAGGTTTGGGACACAGCCTATGGATTGAGGAATATTTAGCAAAGCAGTGATTCTTTTTTTAATCCATTAAGTTATCAACTTCCTCTTTTAAAAAAAATTAACACAAGATAATTCCGATCGAGTCGGTGACAGCTGAAAACATACTACTGTTTTGATAAACCATAAACATTACAAGTTTTTCACTGCTTAGACAGCTCACATTGTTTATTCCTACACTCAGGTGAGTGACTAAGCATCAGTACTGTGTGACTGACCAATATTTTAAATTCTAGGCAGATGTGAAAAAGACAGTGGAACAATACAATGAGAAATTTCTAACACTAGTAATTAAAATGTGGTGATTCAATTAGCAAAATGATTTAAATATCCATCATTAAGAACCTTAGCAATAAATCGGAGCTAACAGTAGATTACATGTTAAAAAGTCATCATTCATTCTCAAGTATAAATAGGACCAGACAGCGGCCTTTGCATCCTGATAAATACAATGAAATAAAATGAAACATATGAATTCAAAAATGGCTCCTCAAAGCAGGCTAACGGGTTTATAAACCAAGCTTAACCTTAGTCTAAACCACATGCATGCTAACCTGTGAATCAGGCCATTTAATATATTTCTGAGTCAGAAATAACAGTGGTACATGCAGAAATGAAAGAGATAAAGCAGATTATGACTAAAGACAGTAGTGTCCTTTCAGCAGCACTCCAGTGGGGGTCCATTGCTCTAAAAATAATAATAATAATAATAATAATAAAAATAAACAGTCTTACCTTACCATGACAATAGGCTGCATAACTGATCTAAGACCAGAAGCAAAAAAGCTCATGCTGACTTAAGATCAGCAGCCTTAATGGTGCTAAAACACTAACCCGAGCCAAAGATTTTAAGTTTAAATGATTAAAAACCAATTTTATTTTTTGTTATTCCTCAATCTAGGTGCTGAATAGAACAAAAACCTCAGCTGGCATGTTAGAGCAATCACTATCTTTTTCTCAAGCGTTTAAATGACTGAGTAGACTGGCACATAAACGCCGCCACACGTCGAAGGTTTTCAACATTTTTATCAACTTGGCTGCAACAGCAGCCAAATAGTCATATTGTGGGATGCACACATGCATGACTTGTAATAATCAGCCTAGAATATAAAACGTGAGCCCTAATTCACTTGTGCAGGCTGAGAATCACTGATATATCGTTGATATACCATGAACCATGAACGCCTAATCTTTGTTTTAGATAGAAATCTCTCTGCACTTTCAGCTGTTGTGCATCTTCTAAAATAAAAACAGGTCGATGAATCTCAGGACACAACAGATTTCGTCCTACACAGCATGACAAAAACCGGAAAGCCATACAAACAAAGGCACTCCGAAACTAGTACATATCCTAAATGGTCACGTCTTCTGCAACTGCAGCCTCTAGTATGATGTCTATGGCTAAGTAAAAGTAAAAGTAGGCCTGACTTTGTTCATTTTAATTTCTCGGGCGCATTTTAAATACAGTAAATGTTACATAGAAACGATGAAGCAAAGCATTATAGAGAAACTGTACAGAGTAAACAATGGGAAGACTTGCAAGTGGAGGAGCCGAAACAATGCCTACATTTCTCCGACAGAAAATGACTGGAATAAATGCATACCATTCAAAGCCAAACACACAGCATGTCAACCTAACATTGAGGTGAAAAGGCAACATCATTCACAAAGACAAGATTATTCACAATAATCTGCAACAAAGCCTCGGAAGTAGCCCTTTAAAGCCGACCTGGGATCAGTATGCCAACCTGGAACCTAACCATTTTGAGGATAAACTGCTATGACTGGCATTATAAATAAAACCAGGTTGGTTTTGATTCAACTTCCATGTTCATGCATCAAAAACACACCGACTGGTCTGGGAACAGCGTTTAACTGTGTGTGAACTGAACGTTCATTGTAACGAGTACTGACGGCATCTTTCCTTTCCACAGACAGACGCAGGCAAACTTCCACATTTAAACTTTGTTCTTGGAGGGCGAGTGTCATGGAGCTGGGTGCAGAAATCTGCATTCACAAGCAGCAGCAAACGCTACTGCTACAAATGGGGAGGGAGTCAAAAACAAGACACACAGAAAGCGTAGGTCTATATATCCGTATCTCTATATAAGCAGACGTATATATTATTATGAAACTTCTCCACAGTCTGTCGCTCTCCTCGCTGAACAGTCAACTGACAAGAGGCTTTTAAAGACATCCTGTTGTCCTTAAGTATAAATAAATAAAATTACCTACAATAAAAATAAACAAAATGAGAAGAATAGGTGGGTAGAGGTTAGAGAGTTCAGTTGGTTCGTCCATGTCTCGTCATGAGCTTTGCATTTTTTTTCTTTCTTTTTAAATTTTTTTAAGCCCGGCCCCTGATTTGGGGAAGTGGGCATGGTTAATGAGCAGCATCATGGGATTGGCCTGTTGAGGAATTGATGGTAATCAGGTTGATGGATTGGGGGCAGAGCCAGAAGCAACGTTAGGACCAGGGCCACGTTCGCCACTGCCAGCATCTGGAAGAGATTATAACAAAGAACATGGCATAAAATATCAAATTATTTAATAATAACAAGGAATCTTTTTTTGATCATCTTTTTTTATGCATTTTACCCCTTTCTCTCCCAATTTTGTGTAGCCAATCCACTTCTGGGGACCTCGGCATGGCATCCAAGGAGGGTGTATATTTCACTAATCCTTTCTAATTCACCTATAATTCAGTGGATTTGAGCGTACGGAGAGCCACGCCCCGATCTCTGGGCTACACCACTTTCTGTACAGGCTCCCTGGGCAACCAAGGTCCTTACACAGTGCTGATAACCCCACCCCTTACTCCAGTCTTTCCAAACCCAACGGACTGGAAGCCAATTTTTTCTGCTAAGAGCATTAGCCAATTATGCCTACTAGAGGGTGCCCAGCCGATCTTAGATTCGAACTTGGGAGCTCAGAATCTTGGCGCTGGTGTGCTAGCGGATTAGGAATCTTTCATTTATTAATTCATTCACTTATTTAGTAAGTAGCACTAACCTGCAGCAGAGGAAGCGTTTGAGGGAGAGGAGGCTCCAGGCTGGTTGCGGATGTGTGCAGGAATGAGTATGGATGCCAGCGATGGATTACTGGACAACTCTAACAAACCAGACAAAAGCAGAATTATTACTGTACTTTGGCTTTTCCTAAACTTATTGACCAAAAATATCAGACAGTATGAGCAGCATGTATGTCAAAATGTTATTAATTTGATAATCAAGATGAATGCCAGACATACCCTGCGTGGTGAAGTTAAAGAGTGGAGGCCTCTCTCGGCCGTTGGGAAGTTTGAGGGTGGGTGTGCGGAGCTCATCGAAGAAGGTGTGTGCACAGGCCTCCAGTGGAGTAAAACGCGCCGTCGGTGTGTACTCCAGCAGCCGAGAACATAGAGCAATCGCCTCAGGAGGTGTCTTCGGCCTGAACACCTAAGATATGCACACAAACGTTGGAACAAACGTTCTTAATAACATAACCCAACCCAAAACGTAGTTCCAAATCAGGAGTGGGAAAATACAGGACACAGGTTAAGTTGTACTGGAGAACACACTGCTCGAGTGTTCAGTGGAAAGTGCATCAGTACCACACAGCCACAAGAGGGCACTGTGGCATTTCCAAATTTTCTGTTTTGGCCATAAAGCATCTTTCAAAACGTACCAACACATCAGCAGTGTGTAGGTGTAAAAGCTGTCTTACCTTAGTCCATGGATGGGCCTTAATCTGAGGGAACTTGAACTCTGTGTAGTTAGGGTTCATCTCCCGAATCTGCTCACGTGTTGGGGTTCCCAACACCTGTAAACACACATTCAGAAACCCATCAGTGGCTAAGCATTTCCCCTCATGACAATGTTGATCTGCATTATTTACTATGAATTAACTAAACAGCTAAATCCCAATTATGTATGGTGGCACAGTGGTGTAATGCGCTAGGAACATAGAGGAAGGCCGCAGTACCCAGATGAAACTCTTTTGGACCAAAGGAGAAAGTTCTTAGAACCTACAGTATGACATGAAGCAGGGATCAAGCCCAGATTGTTAGGAGCCTGCAGCACCATTGTAATACTTTGCAATAAGAAAAGATAATCGAACATATGACCTTTAAGAACCAGTAATATCTACAAACCCCATGCAGAAAATTTGGGACATTTGGTAAAATACAATAAAAACAAGAATCTGGGATTTGGTAATTCTCCCAAACTTTTGTTTAACTGACAAAAGTATAAAAAAAATATTTTGTTTCCACTGAGCAACTTATGCCTAGTTCACACTACACGATTTTTGGCCTGATTTTCGCTCGGCGACTGGTCGGCGATTGATTTTCCGGGTCGGGAGCAACTCAGCGTTCACTCGGCGATCAAAACTCGGCTCTCAGTCGCTAAGTGTGAACTATCCAACAACTCGACCCGACCGGCTCGCCGACCGCTCGGCGACTGGATTGAGTTTTCTAGCACGTCAGATATCTGATCTCAGACGGGCAACTGGGAATGAGTGACATGTCGAACAGCCAATGAGAACACAGGATACAGCGTGAGGGGAAATGCAGGAGAGGACATGGGACAGGGGCTTAATTAATATAGTTTATATCAAGATACACCGACACACACACACACGTTTTACAGTATTTCTGATTTGATCGTCCTCTACAAAACATAATACCCACGCTGCATTGCAAAACTTACTACAGAACAAGCCATATACTGTTCGTGTTGCCAAATCCACTCAGATTCATTTATTTTTCCTCCTTGATATTACGCTGCACATCAGCGCACAAACCCTTTGATCTCTCGCTACTTGTTGACGTTCCTTTTTTTGGACGTGGTATCATTAAACTTCTCGTGATTACAGTTGGTGATGGATCATGTAGTGTGAAATCCCCTATCGCCGATCAGTCGTGTAGTGTGAAATATACACCGACTGAAAGACTCCCAAGTGCAGGAGATTCAGTCGTGTAGTGTGAACTGTACAGCGACCTGACGACTTGGAAAGTCGTGTAGTGTTTTAAAATGTAAGGTGACCGTGGATCATTCTGGTCCACATACCCGATTTGGAACAGTTTTTTCTGCCAGGTATCTCCTTGTTTTTATCCGGGCTTAGACCAGCACAAAGAGTGATTTGACAAGTACACCACCCAATGGCATCAGGGTTGCATGATCTGCACAGTGTCTTATTACATACCTTGATTATCTCGACTAGCTGGTCCACCCCACTGTCTCCAGGAAAGATAGGCTGCCCAAGAAGCAGCTCAGCTAAAACGCAACCAGCCGACCACACGTCTAAGAAACAAGGACATCATGTAGTTACAAACATAGCTGAGACTACATTTAAACTACTTATATGATTAAGAAAGTATTCACACCCCAGTCTTTGTTTTGAGGATTTGATTTTGAAAAGCTTTTTACCCATCAATCTAAACCTACAAAGATTTATTTATTTATTAGGATTTTAACATCATGTTTTACACTTTGGTTACATTCATGACAGGACAGATAATTACTGGTTACATATGATTCATTAGTTACAGTTTAATGTCAAACACAGTCATGGACACTTTTGAATCTCCAGTTCACCTCAATTGCATGTTTTTTTGGACTGGAAGGAAACCAGAGCTCCTGGAGAAAACCCACACAGTCAAGGGGAGAACATGCAAACTCCACAAAGAAAGGACCTGGACCGCTCTACCTGGGAATCAAACCCAGGACCTTCTTGCTGTGAGGTGACAGTGCTACCCACCAAGCCACCTTATTTAAAAAGTTATGGAGTTTAAAAAAAAAGGCAATGCTGGTATCCAGATGCTTTATTCAATACTTTGTAGAAGCTAATTACAGCGGCAAGTCAGTGCTGACCATGCAATGTAATTTGAGGCAGATGTGTGATCTTCCAAACAGTGTCCAATCAATTCAGATTGCAACAGGTGAACTCCAATTGAGCTCTAGTGTAAAATTTAACCCAACAGGATAAACCTGAGCACAATTTGTTGTGGCAACGAGTCTGAATACTTGTGTGTTAGACATGATTTAATTTTTTTAAAACTCTAGAAGCATAGTTTTACTTTATTACTCCAGATTGATGGGTTAAACAGCCATTATATCCATCAAATCAAATCCACAACACGATAAAGTCAAAAGGTCTAAATACTCCACTGTATATGAGTGGTGAGAACTGGTTGGTGGTAAATGGGGGGTACCTATGCTGGACGTGTAATCCGTGGCTCCGAATATGAGCTCAGGGGCTCTGTAGTAACGAGAGCAGATGTAAGACACATTGGGCTCACCACGCACCAGCTGCTTAGCACTGCGGGATAAAATAGAAGGTAAGAAGAGAGAGATACTGTTAGTACAAACAATGATCCTTTGGTACCTTTGTTTTCTGTCTAAACCAGCGAATACTTGTTTTGAATATTTACATCACGATGGTTTTTTTGGCTCCTGTTAGGGGTCACCATTTAATGTGATTTAATGCAGGATGCATTATTTATTCAGGCTTGGGACCAATACTAAGGATGTACTGATGTGTCCCCTCAATAGCTTGGTTCATGTACTGTCATGTGACCTTTGTAGGCTAATAAGAAGCACCAAAATGGGTATTTTTCCAAATTCTGGCTACACAGTCCAATCCTACAATGGCCTATTTTCATACTTCATCATATTTTTTCATTTTCCCTTTAACCCTTGGTGTTTACAGTTTATAGTTAGAATCCATTTTTAAGAGCATCATTCGACTTGATTCCTGAATTTTTATTGATTCTTGAATTTTTATATTTTATACCTGATTATCTTTCTTGAAGACTTTAATTGTATTGTATGGGTTGAACTATTGCAAATTCTATTTTATTTCTATTCAGACTGGTAGCATTTTATTCTACTAAGACTATATGAGAAACAGACAGATCATTTCACTTTTCTCACCTGCCAAAGTCACAGAGCTTGAGCACGGCTGTCTCAGGGTCCAGCAGCAGGTTCTGGGGCTTAATGTCCCGATGGCAGATACCAAACGAGTGGATGTATGCCAGGCTCCTGAACAACTGGTACATGTACAGCTGCATGCACACACACACACATTTTAATTTCTTGTCTGATGTTGACTTTAAAAATTAAATGTGATATAAATAACTGATTTTTATAATGTATGTATCAATGATATGTTAATCCTAAATCCAACCACATGAGGAACTTTTTTGCAGAAATTAATACCTGATTCTTTATTATTGGCCAGATACAGAAAGCAATACTATCTAATACTGAATATTTCCGGATACAATTACAACAATGAATTACAACTATTCCCTTTCAAAAATGTTTTAATTTGGAGAAGCCAATGTTCTGTGTCAGAAAGGAAACATGCTAGGCTTAAATTCATACCTTCACGTAGATCATGGGGAGCATCTGCTTAGCTCTGCTGTAGTGGCGGGACACTCGGTACACCGTCTCAGGGACGTAGTCCAGGACCAAATTCAAATATACCTCATCCTTCTGCAAAGTCAATTAGACACAAACAAAACTGTAAACATTATTTTCTCCGAACAAACACTGATGTTTTAAAAGGTGAAAAATGTTTCACTGGTTTGCCTCCTATTGTAACTACAGACACAGACCAGGTCATTAGACTGCAGCAAAAGTAAAGCCAACGTAATGACTACGAATATTATCCAAAAAGTGTAAAATGATCAAGTAAATGCTTGTTTTACTAGTTTCCAAGTCACAATCACGATGGCTTATGGATTTAAACTATAAGTAAAGGATGTCCTAGGATGCTGCATTTTTAAAAACAGGGTAATTTATTTAAGGTCACCATGTTTGCCAGAACTAATATGCAAATCTGGTCATCAACATAAAACATCTGCCTGAGTAACTTAAAGTGCATAATTGCTCCTTTTCTGGATTTTTTTCTCCCGTGTCATTTCCAGTATACGTTTGTGAATCTGCCGCCTCTTACACAACCCCCGATCTGATCAAGGAGAGTCGGATAACCACCCTCTACGGCACACGTCCAATCTGGGACCACTTCTTATCACCAAGCTGTTCCAAGTACTGAGAGCCATGCTAAGCTCCACATGCTGCCCCCTCTCCCCACAGACCCTAGGAGCCAGAAATTGCACAAGAGAACCTGCCCAACCTTCCCTCCATCAATAGAATAGAATGCTTTTACTTGTCGTATATACATATACAAGTGTACAGTACAACAAAATTCTTTCTTCACATATCCCAGCTTGTATTTGGAAGCTGGTGTCAGAGCACAAGGTCACTCTGGAGCAGAGAAGGTTAAGGGCCTTGCTCAAGGGCCCCAACAGTGGCTGCATGGCAGAGCTAGGATTTAAACTCTCAACCTTTTAGTTGATAGCCCATAGCTTTACCAACTAGGCTAGTGTAGTAGTCAAATGCGGCCAATGATGTTAAGTGCTTGGCCAGGTTGGCGACTCTGCTGAGATTTGAACACTCAGGGTTAAACATTCCACAGTGGTGTGCTAGTGCATAAGACCACTGCACCACCTAAGCACCCTCCTACAGAACCTATAAAACATGTTTCAATACTGCTTTTACTGGTTTTACTGCGTCAAAGCATGGGGCAATTTACAACATTCATCAATATTATCAAATAAAATATCTATTGGACTCAAAGCAATTGCAAAAATGCTCATTCTTTATCTGTAAATTATTAGGAATACTGATTTATCATTTATCATCTATTTTCGGACTTGGCGGGGGGGGGGGGGGGGGACATCATTTTTAAACTAATCTTTGGTCATATCTGCGGGGACTGCTTGTGCCACGCTGATTTAAACCTGTTGACTGTTTCCAAATCTCTCCCTCGCTGCATTAAACATGCGCCTTTGGTTGTATTTGAAAAACGGCCTCCTGTTGCAGCACGGCCTCAGAAATAAACCCGCTGAAGATGATGAGTCACTTTCTGCCTCACAACAGCAGCCCTGCAATTACTCCCCTACTGGCTGAACGGTTTGCGATGAGCCACGCGATTGGTTCTCCTTAACGGTGGGTACTGAATGGTAGTGTGCGATTGGCTGGAGAGTCGCACATGCTCTTAGATGACGAGGGTGATGGTCGAGGAGCAGCGCGTCATCCACAGATGCAAGATTAGATTTGTGTGCATATGGGAGAGTGAGAAAAATGACACCTACACAGGATGAAAGGCAGACAGGCCATCAAAACCTAACCAATCAAATCCGGGAAAAAGGGAAACTTTTGCATATTACAATTAGGCTAGCAGAAAACGTATCAGCATAGAGAACGTCAGCGTAGACTGAAGCTCAGTCAACCCTGACTTTCGTAAATTAAAGGATTTCTGCAACTGTTCTTTTTCTTTAAATGAATGATTGAAACATACGCAGAAACGGCCAAAAGCATGTGGACACCCCTACTAATGATTAAGTTTAGGTCTTGTGGCTACACCTTATGCTAAAAGATGTATGAAAAGACCTATATATATACAGTGTATCACAAAAGTGAGTACACCCCTCACATTTCTTCAGATATTTAAGTATATCTTTTCATGGGACAACACTGACAAAATGACACTTTGACACAATGAAAAGTAGTCTGTGTGCAGCTTATATAACAGTGTAAATTTATTCTTCCCTCAAAATAACTCAATATACAGCCATTAATGTCTAAACCACCGGCAACAAAAGTGAGTACACCCCTAAGAGACTACACCCCTAAATGTCCAAATTGAGCACTGCTTGTCATTTTCCCTCCAAAATGTCATGTGATTTGTTAGTGTTACTAGGTCTCAGGTGTGCATAGGGAGCAGGTGTGTTCAATTTAGTAGTACAGCTCTCACACTCTCTCATACTGGTCACTGAAAGTTCCAATATGGCACCTCATGGCAAAGAACTCTCTGAGGATCTTAAAAGACGAATTGTTGCGCTACATGAAGATGGCCAAGGCTACAAGAAGATTGCCAACACCCTGAAACTGAGCTGCAGCACAGTGGCCAAGATCATCCAGCGTTTTAAAAGAGCAGGGTCCACTCAGAACAGACCTCGCGTTGGTCGTCCAAAGAAGCTGAGTGCACGTGCTCAGCGTCACATCCAACTGCTGTCTTTGAAAGATAGGCGCAGGAGTGCTGTCAGCATTGCTGCAGAGATTGAAAAGGTGGGGGGTCAGCCTGTCAGTGCTCAGACCATACGCCGCACACTACATCAAATTGGTCTGCATGGCTGTCACCCCAGAAGGAAGCCTCTTCTGAAGTCTCTACACAAGAAAGCCTGCAAACAGTTTGCTGAAGACATGTCAACAAAGGACATGGATTACTGGAACCATGTCCTATGGTCTGATGAGACCAAGATTAATTTGTTTGGTTCAGATGGTCTTAAGCATGTGTGGCGGCAATCAGGTGAGGAGTACAAAGATAAGTGTGTCATGCCTACAGTCAAGCATGGTGGTGGGAATGCCATGGTCTGGGGCTGCACGAGTGCAGCAGGTGTTGGGGAGTTACATTTCATTGAGGGACACATGAACTCCAATATGTACTGTGAAATACTGAAGCAGAGCATGATCCCCTCCCTCCGGAAACTGGGTCGCAGGGCAGTGTTCCAGCATGATAATGACCCCAAACACACCTCTAAGACGACCACTGCTTTATGGAAGAGGCTGAGGGTAAAGGTGATGGACTGGCCAAGCATGTCTCCAGACTAAACCCAATAGAACATCTTTGGGGCATCCTCAAGCGGAAGGTGGAGGAGCGCAAAGTCTCGAATATCCGCCAGCTCCGTGATGTCGTCATGGAGGAGTGGAAAAGCATTCCAGTGGCAACCTGTGAAGCTCTGGTAAACTCCATGCCCAGGAGAGTTAAGGCAGTTCTGGGAAATAATGGTGGCCACACAAAATATTGACACTTCAGGAACTTTCACTAAGGGGTGTACTCACTTTTGTTGCCGGTGGTTTAGACATTAATGGCTGTATATTGAGTTATTTTGAGGGAAGAATAAATTTACACTGTTATATAAGCTGCACACAGACTACTTTTCATTGTGTCAAAGTGTCATTTTGTCAGTGTTGTCCCATGAAAAGATATACTTAAATATCTGCAGAAATGTGAGGGGTGTACTCACTTTTGTGATACACTGTATATATATATCCCAGAACTGCCTTAACTCTCCTGGGCATGGAGTTTACCAGAGCTTCACAGGTTGCCACTGGAATGCTTTTCCACTCCTCCATGACGACATCACGGAGCTGGCGGATATTCGAGACTTTGCGCTCCTCCACCTTCCGCTTGAGGATGCCCCAAAGATGTTCTATTGGGTTTAGTCTGGAGACATGCTTGGCCAGTCCATCACCTTTACCCTCAGCCTCTTCCATAAAGCAGTGGTCGTCTTAGAGGTGTGTTTGGGGTCATTATCATGCTGGAACACTGCCCTGCGACCCAGTTTCCGGAGGGAGGGGATCATGCTCTGCTTCAGTATTTCACAGTACATATTGGAGTTCATGTGTCCCTCAATGAAATGTAACTCCCCAACACCTGCTGCACTCGTGCAGCCCCAGACCATGGCATTCCCACCACCATGCTTGACTGTAGGCATGACACACTTATCTTTGTACTCCTCACCTGATTGCCGCCACACATGCTTAAGACCATCTGAACCAAACAAATTAATCTTGGTCTCATCAGACCATAGGACATGGTTCCAGTAATCCATGTCCTTTGTTGACATGTCTTCAGCAAACTGTTTGCAGGCTTTCTTGTGTAGAGACTTCAGAAGAGGCTTCCTTCTGGGGTGACAGCCATGCAGACCAATTTGATGTAGTGTGCGGCGTATGGTCTGAGCACTGACAGGCTGACCCCCCACCTTTTCAATCTCTGCAGCAATGCTGACAGCACTCCTGCGCCTATCTTTCAAAGACAGCAGTTGGATGTGACGCTGAGCATGTGCACTCAGCTTCTTTGGACGACCAACACGAGGTCTGTTCTGAGTGGACCCTGCTCTTTTAAAACGCTGGATGATCTTGGCCACTGTGCTGCAGCCCAGTTTCAGGGTGTTGGCAATCTTCTTGTAGCCTTGGCCATCTTCATGTAGCGCAACAATTCGTCTTTTAAGATCCTCAGAGAGTTCTTTGCCATGAGGTGCCATGTTGGAACTTTCAGTGACCAGTATGAGAGAGTGTGAGAGCTGTACTACTAAATTGAACACACCTGCTCCCTATGCACACCTGAGACCTAGTAACACTAACAAATCACATGACATTTTGGAGGGAAAATGACAAGCAGTGCTCAATTTGGACATTTAGGGGTGTAGTCTCTTAGGGGTGTACTCACTTTTGTTGCCGGTGGTTTAGACATTAATGGCTGTATATTGAGTTATTTTGAGGGAAGAATAAATTTACACTGTTATATAAGCTGCACACAGACTACTTTTCATTGTGTCAAAGTGTCATTTTGTCAGTGTTGTCCCATGAAAAGGTATACTTAAATATCTGCAGAAATGTGAGGGGTGTACTCACTTTTGTGATACACTGTATATATAAATTATATGCTTCCAACATTGTGCCAAAAGTTTGGGGAAGACCCTGTCCTGTTCCAACATGACTGGAGTTCCTTTACACCAAGCTCATCAAGCACTGCGTCCCAATGACGAACGTAATAACTAAAGATGCTAATTTTGCCCATTTCTTTTAACAGATAAACATATCCATGGAGTATTAAAGCAACAAGAACAAACACTAAATGGTTAAAAGTATGCAGACACCTGATCATGAGCTTATTGGACTTCCTATTAAAAAACCATGGATCCCCCACATTTGCAGGTAGAAAACCTATCCAAAATGGCTTTTTACACTATTTTACAGTGTGTCTGTGGGAGTTTGTGTCCATTTAGTTAAGAGCATAGGTGAGGTCAAGAAACTTATCTTAGACAAGAAAACTTGGTTCCCATCTAATGAAATAAAAATAGTGTCATAGCACTGTAGTGACCTTGTCAACATCAATAACAAGAGAATTAGCAGCCCACTCTTACAACAGACACAGTGAAATCTAGTGAACAGCCTTCCCAGGATGGCAGGCAACTTGAGAGTAATTCTGTGGACAATGACTTTCAACAAGCTTAAAGTTTTTAACAAGCTTACTGTTCATAACCAGCTTGTTGTCTGCAGAGTAAAATATATAAAACTTGGATTCTTTATTTTGCAAAATGGTCTTTCAGTTACTTTAATTACAGCTGGTAAACTCTCTGTGCTTTTAAACAGATTAGATAAATAGGATCCTGTGATTTGGTGCAAGGTTTTGCGCATCACGTTGCACCACATTGATTAATTACCCCACAAAGTAGAGTTAATGGTACAAAATCTGTCCCACCGCTCAACATACCATGCGTATGTTCACATTGTGCATGCAAGAACAGCTAATGAGGTCAGCAGATTGTGTGGCTTTCCAGCTGTGTCCTGGTCAGAGCGACTGAGTGAGCAAGAACGTGTGTGTGAGAGTGTGTAACCTCATAAATCCCATTCTAATCATGGTGTGTGATCTAAGGCTGTAGCTGTTCAGGAAAGAACCCAGTGCTGACGGATAGTACAGGCTGGAGGCCAGTCACTCAGTTCAGACCGCTCAGTCAGGTCAGTAAGATTAGTTTTTCACAAGTCCAACTGCTAATATCTTATTTGCTGGCAACAGAACAATTTAAGGAACACTAAGTTGTTTTACGTTCTCTTCGGCATTTCCTCCAAAGACTAAACCTTTATTCAATACAACCATAGAACATTTGAAGGCAATATCCTTGTTGCTACCATGATTGAGACCCTGTGATCTCTGGGACTGGTATGAGCAAGGCAACATTTTTTTAGAGACTCTTGCTCAAGCAAGACCATTGGGTCCAGCTCCAGGGACTGGGATATGCAAAGTAAAGTGTGAAAGACATTCTTTAAAAAAAATAAAAAATAAATTAAAAAAATAAAGGATTGTTTTAGAAGCGTTTTTGTTTATGTGAATGCTTTTATTAGATGTTCCCATCTTGTACTTTGTACTTGTACTACTGCTCTAGGTCAGGGGCGCCGTACAATGGCTGACCCTGCGCTCTGACCCCAGCTTCCAAAACGAGCTAGAATATGCGGAAAAAAGAATTTCATTGTACTGTACACATGTATCTGTATATATGACCATAAAGGTGTTCTAAATTCTTCATTCTATTGCATTCTAAATGCAAACAAAACAAAGAATGCCATGAAGTATTGTTGAGTGAATTCTGGGTGTGTATTTCAGTCGACTGAGTTGGTGAGTCAACAGAAAGTATAAGCAAGCAGTGCATTCACATACATTCAAGTACTGAGGACGTATTGTTTAAAAACAAACCATTGGACTATTCATGAGCAGGCTACAGTTTTTATGGACCCACTTGTCTGCTGGGCTCAAGCACTGTGCAGCATAGAGGCGACATTAGACAACAATACCAAAGTGTGCATTTGGAGGGACTACAAGAATTTATGGAAGCATATTAGATTGGGAATCTTTAGGACTTCATTACAATCACACATATACCAAACTGTATTAAAACACCTTAATGTATTCTGTCTACAATCAAGTAATTATGTGAACAACTCCGTGTGCAGTGGCACAGTACAAATGCATATTGACCAAAATAATCAACAAGTTCATTTATACAGGCTTCACATTTTCTACAGCTTGTTTTATTGAAGGTAAAACATGCGATGAATGGCAAGGAAAGCAAAGAAACTAGTCATGATGGTGCCGATCACTCCCTGTCATGTAAAACATAAGACCATAAAATTATTTACAGATAGAAATGACTGTGCAATAGAAATGCTGTCCATAATCCTGTAGTGACCTTGTCTTGATAAATCATTTACAAGTGAATTAGCAGCCAATCACAGTGATAACGAGCCACTGAGTAAAGGGAAGACACCGCTGTACAGATAGATCTACTGCCCAGGAATTTAAACAATAGTATCCAGTTAGACTAAAATTAATTGTGTAAAATGTAGCAATATGATTTACAAACATTAATAATTATGCATCATATGGTATAGTTGGTGCCAATGTTCATGCTGCAGTGTTTTACTCAAACAGGTCACTCAACTGTACATGGTCGAGTTGTTTTGGGCTCTCGCCTTAAGCCACAAGTGAAAGACTAAGACTAAATACTAGGTAAACTGCAAACTGCTCAGGTCATTCATGCAATTTGAAAAATCAGCATTATCAAGCAAATGGAGAAAATATATCAGTCCAACTTGGATTAAACAAAAAAACAGCCCATCATGGTTTTTCCAAATAAATATGCTAAATAAAACACCACACTAAAGAAATAGCTTTTAAACTTTGTCCACCTTTTCTCCAAAAACTAGGCCCAATACATAAATTACACAAGTCTTCCTGTGCTACGTTAGGCACATGCTAGCACCAAAGCCTGAAAATCTAACCAGTATTTACTGTATGCTCAGCAGGCAGCTGGCCAAATGAAAGCCCCAGTGAGACATCCCATAACATCAAGCAATGTCCCCTGATAAAAATAGGGCCCCTTTTTAGGTTAAGACCACTTGTTAATCATTTGTCCTGTCACTGACTCAATTGTCACTGTATCTAGTTTTCCTTTCCAGCTGTTAGTAGAATGTCAAAGGAATCCCCCAGAAGGCACTGTCCATTGGCATGAAGACTGTTAGAACAGACCTACATACCCTTACTATACAAACATTACAAACAGTAGCATTACTATGACCCACAGAGCGCATAGGATGGAAAGTATAATGCAAATGAGTCCAACTGCCATTTAATCGTTCATGGCTATGCTTGCGTTTTAGCAACAAACAAAACGTGAACCACAATCATGACAAATAAGTCTTTAACAAGCTCTGGCTCTAATGAGGAAATGCACAGCAGGAATGAAGCCATTTATATAATGTCTAATCATTCCAATAATGCACTGCAGAAGTGGATCTGTTGAAACTATTTTTAAACTGAACACGACTTTAAGCTTCCTAAATGGACTTTAGTGTTGTTTACCCTGTGTAAGGGAAGGTTACTCAATGGAAGTGTTACATTTTTGCAGGGTATTGACAGATCAAATATCAGTGACAAAGATGGCGCAACAGTTTCTCACTACATACATGCTGACAAATATACTGCTGCACCTTGCTCTACAACTGGCTGGTTTTCTTGACAAGATGATAAGACAATCACTAATTCATTTCAATAATGCACTGCAGAAGTGGAGCTTTGAAACGATAATTTTTTAAACCGTGAGCATGACTTTAAGCTTTCTGAATTAACTTTAGTGTTGTTTACCCTGTGTAAGGGAAGTTTTATTTTTGCAGGGTATTGACATATAATTAAATATCAGTAACAAAGATGGTGCAACAGTTTTTCGCTGCCTATACTCTGCTGCACCTTGCTCCACAACTGGGTGGTAGGTTTTCTTGAGAGGATGATTAGACAATCACAAAATTGTTTACCACACTCGGGTGGGACAGTAGTTTAGCTCGCTAGCACACCAGTGCAAAGTGCGGACTGAAGCCACGAGTTTGAATCTCAACAAAGAGCTTTTACCCTGCATAAAAAGACATGCTATGCACTAGGGCTGCAACTATCGATTATTTTTGTAATCGAGTATTCTATCGATTATTCCAGCGATTAATCGAGTAATCGGATAAGAAATACTTTTGCTTTAACAAAGAGCAAAAACAAATACATATTAGATTAAATAAGACATGTTTCTTAAACCAAACTGTACATTTGTATTCCTTGCATACAGGACAGTTTAACATTTTTTAAATGCAAAAATAAATAAATCAAAAATAAATCAATTTACTTTTAAAATGTAAACAGGCAACCTGAAACATCAGGTCATCAAGTCATAAATAATAATAAACAAAAATACATGAACATAAGCCTGTAATTGTAAAAACTTTCAAAACTCAGTTTCAGCTACAGCTCACGCAGAACATAAAGCTTTAATATTTTGTTGGGAGGTTTTGTGGTGTTTGTAGGGGGATAAAAATCTGTCAGGATTGTGTCTCTAGATGAGGTAGATCTGGTGTGTGTGTGTGTGTGTGTGTATGTTTGTGTGTGTTTGCCTAAATCTTCATAAAAGCCTGTGGTGGTTGAAACGAAGTAAAGTCAGTAAACATGAGTAAAGTAAACATGACGCTCTGATGGTGTGGATGTTATACTGAGTTTTAGTTTTATCAGCTTAAAATGATCTCAAACTTTCTGTGGTTTTCTCTGTCCAGTCTCCTCCTGTTCGCTATTTTCTCTATATATTTTGCAGTCCACGCTATCAAATCTCGGCTGCGTCCTAAACTGATACGTTCAGTTCGCAGGAGCGGCGAGTTCTGTTTATGTTTAAGATATTTGGGACGCAGCCCTCAGATTCTTCACGTCACCTGCACACAGCGTTAAACACGCTGCGCAAAAGTGAAAGTCGTCCGTGTAAAACACCGTGAGCTGTATATGGTTGTGCGGATTAAACGATTCCTCGATGCAAAAAATTTGAATCGATGATTTTTAATAACCGATTTACTCGAGGAATCGTTTCAGCCCTACTATGCACATCATATTATTCTACCACCAGTACCTGGTGCAGGAAGCAGGAGTTGCTGCTGCAGGCCGCAAATTTGTGTTTGCTGAAATCCCAACCAGGCCGGTGGCACCACTGAGACTAAAACTTAGTGGGCAAGCACACAACACTGCTGCTTCACCAAGTCCCTTAATAAAAGAGAGCTGTGACGTACTGTCTTCTGACGTCTATCACATCCAGTTATTAAAGTTTTCTGCAGTTTGTGCTCCTGTAGTTCCAGACGGACTCGGCTTTGCTCCCCTCAAAAATCAATGACCCTTGGGCGTCCATGACCCCACCATGGTTTACTGGCTGTCCTCGTTTGGACTTCATTTTGGTACGTAATAACCGCCGCATGCTGGGAATAACACCCTATAAGACCAGCTGTTTTGGAAATGCTTTGACCTCGTCATCCAGCCATGGCAATTCACTTCTGGTCAAAGTTATTTTTTACACTTGCTCGTTGACCTTGCTTACAAGAACTGACTACAAGAACTGACTATTCACTTGCTGCCTAACAGATCCCAACCCTAGACAGATGCCATAGCAAGATCAATGTTAATCACTTCACCTTTCTGATTGATGTACAGTTCACCATCATATATTATGATCTGATAAAAATGGTAAAAAATGAAAACCAACATCAGAAACAAATCATTTTTTGCAGTGATTAAATCATTACAATTTAATCATTAGAAAGAAAATTCAGAACTGGGACCGGCTCAGTTGATAGTGGCAGTAAGATCTATATAAAAAACTTTATGCTGTCACACTGAATGTAAAAGGTAATTCATGGGCGATCCTTTAAAAAAAGGGCAATCCTTTAAAAAAGTTAAATAAAAGTCTGCTCATAACTGTGGCACCTGTAGGCACCGCAAATTGCTCTCTTGAGTACAATGCTCATACACTTGCCTCTATAAACACATTGTAGAAAATGACAAACTGTTTCCTGTAAGGGTAAATGGGATTTTATTTTGCAGCGTATCACACTGTACTGCTCAGACCAATGAAAACATTTTGAGAGAAAAAAATAAAGCCCATGGGACTCACCTTATCACCGCTGGAATAGAAGAAATAGCGCAGACGCACAATGTTGCAGTGGTCAAGCTTCCTCATGATCTGCAGCTCACGGTTCTGCACGAGTAGAAAAAAAAAAACAAAGAAAAAAAAAAAGTCATGAAAAATTCACATGTCTAGAATTTCTCTCTCATGAAAACAGTAAAGTGCCTCCAAAGCATTCAGACAAACAGCTGGACAGATTTCTCTTCTCTAGACAAGCCTAAAAACAGCCATACAAGGGGTGCTATTACAGTAATAACAGGATTTAATTTAAGCACTCATCCAAATGTACCCGACAAAAGTTCAGCAAGCAGCAAAAAATCAGAAGACAAAACTAAAATCTGTGAGCTGAACGATGACAGATGAAAAAGCTCAGCACAGACTGATGACATCAGTTCTCAGAACTCTCGTTGCAATCACATAATGTCCTATAAATAGGGTCCTACTATGTGCTTAATACCTCAGACCTCATTTTTCACAGATTACACTGATTTTTAAAAACAAGTGCCACGGCAGTCATTAAATAACATACATAAACTGAATGACAGGATGAATGGAAGCTATAATACACAGCACAGCCTATCTTAATGGCTTCATGTTTTGTCTCAAATACGAAAATACTCGTCCGTGTTTTAACACTCCCCACCCTCCACAGAACTGATCTTGGACACTTTGCCTAAGCAATTACTAAATGAATTGTAGGATTGCTAGGACCGCCTTATAGTGCAAATTAACCAGTAAACCTGAGGCACTTGAACTCCAACTGAATAAAAAATGTTAAATTGCTAAACACAAACCTTAAATTTTGAGTTTCACAGCAACTTGCATATTACACGGGAAGCGGCTCATTTCATGTTCAGCGAAGTGAATTAGGTAAGGCCTTGTCTATAGACAATAACTACATTTATACTAATATACACTGAATAGCCAAAAGTATGAGGACACCCTTCAAAATTACTGAGTTCAGATGTTTCCACCACATTTATTCCTAACTGATGTATAAAATTAATAATTATTTCCCTATAAATATAATGATGAATTTCCACCCTAAAAATCTGGTCACAGTCCAGTCATCAATTCTGTCCCCTCAAACCGGTCCCCATACTTTTGTTTATATAGTGCAAATATAATAAACACCCCATGCTTTTTTTTAATTTTGGTGGTCTGAAAGAAGTGTTTGCAAAACCTATTAAAACCTATTTTTCCATCCTGATCAATCACGTCACACAGGCAGTTCCTTACTTTGAACCTCTTGTCTTGCAGGACTTTCTTGATGGCTACCATTTCTCCAGTGTCGCAGAGCTTCGCCTGGTACACCACGCCAAACGAGCCATTGCCGATGACCTTTGTGTCCGTATAGCTGACCTCCTGAGGCCGATCTGGACCCTGGCCGGGGGTTGCACCCACTGTTGTCACCTTACTGCCATCCTTGTCTCCTGAGGAAAGCAAGAACAAGAGGATTAAGAAAATGTGCTTCATCATTTTAATTAAATAGACCATTTGCAGATAATCAGGTGGGCAAGTGCTTTTTATAAAGAAAGAAAAATAAATGAATTGCATCCTTAGGTCAAAGCCTTCAAATTATTCTGAATTCGGCTTAATTTCGTGCCAACCTCTTTAAGCACTT
This sequence comes from Trichomycterus rosablanca, assembly GCF_030014385.1. Lineage (NCBI taxonomy): Eukaryota > Metazoa > Chordata > Actinopteri > Siluriformes > Trichomycteridae > Trichomycterus > Trichomycterus rosablanca. Next base: position 6,728,667 of record NC_086002.1, on the reverse strand, counting down.
ATTTGAAGCAGTCTGGCCAGGTGAAAATTGGGACCTGTGGCAGTAGAGGAAGCTTAATAAGGGGTTCACACTCAGCTATGGTAGCACTTAGACCAAACTTAAGCTAACGCACTTCAGGTCATATTTACATTTTACATTTTCATTTTCAGCATTTAGCAGACGCTTTTATTTAAAGTGACTTACACAATGAGCGGAACACGATGAGCAATTGAGGGTTAAGGGCCTTGCTCAGGGACCCAACAGTGACAACTTGGTGGTGGCGAGGCTTGAACTGGCAACCTTCTGTTTACTAGTCCAGTACCTTAATCACTGAGCTATCACTGCCCTATAATATAAAACCACATGTGCATCTAAGACTCTGCTAATCCAGGAGCTGTTTTTGCATTTTCCATGCTAATGAATATAGCTGTGAATGCTTGAGAATCGAGCCTGGATCAGCACTCAGCACAAAGTTACAATTAGGACACGACATGCGCCCAAGGCTTTTCTCAGCCTTATACCATTTGAAAAAAAAGCAAGCTATTCATTCACATTACAATTCTAAAGTAAAAAAAAGACAAGAAAGAAACTGCTTAATAGTCTATCTGACCTGGCTTAGAATTTGCTTTAAATGCATTTTAATAGGGGACAGATGCCTTCGCAATTCATGAAGTCATCTCCGGAAATGGGGCGCTGAGGTGGCACAGCTGTGTACTATGCCAGCCCCCATGTCTGTGTAGTTCATCACGTCTGTGTGGATAGATCTCAGCGGTGCTATCGGCTGGCCAGACATCGACACAAACTTAATTGGCTGTGAGGATGGCCAAAACGCTGTGCCGGACTGGCACCTTATGCAGGGTATTCCTGCATTACACCCAGTGCTTTAAGATGAAAAGGACACACCCTGACTAGGACAAAGCAGTTTATGAAAAGTAAATTAAATCGCCAAAAGTGCTGGCAGTTCTGGTTTTAGCCCCAACCACTGCAAACAGGTGTATAGAAGCTTCAACTTTGTTGCAGTACGAAAGAAAAGACCTTTATTGCTCCTGCACAACTGAGGCCATGTGCACGGAGGTCCAAAAAGACATTTTTTACATTATATATTGTATTAGCTTCTCTACAAAGTCTTGGAAACAAATGCATCTAAAGCATGTTGCAATACATATTTAATGTTCTTAAATCAAACCAGTTATCTATGATTCTTTATCTATAAATCTATGTTTTGCAGAGGCATAAATCAGAGATAACTGTGATGGATCGCTGCCCTGTCCAGGATATTCCTGCCCTGCGCCCGATATATCCCGGTAGAACCGGATCTGCTGTGACCCTGAACATGATAATATGGTTGATGAAAATAAACTAAAAAACAGTCTTATGCTAAACAGTTCAATTAGACCGACAGCCTGGGATTTGAACCCCAGAGCTCAGTGTGTGTATGAGAGCAACTAACACTTCTTGCGCTTGCTGCAGAATTTATACGGCTTTGGGTTAATCGTAAGGTGGAACGTAGATGTGTTTCCAAACCCTATAGTTAAGGTTTTATAGCTGTTTCAAGCTGTGTTTTATCAATTATGACTCAAGCAAACAAGGACTCGCAATAAAATGAACTTCATTTTAGTCCCTCAACAGCCACTTCAACTATAAGAATGTGTTTTTTGCCACATAGTGTGCATATAAATGCAGTAATTACTATGCACAGCTTGATTTCCATTATGAAAAACTGTTATTACGGTCTGTTAAAAACAATCAGAGCTTGGTGAAAAAAGACGATGACTATAGCTACGCCACCTATGTCTTAAAGTGACCACCAGTAATGGTCCAGTGGCAAAATATCTGGTCTAAAAAGGTACAAATATAGCTTAAAATATCACATAGGGTGTGTTCAAAAACCTAGTGAGCTGCCTTGCTGTCTTACTGCCTACCTGCCTACATAGGCAGCTGTCTAATTAGCATTATTTACTCTGATCAGGTATGATTATTAATCGTTTTATTCTGGCAGGCGGTACCAACCCCTGGTATTTTACAGTAACGTCTGAGTCGATGTGGAGAAGTGTGTTGATCAGTGGTAAACTTATGGCAGCAGCATCAATTTTTATTCAAATGTAGGGTTCATTAATACAACGCTAGAAATACACCAAACCACGTCAAGTGCCAGTTACGAAAGAGCCTGCTGACCAGCTCAGATGACTGACTGCAATGGGTATGTGTGAACATGTGAAACATCAGATCTCCACCCGACCACCATTCTGCCATGAGAATGAACTGGGAGTTTATTCGTCATAAGCATTCACAACCTCACATTCCTAATGACTGACACACTCACCCAGTTCAGGAAGGGAACTTGCTCATTTAATGATGCAGGCAGATTACTCCAGTGCTATGAATAAGCACTTTATCACCGACCCGGTCTCCTTAGGAGAACAGGAAGTAGGCTGAGGGCAAATCATGCAGTGGTTTATGCGCTGTTGGAGCTTTATTTGCATAAATTTCAAGTGAAAGGTAACAACTAATTGTTTCAATGAATTTAGTTTTTAACATGTTAGGATTATAATAGTAATTGCACCACAAACATGACAAATTTGTGATTTTCTTCTCTTTAAGTCTCTGTTCTCAAGTGTTATTTATTAATTTATTTATTAGGATTTTAACATCATGTTTTACACACCTTGGTTACATTCATGACAGGGCAGATAATTACTGGTTACACAAGATTTAACAAGAAAATCGGAGCTCCCATAGGAAACCCACATGGACACGGGAAGAACATGAGCGCTCCATCTGGGAATCGAACCCAGGACCTTCTTGCTGTCAGGCAACAGTGCTACCCACCAAGCCAATGTGCCGTCCTGCACTTATGGCTTAAAAATATGCCTTAATATACTATGCCTGGTACTAATGCCTGATAGAAATGTTGTTTTACACTTCCAGTGATGAAAGTATAAAAAATGTGGATTGAAAACTCCCCCATGCCCCTACGTTCTTAGAGGAAATGTCTATTTGAGTTGAAAAAGTCCAGCATGCTTTAAAGCCTGTCCTGAAGATTCTTAAGTGATGATGAAGCAGCATGTGTATTGTGTGTTTGTGGTGAATAAACAGGACACGCATATGCATAGTTTAAATCATGTAATCCACCGAACCTTAAAACCCGGTCTACCCAGTCAGGTGCCTTGCAAATGAAATACTGGGTTTAAAAATGTCCACGAGATCATTGTGCATGTGAAGGGGTTTTGAACATGATTTGTACAGCTAATTACTGCCACATTCCAACAATGAGCTGGAATAAAAGCCAGCAGTGTGTATTCTAGGCTTATTTTTGCTGCACCCATTGTTGACAGGTGTACAAAAATACACTTCACTAGAATGGCTTGTACTGAGGAGCTCAGTGACGTGGCACTGCACCCTTAAAAAAAGATCCCAAAATGGTTCTTTGTTTAGAAAAATGGTTCTCTGGATGACGTTTGGTGTTAAACACCATCAATCAAAGAACAGGACATCCATTCTAATTCCGGAGGTCATGTATTTAAGCCACAGCCATTGCACATAGTGTATACAGGTTATTTTGTGAATTATGTAGCCATGAAACTGCCCTGATCGAGTGATCTATTGGCACAACTAGCAATGACTGAAAGTGACAGAGGAAAGGCTGGATGAGGTATAAAATTCTTTGCAACTGTTTAAGCCAATCCCACAATCTGGTCAAGGCGCTGGCACGAGTGGTAGAAGAATAAGGAGAAAAAAGTGAGGCGCTCTAATAATCGCTACTGGCTGGTGTAAATGTAAAGTTTTATTAGTATTTTAAGGACATGTTTTACACACTTTTGTTACATTTACACAAGATTCATCAGTTCACAAGTTTTAATGTCAAACACAGTCATGGACAATTTAGTATCTCCAATTCACCTCACTTGCATGTTTTTGAACTGTGAGGGGAAACCGGAGCTCCCGGAGGAAACACGGGAAGAGCACAAAAACTCCACACTGGATCGCTCTACCTAGGAATCAAACCCAGGACCTTTATACTGTGAGGCGACCATGCTACCCACTGAGCCTGAGGGGTCAGATGGAGTAAAAATATGCACGGGCCACACACTCTTTTGTAATAAAACAAATATAACTTATTACTAACAATTACACTAACTAATTATCCACTTGACTAATTGACTCCATCCATGAGTGTTGTGTAAACTAAGATTTTGCCAATTTTACTCACTAGATTGTAATCCTAATAGAAAAACTATTATACTTACTTAAATTCTCAGTGGAAAAAAAAATTATTTTTCCAGCGCACCTGAAATCTCCTGCATTCGCCGTTTAGTTTACGAACTGGAGTTTACGCTGTCTAGCTGCCATGTTTATCCAAAAACTTGGTAACGTTTACCAGTAACAGTAATGTTTTCTGTTGGGGGAAAGAAGATGGGGAGCGTTTAAGATTTGTTTTATGCGACAGAGATACCCAGAGTTTCAACAGTTAAAGCAGTTTTTTTTTTTATTTTTTTTTTTTTAAACTGCTTAATAGCGGGCCAAATTTAAATTTATTTTTAAAATAGCTCGCAAGCCATTTCAAAAATGGTAATGGGCTGTAGTCTGGACATCCCTAATTTAGAGCATGAACTGTGAGTCAGGCTTCCTTGTACAACATCAGTGACTGACCTTACAGACTCTTTAGAAAAACAGGCATTACCTCCCACAGAATGCTGAAAGATCTTGTGAAAAGCAAATCCATCCATTAAAAGCAAAAGCTGATAAAAGATGCAAAGAAGGGTCATTCACTATAAACGCCTATGATTTTAAAATGGGATGTCCTGCAAGCTCATGGTCAGATGTTCACATTTATCTACAGTGGGGGAAATAAGTATTTGATCCCCTGCTGATTTTGTAAGTTTACCCCCTTACAAAGACTTGAACAGTCTATAATTTAAAACATTAAATAAAAGTTATAAATTAATTTGTATTTAATTAAGGGAAATAAGTATTTGATCCCCTACCAACCAGCAAGAATTCTGACCCCCACAGACCGGTTATGTGCCCATGAGGCACACAAATTAGTCCTGTCCCTGTATAAAAGACACCTGTAACAGAATCAGTTTCTTCCATTCAAATCTCTCGACCACCATGGGCAAGACCAAAGAGCTATCAAAGGACGTCAGGGACAAGATTGTAGACCTGCACAAGGCTGGAATGGGCTACAAGACCATCAGCAAGAAGCTTGGTGAGAAAGAGACCACTGTTGGTGCGATCATTCGAAAATGGAAGAAATACAAGATCACAGTCTATCACCCTCACTCTGGAGCTCCATGCAAGATCTCACCTGGTGGGGTAAGAATGATTCTGAGAAAGGTGAGGTCAGCCCAGAATTACACGGGAGGAGCTTGTCAATGATCTCAAGGGAGCTGGGAGCAGAGAAATGCTGGATATGACCCCAAGAACACCGTCCCCACCGGGCATTTCTCTGCCTCCAAACACGGCGAGTGGAGTTGATGCCAAAGAGCTCAATTTTGGTCTCATCTGACCATATCACATTCTCCCAAGCTTTCTCTGAATCATTCAGGTGTTCATTGGCAAACTTCAGACGGGCCTGTACATGAGCCTTCTTGAGCAGAGGGACTTCGCGGGCACTGCTGGATCTCAATCCATTACGGCGAAGTGTGTTACTAATGGTTTTCTTGGTGACTGTGCTCCCAGCTCCCTTGAGATCATTGACAAGCTCCTCCCGTGTAATTCTGGGCTGACCTCACCTTTCTCAGAATCATTCTTACCCCACCAGGTGAGCTCTTGCATGGAGCTCCAGAGTGAGGGTGATTGACTGTGATCTTGTACTTCTTCCATTTTCGAATGATCGCACCAACAGTGGTCTCTTTCTCGCCAAGCTTCTTGCTGATGGTCTTGTAGCCCATTCCAGCCTTGTGCAGGTCTACAATCTTGTCCCTGACGTCCTTTGATAGCTCTTTGGTCTTGTCCATGGTGGTCGAGAGATTTGAACAGAAGAAACTGATTCTGTGACAGGAGTCTTTTATACAGGGACAGGACTAATTTGTGTGCCTCATGGGCACATATCCGGTCTGTGGGGGTCAGAATTCTTGCTGGTTGGTAGGGGATCAAATACTTATTTCCCTTAATTAAACACAAATTAATTTATAACTTTTATTTAATGTTTTTTTTCTGGATTTTTTGTTGATATTCTGTCTCTCTCTTAAAATAAACCTTCCACAAAAATTATAGACTGTTCAAGTCTTTGTAAGGGGGTAAACTTACAAAATCAGCAGGGGATCAAATACTTATTTACCCCACTGTATATAGTGTAAGAAGTCACTATGTGAAAGGTTGAGTGAATTCCAAGGAAACAGACTTGTTAAATGAAATAAATAAATTACTATTGTAAATAGATGATTGCTGGGCGTGCCCCGAGTTCTTAGATCAGATCGTTCTATGAAAGTTCCGATCCCAGCCCTTACAAACAGGTCAGCAGAACTGGTTGGACCAGAATAAGATAAAAGGTTAGGAGTGTTAAAGCCAAAAAGGATAAATAACATATACTAAATGAGAAGAGGTTTTCTTCTGTATGCATTCTGCTAAGCATTTGTTCACATGCTGAATTTCTGTCACATAATTCTACGATGATTAACTGTGTGTCCTTGGTTTATTTCCTGTGTGCCTGCAGGTGAAGTCTCGAACAAAGAGCACTATGCCTGTGCTAATCCCAAAGTCACGTGACAGGTCAAAGTACACACACAGTCCACTGACTGAGAGCACTTGCTATAGGAATCCATGCTATAGAAATTTAAATCGGTTAGGTACACAAGTGTCCATTAGTTCACAACTCTAGTGATTGCAACGGGGGCAATTTAAGGTCATTGCTCTCACAGAGGCACAACAAAGTGCTGAAATTTATTAACTCAGTAAATAAGAAATTTAACGTTATAAGGTACAGTTATCGTAAATAATAAAAAGGTTAAAACTTATGCTAATCTATTTTACCATTGGAGTTCAATCCTAGTTTAATCCAAAGCCACTTACAATTGTAGCCAATTACAGAGCAAGTTAACATTTCTTACACTGAATGTATAATATGAATGAAAAAATAAAGTAACAATAATAAAACGTGTATTTACATTTATACATGTGTACAAATGTACACATGACCATAGAAAAGCACAAGTTTCAGGCACTTCCTGCCCATCTGTATAACCATGTTTGTTTTTTATAGTCATTTATATATATATATATATATATATATATATATATATATAAGAAAACAAGCTTACGTCTGATGGATATATGTCCAGCTGTGGTTATCATGAAGAGCTGTCGATAAAATCCTTTCAGATCAAATCCAGAGAGAGATTTTTGCCCTGACACGTATAAACGAGGACTGACTGGGCATGTCTGAGCACACGCTGACTGAGTAGATGATGACGTGAGCTACAGGCAGTACACACTTCTGGCAAACCACACCTAGCTTAACGTTGCCTGCTACAAAAGGACTCACCTAACGAGGCATGAATAATACAAATAAATTTAATAAATAATAAAGTAATGAATGACCAAGGAAAAGAATTTAAACAGGGAACATGCTGGGGTCACTAATGACTAAGATTATTTGTACCTGTAACTGTGTGCCATATTACACACTATGACTTAATCTGATAATATAATCAGGACATTACACATCAGTTTCAATTATGCATCATTGCAAAATGCAAGTAAGGGACGCTCAGGTGGTGCAGTAGTCTATTACGCTGACCCACCAGCTGAGTCAGACGTTCTAGACATAATTGGCCAAATGGTTGATGTGTCAATATGAGTGGTGGAGGAATGTTTGAGTATATCATGTTCGTACATACGTTACAAGAGTCCACTGCTGATTGGTAAAAAGGAGGGTAAAAAGGAGAGTAAACAAGCAGTACTACATGACCTCTCGCATTAATTACACTTCAGCTGATGATTAATTGGCACACAAAAATGGCAATTACTTATTTCCCATAGATAACGCCCCTTACAGATGGCTTTTGCATGATTGGTGTTTTGCGCTTCATTGATCTTGCTGCTTACTGCGGCATTTACAACTTTAAATGATATGCATGTTCTGCTGGCTGTGCCACTGAGTGGCAAACTTGAAAACAATCAAACCAACCGCAATACTGACCGACAGTTTATTCATATGCAGTTTTGTCTGTAAACGTATCTTAGTTTAAATGAAAAAAGCTCTGCAAAAGTCATCATTTGGAGATGTAAAGATAAAAAACCCAGCAAAAGAATAAACGGGCTTCAAGCAACTTTTTTGTTTTGTGAATCTAATGTCGAATTAAATCATACTGAAGAACTACAAAACCAGGACAAGCGAATCCAGTATTAGTAAATGCGGGATCTAAAATGCAAACCCAATCTCCACACTTTACAGCTGACTAGTCGCTATACCGTATTTTTCTCACAATGTCAGGCTATATTTAGGGGTAAATCAAACATTTCTGGGTGGTTTCGTAAAACAGTGAGAATCGGTTTCTCTCCGTCATGTCCGTGTTTTAGTTCTGTTTTCATCATAAAACAATGTGTCATCGGCTGCGCTTTAAAAAGGTCAGCGATAAACTGGATTAAAGTTCAATCAGATTGAAATTTGAGTGTGGCGACAAGTGGTAAAAAACGTGCGTCAAAGCAGTAAATCGGCACGGCGTGCGGCGCTCAAAGCGGCCCAGCAGGAAGGTAAGCGTCACCAGTTCACTCCTTAACAACCAATGGCACAGGCATCGCAAAAGTAGTTTTGCCACAAATCATGTAAATGCCCCTCTTATAATGTTACGTTATACACAGATCAGCCATAACATTAAAACCACCTCTTTGTTTCTACACTCACTGTGCATTTTATCAGCTCCACTTACCATATAGAAGCACTTTGTAGTTCTACAATTACAGACTGTAGTCCATCTGTTTCTCTGCATGCTTTGTTAGCCTCCTTTCATGCTGTTCTTCAATGGTCAGGACCACCGCAGAGCAGGTATTATTTAGGTGGTGGATCATTCTCAGCACTGCAGTGACACTGACATGGTGGTGGTGTGTTAGTGTGTGTTGTGCTGGTATGAGTGGATAAGACACAGTTACACTGGATGATTGTGGTGACTTTCCAGGCCGATACTTGACATTTCTCAGACAAAAATACTAAGCTCTTCCTGGATGCACACCCCTATCAGACGACTGTATCCACTGCCAATAATTCTGTGAAACCTCAAACTGAGGTCATGTAACCACAACTTTTTATGGAAAAGGGGAAACAACTAGTTCTGAGTACAGGAGTACCTTTAAAGAGATTAATATAAAAAATAAATCAATAAATAATAAAAATAACAGCCACTATTTGTCAAGCATGAGACGAGGCACTGAAAGCATGATTGCTTCTCCATGCACATTACTTCATTTGGAGGCACTAAACAAAAGCAACAGCACTGGAAGTCATTTCTTGCTGATCTGTTGATGATGCGAGGCAGCCAGAAATGAACGCTGTAACAGAGGTGGCTGATTGAGCTATAATAAAGATCGGTGGGATTTGCACATTATTCCAAACCCCACGCAGATTTCTCGCTGCACTACCTCTCGAGCAAATGTGCAAAGCATACCGGGCAGCACTGCAAAAACAAATTCAATCTGATCTTTTAATTTATGAATAAAGACTTCATTTGGAACATAGGAATTTGCCAGCAGTAGGAATCTCAGGTTTATTACAAAAATTCTGGTAATAAATTTGCACCTGCACTCCAATGTAATGTAATGTAAACAACAGCACTCGATAACGACAAATGGCCAAAAATCACATACAGGAGTATTTTTATGTGCTTTCTAGAGATGTTAGCAAGTGATGAAGAGGCTATGAATAATGTAAAAAGGCATACCAGTGTCTTCACAGCAATGAGTTGGGATAAGTTCTTATAAGGATTGTGGAAACTATATCTATTTAAAAGCAGATATTGAGCCTAGCAAAACCTGAAGAATCGGTTCCACCAAGCTTAAACTGTCACTGCAGAGACAAGAGAGCTTCATAAAGTTAAATGCTAATAAATCGCTCTACATACAGACATCATTGGCTGTCTGAGGGAGTGGGAAGTATGGTCGAGGCTCAATGATGGATTGGTGTCCTGTCCAGTGTGCCCAGTGTTTCCCAGTGAAACCAGACCCACGACGACACTAAACAGGATAAAGCGGTTGATAAAAATGAATTAAAAATTAAAAAGAGTGATAGTATGACAGTGTGTTGGTCCAACAATTAACCAGATGTCATTAATAATGCAATTAATTATACTAGACACGTGTAGGCTTGATTTCTGAAAGTCTTTTTGTATCTAAAGATCAAAAACCTACTTAGAAATATTGGGGAAAACTTTGCCAAGAGCGGAGGCCCAAAATTGGGGCCAAATGCAAGAAATATGTTCATGGTCTTGCTTATAGTCATTAGTTCACACTACCATGTGTATATAAAAACAATCCAAAAAACAATTCTTTAAATAAAGACTGTTACATTAAACAAATAATAAAACAGTGGTTAGTTTCAGCCCTAGTTTAGCACTTATCTATTGAGAAGAAGAGGAGAAGTCCCGCTGGCATATTACACTGACCGCTTCACTTTCCACACACAGCTGCCTTTAAAATGTTAAAATCAATTATTTCTGCATCTCCAAATCCACATTAAGGCTGCAGCTTTGCTTTAGTGCAGTAAAGCACATCAGTGCACAGCCAATCCCTGCTACTACAGAGCAACCGGACACGGGGCGTAGGCCCCCGGAGAGATTAAGCTGTTCTCCTGTACCAATCTGACTAGACATGAAGAAAACTTACATATTAGAACTGATCTATCCCAAAAACACTGTCACAACTTTAAAAAAAAAAGTCATAAAGCATCATCAGAGTGTAAGTGACAGATTTACATTTACAGCATTTAGCAGAGTTTTATCCAAAACAACTTCAATCCATGCAATTAGGGGTTAAGGACCTTGCTCAAGAGCCCAACAATGGCAGACAGGCAGTTGTGTGGGTTAAACCAGCAACCTTTAAATTACTACAGTAGTCCTGTTCTAGATTGTTTTGGTGAAACCTTTATAGAATTGCCTTTACCTATAAAATACAGGGGCAATCAAAATCAGAACTGGTATCAGTGTGGTTTCATATTAAAGAATTTCTGCAGCCAGTTCCATTTTTTAACACTGTTGATCCTACGCCGATTTTACAGCTCTGGATATTGGCCAACATCAGACCCTGATCGATAAATGATGTGTTGATGGACCACACTCTGACACATAGTAATGATTTAATCTGACCTTTCATTAACCGTTTAAGCTTACCGTGTTTAATGGTATGACAGCTAGTATTTTTACTTCCAGAAAAAGCAGAAATACTTTGTTTTTAAAGTTTTGTTTTCTTGCAAAGCATTTATACTTGGCGAACCTCTTTAAAAGCACATACTGCTATAAATGCTTAATGTGTATCATGAAAATGCTTTCCTACAATTTCTACACGAACATCCTAACAATGACATGAGCAGGCTCTTTCCAAGCAAGCTGTCAGAGATAATCTGTCACTTCAATCTACACCACACACTTTCAAAGCATGAAACACATCCAGGGAACAGCATGTCAAAGCAAATCTCATATCACATCTAACCATCCAACATCACCGATATCCATATTCATATTCATACTCGGAAGGTACGCAATTTCAAATCTAACCCAACCGCGATCCAATGGGTTGTTTTTTTTCGTCTAAATTTTCCAGCCTTTAGTCATTTCCAATTCCAGACTGGGAACCTGTTTCTGCAGAACACCACACGTCCCCTCTGACACGTGTTCAATCTGCCGACGCTTCTTATCACCTGCCAGCGTTGGGTTCCCACACAGGGCCGCATCACGTACCAAGAGCCACGCTAAGCTCTGTGTGAGGGCCCCCGCCCAACACCAGGTGCATGGATCAGTCCCAGAATACGTTAAACTGGGGAGCCAAAAAAACACATTTTGGATTACTTCATAAAAAAAAAATATCAATTTGGCTTTCTGATCTAGCTGTCAGTGGCTTTTTACTTTTAGATCAGTAGTGGTCTGGACAGGAATCCTAAAGTATATCTTCATAAGAGGACAATAAGATTTGCCTAATAGGGCAGTTTAAGAGTGTTTTATCCCAGATTTTGCTTGTTTTTTTCTTTTCTAAAGGCAAATTGGTTTCTGGTGTAGATCAGTGTTGGTGGGCACTAATTTGGACATTAGAATTTCAGAAAACAAATCATAAAGCACCAGGAGAAACCGTGAGAGTGTTTAACACTGGTTTAGCTTCCTGGTCAAGCTCTTAACAGTTTCAGAACAATGTTGGTTGGGTATAATGTTGTTTTATTAAACAGAAATGATGATTAATATCAGTGTGAGTGATGTGGACTGAATACTCACGGCTGACTTTCATGTTTCCGAAGGCTGAAGGCTGCGGCACACCGGGTTTGCAGCTCTCGGCGAAAGAAGTGGTTCTCGGTCGCCCAGACATTTCTGTTCTCTGCTTTTCCTCGACCTTTTCCGACCTGAATAAATCTTCAGTGCTGATAAATTGCTTCTTTAAACTGAGTCTTTATCAGAAAACCGGGATGTCGACGAGTCCTTGTTCAGATTCTGTAGTGGTCAGCTAAATTCCTGCTGTCTGTGCCAAGGGTTTTCACGCTGTATTAAGGCTTTCAAGTCAGCTCAACAAAAATGAAGGTAGCAGTAATTGTGTAAATCCAATAAAAAAGCAGAACTGGCACCCATTAGGACGGGAAAATAGATAAATACTCAATTCAGTCGAGCTCGTCCGAAAAACACAGACGGCTTGAATGTAACCTATTAGCTAACTAGCAGCAAGCTACAGAGACATTTAAATAGGTAGGTACGGATTTAAAAAACGAAACCAACATTCAGACAGGATTTCTGTTTGTTCCGCGCTGTATTAGACTTAGTATTAGTTATTTATCCGTTAAATTTACATTGAGGTAGCTAGTTATTCAAATGAAGCTAAAATTGAAGCTCTCCATGCTCTATCCACTCTCCATGGCGGCTCCCAGATTCACCCTGCCCAACGTTCAACCACAAATAAAATACAAAATAAAAGCTGTTCATACAAAAATTCTGACTTCCACCATCCATAAACATAAAACTAACAACATTTACTCTGAAGCAAACCGAAATTAACCTGGTAAAACCCACAGCGATAATCCAGCTCCACAAGGCAGGCCACGGTTACTGGCAAAATCTCTATCTGGTGCTAGCGATGAGTCGTTCGAAAACGAATCGACTCTTCAAACGACTCTTTACAATTAACGTTTGGAGTCGACTCGAGGTAAAGACTCGGTTTTTTTATCCAGTTCCCTGTTTTCTGGCGTTAGCAAGGATAAAATATACAGAATAAAAACGGCTGACCACTGTAGGATGCAAAATGATTTCTAAACCCATTTGTAAAGTAATAAAAGTAATTCAAATGAGTGCAACTTGTTTTAAACCATTTATAAATTACAATTTATTTTGTTTGTACTCCATTGCACTGGATCATTGTATTACGTTCATATTATAGTGGACTTAATAGTATTAATCCCCGACCCTTTTGCATATTAATAACTGTAGAAATCTGGCCCATGTTTAGGCAGTTGTAGCCTAGTGGTTAAGGTACTGGACTAGTAATCAAAAGGTCGCTGGTTCAAACCCTACCACTGCCAGGTTGTCACTGTTGGACCCTTGAGCAAAGCCCTTAACCCTAAATTGCTTAGACAATATACTGTCACAATACTGTAGGTCGCTTTGGATAAAAAGCATATGCTAAAAATGTAAATGTGACTAAAAGTTTAATTTTTAAATCAGACATCAATCTTTTCCCCAGTAAGAATAAAAACACAAATGTAAATAAGTGGATGCACGATGCCCTGCAATCAATCAACTCTGTGTTTAGAATGTAATTTTGCATTTTCCAGTCATGCTGAACCCACTGCAGCCCTGACCAAGACTAAGCAGCTAGTAAAAAAATAATAACACTTGTTAAGATTTAGATGAGGTCCATATCTCCTTGCTGTAGATCTTTTTTGTACATTAATGTATTTGTTTTGACAGCAAACCAGACTTTAGACCCAGCTGATAAATAGGGTGAGAAGGGATCTTAATGTCATTATGTTACCTTAATCACAACAGGATGATTTACACGAAGCACACTGTTTAAAATTTTCGTTTTAAACCTAAAAGTTTCACTTTAGTCTCATCACTCAACTCTTTCCACCAGCTACTTTAAATAATGCTCTGTGATTCTTTCAGTAAGGGCTTCTTCTTTGAAATACCATTTTTGCTAATCTCCTTCAGTCACAGACACTGACTTCTGCTATTTAGTTTGAATGGCTGGTTTTGTCCCAGTTGCTATTCAGAAGGCTGTCTTTCTTGTTCAGTGACTAAGTTACGAGGCTGCAATTGCATACTTCCTTCACATATTCTGACAGACAAATTCCGATGAACTAAACTGAAAATCTAAACAAGCTACGAGAGTCGGTACACTAGTTTTTTAAACCTTAGCAGGCCTACAGGGTTTACATTTTTACATAAATTAGGTTAAAACTTACTTATATAAAGTTCATACATTAACTTATATGAAGTACCATATGGGGCAACAAAATGAAAAGATTAGGTTAAATACCTAACTGGTAATATTATTACAGAAATTCTGCCAAAAAAATGACAGCCTATATGACAAAAAGTCATATAGGAGGTGAAAGAACCGATTCTTATTAGTGAGCTGAGTCAATGAATATGATTCACTGAAAAGAGCCGGAATGCCCATCAGTGCTATATGCGCTAAATGTTCGGCTCCTTCGGCTCCTCCCGTACTTTCTACTGGCTCGTTCCCTTTACGTAAAAAACGTAAGTTACGTAAAACCGCATCACGTAGAAATCAGGTTACTACGCTAAATTATAACGAGAATCGAGAACGCGCACGGAACCTACGCCAACTGCGCAAACCAATCAGACGCGAGGTGTTGGGAAAAGGGGCGGAGACACAGTCAGGCCATTGAATGATATGGCAGCGTTTAAAACCGAAACCTATTCACTACGTAGTGCACTACTTTTGTATTTTGTAGCCACACCCGAACGCGCAGTAGGTATTATTCATCAAAATCATGCAACATTATAGTTCATTGAAATATTCTAGTTTTCAAGTGACCCAACCCGTAAGGGTAAAACACTCCTATATAGTTTTAAGTATGTAGGGAATATGGAGTATGGCACAATTTGGGACACAACCTGGCTGTTCGGCAACAGCAGCTGAAATTCGACCTCTAGTGTCTGGGATGGGAGAGGTGGTGGGTGCTGCGACACCTAAGGCTGCAAATATATAAACATTTCATTCTGTTTTGCATATGTTTATTTATTTATAAGGATTTTAACGTCATGTTTTACACACTTTGGTTACATTCATGACAGAAACGGTAGTTAATCGTTACACAAGATTCATCAGTTTACAGGTTTTAATGTCAAACACAAACACAGTCATGGACAATTTTGTATCTCAAATTCACCTCATTTGTATGTCTTTGGACTGTGGGAGGAAACCGAAGCTTCCCAAACTTAATATCCCAAAACTAGTGGTAGGCGGATCGATCCAAATATCGATATTATCGATACCAACGTTGGTATTGGTATCGGATCGATACTTTAGTTTAACTTTTTCTCTGCTACATTCAGCACATTTCTCCTGTTTCGCCAGAAAGAAAAGACCATAGCTGCGTCCGGAATCACATACTTACAGAGTACGTACTAGATTGGAGGAAGTATGCACTACTCGGCCGGTAAAAAAGTACATACTATCAGTACAGAAGTGTGCAGTATGCACACAACACCGCTACGTACTACATCCGCCATCTTACCAACGTCAAGTGATGACGTGGGGACGTGATGACGTAATATCACCATAGTTACAGACTCATTACAAACCCCACTTGCCAAAATTTTGGATATTTATCGTCTTTTTGTTATTTATTCGTCTTTAAAATTTGTATTTTATTTATCTTACTTACACCTGTAAACAGAGTACTCTCCATTTTCCGCTATCTATCTTGTTTTTTATTCCGCTTCGAACGCCTACGCAGCTCCAATTGCATTATGGGATACATTAGCGGACCACAAGTGTGCATCGCTTGCATACTCAAACATGGAAACCCGATGGAATCGCTGTCTGAGTAGCGCGTTCGAATAACCTGACTTATAAGTCATTGACTTGTTAGAATCCTCTCTACTGAGGCAGCTGCCTATGTAGGCAGTAAGACAGCAAGGCAGCTCACTAGGTTTTCGAACACACCCTGTGTGGTGTGAGTTAGCCGCTTTGTGGTGATACGCCATGATGGTAACATTGTGAGAAAGTAAAGCACCAGAAACAAGAAATCTGATCGCTTTAAACAACTGAATTTACCTACAACCCTACTGAGAGCAGCAACTTACAAAAAATTTATGTATTACAATAATACACATAAAGGTCATGAAAATTAATTCAGATTGAGCAATTTTATGATGCATCTACCTTAATTATTAAAAAGTATCGGTATCGGATCGATATCGGCGATACTGGCCCTGTATTTACTTGGTATCAGATAGATACCAAAATTTGCAGTATTGCACACCACTACCTAAAACTGCCATGACATCCATGTCCTTTATAATAGACCACTGAAGTCGTTTCGTCATTTTGTAGGCCACGCCATGTTGTTATGCCCATATTTGGTAACCCGGGTCTAAGAGAAATTTTGAATGGGAAATGTTCCAAAGCTGTTACATTTTGTTTTATGGAGATTCTTCTGTCCATTATCACTGGATCCTCTGAATTATGAAGTTGTTAAAGAGTCAAAATATGAATATTGCTACATGTAAGCTAATGCTACTGCGCACTGAATTGACGTCACTAGACTGGAAGCCTCTTAATGTTTTCTTTTTTTTTCTTGTATAAGCCTCTTAAATAACCGCACGAAGCAGCGCGATTCACCAGTGTAACAGTGGAGTGATATTCACAAGTTTTGGCTGAAATTTTTAGTAGGTAGCTACATTAAAGTAGAAAACAAGGATGGTCGGGTGTTACGCCTTTGGTTGTACTCAACAAAAGCGAGCCGCTCATTCCGTTGATTTGATTGGTGTAGTTCAGTGACGTCTAATTAATGTGCAGTAGCATTAGCTTTCGTGTAGCATTATTAGTATTACGACCCTTTAACAACCTCGTAATTCAGAGGATCCAGTGATGTACAGGAGAAAAATGTACAAAGGACAAAACGTACAGAGCCGATCTTTTGGCCCCCCAGTCACCCAGGCTACACTTGAGATAGGTGTGAAAGATGTCAGCCAGCTCTTCCGGAGACAAAAGACCAGGAAATCGTCAGGCCCGGACAACATCTCTCCCTCCTGTCTCAAAGCCTGCGCTGACCAACTGGCTCCAATTTTTACACGTATCTTTAACAGATCCCTGGAACTGTCTGTTGTTCCCTCCTGTTTCAAACGCTCCACCATCATCCCGATCCCCAAGAAACCCTCCATAACTGGACTGAATGACTACAGACCGGTAGCATTGACATCAGTAGTCATGAAGTCATTTGAACGATTGGTGCTAGCCCATCTGAAGGAAACCACTGGACACCTACTGGACCCACTGCAGTTTGCATATAGGGCTAACAGGTCAGTGGATGATGCAATCAACATGGGCCTTCACTACGTCCTGAAACACCTCGACTGCCCTGGGACTTATGTAAGGATCCTGTTTGTGGACTTCAGCTCGGCTTTCAACACTGTCAACCCTGGAATTCTCTCCTACAAACTCTCTCAGCTCACTGTGCCCCCTGCCATGTGTCAATGGATTACCAGCTTCCTGACAGGCAGAACACAGCAGGTGAAGCTAGGAGAAGTCACTTCTCACACTCGGACAGTCAGTACTGGTACTCCTCAGGGAAGTGTTATCTCACCACTGCTCTTTTCACTCTACACCAATGACTGCATCTCCAGTGACCCATCTGTGAAACTCTTGAAGTTTGCAGATGATACTACGATCATTGGTCTGATTCGCGACGGAGATGAATCTGCTTACCGGCGAGAGGTCGACCAGCTGGTGCACTGGTGCAGTAAGAACAACCTGGAGCTTAACACGCTCAAGACTGTAGAGATGACAGTGGACTTCAGAAAACACTCACCAGCACGGCTCCCACTCACAATTTTAGGCAGTCCTGTTTCAACTGTGGAGTCCTTCAAGTTTTTGGGCACTATCATTTCCCAGGACCTGAAGTGGGAGTATAACATCAACTCCACCATCAAGAAAACCCAACAGAGAATGTTCTTTCTGCGGAAAATGCGAGAGCTGGGACTGCCACAGGAGCTGCTAAGACAATTCTACACTGCGGCCATCTAATCAGTTCTGTGCACTTCCATCACAGTCTGGTTTGGTGCAGCCACAACACAACAAAGGAACAGACTGCAGCGACAGGTGAAGTCAGCTGAAAAAATCATTGGTGCTCCTCTCCCCTCTCTCCAGGACTTGTATACTTCAAGAACCAAGAAACGGGCAGAGAAAATTATCACTGACTCCTCACACCCTGAACATTACTTTATCCAACCCCTCCCCTCCGGCAGGCGCTATAGATCCATCCACATTAAAACCACCAGATTTAAAAGCAGTTTCTTCCCACAGGCCATCTCCCTACTAAATAAATAAATGACTGATAATACATAACACGTAAGCGTAAAAATATTCATCTGCTGCTAAATTGACTACACTGTAGTACTCATCCTACATGTTGTGCACTTTACTGTTTTGTAAATATTTCAGATGCTGCTAAATTACATATCTGTATATTGTGTGTATATAATCTTATAGTTTGGCTAATTTTGTGATTTTGTGTTTAATGTTTAATGTATACGTTGCTTGTACACTGTATCGTACCATTACTAGAGAGATACCATCAGCCGGAAACAAATTCCTTGTGTGTATCCACATACCTGGCCAATAAATCTGATTCTGATTCTGATTCTGATTTGAAAACCCCGTTCATTTTTCCCATAGGAAATCTGAGTTAGACCCGGGTCTCCAAATATGGGCATAACGAGGACTACAGAATGACGCACGACTTCAGCGGTCTATGCAGATTTGGGCCACAGCCCTTTTTGTCTGACCGTCCCAAAATGTAGCCAATCACATCGCACGTTCCCGACGTCGTTCTTACGTTCTTCCTTTTAGGCGTACGTAGGCACGTCGATGTTGTTTTCAGCGCCCGGAAAAATGGCGGCTGTGCATGATGGCCCGAACGATCTGGAGAGCGAGAAAGAAACTAAAGCAGAGATTCTAAACGATGGACCTGCTGGGAATCTGTCCGGAATGTCGACTGGAACACTTTCGTCTCCCACGGTCTCTGCTCCTGAAGCCGGAGCTGCTAAACCCGAGGAGCAGCAGACTTTACTGGCCGTGCTGCAGTTCCTGAAGAGGAATAACCTGACCGAGTCGGTGGAGATCCTGCGCAGGGAGGCGCGTATAGCGAAGGAGCTGGAGGAGGCGGGCGAGGCGGAGGCTGCAGGGACCGGGCTGAGCGGCGCTGCTGCTGCCGCCGCCGTGGACGGGAACTCTCTGCTCAGCAGGGTGTCCTTTCAATCTAGTGCTCCCGCTAAAGGTGGCTTTCAAAAACAACCGCTTCCAATCAGGCTGAATTCTAAATCACTGCTTTTAAAACCGTTAGTGCACTAGTTGGTGAGCAGAGAGAGTTATTTTGTACCAGGTATAGTGCACTTGTGTAGGGAGGACGAGGAGATTTGACATCTGCGCCCAGGTCAGATTGTAATTGTGTTGAAGTAGAATTTTAAGACGCTATATTAATAGTATCTCTTGATGCATGCTCAATAATCCAGGTACACAAATCCACAAAGTTGAATCAGTTCATCATGTTGTAGAGAACAAACTTGTGTCCAGATGAACTGATTCAACTTTGTGAATATATTAATAGTGAAAAGTGTCATATGGAGATTTCTTAATCAACACTATTTAGACATTGTCCTGTTCTCAGCATCTAATCTTTCGACAGACTTGTCTTGTCAACTTTGTATTTTTTTCTATAAAATGTTTTTATTCCAAATAATGTAATTAGCACAAAGCTGAATAAAAATAGTTTCTTTTGTCTGATCCCATATATTTAGAGGGTCGCCACAGTGGATCTGTTCCGTATACCAAACTTGGCACAGTTTTATGCTGGTTGTCCTTCCAGACGCAACCCTCGAATTGTATTCGTGCTTGTGACTGGCACTAAAAGCGCACTGACAAGTGCACCTTTTAATGGCTAGGCTTTCTGTGGCTGATAGCACAGCTGAGGTTTGGACCTGGATCTCAGTGGTGGGGGGGCTGGTGTAGTGGATTATTACGGCAAGGAATTATTTACATTTCGGCTAGATTTGTGTATATGCAGACTTACTGTGTTTTAGACTTTTGGAAAGAAGGCTGGGATTGTTTTTTAAAACCTACACCAGTATTACAGACTGTACCTTAAAGCAAAGATTTTGAATACCTGTAGAATTCATTATTTACTAAGGAAGAGCACTTTTTAATGGACTGTTTTGACAGTTTAGTATGGTAGTATGTAGTTTTAGACATAGCCAGCTTAATGCTTAACCAGAGGTACTATTAGGTGCAGAGTTTAATCATCTTTACTCTCATCTTTATGAGTAACTTTTTGTTCACCCTTCAGCTACAGGTGGAGAGGATCAGCCAGACGTCAATGTTGTTCTCTCAGCGTACAGCCAACAGGGAGATCCTTCCCTCTATCAGGTGTACTACAGCAGCCTGAAAAAATTCATAGATTCTGTGCTGGACTGCCACAGGGCCGAGCTGTCACAACTCTTCTACCCGCTCTTTGTTCACATGTATCTAGAGCTGGTCTACAACAACCAAGAAAATGAAGCGAAGGCATTTTTCGAAAAGTAAGTCCTGAGAGGCTCAACATTAACTGCAGTAAAATGTCAAACAGATCATATTAGCTGTATTTAAATGTACCAAGATGACAGAATAATGGTTAATGGGAGTGTGTTAAAATAATTATCCCGTTTCAGTTAAATCCCAGAAAAAAAATCAACCGAGACTCTGATACTGAAATACCAGTTGTTTGTACTTTTTGTAAGCATGGTTATTAGAAATAAACTTACAGAATGTCAGGAGAATCCCAACTGCCCCAGATTATGGAGGTGCTGGCCTTGTCAGCACACTGAAAAATATTCATATCAACTAATAGGCTCTATTGGTGTACAGAAGTGTCCTTGTATTGCCAGGTCTTACTCTGTCTCTCCCTATATCAGGTTTAGTGGCGATCAGGAATGCTACTACAAGGACGACCTCCGAGTACTTTCAAGCCTCACCAAGAAGGAGCACATGAAGGGCAACGAGACGCTGCTAGATTTCCGAACCAGTCGGTTTGTGCTGCGCATCTCACGTGACTCCTACCAGCAGCTAAAACGGCACCTGCAGGAGCGCCAGAACAATCAGATCTGGAACATCATCCAGGAGCACCTTTACATTGACATTTTCGATGGCATGCCACGCAGCAAGGGTCAGATTGACAGCACGTCCGGCAGTCTGGCCGGAGAGGCCCGCAGAGAGGCTAACAAGGCCAAGGTGAGCTTGTGGAGTTTTATGATGCCCCACATCATCAAATGTAGAAACTCTGGGTTGGTCGCTTCATGTCAATGTGGGTTTCTTCCTCGTGTCAAAAATGCGCGGAAGGTGGATTTGCTAATATAAATTGCCACTAGGTTTAACTACATGAGTGTCGTGTACTATGACCTGTGTTTTGGGTGATCCTGGTCCAGATTCTGACATACTCCAACTAGCCTGTTTGGCACCAACCGCCATGCCTCAGTCTGGGTGACAGAGAGTTGGCACAAAAACATCCAGTAAGCAGCAGTTTGGCAGCCAGAAAACATCCTGCTAAGAAGAGGCAGTGCCCTAATTCCGGGGGTTCGATCCTGGGCTGGGCTTACAAATACAAAAGGTGCATATCGTAACATGAACGTTACTAATAGAGGGACACACGTCAGTTCATCCTTTGTGCCGGTACCAAGCCTGAATAAACAGGAGGGCTGCGTCATGTAAAAACTGTGCCAAATCACATATTCAGTGTAACACTTAACAAGAGCAGTCAAAAAGACTCATTCAGTGTTTCTAATGAAATGGCAGTTGTACTGCATGTACACTGTATTCTCGTGCGTACAGTAAGAATTATTGTTGTGTTTACTGAGCAGGTATTCTACGGCTTGCTGAAGGAGCCAGAAATTGAGGTTCCTCTAGACGATGAGGATGAAGAGGCAGAAAACGAAGAGGGCAAACCCAAAAAGAAGAAACCCAAGAAGGACAGCATGGGCTCAAAAAGCAAAAAGCAAGACCCCAATGCACCACAACAAAACAGGTGGGGCTGAAGTTTATGTAATATACATGTTTTAACCAGACCAAGGTAGGTATGAGATTACAAATTCTTTTATCCATTCTTGTCTGTACTGTATTCTTATCTTCTGCAGGATTCCTCTACCAGAACTGAAGGATTCTGATAAGCTAGATAAAATTATGTACATGAAAGAGACCTCCAAAAAGCTCCGCCTTGGTCCAGAGATGCTGCCCTCTATATGCTTTTACACGTTCCTCAATGCTTACCAGGTACAATCATGCTGGTGGTTTGTAGTTCTATTAAAGTCCCCACCATTAGTGGTGTTATATGGACATTTCATTGGAAATTGGAAACGATGCATGCTGAGCTGCTCTATTGTACCATTAGGGTCTGACTGCAGTGGACTTTACAGACGACTCCAGTCTGATAGCAGGAGGTTTTGCTGATTCCACAGTGCGAGTATGGAGCGTCACACCCAAGAAACTGCGCAAGGTGAAATCAGCAGCAGGTGAGCCTAAGCACTGATCAACATTTTACCTGTATCTAATGGAAATAATGTACATTAGAACTCATTAAGGGTTTTAATTATTTTTGGCCATTGTGTGTTTTTGTTAAACATTCTGCTATACCACATGTGAAACAGCGTTCAAAGTCACACCTTGATTTACATTCCAGATCTCAGCCTAATAGACAAGGAGTCCGACGATGTGCTGGAAAGGATCATGGATGAGAGAACGGCCAGCGAGTCCAAGATCCTATACGGCCACAGCGGCCCGGTATACGCGGTCAGCTTCAGTCCCGACAGGTCTGTTCAGCAAGGTGGCCTCTGTATCTAAAACCGATGCTGATATTAATCAATAGTGATTGAGTATGTCTGTCTGTTTCTCAGGAACTATCTGTTATCCAGCTCTGAAGATGGAACCGTCAGGCTGTGGAGCTTGCAGACGTTTACCTGCCTGGTTGCATATAAAGGACACAATTATCCAGTGTGGGATGCTCAGTTCTCCCCACATGGGTATTACTTTGTATCGGCAGGACATGACCGAGTGGCCCGGTGAGATTTGAGTATTGGGGTTACATGATTTTTTGTAAATGCTGTAATTCATGCACTAAATGTAGCTGGATGGAATCATATTATTTATTTAAAATAATTAAAGATGTTATACACCTGTTAGAAATGGGTGCATAAACTTAGCATTAATGCTGACTACTGTTTAACTATCTAAAATCATTTTGCTTCCTATATCAAGATTTTTTTCTTTTTTTATGTTTTCCAATCGCTTTATCCTTATCAGGGTTGCAGGGGGTCCTGTTTGCCCAGAATCACTGGACTTAATGCAGTAACACACCTTGGACAGGACACCAATCCATTGCAGGGCCTTGGCCACCCCCCTCCTCAGACATAGCCAATCATGTGTATATGTAGACGCCAGAACGTGCGATATCACCTCTGGAGATTCGAACCCTTAATCCCAGTGGTAGTGAGTTAGCATTATTTACCTTTGCGCCACCAAAGTGCCTTAAATAAATAAAGCAATATTTCAGTATTAATATATTTTGGTATGAGAGTTATTCTAAATTAAAAAGAATTACATTTTGTCATTACTATCTAAGCAAGTAAGGGTTAAGGGCCTTGCTCAAGGGCCCAACAGTTTGCAACCTGGCAGTGGTAGGGCTTGAACCCACAACTTTTTGATTACTAATCCAGTACTGTGGGCTACAACTGCCCACAATTACCGATGTTATCAATAACCAAGGAACAGTGGAGGCTGTTATAGCAGCAAAGGGAGGCCAACTTCATATTCTTGCCCCTGGGAAAATTTGTAGAAGGTCTACACACTTATGTGCATGTAACATATTTCTAAATACTGACATGTCATGGAGTGTGTTTTTGGTTTTTGTAGATTATGGGCGACTGACCACTACCAGCCACTGCGCATGTTTGCCGGACATCTTGCTGACATCACCTGCACTCGCTTTCACCCAAACTCCAATTACATAGCCACGGGTTCAGCTGACCGCACAGTGCGTCTCTGGGATGTTCTGAACGGCAACTGTGTCAGAATTTTAACTGGGCACAAGGTAGGCGTCCACAAGTAGCACAGTTTATGTTGGTCTCTTTAGGCTCATACAGTCAGTAGTATTGAGTGACATGGTTCATTTTATTTACACTTTATGGCCAAAAGTATGTGGACACCCTTCGTTTCAGCCACACTAGTTTGCTGTTCTTTTTCTTTCAGCTGCTCCCGTATTTAGTCGCCACAGCAGTTCTTGTCCACATACTTAATTTGGAACCGTTTTTATGCTAGGTTTTTTTTATCTAGGTTTAGAACTGGCACAGAGAGTGGACTGACAAGTGCGACTCCCAGTGCTTAGGCAGAAAACTGGAAAGCAGGAAGGGGTTTGAGAAACTTATTATTGCCCATAGTTTTGGAACAAGATGCCCAACAAGCTTATGCTCAGATGTCTACATACTTATAGCCTTATAGTGTATACTACTGTTTGTCTCCACACAGGGACCCATCCACTCATTGGCATTCTCACCCAGTGGCAAATTCCTGGCGTCTGGCTCGACGGATGGAAGGGTACTCCTGTGGGATATAGGCCACGGGCTGATGATCGGAGAGTTGAAGGGCCACACCGACACCATCTATGCACTAAAGTTCAGCCGAGATGGAGATATCCTGGCCTCAGGTGTGTGCCTATATAGACATCTATGTTTCATTACTCTCAGGTTGTATTACTGAATTACTCTTAGGTCAGGGCATGTTTCTACCTGCAAAACTGCTGCTCTCTGGATGGTTTTTATTTTTATTTTTTATAAATATAATGGGACCAGTCTAGTGACTGCTGTGTGCAAAAAGCCAAGTCAGTGATGACACTGTTCTACTCTTTTGTTTATACAAAAGAGCAAGTCAGTGATGACACTGTCCTACTCTTTTGTTTATACAAAAGAGCTTGACTCATGACTGGCTGATTAAATGTGTGGCATTCACTGTACAGGGTTTGATTGTTGTGCTGGATCTTTTTCCCACTTCTTATTTTTTCCTCCCTCCAGGCTCTATGGACAACACAGTACGGTTGTGGGATGCCTTCAGGGCCATCGATGATATAGAAACAGACGATTTCACAGCAGCCACTGGCCACGTTCACATACCCGACAACTCCCAGGAATTATTACTAGGAACGTACCTAACCAAATCCACCCACATTATTCATGTACACTTCACAAGACGCAACCTTCTACTAGCCGCAGGTGCATACAATCCCCAGTGAGTGCAGCCTGGCAATGTGGCTTTAATAACCATGTCATTTTATCCTTCCATGACTGAATGATGTAGCGCTCAAAAGGACTTGTACCGCTCAAGCATAATCATCTTTCCTAATGGGATGTTTAAAGTGAGACTGAACTAATTCCCTTTGAACCATGTGGGCATTTGTATCACATTTTAAGTTATACAAACTACAATTTTACATTTTTTAAGTTTGTTTCTGGACATCACTGCCATAGAGATTTGTCACAGCTTCCAACACTGTACAGTCTTTTTTTAAATGGTGCTCAATGTGTAAATAAAACAGGTTTTCTATACGATGGGTTTTGAATAGTTTTATTTAGAACATCATGGAACACAAGACAACCAGCTATCCAGTCTTTATACAACAAACATCACAGCATGACCTGCAAGAGGGGAAAAAGAAAAAGTCAGATCTTTTCATGAACGTATGCCTACACACACATTAGGCAGTCATATCACTAAAAGCATCGAAGTCATTATGGTTAAACTAATTATCATCATCTATATTAGGTTGCTGGTAAATATTATATCTATACTATATCAATCCCGTAGTGGAGCAGCTTTAAGAATGCTACATCATTTTAATTCTTGTTTTGGTTCACTTGTTGAGTGGCAGGCGGTAAGACACTAAAGAACTCAATTTCAGTCTAAACACAGAGAGCTTGAACTGTTGGGAACAGTCAGTCGTTTCAATTTTTAAATGTTTTACTAAACAAATCAAGATGTCAATTTTCAAAGTGAAAATGTGAATGTATTCCACACAGAACGAGCTAACTTCTATAGTTTTGAACAGTTAATTTTTATGTCATGTTTGTTTTCTGTGTGTAGATTATATTTGAATCAGTATAAACGTAAAGTCCTATACAGTTCAGATGTCTGATGTGATATGTAAGCTTTTTTTTTTTTTTTTTTTTTAAGCTAAACACCTACGTTATGCAAAAAACAGTTTTGCTTCTAAAGTGGACATTAATATTGGAGACAGTTTCCAGTACTAAGTAGCTTGTGTGGTTTACTACCTTTTATGTAACAGATAGCTTTGGTTTAGCTACCTATATATAAAGAGTACCTTTTAGCTTCGTTAACTCATCTCAAGTTTTGTGCCTAGAACTGCCTACATGTTAATTTTATCTGACAACATAATACTATAATACTGCCATTTAACTTCATATTAAAACTTTGAATAGTTACCATAAGTTAGCTCGCTGTTACAGCCTTCTCCTTCTTAGGTTTCAGCTTAAAGAAAAGAATAATGGCAGCAATGCTGGCATATGTGGCCAACACACACTGTGGGAGACAGACACAACATGTACTATAAATGTTTTAAATCATATTTACATTGTTACAGTACATTTTGATGTACAAGATATCATGCACATTTCTAGGGGGGCCATAACATGCTGTTAAAACATCTCTCATCCTCCAAGACTTCATCTACAAGACATGAAGGAGTCCTGTTCTATTTGGTACAAGGACACTACCAGCAGATCCTTCAACATCTGTACATTACTAGGTGGATTAGCCTATAGTGCATCCTGTTCTCCAGCAATTTAAAAACACATACATGCCTGGCCATTCACATGATCTTTGTCAGACCACTAAACTATCTTAAATTGCTCCAATGTCCAGTTCTGTACCCATTATAGGTGCTTTCAACAGTGGACGGGCATTAAAATGGGTGTTTTTACTGGCCTGTGACTACGCATCCCAATATACATAAGGTTTCGATGCACTGTGTTGTGACACATTCAACTCATAACCAGTATTACAACGATCTACAGTTGGAGCCTCAATCCCCCTGTTGGTCCAAACCAGACACCATAGCGGTCATGTCCTCTGGCATTTATGAGTCTTGGCCATCCTACAACCTGTCGGTGGTCTGTGGCTTGTCCCTCCTGGGCCACTGTCGATGAGAGCAACCCAAGCTTGTATCCATGACAATTTGACCCTAATCAAAGTGATGAGTCTTTATGCTAATCACAGCTGTAGTCTAGTGGATAAGGTACTGGACTAGTAATCAAAAGGTCACTGATTCAAGCCTCACCTCTAGGTTGCCACTGTTGGGCCCTTAAGCAAGGCCCTTAACCTTCAACTGCTCAGTTGTATACTGTATACTGTCTCACTTTGGATAAAAGCGTCTGCTAAATGCCAAAAATGTAAATGTAAATATCTGCTGCATTCAACACGTGTAATACAAGTAACTAACATCAGCCCAACATATATATATATATATATATAATATTACTTTAAATTATTGAACTAATATTTAGTGGCATAACAATTATTTCCGAGATCTGTGTTGAATGGAGTCAAACAACTTCTGGCACCTCTGAACAGGTATTCCAGTCCAGGATGATTAGACTACATTCCACAGTTCTTCTGCAATTTTGGGTTTTGCCTAAAAAAAAAACACGCTTCAGATTTCAGCCCACAAGTTCTCTCTGGGATTGAGGTCAGGGGATTGGGCTGGCCACTTTATTACCTCAATCTTTTTCGTCTTTAACCAAGATGTTTTGGGTCATTGTCATGTTGAAACACCCATTTTAAGGACATTTCTTCTTCAACACATGACAACATGATCTCCTCAAGTGTTCTGATATATTCAAACTGATCCATGATCCCTCGTATGTGATAAATAGGCATAACACCATGGTATGATAAACATCCCATATCATCATTTTGTACCACCATGCTTTACTGTCTTTACAGTGAACTTTGGCTTGAATTCAGTGCTTGGGGGTCGTCTGACATACTGTCTACAGCCACTAGACCCAAAAAGAACAATTTTGCTTTCACCAGTCCACAAATGTTGAGCCGTTTCTCTTTGGACCAGTCAATGTGTTCCTTGGCAAATGTTAACCCATTCAGGAAACGTCTTTTTCTTAACAACGGGACTTTGCAAGGAGTTCTTGCTGGTAAATTGGCTTCATTTAATCATCTTCTGTACTCACTGGTAACTTCAGATGTTCCTTGATCTTTCTGGAGGTGATCATTGGCTGAGTATTTGCTATTTTGGCTATTCTTTGATCAAGTCGAACAGTTGTTCCACTCTTCCTTCTGCGTCTTTCAGGTTTTGGTTGTCACTTCAAGGCATTTGAGATCATTTTAGCTGAGCAGGCTATAATTTGCTGCACTTCTCTGTATGTTTTTTCCCCTCTACAAGCAACTTTTTAATCAAAGTACGCTGTTCATCAGAACAATGTCTGGAACAACCCATTTTACCCAGTATTTCAAAAGGAAATGCGCTATGACCAACCTGTGCAACATTTGCCACCATCCTACCTTAAATAAGGACCAAAACTGACACCCGTTCTTCTGCAGAATGAATGACTTCACCAATTGAACTCCTCACTACTATTATTTTGAACAACCCCCATTTAATAAATGCTTCGATTACTCAGAATGAACGGCATGCATGTTCTAATTGTTGGGTTTGTTTTGTTTTCATTACTCTACTACACTTTCAAGTCAATTTTTTGCAATGTAGAAATATATTTTCTACAAAAAAGTTATTTATCAGGTTAATGGTGTCGAACACATATGACACAGTAGTCACCTTTGCAAATCACACAATACAATATTTGCAAAATCAAAATTTCAGATTTAGTAAATAAGCATCACTATGCTCGCAGACACCCGAATTAATAAAACAGGGAGAAGGTCATGACTTACATTCCTCCTTCCTGTGATGGTGTAGGAGTTGAAGTACTTGGCAATGCCGGTGAACTGGTGCTGTGTACCTGCGTCGTGGCCACCCATGGTCCTGAAACATAACGAACACTTCATGTGCAAATGTACCGTGACATTGAACGCTGCATCCGAGACTACTTGACATATCAAGCTAACAAGCTAGTTTCTCACAATTTACAAACTCAGGCGTGAATCGGTTCAAAATCAAGACATTAATTTCGGGAGTTCTAATTCTATACAAAGTAATTAAATTGACAAATTATTAAACAAGATAGTCCGAGATTAATTCGTGATTTTTATTTGTGAACGCAGCATTTTGACTTAGCATCCAGGCTAACCTGTACATGCTGTGCCCTACAGTTCAGATAATACTACAGAAATACATAGGTTGCTTTTTTGCCCCCTTTTTCACAGCTAAAATGTCAAAATAAACACTTGAATACATTTAATGTAAGAAATAATAAGTTTCTTACCTTGTATATGCAGTGTAGTCTGACTGAACTGATGTCCTTCACTTGAGGCCGTACAGCAAGCTTACCTCAGAGGAAATCCCGCCTACTTGACGTGGGCAGCTGAAATTCACAATTCTGATTGGTCCAAACAGGCTCAGCAACTTAAAACGGAGTGGCTCTTTCTAATGTCAATCTAGCTAAACCGCGTCTCCTATTGGTTACTTGTCTTTAACTTGCCTTGCCTTGTAGGTTTCCGTGTGGCCAACATGGCGCGGTGCTGAGAGGAACATGTGTGTGTGAATGAAGGAACAACTCCACAGTATTGATCTAGTATAATCATCAGAAACGTAAGTAAATGGTTAAACAGGCTGTTTATTGTGTTTCGAGTGAGTTTTCTGATCATTACATATTGAGAGTGTGTACATGTGTGAGTGTAGCAGGGACGACGTGTGTAAACATGCAGCTGACTGTAAGAAAGCATTGGTACTGATTGAAGCTGCTGTATGATCATTAATGCAATCAGAAGTTAATATTTTATTCTCTTATTATTAAATCTCTCTTTAAAATTGACCAGACTGGCCGATTGTTTGTAGCCTGTAGACTAGTTTGTAGCCTGTGTGTGATTACCACGGACAATGATAACACGTTGTCCAGTACTGAGAACATAATGACGATTCAATGTGTAGTCGTTCTATATCATCATTTGCTTTCTACAGTTTTATGTTTAATCAAGACGTTACACAAGTCTACGATGATTAAAACTAGACTTTCATTAACATGGTTTGGAGAAATCAGAAAGGCAGCTATATTTACACCCTGGTTTCCATTGACTAAAATAGAATGCCTTTATTTTGTTATATATACATATACAGGTGTACAGTAACGAAACAAAATTCTTTCTTTGCATATGC
Organism: Trichomycterus rosablanca; assembly: GCF_030014385.1. NCBI lineage: Eukaryota > Metazoa > Chordata > Actinopteri > Siluriformes > Trichomycteridae > Trichomycterus > Trichomycterus rosablanca. The sequence goes on along the minus strand of NC_086002.1, from coordinate 6,697,937 downwards.
CAGCTTGTTTGGAAGCTGGGGTCAGAGCACAGGGTCAGCCATTGTACGGCGCCCCTCTACCAGACAGGGTTAAGGACCTTGCTCAAGGGCCCCAACAGTGGCTGCATGGCAGAACTGGGATTCAAACTGTCAACCTTTTAGCACTACCCACTAGGCTTCCACTGTCCCATTGAGGTGCACTGATGAGCATTTCTATTATTCTTATTCTTCAACTGCTTACAAATAAGAAAAACAGGGCAGATCTTCTGGCTGGCATTTTTATGATTCTGTAATATGCACCTCTAACACTTTTTAAATATTTGTGTTGTGCTGTATCCAAAATGTTTATCTGCAAGAATGTTTTTGTAATATATATTATGTGAACATACTATTTAAAATTTACCGTGAATCTTGTGCTTTTTACCACTTTTTTGGTATGTGGTATTATCCTTTTTGCTTGTTTTTTAAAATTCATATTAGTATGAGTATTTCATATTAATATGTGTGTTTCAACAATTGCTCCATTTCATCTGTCTAGATTTCGTTTAAAGCATGGCATCTTTGGAAGAGGATTTTCCCCGTGGTGGCCTAGTTAGGAAGTCTTCAGAGTCAAAAGCATCTAAACATGAGAAGCCTCATGTGGAGGTGGACAATCTGTTTGAGGTAAGTGGTCATTATGGTGGTAATAAAGGAATTGCCAAAAATCACCCTCTCTCATAATCGTGCACATTCACACTTACTGAATTTGTGCTGAAAATATCAGTGAAATGCTTGTACTGTAGAGCTCTACAGTATGTATAATAAAATAAAATAAAAATGTCTTTATGTAGTTTAACACAGCATCTACCTTCCACGTAACATATAATAGATGTAGGTGCCGGACCCACTTTTTATTCAGCTACATATGGATATGATTTTCTTACAGGTTCGAGAACCAGCTGTGAAAAAGAAGAAGTCTTCTCATAAACAGGATGGTGACAAAGTGACCAAAAAACCGAGAACTGAAGGTGGTCTGAAGCTTAACACAACTACTAATGTGGATATCCTACATACCAAGGTAAGAGTCCATAAGAAAATCATGTTTTTCCACTGTACACAGCTAGGTACGTTTGCCTGCGATCTATCATTTACAGGGCCTGTTTTCTCAACAAACAAGTATAAATTATTTCATCCGATCTTACATATTGCTTTTGTTTCATTTTCATCAGCACCTCCAGGGATGCAAACCATTTTTACTAGCCCACTATTATTATTATTATTATTATTATTATTACTATTACTATTATTATTCTCCAAAATGAATTGTAGACTATGGTTTTCTCAGTGTTGGGGTGAAAGAATATCAATGCCTTTAAACTTTGGTGCTGGCAAAGACAGACAAACTCTCGACCACATCAAACCTTTAATTTATTTTGGACGCATTATGGGAAGAATCAGTTCACTGCAGAACACAGTCATGTTGAATCTTGGAGATGTTAAATGTAAAAGAGGAAGAGGACGGCCAGGACCAAGATGGATGGAAACATTTAGAGGAAGACCCGAACAGAAAACAGAATATTCTGGATAATAATGATAATAATAATATAATATCTCAGTTATTGTCTTCTGAGCTAATTAAACTTAGAGTTAATAAAACGTTCATGGTGCAATTCATTGGTTGCTTAAATATTTGTTGTTTCTGTTTATTATAATCAATTCTGGCAGTTTGTCTCATTTTGAACTCCTGTACTTGTGCAGAATTTGAAAGTGGGCACTCTAATGCTCGGCTGTGTGAAAGAGGTCTCAGACTTTGAGGTTGTCCTCGGCCTCCCGAGTGGCCTCAAGGGCTTCCTTCCCATCTCCAATATCTGCGACGCGTACACTAAGATCCTTGGTGAATCGCTAGACTCCGGCACTGATCTAGAGGTAAGTGGACCCGAATGGCAGCAACGTTTAGCCCCTTTTTCCATTCAGATTTGTGCCAATAACACATTTAGCTTTGCCTTGCATATATAATTATCAGTTCAGTTTATCATGTCACTTTCTTGTGAATATTTAAACTTGATTGGTGCATAAATACATGCATAAATAGACTGTGCTGTTTATTTCGCAAAGAATTCTGTCCTGGAACAACTGCTCCTGCATTTTCTTTTGTACAGGACGTTGTCTCCCTCTCCTACCTGTTGACTCCAGGTCTGCTGGTGAGATGTGTGGTGTCATCATTGGAATTATCCAAAGAGGGCTTTCTCAGTCTCAAAGTCTCCATCAACCCTAAAGCTGTGAACAAAGAGTTCAGTTCCAGCTCTCTGAAACCAGGCATGGTGAGTACATCAGTTTATTTTGCTTTATTTAGAAATGATCTGTTGTGGTGTTATTATTACTAAGTGCCGTCTAGTTGATTTTGATTCCTGGCAACCATACGGTTGGTGCTTTTTTTTTGTTGTTTTGTTTTCAGAACATGCTGTCCTCTGTTTGGGCCTTCAGGTTTCTCAATGGTTTGGTCATTATTCCTCTAACTATAACGCGCTTTCCGAGCTGAGGTTCCCATCCTTCAGTGTTCCGAGAGTCACTGTGGTTTTTTCATATCCATTTGGTTTTCTCAGTAGAATACAGAATTGGTTTACCGCTGCCTTTTTCCGCGCAGCTGAATTGATGTCATTACCGTCATTATCTTTGTGATCATCCGCCTCTGACGTTGTCTTGTAATGCTGTTGCTTTATATAGGTGGACAGTTTAGTCTGGCATCTCTGCAAGATATTGCTATGGTAGACTTTCACAGGAGATATTTAACCATAGTTTTTATTTAATTAAATTGTAATAGCAAAATATTTAACGTGTATTTGACAAAACGGCAGATATGGCCTATAAGTACAGCTTCTAAGCATTAAAACTGTATAGTGTATCAGTTTTGTTAAAATACTTGATCAATTTTCAATCCACTGTTGCTTGTTTAAACTAACTATTCAGTAAACTAAATTAGCCAACAGTGGTTTTGATGCTTAGAAGCTGTACTTATAGGCCTTTGAGGTTTGATCATTGTTGTTTTGCTATCAGGAGTGAGTGTTCCATGTTATTTATTATATAATATTAATATTAATGTTATGAATGTGTCTGGTTCTAATAATCATAAAATAAAGCACCCTTTAATTAGATATATTGTTTCTTGCCTAGTGGGTAGAGGTGTGGGTTACTAATTAGAAAGTTGTGGGTTTGAATCCCGGCTCTGCCATGCAGCCACTGTTGAGACTGGCCTTTAACCCTTTTGGCTCCAGGGGTGCCATACAATGGCTGCCCCTGCACTCAGACCCCAACTTTCAAAGAAGCTTGGAAATGCAATTAAAGAATTTCATTGTACTGCATACATGAACATGTATCTATGACAAAGGTGTTTATTCTGCCCTAGATTATCTTATTATTATTATACTGTATTTAACCTGTGGTAATTCAATCATCAACTGTTCTGTTTTGTGTGTTACATTTATCTCTGGTTCTAGACTCTCAGTGGATGCGTAGAGAGTGTTGAGGATCACGGTTTCCTGGTCGACATTGGAGTCAGTGGAACCAAAGCTTTTCTCCCCAAAGAGAAAACAAAGAACGAAGCCAAGTCACCCAAAATAGGTAGATGTTTTTCAAACAGTTATACTGTAGCTTCACAGTTAAGATTTTATGCACTCATGGAACAGCAGTTTTGACCAAATTGTATATAGAAATCAGTGATGCCCTTCAAGTTTAATTTACCTCTGATTCTTTTGTGGTTTATCAGTGTTCACCAATGTTTGTGAATTCAGTAGCAGATTTGGTAAAACCTTTTATTTTGCAGATCTGAAAGTTGGCCAGTATGTGACTGCAGTACTAGAGGAGGTGAAGAACGAGGGGCGGGTGGTGCGTCTGTCCGTGGACCCAGCGGCTGTTAATCAGGCCTATGCTGACACCCAGCATGGCTGGACACTAGGCAATCTTACACCTGGACTTCTGGTTAAAACAACTGTACAAAAGGTAAGCACATATATTGTTGAACTCAAACAGTACATTTCCATAGAAGTTCAGGGACACTAGCCAAAATTGCTCCCACTATGCAGTTCATTGGTTTGAAAAACTCTGCCATACACAATCAGCCCTGGCTATAATGTCATTTTCCTGATAATAATAGACTCAATGTTTGCTTTTTGTCTCTGTAGGTGACTCCTCATGGCCTGATTGTAACATTCCTCTCATCTTTCACTGGTGTGGTGGACTTCATGCACATTGACCCCGACAAAGCGGTCGCATACAACATTGGGGATGAGGTGAGAATCCATGAATAAAAGCATAATCATAACATAAAGCTTTATGCAGACTGTTTTTCACAGATTCCCAATATGGGTAAAAATAGTACATAAAAATAGTATTTATTTATTTGTATTTTTGTTTTAGTCACAGAAAACCAAAAGCTGCAGTAATCACTAAATTCCCACCCCTCCTAATGATTATGTGTAAATTGGTAAATTGGAAAAATAAAATAGCCATACAGCTTGGGCAGTGAATGCCTATGGTTCGTAACGAAATGTCCAATGAGCTCATGGGTTGGTTCCCATATACTTTTGGCCATATATTGTACGTCTTGATATGTGTTTAGTGTCTGCTGTTTCAGACTTAGGCTAATGTTAGTTAGCGCGATGTGGTATCATCTACAATATTTAAATAATGATCGAGATGTTGTATATTGTGCTGATTAGACCAAATTCCTATAAATGATATTGCAGTGTGTTCATACATCGTAACAGAGAATTTTGGGTTTTTCATCTACCCTAATAATTTGTAACTGACTACGCTGTTCATATTGAGTGTTGCTTTTTTAACCTGAGCATTTTTATCGTGTTTAGGTGAAGGCTCGTATTCTTTATGTGGACTCTTCCTCTCGTCTGGTGGGTCTTTCTGTGCGCAGCCACCTTCTGCCCTCGCTGGACAACATGCTGGAGAATGTAACAAGTGAGCGTGTAGGGGAGGTCCTGCAAGGTTGCAAGATGGTAACCGTACATCATTACTCTGGAGCCATAATGGAGCTGCCGGACGGAACCAGCGCCTTTGTGCACGTGAGGCAGCTCATTTATTTTATATACAAAGATTCCTGCACAGTCTCACCTTAACAATTCCAAACTCCATTATTTTGTTTTAATTAAATTTTTATTAACTGCTTTGTCCTGGTGAGTATTACAGCTTGTTTGGTTCCACCAGGAAGCACTAAGTACAAGGCAGGAATACCCTGGACGAGTGTTTGCTTATCCTCCCCTCGGACATAGCCAATTGCATGTGTGTGTAGACGGCCAGACGACTGAAAGCCAGTCTGAGATCCGGGTTTAAATTTAGCTTAATGGATTGCTGCACCACCCAGGCGCCTCATTGTTGTTATTATTATAAAGTGCTGTCAAGTCGTCTCTGACTGGCGACCATATGGATGGTGTTTCTCCAAAAGGAAGTTATAAGCCCACAAGTTATTTATTGTAGTAAATTTTTTATTCCAGTTGACAATGGGTGTTACAAACACATACATTCAAATGTAGGGAGGGGTGTCCGTATACTTTTGGCCATAAAGTATATCGGTAGGTACATTTTAAGTGCATATTGGGTTAATGAGGTAAGCTTTACATTTCTGCTCTGTGTGAAATTGATACCAGATCCAGTTTTCTGTTGAGAATATTGTATTTTTATTTAATTCAAGCAACAAACCTTTGATATTTGTCTTTGATCTTGCAGAAAACCCAACTTATGGAGCACAGTAAAGAGTTCAACCCTAACAGACTGCTGGCCCAGCCTGAACACAAACTGAGAATCATCGACTACAGCCCCATGGAGCAAATCTACATGGCCACACTGCGCAAGTGAGTGTGTGTCTGTATTTGTATCAGTGGCTCCATTTACATGTACAGCCATTATAACTCTATTTACAGCCTTATAATTCAGTTATAATAATGTGCATGTACACACCAATCAGCCATAATATCAAAACCACCCACCTGATATGCTGTCGAAACATAGTGTGTAAATTCGAATTGGAAAAATGCACTGATGGGATATTAGTCTATATAATCTTCATATTATTAAGATATTATAATCTTCAACAATAATAAAGTTTTCATGTTTTCTGCAAATTAGTTGCAATTGTGCAGAAAGGTCAAGGGATCTAAATACTTTCTAAATCCACTGTATAATTCATGTCTCATTTTCAACGTAATTTTTTTAAAAAGGAAAACGATTGAAGCAATGTTCTTCAGCTATCAAGATATTAAACCAGGAGCCATCGTTGAGGTAAAGAAAACTGAAACCTGCAGCCAATAAAACAATAAAACACACATTGTTCAGGAAATGTGAGATTCTGATTGTAAAGTCTTGCTGTGTGTGTTTTCAGTGCTCTGTACAGAGGCTGGAGAGGTACGGTATGCATGTGAAGATTTCGGACCACATTAAGGGCCTCGTTCCCAGAATTCATCTTGCTGATGTCATCCTCAACAACCCTGAGAAGAAGTTTAAGCAGGGATTCAGGGTCAAGTGCAGGGTGTGTATGCTGCATGTAGCTTACATTACTTCTAATGCTGTCACCAAAAGGACAAATTAAGTTTGTAAGTCGCTCTGGATAAGAGCGTCTGCTAAATGCAGAAAATGTAAATGTAATGCCATTTTTTTGTTGCTGCTTTTGGTTCAGAGAAGGACTGGTTTCAATAGTCGCATAAATTAGGCTTTATCTTTGTTGTCAAAGGAGGCCATAAACATTCTTTTGTTGTGCTTAGATTTGAGCTCTATTTCCTTTGAATTTTTTGAATTGCAGATTGAAAATGCACTCATGTATTTATCTGTCTGTAGGTTTTATCAGTGGACCTGGCACACAGAAAGATCATTTTAACCAAGAAGAAGGCCCTTTTGGAGACTCCGCTCCCTCTCTTCCTCACTTATGCAGACGCCCGGGTCGGCCTCGTCTCCCACGGCTTCATCGTCTGCATCAAAGACTTCGGCTGCGTTGTGAGGTTTTTCGGCGAAGTCAAGGGCCTGGTGCCGACGCAGGAGCTGACCATGGAGCCAACGCTGAACCCGCAGAGTCTCTTTTATGTTGGACAGGTCAGGAAATGAACTTTCATTGAAAATAAAATGGACTAAATGCTTAAATTAGTTAAAAACGTTTTATATGGTTACTAACTCCATGTAAAGACAGATTTATATTTAGTTAATAATGTCTTATTAAGCAGAAGTGCTAAGCTGGTGACTGACTTGTAATAAGTGTATAATGTTTTCTATTTTCTTGGAGTGGAATCATTCATTTATTCATTCATTTGTGCTCAGTTACCTTTAATGAAATTTTATTCTTTTCATTTTTAAACAGGTTGTTAAAGCCAAAGTGTTGAAATGTGACCCTGAAAACGAAAGACTGCTCCTCTCCTTAAAAGCAGTGACTCGTGGAGATATCGAGAGTATCCAGAGTGCAAAGTTCGATTTTGAAATTGGAAAGGTGAAGCATCCCTCAACTTTCTTTGTGTTTTGCAATGCAAAATCAGGCTTATCAGTTTTTAGAATTTAGAGAGTCCTTGATGAAGTGTTGTATATTTTAAAATAAGTGTGAATTGAGTACTGAATTGGCCTCTGTGTTACTTCCAACAGTTGACTAATACTGTTGGAAGAAGGTAGTTTTTAACCTAGCACTTTTCTTACAATGTAAACATATAAGCCAAAACATTAGGACCATAGTCTTAATGTTTTGACTATCAGTATAAATGAATGGTTTGAACTTTCTTGGCCTGACTAAATAGTAAAAATGCTCCCAAACAAAAGAAAAGTGGCATCATTTAATTTTCCAAATCCAGAATCCTGACTGCTGATTATTATCGTTATTCACAGTCCAAACTGTAAAAGTATGTGTACCCCGGGCAAATAACTTCTCCATAACTTCCAGTAGTAGTAGTAGTAGTAGAAACCTCAGTAGATGATGGGAGATGGCAGGTGTGGGTTTTAGATGTACCCCACCCTATAAAATTCAACAAAGTTTAATCTGCTCTTGTCATATAAACCCTGCCTCTAATCAAATTTTAAATGAGCTCTGAAAAAGAAATAAACAAACATGTGGACACTCTTCAGGGCCATTCAGAATTTAAGAAGCCCTTCACCATGCTTTACTTGGTCTATGTGTCCAGCCTGTGTAATCCACTGGCAGTATACTTAATGACTACCCCACTTCCCCTGCAAAAAGGTCCTGGGTTTGATCCCCAGGTGGGGCGGTCTGGGTCCTTTCTGTGTGGAGTTTGCATGTTTTCCCCGTGTCCGTGTGGGTTTCCTCTGGGTGTTCCAGTTTCCTCCCACAGTCCAAAGCCATGCAAGTGAGGTGAATTGGAGACACTAAATTGTCCATGACATGAGTTACTACCGTTTCTGTCATGAATGTAACCAAAAGTATAAAACATGATGTTAAAATCCTAATAAACAAACAAAAAAACATTGGGTTAATTCACCAAGACCTTGACCAGAATAAAGTGAATGAATAAGTAAAAATGAATCAATAAATTTAAATATATTTTATAGATGACAATTCAATATTATTTGTTTTTCTTTTTTTCCAGAAAGTGGAAGTGAGGGTGCTCAATAAAAACCAGACTGGTCTAGAGGTGTCCATTCTTCCAGAGGAGGTCCCTGCTATTCTACCCACGGTGCACCTCTCTGACCATGTGACCAACAGTCCTCTGCTGTGGGAAAGCATAGAGGAGGGAGATACCATCTCTAATGTTATGTGTCTCAGCAAGAACAAACAAAGAATCGTATCCTTTTGCACTCGATTTGTTTTTATGCTAGTGGTGGAATAAAATGTCTTACAAGCGCTTGGTCAGGTTTCTTCTTACTTTTGCTCATGTGGTTTATACCAGTTGGTGGATCTACTGCTCTAAATTACTCATCATGTACACTGGTGTTAATTAGTGATGTGTGATGCTACCGCTTAGTCCAGGCTGTATTCCTGCCCTATACCCAGTGTTTCTGGGATAGGCTCTGCTTACACTGTGACCTTGATTTAGGACAAAGAGGTTACTGAAGTACATGCTTGAGCAGGAGTAGGAGCGCATTGTCAAAAAACATTTGTCCTTTAACCAAGTCAAACTCAGGCTCTCAGTAAGAAGCCGTTGCTGACAGCGGCTTTGGAAGCAGGAAACTTGGTCTCGTCTTTCTCCGAGCTGGAGGTGGGGATGGTGATGGTTGGCTGGGTGAAGAGCATCATGCCCTACGGCGTCTTTGTTGACTTTCCTCATGGTCTGTTTGGCCTCGTGCCTAAATCTGTAAGTCACTGCTTAACATGCAAAACGTCATACATTTATATATTAGCTTTAAGCTTTGGTGTAGATATTTGCCAGTAATTTCTCTTTGGATGCACCCCCCCAACCCTTTATATTTATCTATTTGCTGTTAAATATGCATCTCTTTTTAGGCCATGAGTGATAGGTTCATCACAGAGACAGTTGGGGTGTTTGAAATAGGACAGACGGTGCTGGCCAAGATAACCAACCTGGACCAGGAGAAGCGCAGGTTCCTGATCAGCCTAAAGGTGTCGGAGGTGAGCTGGGAAGGAAGTGAGGCCCAGGCCAGACTGATCCAGGGTCAGCGTGAAAGGAGAACTTTGTGCGATATGAGGATCTCAAGAGGTAGAGACTGCTAATGCTAATGTTTCCAGAAATTTCTTAAGCAGCTACCTTCTGCCTTTAACCACTGTGCTGTGTCCCAAACAACACACTGTTATAAAATGTATTTTTAAATAATATGTATATTTTCTTTCAGGTGATTCAGATTTGCTACCGCAACTGTCAGTGTCATTAGGAGATAAACTCAAGGTGACCGTCGGAGAGGTCAGAGAGGACGGCTCAGTAACCCTGATCTCAGATCAGCTCTGTGATGTTACCTTGGTGGCCTCCAAGTACCACTCAGCAGGTAGCGATTCACTCCGATCTGTTTCAGTTCAACATGAGTTCAGCTGTAAAGATGATACACTTGTATACCTTTTAGACCTTGTACAGTTTGTACTGCTGTTTCATTTACTGATTTTAATATCAACAGTTCTTTAAATATGTAATAAATCGTTATAGATGTCGACACCACTCCGGACAGCCAGGTCAATGCCGTGGTGCTGCACGTGGATCTTTTGACCTCTGAGGTGCATGTGTCCCTCTTGAATAAACTTACAGGGAAGAGGAAAAAGGTAGGAAGATACAGAGCCGTGGGTGTTTGTTTCTTTGCTAATGAATTAATCAACTATAAATATTTAATCACAGATACATTTTAATTAGTGTTTCTTATAATTGGCGACATCACTGGCTTTCCACATCACATATTTATGTAATTGCATTAAGAGGCCTGTTTCGCTTAACGTGACATAAAACTAAACCCACATAAAATAAACTGAGTATTGTTTTTGGGTTTATTTCCTCTGCTTAATTAACCCTTGTGTTCTGTTGACAATGACATTACTGCCTTGGTATT